>NC_089823.1:220178603-220807603 GCF_035046505.1 Tiliqua scincoides
AAGAGGTGATGGAGATCACCTCAGGGTAAGGGGATACATTTCCCCTTACCCCCGAGTAAAGGCCCAGCCACCCCAATGGGACTACTGGATCTGTGCCAGCAATTTCACTGGCACAAATCTGAGTAGTAATCAGTATAAGGCTGATTGGGCTGGGAGCAGGGTTTAGGATTTGTCCTGCACTGCTGCAGGTGATCCCGCTTCCTCCCAAGTGTGATCTAACTCTTGGTCCACTCTCCCCCTGCCTGCCTCTGTTCTGCCCTCCTGCCACTCTCTCCCTCCTCCATGCTAGCCTTGCCTTAGCCAGTGCAAACTTACCCCATCTGGGGCTGGATCTAGCCTCCAGGAGCTGGTGCGGGCCCACATACAGGCGTGCCCAGCTCTTGAGCAGCTGCAAATGTGCTTTATGGCACTTTTGCAACACTGCTGGGTTGGCACAGGGGTCTGTGTTGGCAGAATGAGTGTTGTGGCTTGTGCTCTCAGTTTAAGATCCTCTGTCACCCACCAAGATACTCTGTGCTTGTGACAATATATCAGAGTTCCATACATTTAAACTTCTTACTAAACAGCCTTTATTTGGGATTGGTACCTCCTTCCCATCATGTCTTCTGTACGTAACATTAGATTAGGGGAATGATGGGCATAAATATTCCTCACTGCTCTATGAAATTCTGAATGACCACCCAAGATCTCCTTAAGCTTCTCCTCTTCCTTTTAAATTCCAGTCCCATCCATATAACTAGAACTGCAGAATAAATCAAGAAATCCCACCTGCCCTGTACAGCAGCTCTCACATTTCCTCAGAAAGGCTTCCCACGTCTCTCAGGACTTAAGTTGATCTCATTTGGGAAAATCTGTTACATGTAGAATGTGACACATTCATAACCCACCCACCCATATAGAAGCACTGAACAAACGGAACCAGCGGATAACACTACAAACCCCAGTACAAGATCTCCAGGATTCAGAAGATGCCCCAGGTGAGTGCGACAGAAATACTGATGGTCTGTATTTAGTTCCGATGTTTTCTGAACCCAGGCTTCAGAAAGTGTATGCTTTGAAAAAAAGAAGGAAAAAAAACATTAAAAACTGAAAGGTATGTCATGGTGGAGTTAAATAATTCTAAGACAGGAAGTAAGATTTGCTAAGACTTTCAGAATAGGTGCAGATAAAGGTGCAGAAAAAGATAAATAATGCTTACTTTGTTGGATTTCATGCCTGCACCAGCACCTTGTTTTCTCTCCTGGATCCTGCTGATATCCATTACAATAAATTCCTCCAGTTGCTTTGGATGGAACAAGCTGTTGAAAGGATGACGCCAGTAAGTGTTTCCATCAATTTCAGCAACTGAAAAGGCAAGAACAGAACTCAGGAATTAGTATCTTACAGGATTCACTCAGCAAGGATTTTGTGAAACCAGATATCACATGGGATAGCTTAATAGCATTGATGCTGCTGCTACGATGTTTCAGCGGGAACTTGTTTTATAACATGGCTGTTGACAATATGCAGAGAGAGAGAGAGAGAGAGAGAGAGAGAGAGATGCCTTAAGAAAAGAATCCTTTTCCTTCAGCTTTTACAAGGATAGACTCCTCTCTCGGAAGGTCTAAATTACCCATTACTAAGGGTGGTTTTACATGTTACATGCCAAAAGAAGGGCAAGTTTCCTTCTATACAATTCTTACATTCCAGAGTGGCAATGGATGAAGCCAAGAAAAGGGGTTTTCACACCACTGCTGGTCAATACCGTAATGTTGATTATGTGCACCCATGTGGAATTCAATCAGTGAGGTTTGAGCAAATACAAGTGTTTTGTCATTTATGTTTCCTGCAGATAAATGATACCAAACTTCAGTAGCAGTCCATAAAAGCCATCACTTAAATTCTGGGAAAACCATCCTCCTTTATTCCAAGGAGGGCCCCTACAATACCAGTAGTAGCCATTGGAAAGTTACACAGAAACAGTTTGCACCCCAATCACCTGTCCTCATCATAAGAGACATATAACCACACCAAAGATACAGGAATTGAGAGTGAACCTTCATAGTTTCTTACAGTTTACATTTTTAAAAACGGATATCTTGACATCTTACCTAAAGGGCACATTCGTTTATTTTAAAACATTTATATCCCACCTGTCCCTTTGCTTCCATATCACCCAACACGCTACACAATAATTAAAGACATAAAATATACAATACATAATAGCATGAAGATACAACAAACTCAAAACAAAAACAATAAAACACAGCAAAATAATACAGAAAGTTTATTATTTACATTACTGGACTGAATTTAAGAAGAAAAAAACAGCAAAGAACTTACTCTGCAGTGTGTTGGGATCAATGATGTGAATGGAACTGGTTACTCTAATGCACACACAGATCTGGCTCATGTTCCCAAGGCTCTGAGCCAGTTTTGGAGACAGGCATAAAACATTGTCCTGCAAAGTGAAGACAAAAAGATTTCTGCCAATTCTCTAAACCAGTGGTTCTCACACATTTAGCACCAGGAACCACCGGGACAGAATGAGAATCTGTCGGGACCCACCGGAAGTGATGCCATGACCGGAAGTGAAGTCATCAAGCAGGAAAATTTTTAACTATCCTAGGCTGCAATCCTACCCACGTTTACCTAGGAGTAAGTTTCCTTTACTATCATTGTTAAAAGAATATACATAGTAGTTTGTTAAAAGTACAGGTCTATAACATTTCCCCAAATGCAGTCACATGTCATGGTAGCATCAAGTCTAATATATTAAAAATAAAATATTGAAATGAATGGGGACCCACCTGAAATTGTCTCACAACCCACCTAGTGGGTCCCAACCCACAGTTTGAGAAACACT
Source organism: Tiliqua scincoides (assembly GCF_035046505.1). Classification (NCBI taxonomy): domain Eukaryota; kingdom Metazoa; phylum Chordata; class Lepidosauria; order Squamata; family Scincidae; genus Tiliqua; species Tiliqua scincoides. The sequence continues at coordinate 220,181,449 of NC_089823.1, forward strand.
GCTCTAAACCTTTTGGTAGTAAAATTATTAGAAATTACCTGAGTTAGCTCCTGCCTTCTCTTTTCCGATTGAAAAAAAAGAAGTGAATTCCTATGGCTTTTAAAAAAACAAAACTTTTTTAGAGGCTTCAGAAGCCTCTGCAGAATTCCTCACACCCCGAGGAGACGGCTCAGGTAAGTGGAAATCAGCCCCGGCGGTGGCACGATCCTGGTGATTGTGCTGCTGCCTTTGACCCACCTCCACACACACTTACCTCAGTTCTCAAACTCCTGAGGAGTTTAAGAACCAAGGGCTTACAGCTTAAATTGCCCCTCTAGCTTGAAGGGTTTGAAAGTTTACAAAAATGCTAAAAAGAGAAAGGCTATTTTATATTCAATATATTTTAAATAATATATTCAATATATGCAAATGTTTTTCCTGCACAAAGGGCTGAACTCAAAAGATCTGAAGACATACAATAAATGTTTTGTGACTGAAATTCCAAGAGAATTTAATCTGTTTTGACTCCACAACACTAAACTGCCAGCAGGTAGGAAGGAGGAGCCGGATAAATATTTACTTTGCAAACTGACTAAACTCTCAAAATCTCTGGCCCATTTTCCCAATCTTTGCCAAACATAACCTAGCTTTCATCTTAAAAATATGACAGAATGCAACACAGTTTTTGGAAAAAATCTCAACATATATTTAATGAGTAGACAGAAATGACATACAGCTACCAACAGAGTACAGTAATAAAAAAATTATATCAGGCGATACAAAGAGTTCTATTGGATTGTTTATTCACACAGACAAGCAAGTGCTATAGCGAATAAGTGATGAATATGCAAACTGAAAGATTACATTTTATAATTATACTTCCAATGCAGAGCTGATTACTACTTTCTTGTACAGTAACGGATCTGGGAATATGTAAGTAAACAATCCACGTAATAGGCAAGAACATTTTATTTGTGATTCCTAACCCCAAAAGTTAAGAAGTACCTTGCATATTGGAACGATCTCCACAGAGAAAGTGCTTTTGTAGTTGTAAGTGTTGCTATGAATATCATGAGAGATTAAACGCTGAGATGATTTAGACCTAAAGTAAAAAAAAATCCTAAATCAGAACGAAGTGTAAAAATCTCTGGGAGACTAAAAAGAATTCCATCTGTTCAAAACAATAAAAAGTTTGCAAATGTCCTAATGGTAAAGGAAAAAAACCCCACATGAAAAGCCGGAACTTTTGGGCTACATTTCATAAACCAGTCCTCAGTTCTCAAAATGTGTGAGACAGCTGGGGGAGGATGAACTGCTGCTTTGTCCTAATGATATCTCTCTGTAGTGGTTTCTGAGCAAGCCAGATTTATTCCTCCTACATATGTTCTATCACAGTTTTCTATCTATATCAAACCACAGATCTTCACATGTAGCAACACACCTTCATGTGTTAAGATCTCTGTATAATAGCTGCAGACGATTGGTACAGGCTTGGAAAGTCCCTTAAGGGGGCCTAACAGCACAATTCTAAACATGTTTACTTAGAAGGAAGTCTCACTGCATTCCACAGGTTTACTGCTTAAATAAGTATACTTAGGACTACAGTCTTAGGGCAGTGGAAGGGGGTTTATGGAGAAAATGTCAAGCTATTTCTGTCTCATTAGCCACAGAGGCCACAAAACATGCAGTTTCATCAAGAAAATCCTTACCTACAAGGACAAGAACAATCCTTACCTACAAGGCACTGTACACTGAAGGAAGTCCACCATCTTCTGAGCATGTTGTTTTGAAGCATAATAGAAATCCAGGCCATCTAAAAGCACATGCATAGGATTAGAGTTCACAGTAGTTCATGAGATACTTTAACAAAAGGCTCCATCTTCTTCAGAGTCTTCCTGCAAACCCCAAGCTTCTTGCATTTCCCTTGCATTAGCAACTTACTGGGTTGCATCCTAACCTTTAGTGCTGCTGCTTCTGTGCTGCAGGTCAGAAGTAACTTCCATGAATGTGAGGGGATCCTTCTGTTCACAGAAGGCACTTCCAACCATGGAACACTCCAGTGGGAAAGGTTAGGACACAATTGATTACGTTTATCATCAAACTTTTCCTGTTGTATAAATGTGTAATGAAAGGCAGCTTTTTCCATCATTAAAAACATAATTGTATTATTAAATGTGTAGTCCTCTCTTTGGACCCAGCAAATAGGCTGGAAGCACATAAAGCTACAGCACTGCTGAAGCTAAGCAGGTGTAGCTTTGATCAGTTCCTCAGATACAAAGAGGCTTATTTAAGAGCAAGAAAGAACTACCATGAATATTTTAAGATGTAGTTCTCAATGAAAATTACAAACATGCATGCACCCCCCCATCATTTATACCAGTGGTCTCCAAACTGGAGACTGCTGTGTCCTGAAAAAGCCCTCCCCTTCCCGACTGGCGCTTACAGTGCCACTGCTGCGTTTCTTTCTAGCTAATCTGGGCACAGGGACGCTCTGGGCAGTCGTATTTATGAGTCCCAGAAGGCTATGCAGCAGGATGTCCAGGCAGATGTGACTGTCCAGAGCATCTCTGTGCCTGGATCAGCTTGAAAGTAACAGGGCAGAATGGTAAGCATTGCTCACACGGGGAGGGGGAGAGCTATTCCCAAACCCCAGATCCAGCCCATGGGCTGGGGTTTGGAGAGCCCTGATCTATACCATATGGAGAGCCCTGATCTATACCATATGTCAAAGCATCATTGGCAAAACCTGGTATTTCTTTCATGCTTGCAAGTAAGTATTTTGTCAACATTTAATGCTTCAAAAACAACCCAACATAACTGTTAGTAAACAGTATCGCTTACCATGTATTTCTTTGATTCGGAGAGTGTTCTGGTGAAGCCTATGCTTTAAAATAATTTGTTCCAAGTAGTAAAAAGTTTTCTTATGCGGCGTCTATAAATGTAAAAAATCCAAACAAAACTTGAATGTAAGTATCATTTTTACATACACATAAAGGCCCCCAGGCATTGGAAAATGTAATCAATAAAGCTTGCATTAAAATATTTAGTTTCATTCAAAGTCCAACAGTCCATGAACACGGCACACTATACTACTAAAACAGGAATACATACATTTGAAGCATATGAAGCAATTCTGAGCTCAGCGCGCTGGCTCACCACAGGCATGCATTGTCACAAACATGCCATAAGGCATGTTTGTGGGCTGTAGCACTGGTGCTCTGCGGAGGGAGGACAGGGAGAGCGCAGGGGGGAGGGAGTGGGGTGGGACTGGTGGAGCTTCGCTGGCCAACCAACACGGAGGCTCTTGATTCTACACTGACCTTTGGGTTACTGTAGAATTGAGTAGCTCCACTGCGAATGTTCCCTTCTCCTAAGGAACAGCTGGTGGCTGCCTGGAGTGTGCTGGATGCAGCGGCAGCTATTTTCTGTGCCACTGCAGCTCTGCACAACAGGCAGCTCAGGATTGGGCTGTCACCACCCAGCAAGCACACCGCAGACACTTGCCTATAAGTCGACCCCACAGACAAGCTGAGGGCAGGTTTTGAGTCAAAATAATGGAATTTTCTATGACCCTCGGATAAGTCAGGGGTTGAACTTAGGGGGGTGTCTGATTATAATTTTGTCTGATTTTACCTGAGGCCAGATCCTGAAAAATAACCTACCATTAATTGTTACCTAAGAACTGTAGTCTCTAATTTATTAAAAACACAGTAAAAGATCATAAGATACATTTTTATTCTTTTTAACTTCTGGTCTTCACCACCTTTTTGTAAACACTATCAGAGTAAGTGCACTGTAAACAACATACCAGTAAAACAGTGGTTCCCAACCTGGGATACATGTACCCCCAGGGGTACTCAACAGGACCTTTAGGGGTACTTGAAAAAGAATGGCATAATGCAGGTCATGCTCCAGAAGGGCCAGCAAGGCAGAAAGAGAGGTAGCTAGTCGGCTGTGAAAGCCCCACCAATAGCTAGTTTTTTTTAATTTTTAATTTTTTATTTACTTACTTTAAGACATGGGTACAGGAAAAATCACAAACATATATGTACAGGGTAATACACAAGGGAAAAAACACCAGGAAATCGCAGAACTATAGCCGATACTATTATGTTTCCCTACCTATCATCCTTGAATAACTTATTGTTTATCTAACCACTCATACAATGGTTTCCACAATTTCTGTATTCTCTCTATTTCACCATCTCCCAATCTTTCCGTCAACACATCTATTTCGACCATCTCATATAATTTCTCAATCCACATCTCTACAGTGGGAGTATCAGGGTTCTTCCACAATCTAGCATACACCAATCTCGCTGCAATAATTGCATACAACAAAATATGTCTAAGATCATTATTATAACTTTCAGGAAAAATGCTCAAGAGAAACAGTTCTGGTTGGAAATGTATTTCACAATTAAAAATAATTTGAATAGTTCTATATATTTTTTCCCAAAATTTTTTGGCCTTAGGGCAAAGCCACCACATATGATAAAAAAAACCTTTCACCTCTTTGCATTTCCAACACTTATCGCATGTGCCGGGATACATTTTTGCTAATCTATCTGGAGACAGGTACCATCTATAAAACATTTTGTATATGTTTTCTTTCATTGTTACTGCCTTAATTATCTTCATATTTCTCTTCCAAAGCTGGTCCCAATTATTCATTGTTATATTATGTCCAATATTTTTTGCCCATATAATCATTATCTCTTTTACCGATTCGTCTTCCATTTCCATACCCAACAGATATTGATCATCCAAAAAAATGATATAATTTTGCTCATTTGATAAAAATATTTTATCAAATTCCGTCTCCTCTGGGTAGATTAGTTCTTTCTTATCTTTCAACCATCTTGTTTTAATCTGTAACTCCGTCAACCAATCCAGTTCAATCCCTTTCTCCCACAATACCTCTTTTGAGTACATATCTGCTTTCTCATCTAATAATTCATCATATCTCCTATTCCGTGAACCTCGCAACCACATTGGCCTAGTATCAATTTCTAACGGTGTCACCCATCTTGGAATCTTCTCGTAAACTTTATATCTGATTTGTTCCCAGACAAACAACAATGCTCTTCTTATCAGATGTTGTTTAAATAACTATGATATTTGGCTTTATCATAAATCAAAAAGGCATGTGGACCAACCTGCAAATCGTGTAGTTCTAATTTTAACTCTCTAGATTTTTCAGCTTCTGCCCAATCCTTTATCCAATTTAATGCCGCCGCATAGTAATAAATTTCCCAATTTGGCATTCCAAAACCAGCTCATTCTTTAACATCTTGTAATAATTTCATCTTTATTCTAGCTTTTTTCCCTTGCCAAATGAAATTAGCCATCATTTTATTCAAATCTTGAAAGAAAACCTTTTTTAATAAAATTGGGATTGTCTGAAATAAGAATAATATTCTTGGCAGCACATTTGACTTAACTGTTGCTATTCTACCCAACAATGATATATTTAATCCATTCCATCTTTTTATGTCTTTCTTAATCTCCATCATTAACTTTAGATAATTATTTTCCATCAACTCACTACATTTATCTGATACAGTAATTCCCAAATATTTAACTTTCTTTGTGATATTAATACCAAATTCCTGTAGTTGCTGTTTCTCTTGTTTTCTCATATTTTTCACTAATATTTTCGTTTTATCATAATTTATCTTCAATCCTGCCATTTCACCGCATTCTGTCAGATTCTCTATCAAATATTTTAAAGACTGGTTTGGATTCTCCAAGATAAAAGTAAGATCATCTGCATAAGCTCGAATTTTAAATTCTTCATTTTGGACCTTCACTCCCACAATTCTTCCATCTCTTCTTACTATATTATTTAATATTTCCAGAGTTAAAATAAACAGTAATGGAGATAAAGGACATCCTTGTCTTGTTCCCTGCTGGATTTCTATCATTCTTGTTATGTCACCATTTATCTTTATTCTTGCAGTTTGTTTGGTATATATCTTCTCTATAACCCTTATAAACTTTGGCCCAAAGTTCATCTGGTACATTTGTTGAATCATAAAGTTCCAATTTACTCTATCAAATGCTTTATGCGCATCTACGAAAATTAATCCTAATTTTTTCTCTGAGTGTGCCTCAAAATATTCTATTATATTAATAATAACTCTCACATTATCTTTTAAGTGTCGTTTTGGCAAAAAGCCCGTTTGATCTTGGTGTATTATTTGCAGCAGAACTCTCTTTAATCTTCCAGCCAATATTGATGCAAAAACCTTGTAGTCTGTATTCAAAAGAGAAATTGGCCTGTAATTTCTAATTTCTTTCTTTTCTATTCCTTGTTTATGTATTAACGTAATTAAAGCTTCTGTCCACGAGTCTGGAATATTTCCCGTTTCCCATATATCATTAACCAGATTCTTAAATGGTAATTGTATCGTCTCTTCAAATAATTTATAATATTCCGCTGGAATTGCATCTGGTCTGGGGGATTTCTGATTTTTCTGTCTTTTGATTGCTTCTGATAGTTCTTGCATGGAAATTTTTTGATCTAAAATTTGTTTCTGTTCTGATGTCAATTTTAGCATATTGTTTTTTTAATAAATAATCCATTTGCAGGTCCAGATCTGTATTATATTTCTTGTGTAATTGTTGAAAAAAAATTTCAATAATAAGTTTAACTTCTTTTGTATTTCTCAATTCCATTTTCATCTATCAAACTATTTATAAAGTTCCTCTGTCGTTCTTTTTTCAGTCTGTGTGCCAGCCATCTTCCAGGTTTATTAGCATTTTCAAAATAATTCTGTTTAATTAATCTTAATTTTCTCTCCATTTCTTCCGTTTGTATGATTCTGATCTCATGTTGAAGTTTCTGTATATTCGCAACTAATTCCTCTCTAGATGGATTCTCTTGGAACTCCTGCTCTTTCTTCTTTAATTTTAAGGTTAGTTCTTTGATAAGTTGAATTTCCTTCCTTTTTTTCCTTACTGAAAATTTCATCATAATTCCTCTAAAGTACGCTTTACTTGTATCCCAAATAATTTGTGGTTTCATTTCTGGATGATTATTTATTTTAAAGAACCAGCTCATTTCTTCTTTAGCTAAGTTCACAAAGTCTTTATCTTTCATATCAATAACATTCAATCTCCAGAGCCCTTTCCTCCGAGATCTATTAAATTTTAAACTAATTGGATTATGATCCGCGAAGGTATTTGGTAATATTTCTGCTTCAAATGCTTCTGTTGTTGCTGTAATCCAACACATATCTATTCTTGACCATACTTTATGTTGTGTTGAAAAATAAGTATATTGCCTTTTCTCTGGATTTTGGACTCTCCATGTATCAATCAAATTAAATTCTTCTGCCATTTGTAAGAATGATTTGGGTAGATTACCTCCTTTTTTTTCCCTTTTAACCGATCTGTCTAGCTTTATGTCAAACGTTGAGTTAAAATCACCTAACAAGATCAAGTCAAATTCATTTAGAGTAGCCAATTTTCTATGTAATTTTTCAAAATATTTTTCACGAGTGTCATTAGGAGCGTATATATTTACCACCAATAATTTCTTTTCAGCATATGTGATTTCTATATAAATATTCTGGCATCTTCATCTGTATAAATCAATTTTGGACTCAACCAAGGTTTAACATATAAGGCTAAGCCTTTTTTCTTCCTTTTCGTTTCTGCTGTATAGAATAGTTCACCTAACTTCTTATTTTGTAAAAATTTCCAATCTTTTTTCAATATATGTGTTTCTTGAATTGCTATTAGATCTTTATGCTCTTTTTCTAACTGATGAAAAATCGTTTTTCTCTTTCGTGGTGCGTTTAATCCATTAATATTTATGGATAAAATATCAAGTTGGGTATCTGAAGCTATCATTCTATACTTTTCCTTTTTATTTTCACTTCTCTTCTTGGTTGACATCTTTGTTGTTTAATTTAATGGGAGGAGCTACAGACCAGGCAACAAGACGCAGCTTTTAGAGCTCCATCGGTCCCTCTGATTTGTAAACTCCTCCAAGGATTTGGAGGGGCTTTTTCTGGCTAGGAGAGGCCAGGAAAGTGCTTGAGACTGGAGGCTAGCTAACTCTTGGGGAAAGCAACCCCAGGAGCGGGGCAAAGCCTGTCTTCATAGCAACAAATCGAAGGAACTCTGTCAGCCATTTCTGGCAGAGGCAGCCTGGTTTCTCCCCTCCTTCTTCCCCTATCGCTGGGACTGCAGCTCCGAAGGAAGAGAAAAAACGTTTGGGGCCGTTTCTCAATTCTTCAGTCAAGGAGTGAGTAATCTCCCAGTTTGATGTCTTTGAAGACCGGGTTATTTAGAAGATACAGTTGCTTAATAGACTGAGGGAATTTGTTCTTGGTGGAGAGAGGAGGAGCTGAACAGATATGCTTGGCGTTCCCTCAGAAACCCGCATCAAAGACGCTGTGATTTACAATTTGAAAGACTAAAGATAAGACTAATTAAGGAAATAATAACTTTGGGAAATTCAGAGCGACCTGCTGAGATGGCCTTGCTGCCTTTTTAAGCTGCAATCAACAAGTAAGGAAAAATAATCTACAGACTGTAAGGGACATTTCAAACACTGGATAAGGATGCCATGAAGTAGAGAGACATCTAGTGGAGAAAAAATATAACTTTGAAAATTTTTTTTTTGTGTGTGTGTCTCCTTTAAGAAGATTCTAGAAGAAGGAATGCTAAAAAGACTGTCTGTGTTGGAGATTAATGAGTGTTAATGCTGAGAAATCAATATTGTAAGCTTTAATGAGACTTTGATTTATTGAATTGATACGGTAGTTATTGGTATAAGAGTAACTGAAATTATTTTGTAGGGATATATTGTTTTGGATGCCCTGTCTATTTTTATTTATCTCAATGTACAATGGAATATTCTAGGAAACAATCTTTAAAAGCTCAGAAAGCCTCACCAAATACCAGTACTTCCATTCAGACAATGTTAACCCTTGAGAAGAGTACAGAAAGAAAGAAAGAGGACCAAGCAGGAATTATGGATGTTCTCAGAGAGATCCGCGAAGAGTCCAGACAGATGAAAACCCAGATCTCTAATCTAGATAAAAATCTGACTGAGAAACTAGACCAGTTATCATTTAAACTGAAGGAGATGGATGAGATGGTGAAGGAGACATGTAAAAAGGTCAATAGAAATCAGAAAGAGATCAACAAGATGAAAGAACAAGCAAAAAAAGACCAGGTAAAGATTGAACAGCTCACTCAATGCGTGGAGGTTGCTGATCAGCGAAACTTAGTGCTTGAAAGAAGTATTATGGTGCTGGAGCTTCAACAGGCAGGCTACATGCTCCTCGTTCAGAACTATCCAGAAGAAAAACAAGAAGATATCAGAGCAACGATGATTCATTGGTTGGGAGAACAAACGGAGTTTGAGACAGAACTTTTAGAAGGTGGATTGCATGCAGTGTATAGACTCAGATCTGTATATGCAAAAGCTCACAATGTACCAAGAGAAATAATGTTGAAGTTTACACAGAAAAGGGTGAGAGATATGGTTCAACAAGCATTGATGGAGAAAACATTAACGGCTGGAGGAAATCCTGTGAGAATTTTAAGGGAAATACCATGGAGCATAAGACAAAAGAGATTACAATATAGGACTCTTACATCATTTTTGAGAAGAGAGAATGTTAGATATAGATGGTTACTCCCAGAAGGATTAGTCTTTACATCTCAACTGAAAAGATATAGTATAACATCAAGAATGAAAATGAGAAACTTCTTGGAGACTTTGCAAAGAGATCAAGAGGAACAAGAACCACCAAAAGACGTAAGAAAGGATAACTATGATCAAGGAAAAATTAAAGAAACTCTAGAGGATACAACACCCTTAGAGAAAGAATCAGAAGTAGGATCGGACCACAGCATAGAAGATGAAGAAGCAGAAGGGGAAGAAGAAGATGAAGAGGAAGAGGAGCAGGATGATGAATCTGAAAAGAAAGAAACCATTAAAATAAAACCAATAGCTAGTTTTTGGTCATCAGTTCATGTATGCACCAGTGACTGAAAACCAGCACACTAAAAAAGCTGAAACATAATATGGAAAGTGATCAATCACCAAGAATTTCTCAGGACACTTCTGGCGCAAAACAGTGCAAAGGCAGAGTCTTCTGTTCTTCAAACAGATAAAAAGAGAAAACACTCTGATGAATACATGAAGTCTGGGTTTTCATATGGAGAAGACGAGGGTTTGTACTATTAATTACAACATTTTGCTAATAGGAAGGGTACAATTTATGGAAATGGGCTGCCAAGGGATACGCAAGTGAAAATGGTTGGGAACCACTGCAGGAGATCCATGAATCAAATCCACCTTTAAGCTGTCTGGTGTGTTAAGCCCAAAGCTCTACATACAACTTATAACACATAACTGAGAGTGTGCAATTCAGTTCACAGCAGAGAGATGAGCTACATACCTTAGATACTCGCCTATAGGGCGATAAATTTGTCCCAACAGATAGCTCCTGAATCTACCCTTCGCTTTATCTGCGGGGCCACACGGGGTCAGGGCTGTTTCAGGCACACTGCAGAGCAGCTGTGGTGCTGCTAGGGAGGGTGACGCGCCACTCATTCCCCCACTGCGTAAGGAGAGACGGCTTGTGCAGGAGGTCTGGTCTAGAGGGTAGAGCCTCCATTTGCCTGAAGATAACATCCACAAGGTCCCATCCACAAGGTTGCCATCCTGAAGATGACATCCACAAGGTTGCCAGTTCGAGGCCACTGGCACCGTGCGACCTTGAAGCAGCTGACAAGCTGAGCTGAGCTATTTCCATCTGCTCTGAGCGTGGGAGGATGGAGGCCAGATCAGAATGAAACATCTGAATTGTTGTGGCTCTTGAAAGATAGAGCCTTCTTTCAATTGTAAAAATCCCTATGGGGATTTAAATTAGCCTGCCTATGTAAACCGCCTTGAATAAAGTCTTGAATAAAGACCAAGAAAGGCGGTATATAAATACCTGTATTGTATTGTATTGCTTCCTCCTTCCCACCTGGAGCAGGGAGACTGATAGAGCTGCTCAGCTCGCCTGCTGCTCCCTCCTTCCCACCTGGAGCAGGGAGCCTGAGGGAGCTGCTCCGCTTACCTGCTGCTCCCTCCTTCCCACCTGAGCGGGGAGCCTCACAGAGCTGCTCCGCTTGCCTGCCTCCCTGCCTTGTTGCTGCTCCTGGGCATTGCAGTCCCGCCCGCTCAGGCTCCCCGAGCCTGGTCTCCTTGGCTCTGACTTCCTCCTCCTCCACCCCTGCTCATCTTTGCAAGGACAGGAAAGGGGAGCAGGAACCTGGAGCGTGTTGTCTGTTGTCAGTGGGGTTTATTCCCAGGAAAGTGCGCATAGGATGGCAGCCTTTGAGCCCAAGCCTGTGCATGGCTACTCAGAAGTAAATTCCATTGTCAATGGGGCTTACTCCCAGGAAAAGATTGTAGCTTGAAGATGGGGCGAGAAATGGAAGGGCTGCTTCTTCATGCAGCCTCCCTCCCTCATGCCCACACTCCTGCACTGCCTGCTTCTCTCTGCCCTTCAGCTCCAGCCCCTCTCTTCCCTCCATGAGCCTTCACTCTGTTGTACTGTTTTCTCACCCTTCTCTTCTCCCTTCCCCACTGTCCCTCTTTCTCTGCCCCCTATTTACAAGCCATGCAATCAGGGAAACTGAACAGGAAACCCCGACAGTCTTGATCCTGCTGTAAATCAAGAGGAGGAAACAGCCCTCAGACCAGGTGAGGGTGGGCAGGATGCACCTTCCCTGAAAGTGGAAACACTCCCATCAAATGTCTCACAAACTACAGTTCAGAGCACCAATACTTAGGAATAACACCCAAGAAAAGCAATGGGTCTGCTTCTGAGTAAATAGGGTTTCAGCTATGTGCAGTTGCACTCGGTCACAGCCATTTGCTGTTGCTTATCTCTGTTGTGAACTGAACTGCACACTCCCAGTTGTGTTCTAAGTTGTATGTTATATGTAGAGCTTCTGGCTTAAGAGCAGAAGACTCTGCCTTTGCACTGTTTTGCATCAGAAGTGTCCTGAGAAATTCTGAGTGATAGATCACTTTTTTACGTTTTAGTTTTTTTTCCTATGCAGTCTTCAATCACTGGTTCATAAATGAACTGATCACTAAAAATTAGCTATTGGTGGGGCTTTCACAGTCAACTAGCTACCTCCCTTGCTGGCCCTGCAAGGCATTCTGGAGCACTGCCATTATTCCATGCTCTTTCAAGTACCCCTAAAGGTCCTGTTGGGTGCCCCTGGAGGTACATGAACCCCAGGTTGGGAACCACTGTTCTATTAGTATGTTGTTTAGAGTGCAGTTACTCTTTGATAGTGTTTACAAAAAGATGGTGAAGACCAGAATTTAAAAGTTTATGAATAAAAATGAATCTTATGATCTTTTACTATATTTTTAATAAATTAGAGACTGTCAGTTCTTAGGTAACAATTACTGGTAGGTTATTTTTCAGGATCTAGCCTAGGGTAAAATCAAACAGAACTATAATTAGACACACACACACCCCAAGTTTATGGCCCTGACTTATCCGAGGGTCATAGAAAATTCTATGATTCTTGCCTCAAAACCTGCCCTCATCTTATCTGTGAGATCGACTTATAGGTGACTATCTACGGTATATTTGCAATCCTTTTTACTCAAAAGTAGACCTACTGCTTTCCATGGGAGTTATTCTTAAATAATGGTGCACTGAATTGTAGCCTGGGACTTTACTTCTAATGGAAAGGAGGATCCCATCCTGGTGTTGAAAGAAAAAAAAAAAGACTTCTGCCAAATGCATGCATTTCCAAAAAGGAAGCAGGCTGCAGCAGCATTTTCAAAAGAGGAGAATAAAAGGTTAACTTTGGTTGGAATTTCCCAGGAAAGTTACTATAGAAACAATCTCTGTATTGCTTCTGCTGGGCAAGAGGTGCCTGCCTGAGCCAGAAACTTTTCAGAGTTGAAAGGCTCTGCCCTCTGATAGACCCGGAGATAAGGCGAAGTGATAATTGGAACTTGATTACTTCGCAAAAATTTTACGTACTATAGGTGAGTATCTATGGTACTTAGATTTGTAGCATTTGACTGACTTGAGTGGGTTGGGATGGCATGGTTTAAGCAGCTTGCAACTTACATGAATGCTGTGCAAAACCTTGAAAATAAATTAACCACATGAGATTTTATAGCACAAGCCTATACATGTTTACCTGGGAGCATGTCTTATAAATTAAATGACACATTCTCAGGAAACTGTATATAAGGTTGCAAACAAATGCATAAACAATTACTGCGCAGTTCAAATTACATCTACTTTCAACACAAACTCTTGTGCTTTATTAATACTCTAATATTGGCAGCATTCATGGCTCTTAAGCCAAATTCTAAGGCAGCATCAATCCAGATAGGGATAGTCCATCCCTACTTAACACAGCTGCCTTTTAATGGTAAACAGTAAATCTTTATGTGATAGAAGAGTGATGATGTTGTTTGTTCTCTCTTTAGTGAAATATCTCTCTCATTCATACCTTTTGTCTGACTTGAACCACTGCTTTCCAGAAATCTTTAGCTTCTACTCGATGGCAGTCATCACACATCTGAGAATGAACAACATACTCTACCACAAAGACTTGCTGAAGAATTGCACCATTCATCACCTAGGGAAGAAGCAACGTCTCATTGTTTGTCATCTCTTCCAGAAAAGATTTCCATACTACATAGATTAACTGGCATATACAGAGATTTGGTTAGTAGCCAAGCCTTGGGTCAGTATTTCATAACTTTCCTATCTGATTACTACCAATTTACAAAGTAAAATTTTTTGCCTTGTTTGACCTTACAACTTTGCTATAAAGTAGAATTGATGAAAGGAGCCCAAAGATAATGTCATGCCACTAGTTCTAAAATGAGACCCCATAAATAAATTAACCTCTACAGATAAAGATGCAATCTGATCCTATGCACATTTATTTGGATATATTCCATTGATTTTAGTAGGACTTGCTCACAAGGAAGTGCAAGAACTGCAGGATAATTCACAGTGCCCTATGTCTAGTGGTGTGATTTTTCAGTGATAACGAAATGAAAACACATAACACACTTTCTGCACTTCTTATTTTTATAAAAAACAAACCTCCAGAAATTTGTTAAAAAAAGGAAACAATTTTCTAATACCTAACTGACTGTGTAATGAGTGTGGCTGCATCTGCTGACACTAAACCACATATAACACCTACCTAGTATACTTTTAAAGCTATTATAATTTATAAAAGTAATTTATAAAAATGTGTAAATTTTTAAGAGTAAAAACACATTACACCGCATTCTGCACTTTTTCCTTGGGAAAAAATGGAATCTGTGAAAAAATAAAAATGTTTAACATCTATATCTATTTCATTGACAGAAAGCATGTGGCTTCATTGCTCCTGATAACTAATCAAGGTAAGCCAAAGCATATGCTAAGCTCCTGTAGGAAACAAGCCATATTCTTATCATAACACATTTCCCCATTCCTCAACAAATAATACTGTTTAATAAAAGTTAAAAAGTTTTACTCACTTCTTTTTGCACAGTCAGTTTTACTTTCAGTCTTTTAGAGTGTGGTTCGGTCCATACAAAACTTGCTTCAATCAGCCGAACCTGTTAGGGAAAAAAATAGCTTGCCTGATTATTATACATCTTTCCAAAACAATCACAGTATTTGGGTTTTTATAAAAATGTGATCTTCTATATATAGTGTTAGGGAAATATCACTGAATGAAAAAGTGCCACAACACAGAACTGGAGCATTTCAGCTAAAATGCATCAGTTTGCAGAATCAATGAAATCAATCAATTACTATCTGCTGAGAAGTCACAAATGAAAAGTCCATGTTCAGCAAGAGCCACAGCTTTCATAGCTGGAACAGTTTACTAAAATGTGTTAAGCTTCACTTTAAAAACCAACAATAAGACTAACCTTACTAAGGGAAGCTTTGATTTTTTTAAGGCATAAAGCCAGAAGTTCTCTTGATTCTAAGGCACACTGTACCCAACATCCTGGTGGCTGAAGATACCTAGAATAAATAATGCGTGAAAACTGAATTATTAAAATAAGTTTGTTTTAATTGAAAGTTAATCCATTTCTCCCATTAAATGCCACAAAAGAGTTTTATTCACTGTTTTCTGGTCATAAATATTCACAACATATATACAATAAATACAGGTGAATGTTCATAACCTGGTGCATACATATATTACATCTTGTTCAAATGATCTATGTGTACAACAGACATAAGTGGTGAAACATGTTAAATTTAGACTCTTAAGCAATAAGAACATTAAAGGTTGTGTATAATTTATTTATTGCACTTTCATTGCTGATCCATAATCAACTGCTATGTCCACCTTTAGAGAACTCCATCAACATTTAATTGAGGCTAGAGAATTCAATACAGGTAAGTGACAGCCTACCAACAGGTGACTGCAATCATCTTCACTATAACATACAAATACACAGGAAATACCTTGAATAAAACAAACTGATTCTCAAAGAATACTATGCAGAGTTAATCCGCACACAAGTTTCTGTAGATATGTTCACAAGTTAGATTGGTACAACATAATGTTTACGTTTAATTACGTTTGTGTCTTATTACGTGTCTTATGCCAGAAAGAGACAAATGTTTAAGAACATAAGAACAGCCCCACTGGATCAGGCCATAGGCCCATCTAGTCCAGCTTCCTGTATATCACAGAGGCCCACCAAATGCCCCAGGGAGCACACCAGATAACAAGAGACCTGCATCCTGGTGCCCTCCCTTGCACTGACATTCTGACATAGTCCGTTTCTAAAATCAGGAAGTTGCACATACACATCATGGCTTGTAACCCATAATGGATTTTTCCTCCAGAAACTTGTCCAATCCCCTTTTAAAGGCATTCAGGCTAGATGCTGTCACCACATCCTGCGGCAAGGAGTTCCACACACACTGAGTAAATAAATATTTTCTTTTGTCTGTCCTAACCGTCCCAACACTCAATTTTAGTGGATGTCCCCTGGTTCTGGTGTTATGTGAGAGTGTAAAGAGCATCTCTCTATCCACTTTATCCTTCCCATGCATAATTTTGTATGTCTCAATCATGTCCCCCCTCAGGCGTCTCTTTTCTAGGCTGAAGAGGCCCAAACGCCGTGGCCTTTCCTCATAAGGAAGGTGCCCCAGCCTAGTAATGGCTTTACTTTACCTTACCCAGTAATGGCTTTACCTGGTGCCCCAGCCCAGGACCAGTTTAGTGGTCCAATGCTCTTCCTGCCCCAGCTAAGTACCCCATGAGGAAAGTGACCAAGAAAGAGGCTATTTAAGTTATTTCTGCCCAGCATTGCATATAAACAACAGGGACCAAATGTGTATACCTGTGGGCTGAGCAGAAATGGATTAAGTTATCTCCCCAAAAGCTCTGCCATCTGTGAAAAAGACACTGCAGTGTGCAACTGAAATGAACAGAAACTCAACTATCTTGTGAGTAAGCAAAAAGTGTCTTTCTGGAATTTAACAAAAGTGAGAGATAAGATTTTTTTTAAGTGCTGATGTTTATATAAACAGTTAAGCAATAACTATTAAGTCAGGACCCCAACATCTAGGAAATACATAGTACATAAGAACATAAGAACATAAGAACAGCCCCACTGGATCAGGCCATAGGCCCATCTAGTCCAGCTTCCTGTATCTCACAGCGGCCCACCAAATGCCCCAGGGAGCACACCAGATAACAAGAGACCTCATCCTGGTGCTCTCCCCTACATCTGGCATTCTGACTTAACCCATTCCTAAAATCAGGAGGTTGCGCATACACATCATGGCTTGTACCCCATAATGGATTTTTCCTCCAGAAATTCGTCCAATCCCCTTTTAAAGGCGTCTAGGCTAGACGCCAGCACCACATCCTGTGGCAAGGAGTTCCACAGACCGACCACGCGCTGAGTAAAGAAATATTTTCTTTTGTCTGTCCTAACCCGCCCAACACTCAATTTTAGTGGATGTCCCCTGGTTCTGGTATTATGTGAGAGTGTAAAGAGCATCTCCCTATCCACTCTGTCCATCC
Organism: Tiliqua scincoides; assembly: GCF_035046505.1. NCBI lineage: Eukaryota > Metazoa > Chordata > Lepidosauria > Squamata > Scincidae > Tiliqua > Tiliqua scincoides. The sequence goes on from NC_089823.1 coordinate 220,198,492, forward strand.
CCTGCATAATTTTGTATGTCTCAATCATGTCCCCCCTCAAGCGTCTCTTTTCTAGGCTGAAGAGGCCCAAACGCCGTAGCCTTTCCTCATAAGGAAGGTGCCCCAGCCCCGTAATCATCTTAGTCGCTCTCTTTTGCACCTTTTCCATTTCCACTATGTCTTTTTTGAGATGCGGCGACCAGAACTGGACACAATACTCCAGGTGTGGCCTTACCATCGATTTGTACAACGGCATTATAATACTAACCGTTTTGCTCTCAATACCCTTCCTAATGATCCCAAGCATAGAATTGGCCTTCTTCACTGCCGCCGCACATTGGGTCGACACTTTCATCGACCTGTCCACCACCACCCCAAGATCTCTCTCCTGATCTGTCACAGACAGCTCAGAACCCATCAGCCTATATCTAAAGTTTTGATTTTTTGCCCCAATGTGCATGACTTTACACTTACTGACATTGAAGCGCATCTGCCATTTTGCTGCCCATTCTGCCAGTCTGGAGAGATCCTTCTGGAGCGCCTCACAATCACTTCTGGTCTTTACCACTCGGAAAAGTTTGGTGTCGTCTGCAAACTTAGCCACTTCACTGCTCAACCCTGTCTCCAGGTCATTTATGAAGAGGTTGAAAAGCACCGGTCCCAGGACAGATCCTTGGGGCACACCGCTTTTCACCTCTCTCCATTGTGAAAATTGCCCATTGACACCCACTCTCTGCTTCCTGGCCTCCAACCAGTTCTCAATCCACGAGAGGACCTGTCCTCTAATTCCCTGACTGTGGAGTTTTTTCAGTAGCCTTTGGTGAGGGACCGTGTCAAACGCCTTCTGAAAGTCCAGATATATAATGTCCACGGGTTCTCCCGCATCCACATGCCTGTTGACCTTTTCAAAGAATTCTATAAGGTTTGTGAGGCAAGACTTACCCTTACAGAAGCCATGCTGACTCTCCCTCAGCAAGGCCTGTTCGTCTATGTGTTTTGAGATCCTATCTTTGATGAGGCATTCCACCATCTTACCCGGTATGGATGTTAGGCTGACCGGCCTATAGTTTCCCGGGTCCCCCCTCTTTCCCTTTTTAAAAATAAGCGTGACATTTGCTATCCTCCAATCTTCTGGTACCGTGGCCGTTTTGAGGGACAAGTTGCATACCTTAGTCAAGAGATCTGCAACTTCATTCTTCAATTCCTTAATAACCCTTGGGTGGATGCCATCAGGGCCCGGTGACTTATTGATCTTTAATTTATCAATGAGGTCTGAAACATCTTCTCTTTTAACCTCTATCTGACTTAACTCCTCGGTTAGGAGGGGCCGTTCGGGCAGCGGTATCTGCCCGAGGTCTTCTGCCGTGAAGACAGATGCAAAGAACTCATTTAATTTCTCTGCCATCTCTAAGTCTCCTTTTATCTCCCCTTTCCCTCCCTCACCATCCAGAGGGCCAACCGCTTCTCTGGCGGGTTTCCTGCTTCTAACATATTTGAAGAAGCTTTTATTATTCCCCTTAATGTTGCTGGCCATGCGTTCCTCATAGTCTCGCTTGGCCTCCCATATCACCTTCTTACATTTCTTTTGCCACAGTTTATGTTCCTTTTTATTCTCTTCATTAGGGCAAGACTTCCATTTACGGAAGGAAGCTTCCTTGCCCTTCACAGCCTCTCTAACTTGGCTGGTTAGCCATGCGGGCACTCTCCTGGATTTAGTGGAACCCTTCTTTCTTTGCGGTATACACCTCTGCTGGGCCTCTATTACTGTTGTTTTAAGCAGCCTCCATGCACTCTGGAGAGACTGGACTCTTTTTATCCTCCCTTTCAACCTCCTTCTAACCAGCCTCCTCATTTGAGGGAAGTCCGCCCGTCGGAAGTCAAGGGTTTTTGTTAGAGATTTGCCTGGTATTCTTCCCCCAACGTGCACGTCAAAACGGATCGCAGCATGATCACTGTTCCCCAATGGCTCAGTAACGTTTACATCTCTAACCAGGTCCTGCGTACCGCACAAAATTAAATCCAGAGTCACCTGTCCTCTGGTGGGCTCCGTGACTAGCTGATCTAAACCACAGTCATTTAGCACGTCAAGAAATCCGGTTTCCTTATCGTGACCAGAACACAAATTGACCCAGTCAATATGAGGATAATTGAAGTCCCCCATGATTACAACCCTGTCCTTCCTTGTCACCTCCCTGATCTGTTTCCTCATTTCATGGTCCCCATCAGATTTCTGGTCTGGAGGACGATAGCACACCCCCAGTATTACATCGCTGCACAAGCCTGGTAATTTAACCCACAGAGATTCTACGGTGGAGTCGGACCCACCTTCAATCTCTACTTTGCTGGATTCTATCCCTTCCTTAACATAAAGGGCCACCCCACCTCCAACACGCCCCTGCCTGTCCCTCCTGTAGAGTTTATAGCCCGGGATTGCGGTATCCCACTGATTCTCCGCATTCCACCAGGTTTCCGTTATGCCCACTATGTCAATATTTTCCCTTGTCACCAGACATTCCAGTTCTCCCACCTTTGCTCGTAGACTTCGGGCATTCGCATAAAAGCATTTATACACGGAATGCCCCAGGATGGGCTGCTTATTCGCTCCTTTGTCCCCGCATCCTCTCATTTTGCCAAACCGTCTATCACATCCCATCTCCCTACCTTTCCCAATTTCTTCTCCTACCCTGCCTTTGTCTTGTTGTTCTCTAACCTCCCCATCCTCATCCCATAGGGATGAGGAGTCCCGAACCGGATGCCCCTCGGCTCCTGTCGGCCTTCCCCCAGGGATCAGTTTAAAAGCTGCTCTGCCACCTTTTTAATGTTATGCGCCAGCAGTCTGGTTCCATTCTGGTTCAAATGGAGCTCGTCCCTCTTGTACAGGCCCCGCTTGTCCCAAAAAGTTCCCCAGTGCCTAACGAATCTAAACCCCTCCTCCCTACACCACCGTCTCATCCACGCATTGAGACCCCTGATCTCCGCCTGCCTAGCTGGCCCTGCGCGTGGAACAGGTAGCACTTCAGAGAACGCTACCTTTGAGGTCCTGGCTTTCAGCTTCCTGCCTAAAAGCCTAAATTTGGCCTCCAGGACCTCCCAGCTACACTTGCCCACGTCGTTGGTGCCGACATGCACCACAGCCGCTACCTCTCCCCCAGCACTGTCTACTAGCCTGTCTAGACGAGAAGTGATGTCCGCAACCTTCGCACCAGGCAGGCAAGTCACCATGCGGTCCTCACATCCGTCGCAAACCCCCCTCTCTATGTTTCTAATAATCGAATCCCCCACTACAAGAAGCCCCCGACCCCCCTCCCGCCGAGGAGTATCCCGTACCTTTCACATTGCTTACAGAAGTGAATCATGACTTGCTTAGGGATTCCTTCAGTGATATCCACCTGAGTCCGTAAACATGCTACACACATGTTGGCAGCATTCGGTGGAATTGCAATGCCACACTGACAGCACAGGCTACGAGAAAAAGAAAATATATCATGAAAAATTAAAATTTTGTTTTGTTAATTAAAAATATGGTATTAGAACAATGGCTGCTTTCAGTCACAGAACAAAACTAAACACACACTCTACTATTTTTGTTAATAAAAAAGTACATACTGTAATGCTAACACCAATTTAAGAGTCATCATAGTTTTCTGGTTAAGGTGTTGGGATTTAATCACAAAAAGCCAGAGTTCAAATCCATGCTGAGCTACCACAATTAATGATCCTCAATATCAAGTTCAATTGCTTACCTTGCAAGATCACCACAATGACCAACTATCAGAGTCGTTTTCAAGAACAAAGGTTTTGAGTTGAGCATATACAGTGCTAGTCACACTGAAGTCATTCTAACATTTCAAAATTCAACTGCAAGGACTTTGGATTCTGAGACAGACAAAAACTCTCTCTTTTCAATAAAGAGGTTGTGTATTTCTTTATATATACCATGATTAATTCACACATGATTAATATACATGATTATATTTACATATTATATACATGATTAATTTACTGTGTTCCAGAGCTTTCCTTTGTTCCTGCTGAATTATTCTTGATTCCAAGACACTGGAAACATCCCTCCTTTGGATTAGACAAGGTTGCATGTAGCAACTGTCAATATTTGACAGTAACTGTCAATATTTGAGATAAGTCTGTTGCAGCAAACTCAGCAAAGAAACCTGAGAACATGTAACACGAATTGTCACAAGTGACAAACTTGTAGTTAGAAGCATTTAGTGCTCTGGTCTATGGAAGCTTATGCTACAATAAACTTGTTAGCCCTTTTAAGATGCCACGAGACCCTTTCTTCCAAAATGAATTACTAATGGTTTGATATTCTCACACTGCAATATCACATGTAGGACTATAAATAACCAGAGAGTATTTAGATCTCAAAGCCAACCCAAACATGCAGGGAGACATGCTTATGCAGCCCTCATGAAATTGCACTAAAAACAATACAAGGGAAGAAACAATTGTTTGAAAGTAGTTCCATGTGAGACTCTGTATGTATATAGTTAGCTTAGATCTCTCTTTGATCTCTTGGCTTTTCATGTTCAGGGAGACATGAAAACACCTCACATATAGTTGCTTTCAATCAAGCAAATTCCACAAACATTAGTAGCGACATATTCATGTGTAGGTTGGTTTGTATGCATGTTTGGTTGTTTGGTTTGGCTCAAAGACAATGTGTCACTCACATATTCCCCTGGCTGAAGGTTGCAGGCTCCTTCATGTATTCCATCTTGTAGTTTCTCAGAAATACACACAAAGGACCTAGTGAAGGAAGATCATAGATCAGGTACAACAAATTCAGAGTGAATGGATCAGCATGGATCAATGTAGTCAGGAGCTCAATTATACACAAAATGTCTAGTGGGTGAGTGACCCAAGATCATCATGTGCACCCAATGGCTGAGAAACGTTCACACCTCACTTTTCTCCCTTTTGAAAGGGGGCTCAAGGTGACTTACAAAATAACTAAAAACACAATCAGTACAAAGTAAAGGAATCAAATAACAGCAACTAAGGCTGCAATCCTAAGCACACTTTCCTGAGAGTAAGCCCCATTGAACAAAATAGAACTTACTTCTGAGTAGATCTGATTAGGATTGTGCCCCAAAACTTGTATAAAGAGCCAAGTCTTCAGACTCTGGTAGAATACAAGCAAGGAGAGAAACAGAAATACGCTAAAGGCAGAAAATTTCGCATTTTGGGGGCCACTATGGTCCTCTTGTGCATGGGTGCCCAAACCCTGGGCCTGAGGCCACTTGCGGCCCTCGAGGCCTCTCAATGCGGCACTCAGGGAGCCCCCAGTCTTCAATGAGCCTCTGGCCCTCCAGAGATTTGTTGGAGCCCACATTGGCCCAATGCAACTGCTCTCAGCGTGAGAGCAACTGTTTGACCTCTTGCGTGAGCTGTGGGATGAGGGCTCCCTCCAATGCTTGTTGTTTCATGTCTGTGATGCAGTAGCAGCAGCAAAGGAAAGGCCAGCCTTGCTTTGTGCAACGCCTTTTACAGGCCTTGACCTATTGCATGACCTTCATTCATTCATATAAGTTCATCTTTAATATATTCATTTATGTAAACTTATGTAAATTTGTTCAAATTTTAAATGTAAATTAATTCTTTTTTTCCCTGTCCCCCGACACAGTGTCAGAGAGATGATGTGGCCCTCCTGCCAAAAACTTTGGACACCCCTGATCTTGTATGTCAGCACCATTCAAATTTCAGAAAGAATGAACAGAAGAGCCTCCCTATCATATCTTTAAGGACAGATTGTTTCTTACGGCAGGAGAAAGTCTTGGTCCTAAGCCAGGGTTTTAAACATAATACCTTGAATCACGCCAGGTACAAAACAGTAACTGGCCAAAAAAAATTGACCTACATCAGTGTTCTTCAACCTCAGGGCTGGGACCCCAAAGGGGTTTCAAAGCCTCAGTTGTGGGGTCAACTTACAGGAATGAAAAAAGTTTTAAGACTACTGAACTAGAGCACCACCAGGTGAAGGGGAAGGCACATTCAGGTACCAGGCAACTGTATTCTAATCCTGCTCTGATTCCTAGCAATTATGCTAAAATAGCTTTCACTAGTGCCAGGCTTCACAGTAACTTTCTGCTCTTTCTAATAACAATACCATTTCAGTAAACAGTGCTAGGAGGGTGTAAAAGGATGGGAAGTGGGCAGATAGGGTTCCGGGAAGGAGGTGGAACCAACCGTGGGTCCCCACTCTCATACTTCATTGGGACCATGGCATGAAAAAGCTTGAAGAACCCTGATATAAGACTATTCTTCATTAATTGCAACACAGAAGTGCTTTCCCTTAGGTACTTGGTAATCTTTGAAACATCCCTAAACTTAGTGGTTCCCGACATTTTTAGCACTGGGACCCACTTTTTTAAACGCTGTATCAGGATCTACTTAGATTTATCAGACTTTAAGAAAGGAGATATAGAAATAAATATTTATCTATTATTAATAATAACCTGAAAAAGAACCTCAAACGTTTATCTCCCTATATTTACAGGAACTGCAAGAACTTAGCTCCTTCCAGGGTAATTAGCAGCTATCTTGCAAACTGCAGGAGTTGAGCTCTTTGCAGGGCAATTAGCCGTTACAGCATCCGAATTTTGAACAGCTTCAGGCAATTAGTTATCTGATCTTTCATCACCCTTTGGTGACCCACCAAAAATCAGGTAGAGTCCCACAGTTTGGGAACCACTCCCTAAACATCCTGAGAGACCTAGCTGCTGAGGGAAGCTGAAGCCAATAAACTATTTTCTTTATTTTTTTTAATTGTATACCTGTTTGTAGGATGTTTACTTTTCAAATAATAAAAAGGGCGGGAGAGAAACTTCACTACTTAAATCTATGTAAAAACCATCCAACGTAGAATATAACAAGAACCCTGCTGGATCAGGCCATAGGCCCATCTAGTCCACCTTCCTCTCACAGTGGCCCACCGGATGCCTCAAGGAGCACACAAGACCACAAGAGACCTGCATTCTGGTCCCTCCCTTGCATCTGGCATTCTGGGGCAGCCTACCTCTAAAATCAGGAGGTTGCACATACCCATCATGGCTTGCAACCTATGATGGACTTTTCCTTCAGAAATCTGTCCAATCGCTTTTCAAAGGCTTCCAGGCCAGACGCCATCACCACATCCTGTGGCAAGGGATTCCACAGATTAATTACATGCTGGGTAAAGAAAGATTTTTACCAACTGAAACATAACATGAGAAGAGCCGTGCTGTATAAAGAAACAAGCCAAAGGCCCATCTAGTTCAGCTTCCTGCATCTCACAGTGGCCCACCAGACAGATGCCCCAGGGAGCACACAAGACAACAGGAGACGTGCATCCTGCTGCCCTCCCTTGCAGCTGGCCTTCTGTGTTAACCTACCTCTATCTACTCATCTAGGCAAGGTGTCATCCAATGGCAAGGAGTTACATAGACTAAGGCCAAAGGCCCACCCAGCCCAGCTTCCTGTATCTCATCCTGTCGCAAGGAGTTCCACAGACTAAAGGCCCACCTAGCCAAGCTTCCTGCACCTCATCAAGTGGCAAGGAATTCCACAGACTAAGGCCAAAGGCCCATCTAAGCCAGCTTCCTGTATCTCATCCAGTGGCAGGGAGTTCCATAGACAGGGGCCAAAGGCCCACCTAGCCCAGCTTCCCGTGTTTCACAGTGGCCCACGGCCTGTGCCAAGGAGTTCCACAGGCCAACCCTCCACCAGAGCCCCTTTCCTCCCCCTCTGGCCACCCATGAGGGCCCACCCGGCTGGGGCCGCCCCACTAGGGCGAGGGGACTGCCCTCTGCACTCCCGCAGTGACACCGGGGTGGGGGGACACCGGGGTCTGCCAGCGCCTAGAGGGAGGTCGCCCTGACGACGCGCGGCCACCGAGCCCGGGGCGAGGGAGGGCCAAAGCGGCCGTCGCGCGATGAGGTGGGCCCCGCCCCCACACCGCGCTCTCGCCAACGGCCCCCACTCACCTGGGGGCCGACGGGACCGCGTGCAGCCCCCTCCTCGTGCTTCCCCTGACGCAGCCGCAGTGCCACGAATAGAAACTATCGCGAGACCTCCTCCTCCGGAAGTAACTTGAAGTTATAGTGATAAGGAGCACTGGCTGCCGATCAGCACTTCCGGCACTCAAGCGCGCACCGCCATGTGCGGGGCAGGCGCCTGAAGCAGGCAGACTGTGGGAAGGTATCACTGCGCAGAGGACGTTGACGAGTGACGTCAGCAGAAGACTCACAGGCCCCTCAAGGGGAGCCGGTCCTTTCAGCAGAAACCTTCTGTCCCTCTGGGTGTCCAGAGGTGCCGCCCCTTGGCCTCGGACAGGCGGAGGAGGGAGGCACTGGCTGCAGGAGGCGCTTGGTGACGGAGGAAGGAAATGCACTCTGCACATGCTCAGGGGCAACTTCCTTCCTAAGACATACAAACTTCATAATGTTTTCTTAATGACCAAAATTTTAAATAAAATTGTTTTAAATATAATTTTAATTTTTTTAAATATAAAGTTAATATGTATTAATTTTAAATAATCAAATGTCAAATTATTAATAATAATAATAATATAATATCAATTTGATAATTTTAATTAAATAAATAAATAATACTATTATTTTACTTAATTATTAAATTGCATTGGCATCCTTCAGTCTCGGAAGACTATGGTACCGCGCTCTGAATGGTGGTTCTGGAACAGAGTGTCCTCTCCAGTGCTCGAAGCCTGGGTTAAGTAGGTATGGAGGACAGGCTGTTACCCATGCAGCAAATCCCCCCTCTCCACGTCGCTGAAATGGTCCCATGGAAAGGCAGAAGCCAATACGGTTGGTTCCAGCGATGTTGCAGCAGTTGCCAGAATGTGACTGTGTTCAGCTGTGAACTGCCTCAGGGACTCTGGCTCCGGATTTTGCCTTGAGGTTGACTCCTGAAGCCTTTTCCATAACTGGATGTAGCCACAAGGCAGTGGAGGTTTGGGATCAGAGTTTTCCTTCTCTCAGATGAGCTGCCTTCCCAGGCTAACGAGTTCCACCTACCCAGTTGCTGTTTAGTCACCTCTTAGGACAAGTACAGCCAAACTGAGGGCCTATTCTTATCCCCAGCCCCCAGGGGACATTTAATTTAAAGGGGATAAATTAATTTAATTTATTAAATTAATAAATTATTAAGGACCCAATCCAATCCAATTTTCCAGTGCTGGTGCTGCCATGCCAATGGGGCATGCCCTGCATCCTGTGATGGGGAGGCAGTCACAGAGGCATCCTCAAGGTATGGGAACATTTGTTCCCTTACCCCGGGGCTGCACTGCAGCTGCATCGGTGCTGGAAAGTTGGATAGGATTGGGCCCTAAATAAAATTAATATTTCAATAATTTTAATACTAATTATTGATTTTAAATTATATTCATTTTAACTAGTACTATTAATAACTATCATTAATTATTAATTATTTTTATAATTAATATATTATGTATTAATTATATTAATATAATTATAACTATCTTAATACTATATTTTTATTTTAATAAATATTAAGTATTATTAAATGTTATATTTATATTTATATAATTATCTATATAATATTTATTATATTAATATTAATATTTATATAATTATATATGTAAATATATAAATATTTTTATATTTATATAATATTTATATAAGTAGTACATATAATAAATAGTATATTAATTATTTTAAAATTATATTGATATGATTTATAATAATTATTTATTAATTATTATACTTATCATTAATTATTATAAGCATTTTTACTAATATTGTTATTTTTATTAATATTAATATTAAGCAGTATGCTTTAGGAATAATATAATATTAATTACAGATGCCCAAGGGCCCAATCCTATCCAATTTTCCAGTGCCAGTACAACTGTGCTAATGGGGCATGCACTGCATCTTGTAGTGGGGCAGCAGTCATAGAAGCATCCTTAAGGTATGGGAACATTTGTTCCCTTACCATGGGGCTGCATTGTGGTTGCATTGGGGCTGGAAAATTGGATAGGATTGGGCCCTTAGGAAAGAAGGTGTTTTTATTAATAATAAGTATAATATTTTTAGTGCTGGGACCCATATTTAAAAATGACACTCTATTGAGACCAACCTAGTTTCACAAGACTTCAAAAAAGATGATCTAAAAAATAATATTTTTATTTATATATTACAAGTAATATGTTTACTTGTTTATATGCTAAAGACATGATCTCTTTCTCATAATGAGGTAGTCCTAATAAATAGCTTCAAGGCACGAGGGGCTTAGGGCCCTATCCAACTTTGGAGCGCCAATGTAGCCACAATACAATCCCAAAGTAAGGGAGCATCTATTCTCTTATCTTGAGGAGCCTCTGTGACTGCCCCACCACCCCAAGATGCAGTGTGTGCCCCACTGGCTCAGCTGCATCAGTACTGGAAAGTCAGATAGGACTGGGCACTTAGGGCCCAATCCTATCCAACTTTCCAGCACCGGTGCAGCTGCAATGCAGCCTTGAGGTTAGGGAACAAATGTTTCCATACCTTGAGGAGGCCTCTGTGACTGTCCCACCACCCCAAGATGCAGTGTGTGCCCCACTGGCTCAGCTGCATCAGTACTGGAAAGTCAGATAGGACTGGGCACTTAGGGCCCAATCCTATCCAACTTTCCAGCACCGGTGCAGCTGCAATGCAGCCTTGAGGTTAGGGAACAAATGTTTCCATACCTTGAGGAGGCCTCTGTGACTGTCCAACCACCACAGGATGCAGTGCACACCTCATTGGCATGGCTGCACTGGCACTGGAAAATTGAATATTGGGCCCTTAGAGCCCAATCCTATGCATGCCTACTCAGAAGTAAGTCCCATTGTATTTAATGGGGCTTACTGCCAGGTAAGTGTGGATAGGATTGCAGCCTCAGTTTGTGACCCAGCCTTCATCTGCCCTCATTACTTGTCACTGACGGACTTGGAGAAAAAACACACTAGAAAAAAAGATGCTTAAACATTCATCTCCCTATATTTATACAAGCAAACTGCAGGAGCTCATAACATAACATAAGAACATAAGAACAGCCCCACTGGATCAGGCCATAGGCCCATCTAGTCCAGCTTCCTGTATCTCACAGCGGCCCACCAAATGCCCCAGGGAGCACACCAGATAACAAGAGACCTCATCCTGGTGCCCTCCCTTGCATCTGGCATTCTGACATAACCCATTTCTAAAATCAGGAGGTTGCGCATACACATCATGGCTTGTACCCCATAATGGATTTTTCCTCCAGAAACTTGTTCAATCCCCTTTTAAAGGCGTCTAGGCTAGATGCCATCACCACATCCTGTGGCAAGGAGTTCCACAGACCGACCACACGCTGAGTAAAGAAATATTTTCTTTTGTCTGTCCTAACCCGCCCAACACTCAATTTTAGTGGATATCCCCTGGTTCTGGTATTATGTGAGAGTGTAAAGAGCATCTCCCTATCCACTCTGTCCATCCCCTGCATAATTTTGTATGTCTCAATCATGTCCCCCCTCAGGCGTCTCTTTTCTAGGCTGAAGAGGCCCAAATGCCGTAGCCTTTCCTCATAAGGAAGGTGCCCCAGCCCCGTAATCATCTTAGTTGCTCTCTTTTGCACCTTTTCCATTTCCACTATGTCTTTTTTGAGATGCGGCGACCAGAACTGGACACAATACTCCAGGTGTGGCCTTACCATAGATTTGTACAACGGCATTATAATACTAGCCGTTTTGTTCTCAATACCCTTCCTAATGATCCCAAGCATAGAATTGGCCTTCTCAGCCATTTTCTGGGCAGTTAGCAGCTACCTTGAAAACTGAAGGTGTTGAGCTCTTTGCAGGGCAGTTAGCAGCTATCTGATTTTTGAATAGCCTCACAGCTTGAGACAATTAGGGCGCAATCCTAACTGTGCCTTGGGACGGGCCGCCCCTTGGCTCCACTGTGACGTCACCGCTGCTGGGTTCCAGCCCTACCCTCCGTCAGGGCGCCCCCTCCAGGCTCTCCGCAGCTCCCCCTTCAGGTGGGCTGCGGCTGTGATGTCATTGGAGGCGGGGTGCCCCGCCTACCCCTGTCCAGCCTCTGGGTTCAGCCCCTCATTTAGACTCTTTTCCCCTTCCTGACCCGCCTCCGGCTGGGTGACTCTCCTCCTGGGAGAGGAGCCACCCAGAGGGAGGGAGCCAAGAGGCCCTCCTCTCCCACTCCCCTGCCCCCCAAGCAGGACTGGTCGCACCTGTGTCTGCTGGTGCAAATAGACAGCAGCCCCCAAGGAGGCGTCCCTGCCTCCAGCAGGACATGCGGGCTCAGCACTCTTCACCCCTTTACATCCTGTTGGGCGCTTCCAGTCCCCAAAATGATGGCATCTGGGCTGGGCTCCAGACACACAGGCAGACCCAGATGGGGTGCTTCACCACTCTAGAGAGCTGGCCACGAAAAGGCCCACCTGCTTACCTGTGCAACACCACAAAAAGCTCCCCCCGACCCTGAGATCCAAGGGCAGAGGGAGAGAGTCCCGCAGTCAGCCAGCCAGCCCATTTCCAGCACCCCTGTCTGTCCAACACCCTTTGAAAGATATCTGGGCAGTCAGGTGCCATCCCCACACCTCCTGTGGCAAGGAGTGCCACAGACCAATCAGAGCGAGGCAGCCCCCCTCCAGCCTTCCCATCCAACACCCCTGTCTGTCCAACCCGCTTTAAAAAGCATCTAGGCCTTCAGGGCAATGGCGTCACTAGGGTTTGCATCACTCAGTGCAGGAGGCCAACGCTTCACCCCCATGATGGACTTCTTCCCATGCAGTGAATAGGGCAATGACCTGCATGGTGGGCGTGGTGATGTTCCATTGCCCCACCCCACTGAGTTTTTGGCTATACCTTTTGATAAAACACAGATATTTCAATGTGGCTTTTTTCATTGCATTCTGCTATAAATTATGCATCAGATGGTATAACTTGATGGTATTATTCCAAATAACTGCGATTTTAGCAATTTTGGTCAGTAGTGGGGTCACTCCCCGGTGTCACTTTACTAACACCTTATTATTTCCATGCTGTGTCATAATAACATCTCATTGGCTCTTCCAACAATCAGTCTCATAGGTCTGTTTTGAATTAAGAAAATGTACATTTTTGTTACATAAGACACTTGCATTTTTGTTTACTGGTTATTTGGCCATAACTTTTAAAAGTATTGAAATGTTTCGCTCTGACTTGTTCATTGCATTGTGCTGCAAATTACTTCACCTTGCCAGATGAATGTTGTAGTAATTTTATCATTTCTTCAAAAAAAGTTATCTTCAAAATAATCGGAATACTCTGGAATAAAAACATTAATTTTGGTAATATTTTCATTTTCAATAGAGCTATTCTTCCCATTAGGGATAGTTACAATTTATTATATTTCTCCAAATCTTTTTTTATTTCTTTCATTAATTTAATATAATTGTCTTCCATTAATGTGCTTGTCTTTTTGTTAATTATAATTTCTAGATATTTTATTTTGTTATTTGTAGTCCAAATTCTTTTAATCATTCTATATCATTGTCTTTTATATTTTTAAGTATCATTTTGGTCTTCTGGTAATTTATTTTTAGGCCTGCCACTTCCCCATACTCTTTTAAGTCTTCTATCAAAAATTCTATGGAGTTGAGTGGATCTTCCAAGATAAATACCAAATCATCCACAAACGCTTGTAATTTGTATTCTTCACTTTTAATTTTGAGCGGTTTCATTCTATCATCTTCTCTTATTACATTATTCTATATTTCTAGTGTCAAAATAGACAACTGCAGGAGAAATGCAGGGAACAACGACAGCCACTCTTTATAGCCTTCATAGATCTCACGAAGGCTTTCGACCTGGTCAGCAGGGATGGCCTCTTCAAGATTCTCCCCAAGATTGGATGTCCACCCAGGCTCCTCAGCATCATCAGATCCTTCCACAAGGACATGAAGGGCACTGTTGTCTTTGATGGCTCCACATCAGACCCCTTTGACATCCGAAGCGGCGTGAAGCAGGGCTGTGTTCTTGCACCAACCTTGTTTGGGATCTTCTTCGCTGTCCTGCTGAAGCAGGCCTTTGGAACTACAACAGAAGGCATCTATCTCTGGACCAGATCAGATGGAAAGCTCTTCAACCTCTCCAGACTGAGAGCAAAGTCCAAAGTCCAGCTGAAATGTCTGCGTGACTTCCTCTTTGCCGACGATGCAGCTATCACTACCCACTTTGCCAAAGATCTCCAGCAGCTCATGGATCGTTTTAGCAAGGACTGCCAAGATTTTGGACTGACAATCAGCCTGAAGAAAACACAGGTCATGGTTCAGGATGTGGACTCACCTCCCTGCATTACAATCTCTGCGCATGAACTGGAGGTTGTCCATGACTTTGTGTACCTTGGCTCAACGATCTCCGACACTCTTTCTCTCGATACCGAGCTAAACAAACGCATCGGTAAAGCAGCTACCACGTTTTCCAGACTCACAAAGAGAGTCTGGTCCAACAAGAAGCTGACGGAACATACCAAGATCCAGGTCTACAGAGCTTGCATCCTGAGTACACTTCTGTACTGCAGCGAGTCATGGACTCTTCACTCACAACAGGAGAGGAAACTGAACGCTTTCCACATGCGCTGCCTCCGACGTATTCTCGGCATCACCTGGCAGGACAAAGTTCCAAACAACACAGTCCTGGAACGTGCTGGAATCCCTAGCATGTATGCACTACTGAAACAGAGACGCCTGCGTTGGCTTGGTCATGTTGTGAGAATGGATGATGGCCGGATCCCAAAGGATCTCCTCTATGGAGAACTTGTGCAAGGAAAGCGCCCTACAGGTAGACCACAGCTGCGATACAAGGACATCTGCAAGAGGGATCTGAAGGCCTTAGGAGTGGACCTCAACAAGTGGGAAACCCTGGCCTCTGAGTGGCCCGCTTGGAGGCAGGCTGTGCAACATGGCCTTTCCCAGTTTGAAGAGACACTTGGCCAACAGTCTGAGGCAAAGAGGCAAAGAAGGAAGGCCCATAGCCAGGGAGACAGGCCAGGGACAGACTGCACTTGCTCCCAGTGTGGAAGGGATTGTCACTCCCGGATTGGCCTTTTCAGCCACACTAGACGCTGTTCCAGAACCACCTTTCAGAGCGCGATACCATAGTCTTTCGAGACTGAAGGTTGCCAACTAATGGTGAAAGTGGACAACCTTGTCTTACTCCTTGTTGAATGTTAATCTCTCTCATCAATTCTCCATTTACTCTTATCTTTGCTTTTTGATCCGAATATATTCCTTGTATCATTGTAGTAAATTTTGGACCAAAATGTAATTCTTGAAAACAATTAATCATAAAGTCCCAATGTAATTGTTTAAAGCTTTCTGGGCGTCTAAAAACACTAGGGCTAATTTCTTATCTGGATGCGCTTCAAAAAATTCCAGTATATTTATTATAGTTCTCACATTGTTTTTCAATTGTCTTTTTGGTAAAAAACCAGTTTGATCATCCTTAATTATTTGGTTTAATATATTTTTTAATCTTGTAGCTAAAATTGAAGCGAAAATTTTATAGTCTGTGTTTAAAAGCGAAATGGGTCTAAAATTTTTAATTTCTTTTTCATCCGTGTCTAATTTGTGTCAGCTTAGCTATAGCTAAGCTATGCAGTCAGACAGCCAGCAGCAGGGTGGGGGCTATCCAGTGTTCTGCATCGAGTGCCACATGTATGATTATATGCCTCTGGGGCATAAGTCATGGGTGTGTCCTCGATGCAAGGAGCTCCAGGCTCTCAGGGAACGCGTCCGCTCCCTTGAAGCCTTGGTGGCCGACCTGGGGAAGCGCAGGCAGCCAGAGGAGGACCGTGGGGAGACTTCTGGGGACGATCAGGCTTCGTCCCAACCTCAGGCGTGCAGCTCCTCGGCTGCCCGGGTGGGAAGTCTCGGGACTGGAGGACGTCATCCTGGAGAGGAGGGAAACAATCCCCTAGGGGGGATCCCTTCTCCAGGGGATGGGCCCGTATCCGAGCGCACTCGGGATACTCCTCGGCGGGAGGGGGGTCGGGGCCTTCTTGTAGTGGGGGATTCGATTATTAGAAACATAGAGAGGGGGGTTTGCGACGGATGTGAGGACCGCATGGTGACTTGCCTGCCTGGTGCGAAGGTTGCGGACATCACTTCTCGTCTAGACAGGCTGGTAGACAGTGCTGGGGGAGAGGTAGCGGCTGTGGTGCATGTCGGCACCAACGATGTGGGCAAGTGTAGCTGGGAGGTCCTGGAGGCCAAATTTAGGCTTTTAGGCAGGAAGCTGAAAGCCAGGACCTCAAAGGTAGCGTTCTCTGAAGTGCTACCTGTTCCACGCGCAGGGCCAGCTAGGCAGGCGGAGATCAGGGGTCTCAATGCGTGGATGAGACGGTGGTGTAGGGAGGAGGGGTTTAGATTCGTTAGGCACTGGGGAACGTTTTGGGACAAGCGGGGCCTGTACAAGAGGGACGGGCTCCATTTGAACCAGAATGGAACCAGACTGCTGGCGCATAACATTAAAAAGGTGGCAGAGCAGCTTTTAAACTGATCCCTGGGGGAAGGCCGACAGGAGCCGAGGGGCATCCGGTTCGGGACTCCTCATCCCTATGGGATGAGGATGGGGAGGTTAGAGAACAACAAGACAAAGGCAGGGTAGGAGAAGAAATTGGGAAAGGTAGGGAGATGGGATGTGATAGACGGTTTGGCACAATGAGAGGATGCGGGGACAAAGGAGCGAATAAGCAGCCCATCCTGGGGCATTCCGTGTATAAATGCTTTTATGCGAATGCCCGAAGTCTACGAGCAAAGGTGGGAGAACTGGAATGTCTGGTGACAAGGGAAAATATTGACATAGTGGGCATAACGGAAACCTGGTGGAATGCAGAGAATCAGTGGGATACCGCAATCCCGGGCTATAAACTCTACAGGAGGGACAGGCAGGGGCGTGTTGGAGGTGGGGTGGCCCTTTATGTTAAGGAAGGGATAGAATCCAGCAAAGTAGAGATTGAAGGTGGGTCCGACTCCACCGTAGAATCTCTGTGGGTTAAATTACCAGGCTTGTGCAGCGATGTAATACTGGGGGTGTGCTATCGTCCTCCAGACCAGAAATCTGATGGGGACCTTGAAATGAGGAAACAGATCAGGGAGGTGACAAGGAGGGACAGGGTTGTAATCATGGGGGACTTCAATTATCCTCATATTGACTGGGTCAATTTGTGTTCTGGTCACGATAAGGAAACCGGATTTCTTGACGTGCTAAATGACTGTGGCTTAGATCAGCTAGTCACGGAGCCCACCAGAGGACAGGTGACTCTGGATTTAATTTTGTGCAGTACGCAGGACCTGGTTAGAGATGTAAACGTTACTGAGCCATTGGGGAACAGTGATCATGCTGCGATCCGTTTTGACGTGCACGTTGGGGGAAGAATACCAGGCAAATCTCTAACAAAAACCCTTGACTTCCGACGGGCGGACTTCCCTCAAATGAGGAGGCTGGTTAGAAGGAGGTTGAAAGGGAGGATAAAAAGAGTCCAGTCTCTCCAGAGTGCATGGAGGCTGCTTAAAACAACAGTAATAGAGGCCCAGCAGAGGTGTATACCGCAAAGAAAGAAGGGTTCCACTAAATCCAGGAGGGTGCCCGCATGGCTAACCAGCCAAGTTAGAGAGGCTGTGAAGGGCAAGGAAGCTTCCTTCCGTAAATGGAAGTCTTGCCCTAATGAAGAGAATAAAAAGGAACATAAACTGTGGCAAAAGAAATGTAAGAAGGTGATAGGGGAGGCCAAGCGAGACTATGAGGAACGCATGGCCAGCAACATTAAGGGGAATAATAAAAGCTTCTTCAAATATGTTAGAAGCAGGAAACCCGCCAGAGAAGCGGTTGGCCCTCTGGATGGTGAGGGAGGGAAAGGGGAGATAAAAGGAGACTTAGAGATGGCAGAGAAATTAAATGAGTTCTTTGCATCTGTCTTCACAGCAGAAGACCTCGGGCAGATACCGCTGCCCGAACGGCCCCTCCTAACCGAGGAGTTAAGTCAGATAGAGGTTAAAAGAGAAGATGTTTCAGACCTCATTGATAAATTAAAGATCAATAAGTCACCGGGCCCTGATGGCATCCACCCAAGGGTTATTAAGGAATTGAAGAATGAAGTTGCAGATCTCTTGACTAAGGTATGCAACTTGTCCCTCAAAACGGCCACGGTACCAGAAGATTGGAGGATAGCAAATGTCACGCCTATTTTTAAAAAGGGAAAGAGGGGGGACCCGGGAAACTATAGGCCGGTCAGCCTAACATCCATACCGGGTAAGATGGTGGAATGCCTCATCAAAGATAGGATCTCAAAACACATAGACGAACAGGCCTTGCTGAGGGAGAGTCAGCATGGCTTCTGTAAGGGTAAGTCTTGCCTCACAAACCTTATAGAATTCTTTGAAAAGGTCAACAGGCATGTGGATGCAGGAGAACCCGTGGACATTATATATCTGGACTTTCAGAAGGCGTTTGACACGGTCCCTCACCAAAGGCTACTGAAAAAACTCCACAGTCAGGGAATTAGAGGACAGGTCCTCTCGTGGATTGAGAACTGGTTGGAGGCCAGGAAGCAGAGAGTGGGTGTCAATGGGCAATTTTCACAATGGAGAGAGGTGAAAAGCGGTGTGCCCCAAGGATCTGTCCTGGGACCGGTGCTTTTCAACCTCTTCATAAATGACCTGGAGACAGGGTTGAGCAGTGAAGTGGCTAAGTTTGCAGACGACACCAAACTTTTCCGAGTGGTAAAGACCAGAAGTGATTGTGAGGCGCTCCAGAAGGATCTCTCCAGACTGGCAGAATGGGCAGCAAAATGGCAGATGCGCTTCAATGTCAGTAAGTGTAAAGTCATGCACATTGGGGCAAAAAATCAAAACTTTAGATATAGGCTGATGGGTTCTGAGCTGTCTGTGACAGATCAGGAGAGAGATCTTGGGGTGGTGGTGGACAGGTCGATGAAAGTGTCGACCCAATGTGCGGCGGCAGTGAAGAAGGCCAATTCTATGCTTGGGATCATTAGGAAGGGTATTGAGAACAAAACGGTTAGTATTATAATGCCGTTGTACAAATCGATGGTAAGGCCACACCTGGAGTATTGTGTCCAGTTCTGGTCGCCGCATCTCAAAAAAGACATAGTGGAAATGGAAAAGGTGCAAAAGAGAGCGACTAAGATGATTACGGGGCTGGGGCACCTTCCTTATGAGGAAAGGCTACGGCGTTTGGGCCTCTTCAGCCTAGAAAAGAGACGCTTGAGGGGGGACATGATTGAGACATACAAAATTATGCAGGGGATGGACAGAGTGGATAGGGAGATGCTCTTTACACTCTCACATAATACCAGAACCAGGGGACATCCACTAAAATTGAGTGTTGGGCGGGTTAGGACAGACAAAAGAAAATATTTCTTTACTCAGCGCGTGGTCGGTCTGTGGAACTCCTTGCCACAGGATGTGGTGCTGGCCTCTAGCCTAGATGCCTTTAAAAGGGGATTGGACGAGTTTCTGGAGGAAAAATCCATTATGGGGTACAAGCCATGATGTGTATGCGCAACCTCCTGATTTTAGGAATGGGTTAAGTCAGAATGCCAGATGTAGGGGAGGGCACCAGGATGAGGTCTCTTGTTGTCTGGTGTGCTCCCTGGGGCATTTGGTGGGCCGCTGTGAGATACAGGAAGCTGGACTAGATGGGCCTATGGCCTGATCCAGTGGGGCTGTTCTTATGTTCTTATGTTCTTATGTGTATCAAAGTAATTGTTCCTTCCTTCCATGAGTTTGGTATTTCTCCGGTCTCCCATATGTCATCAATCACTTTTTTGAATGGCAACAACAACACTTCTTCAAATTTCTTATAATATTCGGCTGGTAATCCATCAGGGCCTGGCATTTTTTGGAGCTTTTGCCTTTTAATCGCTTCTGTTATTTCATTTATAGTAATTGTATTTTCCAATAAATTCTTTTGATCAGCTGAAATTTTAATGCTATTATTTTTCTTCAGATAATCTGTTTGTTTCTGGTGTTCTATATTTTTCCTCCCATATATTACCTGATAAAATTGTTCAATAATTGTTTTCTTTACTTCTAATTCTGTTTTCTCTTTTCCAGTCAAATCTTTCAATGTTTTAATATAGTTTTTTGTCTTTCTTTTTCAGTTTATAAGCTAACCATCTTCCTGGTTTGTTTGCATTTTCAAAAAAGTTTTGTTTTGCCATTTTCAATTTCTTCTCCATCTCCTGCCTTTGCATTATTTTAATTTCATGTTGTATCTTCTTAATCTTTTGTTGAATTCTTTGATTTGTAGGTTCTTTCTGTAATTCCATTTCACCTTTCTCTAATCTTTGTATAAGATCTTTAGTTTTCTTCTCTTGTTCAATTCTTTGTTTTGCTGCATTTCTTATTGCTAATCCTCAAAAAAATGCTTTACTGGTATCCCATACAATTTGTGTTTTAGTTTCTGGATGAAAATTGGTCTTAAAAAAAATTCCATTTCTGTTTTTGCTTGATTCAAGAATTTCTGATCATTCAAATGAGTTGTATTTAACTTCCAACTATTTCTCCTTAATTTTTTATTTGTTATTAATAAAATTGGATTATGATCTGCAAACGTATTAGGTAAAATTTCAGTCTGAAACATTCCATCTAAATCGTATATTGAGTCCCAGCACAATCAATTCTAGACCAAGAATTATGTGAATTTGAATAATATGTGAACTGTTTTTTCTCCGGGTATTGTGTTCTCCATGTGTCAATCAACTGTAATTCTGCCATTTCCAAAAAAAGGTCTGGGTAGGGTTCCTCCTCTTTTGTTAAATTTTCTGTTCCATTTAGCTTGAAAAACTGCATTAAAATCTCCAAATAAAAAAAGATCCCTGTCTTCTCCCATGATTAATTTCTCATATAATCTTCTGTAAAACTTATCTTGATGTGTGTTTGGTGTGCATAAATATTGACAATTAATGCTTTCCTTGTTTCAACTTGAATCTCTACAATCAGAATTCTCCTATCTTCCGATTGCCATTTCAATTCAGGTTCCAATTTGGGGTTAACATATGTAGCTACTCCCCTTTTCTTTTGATGTGGGTCTGAGGCAAAAAAAGTTTCCATTTTTCTATTATTAAGAAATCTAACATCATTTTTTCTAATATGTGTTTCTTGAATACAGATTACATCTGCTTTGGTTTGGTATAATTGATGGAATATTTTTCTGCGCTTCTGAGGAGAATTCAGTCCATTAATATTTACAGAAAAAAATTTCACTTGTTGTTCAGCCATTTTCACAGAAATTTTTTTTGTCTTTCTTGATATTTTCCTTGTTCTCTGTCTTGTTTGTATTTTTCTTCTTCCTCCCACAAAGGAGCAGATGTTTAGTGTGTCTCAGAGCCCAATCTGGGCTGTGGAACGGGAGGCGGGGAGGGGATAGGGGTGTGGGGGAGGCGTTCCGGGGAGGGGGGAGGCCAGCGGGAGTGGGCGGGAGGTGTGCTGGGGGTGGGCGGGAGGAGGATCCACAGAGCTGAGCTCCGCAGGATCCAAGGTGCTCATGGAGGGCTGTGCGCCCTACATGAGCGCCTTTACCACCGATCAAAAGGCCCTACTCAAGACCAAAAGTGAGTAGCCCCATTGCAGGGCTGCTTACCTTACTTGGGGGAAGGGGACAAACATCCCCTTCTCCCGAGGAGCCTCCCGTGTTAGCGTGGGAGGCGCAGGATTCAGTGGTAGCCCTTTTTGGTGCCGCTGAGCCTGGGTGCTCTGGGCAGCTCAGGATCGGGCTGCCCTTTATTTATTTATAATCTTTTTCTCCCGCCTTTCTTCCACTGATGTGGGTGCTCAAGGTGTTCAACAAAAAATATACATAACAAAAAAATGGAACAATTAAACTATCCAGGCTGGATCAGACCATCTTTCAGGTGCTTGAAATCTTATTTGGAGTTTTACAGTTCCTATTAAAATGCTCAAGGTTGTGCCCAATTGAATTAAACAAATATTTTATTTTTCATGCTTTTCGTGATGCAGAAACAATAATATATAGAAACACGTAATACAGAAACATAATAGAATCAGAATAATGTGAAATTTGAAAAGTAACAAAAGAAATGGATTATTTATTTATTTATTTATATCCTGCCTTTTTCCTCGAAGGGACCCAAGGCGGCTTACAACAATAATTAAAAAACACATTAAAACATAATTTAAAACATAATTTAAAGCAGGGTAAATTAAAACATAATTTAAAACATTAAAAGCATAATTTAAAACAAGATAAAAACATGTTTTTATATGTTTTGCTCAGTGTAAGTAACTATGACAAAAGACGAAAGAACCTGGGCAGCATGTCAAGTTCTCCTCCTTTTCCATTATCTAGTCCAAGAAATGCATGATGTGTCATCATCAAGTCACACACTTGTCCTGTCCCATCCCATCCAGGGATGTGGAGTAGCAGCAAAAAAACACATGACCACTTCACACTTTTCCTGAACTTCTCATTACATGGAGAAAAGGGAAGACAAGACCAGGTTTCCATTTTTGGCAGCAACTCCATTCTTGGCAACACATTTCATTCCTGGCATTAAACAAAGAGAAACTTGTTCTTTAAAGGTTTTACTACGTTGTTATTCCCTTTACCTGCATATGAAAAGGACTGAGCCCAAGTCACCAAAAATATAATGGGATACTTGCTGCTGAGGGATCTTTTTCATGATTTCCAGATTCCTGCAAACCCAGACTATGCCTTAAAAGACTGTGCCAGACCCCACCACAGACACACCTGCGCTAGAGTGACATTTTCTATTGTCAGTTGGATTGGATCATCAATCCAATACCGTTATCAATACTGGTCTTGGAAAGATTGCAGTTGTGTCACCAACATAGAAAGCACCTTCGTCATTGCTTGAATATTTGTGTATTGCTTTGTGAAAACTCTTGGAAAGTGCAAAGAGACTGAAAAAATACAAGAGGTTCAGTCAGTGTGACAAGCTTCAGAGTTCCTGTTTTAACAAAGCAGAGCCTTTGGAGACTTTAAAACAGCCAAGCCTTTGTTCATTCATAAAGAAGTGCTGTCCTCCACCACCATGTAACCTGGTCGACTTTCTGGACCAACTGCCAAGTTTCTGCGGGAGATATTCTTTTCCTAGCCATCATAATTTCAACAGTGTGGACATAGTGAAGAATGATCTCCACATTGTTGCATAAAAATGCATTATTAATTATTTTTTGCTGAGCGTACTTAAGGGACTAGTGCCTTTGTGGCACTTGTTTGCCGCATAGCTTCCTTATTACAGAAGAGCAGGCAAGTCTCTCGATATATGAAAGTGGATGCCCTCTATGCACATTGGGATTCCATATTCCATGTAGAACATTCCTGACAGATGATAGTGGGAAAACCACAGTGCATTAAGGTGTTCATTGATAAACTGCATACAGTTTCTAAGAGCTGTCCAGGGGGTTTAAATGTCTTGTAAAATTCTGTGCGTGAAAGACATCCCGCCATGTTGCAAGGACACGTGTGTTTTGAGTTGTGGGAATTTATCTCAAGCGTGCTCTGCCTTTGAATGCCATATTGGTGTACCCTGTCGTGATAAATACAAACAACAAAAGTTTTGTCAGTATTCAACAGAGAAGAGCTGCACTGAAGCAGGCCAAAGGCGCATCTAGTCCAGCTTCCTGTATCTCACAGTGGCCCACCAGGTGCCTCAGGGAAAGACAAGACAACAGGAGATCTGCATCCCAGTGCCTTCCCTCGCATCTGGCACTCAGCCTACTTCTAAAGGGGCCAGAAAGCCCCAGTTTCAATGGTAGAGTATCTGGTTTGCATGCAGAAAGCCCCAGTTGCAGCCTCTGGCCTCTTCAGGTAGAGTACAGAAAAATTCCTGTCTGAAACCTGGGAGAACCACTCTAAACAGTACTGACCTAGATGGACCAATGGTTTGGCTCAATACAAGAGAGCTTTCTGAGTTCCTTTCTCTGTCTCAAAAAATGAAGAGAGCATTGGTCCAGAAGCCATGGACAGTCATGTTCTTAAGTGTTTGGGAAGCTGGGTTTGCATTTCAGCATTTTCATGTTTATTCCAAGAAACTACTATATCAGTATACCTGAGCACAGTGGTTCTCAGTGGATATTAAGCCTCATTGACCTGCTAACATGAGTGAAACTGTAGTTCTAAAGAATGCCTGCAGATGGCACAAGCGGTGTGCCTGAAGCCAGCGCATCAACACCAGCTGCCTTAGATAACAGTTTTGCAATTAGGACTGAACTGAGGGCACCCCAGTGTTAATGGATTTTTAAAACATTTTTCAGATATATTTATACTTTGTACAAGGAGAGCAAAAACCAGTAGACATTTGCACATATCACTTCTGTATGCATTATTTTTTAATTTTAATTTTTTAATTTACTGTTTTTCAGAACAGCATTTCTCATATTTTATAACTAACAGTGGTTCTAAACTTTTAGTACCGGGACACACTTTTTACAGTGAGAATCTGTCAGGAACCACCAGAAGTGATGTCATGACCGGAAGTGACGTCATCAAGCAGGACAATTTTTAACAATCCTAGGTTGTAATCCTACCCACACACACTCAGGAGTAAGTTCCATTGACTATCATTGTTGAAAGCATATACATAGTAGGTTGTTAAAAGTACAGATCTGTAACATTTCCCCAAATGTAGGCACATACCAAGGTAGCATCAAGTCTAAAATATTAAAAATAAAATATTGAAATGAATGGGGACCCACCTGAAATTGTCTCATGACCCACCTAATGGGTCCTGACCCACAATTTGAGAAACACTGCAATGCAATTGCATTATTATTGAATGCAATAATAGGAAGAAGAGTCTGGGGGGGGCGGGCTGGGGGAGAATGGAATTGACATTTAGCCCTCAAACAAATTTGACTGCTACCCATTGGGCTAGCATGGGTGTGAGCCTGGCGGTGAGGCTAAGAAACGTGCCTTATGGAACATTTGCAACAGTGCTCGGCAGCACAGAACCGTGTCGCCGAGCACAGGATTGGGCTCTAAGAGTCCAATCCTATCCTCCTGGCCCCGCTGGTGTGGCCATGCCAAAATGGAGCATGATGTATCCAGGGGGGGGGGGAATCCTACCCTCCCAGCCCTGCTGGTGCAGCCATGCCAAAATGGAGCATGCTGTATTCAGTGGGGGGGGGGGGAATCAAGAGGCTTCAGAGGGAAAAGGAGGTTTAAATCCCTTTATCCCACCTTAAACCTCCCACTTTGCAATGGGACTCCTGCACCAGCTGGTGTAAGCTGGTCTTTAGCTGGTGTAAGTCCATGGAGAGAAAGGATCTGGTATCACTGCTGGATTCACACCTCCCACAGCCTTTGTTCTTCCCTCTCTTGGCTGGTTTTGCCTCCTCCCTGCCCCATCACTGCCTTACCTGCTCCGGCTGCTGCAGCAGGCTTTCCCGGCCCTCAGGAGGTCCTCTGGATTGCTCTGGTCACGTTCGGAGAATTACAGGGTGCCTGATCTTCAGATTTCATTATCCCCGGATTTTGACATCTGCAGGGGTTCTGAGAACAGAACCCCCATGGATGCTGAGGCACGACTGTAATGTTTGACTATATATTATAGACCAGTGGTTCTCACACATTTAGCATCAGGACCCACTTTTTAGAAAAAGAATCTTGTCAGGACCCACCGGAAGTGATGTCATGATCAGAAGTGACATCATCAAGAAGGAAAAATTTTAACAATCCTAGGCTGCAATCCTACCTACACCTACCTAGGAGTAAGTTCTATTTACTATCATTGTTAAAAGCATATACATAGTAGTCTGTTAAAAGTACAGGTCTGTAACATTTCCCCAAATGCAGTCAGATGCTATGGTAGCATCAAGTCTAATATATTAAAAATAAAATATTGAACTGAATGGGGACCCACCTGAAATTGGCTTGCGACCCACCTAGTGGGTCCCAACCCACAGTTTGAGAAACACCGTTATAGACTATTTAACACTTTGAGCATTTTCCGTTAGGGATACATCCATTCTTGTACATCAAAAAGGAATTCCATTGTGCTATGTCGTCCTTTTCACATTACTCCCATTCCAAATCAAGTAATTTTATACATAATAATCCAGTCCCAAACCTTTCTTCTCCATTCTTCTATCATCAGCAAAGGCTGCTGTTTCCAGTTCCAAGCAATTAATCATCTGCAGCGAATATTTCACTATTCCATGATGTGACTGCCATATATACCTGTAATCTCTGACTGAATTACTATAGCACCAACATATCATATTTATATTTTCTATTTATATGAGCTGGTGTTAAATTCTAACAATACAAAAATCTAAATACCTGTATATTTTCCTCAGTGGCCTTGTAGTGCTCCTGTTAATCCCTATGCTTACTTTTGGGGATTAATATAATCAGGAAATCAAAGTAATTATTTTCTGCTGCAGATCAAAAAGACGCAATACTTGCAGTGAAGACGCTGATTCAATGTACTCAAAGACTTCCTTAGAAGCTGCCTTGGGCATTTGCTTTGGCATGGGAAAGATGGGATATAAATTTTTCAGGTAAATAAATATTGCTTGAACAGCCTAGTTCCCCAAGTGGTCTTTGGTATATATTTCTGATTCCAATCTTGTAAAATGAGCCATTTGGCCGCTAGAAAACCTTGGAGCATTTAGTCTCTGGCTAAATGAAATATTACATTCCAGCAGCCTAGAATCTGCAAGGAGGGCTCAAGTATCATAGTAATAACAACAGACATCTCATAGAAAGGGGCAATTTGTAAGGAAGCTGGAGGCAAAACAGGCACAGCACATAGTGGTTAGTGGTAGAACCCTTCTCTCATGCTTCACTTTTCTTACTGCTTAAACTGGGAATAACTGGAAAAAAGTAGACCTTTGCAGTCACTACCCAAAGCAAAGAGGTCACTTTGAGAAAACCTCTCTCCCGGGTTAATAGGGTGCCTCCTGATCCAGGGGGTCCTTAAAACCAAGCAATACAGTCAACCAAGAACCTGGCAAACCTGTTTCCTCCCAAGTGACCTTAGATCAGGATGATTAAACAGTAAAACAACAGGAAGTTTAAGAAAAGCTGGAAAATTGAAACAAGGCGGGGAGAGGGGAATGCACGTGATAAAAGTGTGACACTGATCAATTAGCAAACAAAGTAAAGAGGAATGGCAAACAGAGGTTAGAAGACAAAGTGGAAAACAAACACAAACCCTGGCACTACTAACTGGGCATGGTCACTACCCTAATTTCCCACATTGCTCCAAAGTCCTGGTCCTTATGTTCACTTGTGCAGCAAGGAGAGCAGAAGATCCCTTGTGAAGAAGCAAGTGCTTTCACTGAGGAACCTATGCAAAAAAGAGCATGTGCCCCCTTTTATATAGCTAGTGGACATTTATATAGCTGGGACATTTATATGACTATTATACATAGTCATTTGGAAGTCACCTAGATTTTTGGAATTTTCTATCTTAGACATCATGTGGGTTTCACAATGCAACGGGCTGGCTTAAACTCAAATTTCTTTGTTTACCAGACAAGAAAAGGGAGAGAAGATGGGCTCAAATGGCAGCATCCTAGGGTAATGGCTACTGTATCAGGATGACTCAGCAGCCTTTTCCAGTGCCGAGGCATCTCAGAAGTCTGTGGGCCCATAAAGAAGAGCCCTTAATAAAGAAACATCAGGGATTTTCGCTGTTACATCTGCATACAATAAAGCTCAACTTTAACTAAAACCAGTGGAAGAGAGGAAGAAAAGGGAGGGCACCAGGATGCAGGTCACGTGTGCTCCCTGAGGCATTTGTTGGGCCACTGTGAGATACAGGAAGCTGGACTAGATGGACCTATGGCCTGATCCAGTGGGTCTGTTCTTATGTTCTTAAAAAAACATTGTGGGGAGGGGGGCCTAACAAATTTCAGTCATACAATTAAATTAAAACATTGAGTCAATACGAAATAGGATGCTCGCATACATCTCATTATTCTTCTAAATTACCTATAGATGATAGAGGAATATTCATAATTGTTTTATAATTGTGTTATATCCAGAATCAATTAAAAGTTGCCTCTTGCAAGGTACATTTTTCTCCCCCAGCCTCTTTTTTGATGCATAAGAGACTCATATATTGCTAAGCTTGATAATTCCATGAACAGATTGGATGGTATTGATTTGATGTTGCCTTCACAATCCCCTTGCCAGCTCAGACTAAAAGGGACCTGCCCAATATATAGGCTGTGTTTTCTGCATCCCATCAGGAACTGCCTGCTGATCTTGGTTGAGGCACCTGGCTGCTGTTTCGGTTTCAGCAGTCCTTTAGCAGCCAAGAAACAAAGGGATTTCCAAGAAAGAGGCACTCTGCTTCCTGTGCCCACCTGATTCCCTTCAAGATCTGGTCACTGCTTTGGACTAAGGAGTGTGTGCTGATGTTTTGGCTTTCTCAGCCCTTGGCTGCCAGTGTCGGTTGAAAGTTGATGCGAAAGGGCATTGTCCATTTGGTATACAATCATGATTGACTGAGATCAAGACACTTTGCCTGGCAAGCAGCACTTGACCACATGCACCTCTCTGCAGAATTCCTCTTTCAATTTCAAATCTGTCCATCCTTTTCTCCTTTTCCTCAGCTTTTTGGTGCTTTTTTCAGGCATTATGTCACACCCCCCCCCCCCCCCATCTTCTGTCTCTCATTCTCATCCCTGTTCACCACCTAATTTACTCTTTCCCTTCCCTTTCTTTGAACTGGCTGCTCTTTCATCCACAAGTCACATGCCATAACTCTCCCACACCAACTTCCACAGCAGCCTGGCTCCCTCTGATACTGGTACTCTGTGGTAGATTTCTCAGAAGTCTTCTCCCACACATCCTGTCCCAGTGGTCATGGTAGTAGTAGGGATGAGCTTCTTCTTATCCAGTCCTAGCAGTTCTGTTCCAGCTTGATTATTCCTCACTAACTACTTCTCATGGTCCAACATTCTATTTGTGTGTCTTTGCCACCCCTTGCATCTCTGGGTTGCTGTGGTATGCCATTCTCCTCCTTCCACATTCTGATCTCAGTGCTGACCTTGCTTTCCTTCTTCCTCTGTATTGGAATCTTGGAAGATCTGGCAAGGAGGTAGATGTGTTGTCAGCAGTGGCCCCTTTAAGGGTAAGGCCTGGGCATCTAGCAGAGTGTGCTGCATAGCTGCAGCCACTTGAAGGCAATAGGGCCCTCAGGCATAAAAGCACCTGATGAAGGGAGAGTTTGGTGTGGGTAGCAGAAGGAGGAGAACTTGAGGAAGGATAGGCTGGAGTAATGGGCTGCTGATGTGTGAATGAACTTTGGAAACTACTGGAGACACTAAGACTGACGTTTGGCTGCTGTGCCCAAGACCTGCTGAGGACCAAGGGGCTGCTGTAATGGTGGGAGGCTGCTGGCAGGAAGAAGGACCTCTGTAGGTTAAACAGGTGAGCTACCCTGGTGGTGGGGTTCAGCAGTACTGCAAGGCAGAACCAGGGTCACTTTTGAGGAAAGAAGGGGAGCTAATTAGCTAAAAGTGGGCATAATTCTCCAGGTGGAGCTTGGACTGGGGATCTGGCAGAACATCCTCTGACCACATTCCCTCCTTGATCTGTGATTATTTCAGTATTAATATTGATAATATCACTAGTCTGGTAAACTTCCTGCCTGTTCTTCTTAACCTCTCCTTTTGCATGAGCATGTCTTATCTAACTGCCCTTGCTGAACCTCTCCAGAATGGAATCCCCTTCTCTCTGAGCATCCCCTTGTGTTCAAAACTGCACACTTTCCAGGTTCCCCAGCCCTTTCTCCTCTCATGGCTTGCAGCTTATCAATATAATGGATTTCCTGGAAAAGTTGTCCCTCCATTATCCCACAGTTCACTTCTGCATAATTGCTAGCTTTAGAGGTCCTCACCTTCAGCTCCTATCTGTCCTCAGCTGTTGACTTGCTTGACTCACTGTCCTACCAAACGGGACATCACCCTAATCCCCAGCTCTGGCTTTATCTCTCCTTTCATTATCTGTTCATGCTATTTGGTGGCTTTGGAAGAAAGAATCCAGATGATACTTTAACTCCATGTTCTCTTTCATCTCTTCAGCTATTTCATTGGCCAAGCAATAGTGGTTTACAACCTAAATCCACAACCATGGTTACAATTCTTGGAAATTCTTATTTACCTTTGACTTCCTGCTGGTCTGCCTTTACTCTCTTCACTTTCCTTTCAAGAATTTGCAGTTAGGGGTTGCACTGCCTCTTTTGACAAAGGGTTCCTTAATACCCAAGTGGATCATCAAATAGAGCTAGAAAGTAACAGATAGTTGAGACCCCTTGACTGTATATGTGAAGCTAGAATATTTTGCCCCAGTATGCACTTATGTATGCATTTACATAAGGCAAACCAAACAAGAAAAATAAAATCCGAGGAGCACTGAAAACATCAAGACAGACAATGCGAAGGTCTTTGCATCTTTTCAGACCACATACCAGACCAGGAGGCATTTTTGCTGGTATCAGTGAACATGGCCACCCTTCTGAAAGTTGCATTAGCAACAGAGGTGCATGCACCTTGATCTTGTCTCAGTCAAAGTGGTTTCATATGCCATTGCTATTAGCATCAGTGCATTGTTTTATTGCAGACCTAAACACTTTGCCCTGCAGTGAATACCGTACACATCTTTTCTTTCCTCTTGGATTCCCTTGATGCGTGAAATAAGACATTCAAATTATAGGCTTTCACTTCATGCAGAAATAGAGAGGGAACAAAACCTATCATTTGTGTGAACCAGGTCTCCTGTGAAGTCATGTGAATAGAACTGCTTGAGATAATCCTCTCTGCATCCATCATCAGTTTATATTTTAACAGCCATGCTAAACCTCACTTTCCCCTTCCAGACAAATAGACTGAGATTTGTGACTCTGCATATCAACATGTCGTCTTTTTGTCACTTTAAAGATGAATAAAGAGACTTCTTGGCATTAGGGAGTTTGGGGCAAAATTTGCTGAGAGAAAAAATCCTGGCCAAAAAAGGGCTTATTTGTATAAATTCTGGACCGGGTAGTAAAGTGTAATATCAAAGTTTAATATTCTCTGCCTCCATTCCCACCCCAGTTCAGCTACACCAAAGACAGGACCAGCACTAAGATCTGAGGGTGTCCCTCGGCAAGACCCACCAGTGGGACCCCTTAGAGTGCAATCCTAACAGAGTGCTTGGCTGGTACAAGTTCCTTGCACCTGCCTGGGATGGTTGCAAAGTGCCATAAAGCATGTTTGTGCCTCCTTGAGTGTTGGCTGGGCTGGCACAGGGACATGCGCCGGCCTGCAGAGGCTGCATCCAGCCTCTGCACTGATAGGTTCTCACTGGCCTAGCTTGGCTGGCTTGGAGGTCTGGGGGAGCGTGGGGAGGGCAGGAGGAAGGCAGGGAGAGGGCGGGCGGGTGGGGGGAGGGGCCAGGACCCAGCACTTGTGCTGGATCCTGACCCTTTTCCCCAGGCAGCGTGCTGTGGCTCCAGACTACTTGGATCTGCAACACCTCTTTAGGTGGTGTAGATCTGAGTAAACCCATTGGGGCTGCAGTGGCTCTCCCCAGGGTAAGAGTTTCCCCTTGCCCCAGGCTGCTTGCAGCCTGAAACTCATGCTGGATAAGGGGCAAGACCGTTGGTCTCTCTGTTCCAGCGCAAGTTAGGATTGTGCTGCCCATCAGTGAGGGATATTGGGAACAGGATGCACAAATGGAGGGAGTGCTTCCCACCCTTGTTTGTGGCAGCCTTAGTACAAAGATAAAATGGTGGCGCACTTGGCTTGGTGGTCCTTTGCAGGTCATGTTTACTCAAAGTGGGGCAAAGTGGGCTTTACTCCTGGGGGCTTGTGAGATATAGAGCAGGTGAACTGCAAAAGTGGGAAAGGGGAGACACCTGATGCCTCAAGGTTTTCCGATCCTCATTGTTCCTCCAAAAGAAGCAGCTTTTCCTGCTTAAAAAGCACCATCAGAAAAGCATCTTCGGGTACAATCCTACCCTGCTCTGGAACAGGCAAGCCAAGAGGCTTGTGCTGTATCCAGTGCAGGATAGGGGCCCAAAGTGGCTCAGCGAGAGGCAAGGAGAGACTTTTCCCCTTACCTCTGGGTAAGGTGCCCTTGCCCCTATGGGTCTCCTTGGATTTGTGCCACCTCCTGAGCTGGTACAAGTCTGAGGAGGGTGGAGCAACTTGAAGCAGCATAAGTGCTGGATCCCAGCCCCGCCTCCTGCTCCCCACCAGCCCACCCCTGGGGTTGCCCACCGCCCACCCAGCCGGGCTGACACAAGGCTCACAGAGGAAACTGGTGTGGAGGCTTGTGTCAGCCTCTGCAGGCTGGCGCACCTGTGTGTGCTGGTCCAGCTTACTCCTGAGGACGCGCAAACATGCTTTATGGCTTATAATAGATTGAAATAAAATATAATAGATTAAATAAAAGTCTAATAGATTAAAAATAAAATATTGAAATGAATGGGAACCCACCTGAAATTGGTTTGCGACCCACCTAGTGGGTCCTGACCCACAGTTTGAGAAACACTGGATTATACAATCCCAGATCCACACTATTCCCACCCTTTCCCTCAAAACAAGGGTTTCTAAACCCAGGCACATGGGCCAAATCCGGCCTTCAGGAGGATTTTGTCCAGCCTGTGCTGTTCCCCATTGTCTCGGGACTATAAATAATTCAAAAGACACACTTCCAGATATATTCCGCATTCGGCCACTACAGGTGCTGAATGTAATGCAATGTAATGGAAAGAAATTGTCCTATAAGACTGCATTACATTCAGCACCCCTAGTGGCTGAATAAGCATCTATATTGATGCTATGAGACCTGGAATATAAATATAAATTAAAGTTTGTTAAACTAAAAACGTAGCAGAAACTGAGACCAAAAAAGTTTAATTTGCTTTGTAAGTTGCTTGATGCTTTTTCAAAATCCATTCTCCCTTCTTCCTGTGCAAATCAGTTTTGTCCTCTGCTCCCCTCCTCCTTCCACCCCCACCCACTTACTGTTGTCAATCATTGGTTGTATGACTCCACATATTTATTATTTTCTAGCCCTCAACACTGAGTCAGAAATAGGATGTGGCCCTCATGCCAAAAAGTTTGGAGACCTCTGCCCTAAAACACAGAGGTGTCCCTGAGGCGGAATGGAGATACAGGATGCTGTGCTGTGATAATCTAAGATGTGTCACTTGGGAAAGCTGGACCTCAACAATGTCAAATATTTATTCACCACTTTTGTGATAAGGGTCTATATAATAATACTGGGCAGTGGTTTATCATGTTGTCTATTTGCTTTTGCAAACCTGTGGAAACTTTTGCAAACCTGTCAAAACTTTTTAAAATCACAGACTTAAAAACAAACCAAAAACACCATACACACATACACACACACAATCTGAACATCTCTCTCGGAACAAGATAAAACAAACCCAATAAAGTTCCCTGTGGGAAAGGAAAGGTTGGTATGCCACAGGGAGGAGCAGAGTCCAAGGGAATGCGTTCAAACAAGACCAAACTGGAACTCCCAACTTTATCAGGCTTAACCATCGCTAGAGCAAATACAATGCATGTGCCATATACATTGTTTCAGGTTGTTGTGTTCAATGAGACTACAAGCATAAGAAATAGGTATGGAGAAATACATCCACATTCCCAGGTCATTAAAGAAAAAAGAAAATAGAAGAGTGAAGGGACATTACTCTTTTGGCATTTCCGCTGCAATCTTGTTGATGTATTGTTAACATCTTGTTGACAATGGATCCTATAACTCTTAGCAACTGTCCTCCCTTCTTGGCAGCCATTTTCTGTGTGTTGCCATCTGCCATTCATTGGGAACTATCTGCTTTCCCACTGGATTGTTCCCATGAGAAGCTGGGCCCAAAACAATGACCTCAGCAGCTGCAGCTGCCAGATGTTATGATAATGGGCGATAGAGATGCATTCCTGTGTGTTTACACCAGAAGCTCCAGGTTGTGTTTATTCTTCACATGTATCAGCTCAGCTGCACCTGCTTAATAGCCCTTCTACCAAGTGAGGGGAACATGCCGTGTTGTGCCTCTTTAGCAGTAAACGCTTACATCTATATAAGCCCATGTATTCAGCCATTACTTTGCTCCTGGGCCTTGTTAATGACACTAGCAGGCTGCAGAGCCTGGTGGGTCACCTGGAAATGCTGTAAGTCTTATGCCTGGAGAAGCCGGTGTAAGTTTTATGCCTGGAAATAAAGTAAATCAGTGGATTTACTGACTTAAATAATAAAGGATTCGTGGCCCACCCAAGTTTTGGTGGTTTGTCAAACTGACAGGGTAGATTAGGCTATGTGCATCCAAGGTTAAACAACCTGCTACTTGTGGGGAGCACTGCTGCCCCATCACCATTATAGCCACAGGAGCTTGAGCGGCTGATAAAGTGAAACATTTTTTTAGGTGGGTCCCAATGCTAAAAGGTTTGAGAACCACAGTTGTTAAGTCTTATGCTTGGAGGTTCTCCTGATGCGCTTAGATTTTAGACAAATAAAGCTCTTTTATGATAGCCTTGGATGAGGCTTGCTTCTTTCTCAGAACCCAAAGAACCTCCTGCCCACAGCCAGAGCTAGGGCATGGAACGAATCCATAGTAGGAGTCTTCTGGAGGCACAAAAGGAATTCAGAGGACCATAGGAAACTGCATAGGAAGGAACTTCATAGGAAGGGAATTCAGAGGACCATAGGAGACTACTGATCGCTGGTTCATCTAGGTCCGTATTATGCTGACTGGCAGCAGTACTCTAGAGTTTCAGATGTGGGGCGGTGGTCTTTCTCAGGAATACCTGTGGATGTCAGAAATTGAACCCTGGACCTTTTGCATGCAAACCAGGTGCTCCACCATCTTCCTCAGACTATTTTGGACTCAGTGTTTTGATGCCCAGGCCTCCTTTTTTATCCATGGCCTGGGTACAGTTTACCTTCTGCACTCCCCTGGCATGGGTCCTGATGTCTTGTATGTTCCAAATCAACTAAACGCAGATGCCCAGAATATTAGTGCCAATGTGGCCTTTCTTCTCCAGACAAATAACAGTTGCTGGGGCTAGGGTGGCGGGGGGATCTGGATCAAGATCATGATAGGAGCAAAGGGGTCAAACCCTCCTCCCAGTTCCTGCCATAAACCCAGTACAAATTGGGGCTCCTTAAACTATTTACAAAAAAACAAACAAAAAATCTCAAATACATAGACCAGTGGTTCCCAAACTTTTTAGAGGTCCTAGAGGTTGCTGCCTGATTTATAAATGCCAAGGTGTGTGGCTATAATGGTGATTGGGCAGCAGTGCTTCCTGTCCCATGTAGTAGCTTGTTTAACCCCTGATGTACATAGCCTAATATACCATGTCAGTTTCACGACCCAACAAAAATTGGGTCACAACCCACGGGGGGGGGGGGGGTCCCAGACAGTTTGAGAACTGATGACAGTGACAGTATACAGTCCAAGTATTGTGTCCAATCCTCAAACAGGATTATGAGCATGTTATAAGAAGGACAATGATTCAAGGTCAGAAATGCACCATAACAAGTGAAAGTGTCCGGCTTGATGCTTGCTTTCCCTCTTGCCACTACAGGAAGCAGGTAACCTGGTTTTATGGTTGTTTTGCTCAACAATGCCTCACATATTGTTGAGTATGCTCTCTAGGGTGAAGGCCTGAAGTGTTGCAATTTCTCAGAGTAGGATGCATTTTTACTGTTTTATCACAGTTTTCCTATTAGCTTTTGGTGTCTCTCCCAGAAAACTTGAACCCCTTGTCCTATCCTAATTTTTGAATCCTGCCAACTACGCCAATTTGTCCCGTCCAAATATCCCAACTCCCTTCTAATGCCCGCTTTTTGGCTAATTAACACCCTCCTTTTCCAAGAAACAACAGCTGTGGTGTGCAAAGGAATGAACACAGAACTCCTTATCTATAGCAATTAACAAGAATTTATTGCTACAAACACAGACACTCCCTGCAAGTCCTCTTGTCCAGTGGCTTTCTCTCCCCAAAACTCCACTTAACTCAGTGGGTGAAGGTTTGACGCCTCCAGTCCAAGTCCACAGTTCAATCTCCAAAGCAGTCCAATCTTCCCAGTCCAGTATTCCCAGTAGCAGTCCAATGTAGCAGAGTGTGTGTCCAGCAGTCTCAGAAGTCCCTTCCTTTATCTTCTCCAGAAGAGTGTTTCCTCCAGCAGGGTCCTGGCAGTCCTCTCCTCTGTGTGTCCTCCAGCAAAGTTCTGGCAGTCCCCTTCTCCCAGTGTGAGGCCGTCCAGGTCTCCCTCTGGGTCAGGGTCCTCCATCTGGTCAGCGTCCCACTCCTCCTGGCTCCTTTGGTCCTTCTGAAGCTGCCTTTTATCCTTGGAGCCCCTTGTTAAGTCCAAATGCAGCTCAGCTGTGAGCTACCTCGTTAGCTCGGGTCCCATCAAGATCAAATGAAGCTCAGGTGTCCAACCAGGTCTCCATTGGCCTTGATTGATTACAGCTGTGGAGCCAGCCCTGCCCTTCCCAGAGCTGTCAATCAGCTGTCAAAACAGGGAATCGCTGTCAACATCACATCATCCACCTGATGATCTTCTGATCTTCCATTACACCCCTGGCTCCTCCACCTGCAGCCTCGCCTTCTGACTAGGCCTGTGATTGCCCTTAGGTACACTCTCAGGTCATCCAATGCCTCCAATTTGCTGTTAGCCATTTGGGAGGGAAACAGCTTTTCTTGTTTTTTAGTTTAATTTAGAAGTTTTGGAGGAAAGTCTGCAGTTTGATTTCTGGCTGAGTTCCACCAAGTAATTCTTATCTCACAGAAGGAAAAAGACACAAAATATTTCATCAGCTTTTGCTTAAGAGGGCAGGGTTGAATTAGTTCCCATGAGGGTTTTCTTCCAAGGGCGTATGATACGTACAGACACCTTGCCGAAGCTAAGCTGGTCTAGCTCTGGTCTGGTCCTGGATGAGAACCACATGCCATCTGATGTGGGTTGCCCTAGTGGCAGATTATGGTGGTAGTGGTGGTGGGGGGGTCAGAGGTGGTGTAGTACTCAGGATGTACGCCATGTTTGCTGCCTTGAGCTCCAAGATGGAAAATCAGTGAGATATCAATGTATTAAATAAGGCAGCAATTTTCAACATTTTTTTTCTCACTGACACTGGCACACTGACCTTTATGGTCTTCTCTATGACCTCTGACTTGTGATGTCACTTTCAGGAGACTCTCCAAT
The DNA here is from genome assembly GCF_035046505.1 of Tiliqua scincoides. NCBI lineage: Eukaryota > Metazoa > Chordata > Lepidosauria > Squamata > Scincidae > Tiliqua > Tiliqua scincoides. The sequence goes on from NC_089823.1 coordinate 220,235,696, forward strand.
GAGCCGGTGGAGGATGAGGGGCAGACAATTCATTACCACAGACAGTTGTCCAGAGCTGCAGAACTTGTGGTCCAAACTCCCACAGCACATCTGTGGACCTTTTGTGACATGCCAATGTGTTGCTGCACACTGGTTGAAAATCACCGCATAGAGGGAAGAGCCTGCACTGAACCATTAATTTCCTGAAGAGATTGCTATTCTGCCCCATATATCTCCATTATCAAAGTGTACAACACTGAGCATTTTAGATGTAAATCATTTGGGGGAGAGCCAACCTTGGTTGAAAGCAGAGTATAATTATACTTTATAACAGCAGGAGTTGCTCCCCCCCACCCTGTTCTCAAGTCACAGAAAGTAAGATGGATGTATTTTAAAATAATTCAAGCTTTATTTTTGTTTCTGCAAAACAGCACATGTATTCAGATCTTTGGAACCTTCAAGACATGGCTTGGCGACAGAAACAGCACTTTCCTTCTGTAGTATGCAGAGTCTGATGCAATCTAAAAGAATTTCGTCATACTGCAAGGAACTGTGCAAACCATCTGAGAGCTACTTACATGTGAGGCAAAATCACCTTTGCTGGTAGCTGTGAGAAGCATATCTACTGTCTATGCAAGTTGAGTCTTTGGCATTCACATTTCATTTAGATCAAGTGTAGCATTGGCACTTTTTAAAAAGAAAAATTAAACCTTACTGTTCCCACAAGGCTCATTTTTTTCTTTTCTTAGAAAGCCTTAGAATTGAGGTCTTCTATCCAATTTTCTCTGTAAACTGCTTTTGTGAACTTTGTTGAAAAGTGGTATATAAATATTCTTCGTAATAATAGTAATAAATGCATTTTGAGCCTTTGCAGTTGTTAGGACAATACTTTCACACTTTTCTAGTACTAACATATGCTTTTATCACCTCCTTTGAAACAGAACAGAAGTCAATGGTATTTGATATTAAGGTTCATATCACACTGCAAAATTCACAGTAAACATCAGTCACTGTTCTGAGTCTGTCTTTATTTAAAAAGAAAGAAGGAAAAAATAAAAAACCCAACATATATGTGAAGGATATGTGAGTTACTCCTCCCCTAAGCTCCCTTCATAAAAGCACAGAGTAATGCGGGATATCTATGAATGCATCATCCAATGTTTTACTTTTCCTAAAATCAGCACAGGGAGCAATTTGGATTGGGGCTACAGCACTGGGCCCAACCTTGACCCAGGTACAGTGCTCTGGAGCGGGGGAGGATGGCTACTGCTCCTCATCTGCTACTGTCCCACCAATGGCTCTCCCTGAAGCTGTTATTAGCCATGGAGGGGAAATCATACCAGCACAATAGGTGTGCCCATAAGTGGCTAACAGCTTCTGAGGACTCACTTAAATCAGGGAGGTCGAAGGGTCAACAGTCTCCAAGCCACAGTCTCTCTCCAAGCCACAGTCCGAATCCAAAATTACTCCCCAGCAGTGAGCTTTTAACAACATAAAAAAGATGCTGGAAGATCCATTCATGGGTCACCACATCACAAGAGATATGGACAGGAATACAGACTCTTTTCAAAACCGAACACAGGGCATCCAGAGAACCCTATGTATCAGCTGAAGTGATTTCAATTCTTGCAAGAGATGCCCCCTTTCTGCAGATTTTCTCCCCCTATTGCAGGAGCTCTCTGTGCTACATCTCACACGATATAGGAGGGTTTCCTAGCCCTGTGGGGGTTTTTTTAAGGGGGGGGGAGGCACAAGAGGTTGCAGATGATGGAAGATGTGGACAACCCCCCAACTTAATGAGGAGAGTTCAGCTTGTGCTTTTCTGGATCCAACCCCATGTATTTTTGGCTTAATTTTTTTTTAAATCCCCGAAAACATACATCAAAAGCTGTTCCTTTAAATCAAGATTTCTCGTGATTTCCAGGATAGTTACTTTAGATGTTGTAAACTGGGGAAAAATTTATTGCAAGACGAGTTATTGAGCTGTTATAAAAGCATAATTATCAAAATGAAAATATTGCAAAATGTTATTTTGTAATAATGTTCCATTTAGTCCCTCACAAAAATGTTCACAGTTTTGTTCAGTGCAAGCAATGAAAATTGTCATCAAGTCTATAGGCAGTGTGCAAAACAGAGGACTGAAAGGCATGCAAGCCTGAACTAGGAGTCATTTCCCAGTATGATTAAGAAACAGGTTCCAAAGGCATGAAAGAAAACACACTTGCCTTTGATAGGAACTTGTACTATGAATGCCATTCACTGAGATTTAACAGAGCAACACATTCCAAGGGGGTCATGTCACTTCAACAGCATAGAGGTTGTAACAGAATTCAATAGGGGCTAGCAAGGTAGGAGTTAGTGCAATGATATCCTGGATTAGCAAGGAGGAGGTGGCATCTAGGGGAACGTGAATGTGGATGAGCACACTTGAAAAATGGACAGAGTTGAGGAAGACAATTTTTCATGGGATGCAAAAACTGTTATCAGTGCCAATTGGTTCAATTCACAAGAGAAGTGGTACTGTCAGGTTGGCTTCCAAACACCTGAGAGAAGAACTCAAAAGCCAAGCGGATGTGGATGGGAACAAAGACATAAGCTGTGTATACCACCATAGCAACGATGGTGATTGTGATGGTGTGGAACACGGACTGTTCCCAGGGCTCCAGGACATAGCTGCAGGTGATCAGGAGATATTGATAATACAACCAATAGATGTAATCTTTAACTCGCTTTACATCCATCACAAGCTCCGAGTGGCTTCAGAAAATCTGACCTGTTTAACAGAAAACAGATGGTAGATGTATTATGTAGAACAGAGTTTCTCAACATTCCCCTCCCCCACTGTACCACTTTATATGGTCCACCTAATCAAAATACACCGAAAGTAACTGGCAATGATGTCATTGCCAGTCATTTCTGGATTGGAAGGCCAAATGCAACGTGACAAACACCAAGAAGAGGCTCAGGGCGGACAAGAGGGTTTTTTAGAACATGTGCTGGACCTCTGCCTGCTGAGCAAAGTCTCCTACTGCTGTTTGTTGTGTTGCATTGCTGGTCTCACTGCCAGGTGGTGGATCCTGCGAGTAGCACTGGACTGGTGGTACCACTGGTGGTACCAGCACTGATACACATGCTCCAATATTAGATACTATTGTCTAGAAACATTAATGTAGAAGGAAAACCCGCAATAGAGGAAATCTGGAACAGTAACTTACGAAAGCCCTTTACAGAGAAAATGTATTAAAACTCTTTTGCAAAAACCATTTAGTTTAAAAAATCCAAACGGAAGTGTTTCATTTTCCACGGATCAGTCCATTAAGATTCATTTAATTAAACTGCATAAATATGCCTGACCAAAGGATGAATAAATATTGTTAATTAATAATGAATCCTGTGCACATTTTCCTAGAAGTAATTGCCACTGGATTCAAGGAAACTTGCTTCTGAGTCAAAATGTCAACCTTCAGTCTCGGAAGACTATGGTATCGCGCTCTGAATGGCTCTGAATGGCGGTTCTGGAACAGTGTCTAGTGTGGCTGAAAAGGCCAATTTGGGAGTGACAATCCCTTCCACACCGGGAGCAAGTGCAGTCTGTCCCTGGTCTGTCTCCCTGGCTATGGGCCTTCAAAACACCCTATTTATTGCAAGCTGCTTTGAGTTGCTATGATAAAGAGGGGCAAACCAAAAGAAATTCTTCAAAATAAATACATGCATTGTACCAGGTAACATAATATCGAGATTATCTCCAGTGTGTGTTTTGCACCTGGCTCCATAATGTCTGGAACATTAACTAAGTTCAAGGGCATGGCAAGTTCTACGACTGTCACACACATATTTGGGAAGGAAAAACCCTTGGGTGCCTGTGATCCAGCACACCTTGGAGCACACTGAATTCCATTATTAAATCTGCAATTTCAGTCAGGCTTAAACATGCATACCAGTTCAGGATGGTGACCAAAGTGATTAAATTCTTATTTTTTAAGGCCATGGCTGCCAAAACTTATATTAGTGTCTCAGTAACATAGCTAAAGGGGGGGGGCAAAATGGTAAGTGCTGCAAGTGGTACAATGTGCTATGTAAACAGCCCCTCCCACTTGCTGTTGGAGCCATTCTGGACAGCAAAGGCAATGCACAGGCACTCCTAAAACCAAACAGCATCTCCTATGGGTTGCTGTCTTTGCCTGGAATGGCTCTAATGACAAGTGCGAGGGGCCACTTACAAGGTGCGGTGTGGTGCCTGCAGTACTTACTGTTTTGCCTCCCCCTCTACCTATACTACTGTGGTGACTTGTGTTAAACAGGGACAGTCACTTAAGTGGAATCTTGAGAGAAGATCAAGTTACAAAAGAGACTTCAAAGCCACCCCCAAAACTCACAAGAGGGAAATTGTGCAGTACCCACACAGTTGCCTGAGTACTGAACCACAAGCAATGCATGATGCTAAATGATCACTGTGGAGTTACAGGCTTAACAGTTTCTTTGGGTTGCAATGCTGTTTTCCTGCTGAAAATCACCTCTCTATGCAGCATCTATAAAAATGCCATGGTACCAAACAGCATTTTTTTGGGTTAAACAGCTGCTTCACAGTAGTGATTTTCAGTGGGAAGAGTTATTTATTTTCCACATTTTTATAATATCCTTCCTCCAAGGAACTCAGGTTGATGCACATGGTTCCTTCCCTCTTTTTGTCCTCACAACAAACCTACCTGTTTGGTAGGTTAGGCTGAGAGATAGTGACTGGCCCAAGCCACCCAGGAAGTGCCATGGCTGAGCAGGGATTGGAACCTGGATCTTCTAGGTCTAAGTTCCGAACCACTACACCATCCTAAACAGCATTTTCCTCTGCACTGCAATCCTGATCCAAATTGTGACCCCATATGACTGCTACACCCAAGTAAGCTTAAGCACACTTGGGAATAAGCTCAACTGGACAAACTGGACTTATTTCTGAGTAAATGCATAGGATTGCTCTGCTGTAACCATAGCCAGGGAGACAGACCAGGGACAGACTGCACTTGCTCCCAGTGTGGAAGGGATGGTCACTCCTGAATCGGCCTTTTCAGCCACACTAGACGCTGTTCCAGAACCGCCATTCAGAGCACGATACCATAGTCTTTCGAGACTGAAGGCTGCCAACAGAACTACACAGTGGCACATATTGCATCATGTGTATTGGCCCTGACTGTGCTTGCTAGGAACTGACTTGGGGAAACCTATACACTGATACACACACTCCAGTATTAGATACTATTGTCTAGAGCAGGGGTGGGCAAATTTTCAGCTTTAGGGATCCTGGACTTTTAACAATTGTGTATTGGAGGTAATTTCAACAGGTGCAGAATGTCACCTGTGAGAATACAAGCTGCACCTGCTGAAATTTCCTCTTCTCTACAATTGTTAAAGGTTCAGGAGCCCTAAAGCTGAAAGTTTACCCACCCCTGACCTAGAGTAGGGGCAATGCTGGCTGCTTCAAAACAAGGTTCAATAAACTGGGAGCCCTCCTTGGAGGTGGATTGTTACTAATGGATTGTGAAAGGCTGTAATCCTTTTCTGGGAATAACTTCAATTGAATTTAATGAGTAGTAGACATGCTACTGAGTAGCCATGCGCAGCAGTGTGCTGAAAGTAAGCATCCTTCCTATGAGAGATGTTTCATATGGGATGGTTCTAAGAGGTGTTGGGTAGTATCTCTTCTGGAACTTCACAGGTGCCAATAAGAACTTCTTCAGAATAATTTTTAAAATGCCACAACTGTCAATACACAGTTTAAGACGAGAGAAGCTGCTGCTTCCTGGATGCTTCTGTTGTTCAGCAGCTGCTTAAAAATGTACAAAATCTCTGTGCAGGCATCCCCTATGGTTTTTTTCTGCAGCACAAACAGTAGAAATATTTCTGTTCTACAAGAATATAAGAGCAGCCCAGTGGGATCCGACCACTGTTGCATCTATTCCAGCATCCTGCTTCCCACAGTGCTCAGTTAGATACCTCTGGAAAGCTCGCACTGCATGGAGGGTGTGAAAGCAACAGCCCTTTCTGACTGTTGCTCCACAGCAGTTCATAGCGCACTGTCTCCGAAACTGGAGCTTCCATCAAACAATCATGATTAATAGCCATGGATAGACTTATCCTCCATGCATTTACTGGAGCTAGGCAGTTTGATCCTGTTGGATTGCTGCTTCAGTGACTGCACTGGTTGCCCATTTGTTTCCAGGCCTAAGGTGCTGGTATTGACCTTTAAAGGCCTTCACAGTTGGGGTTTAGGTTATCTGAGAAACAACATTCTCCCATACATTCCAGCCTGCCCTCTTAGGTCATCTGAGGCGGTTCTCCTAGAAGTGCTGCCTTTATCCCAAGTTAGAGGGATGGCAGAGTCAGGGCAAGCCTTCTCTGTAGTGGCACCACAATTATGGAATTCCCTTCCGTGGGAATTAATGACTTCATTGTTTTACATATTGTACATTTTAGTGTGGTATTTGTAAGCTGACTTGGGCATTTGCATCAGCCTGGGAAAGGCAGGATAGAAATCTTTTAGACAAACAATTTGTCCAATGCCCCTTTAACTTATTTTAACTTGTCCCAAATCCTTGTGGAAAGAGTTGCAAATAAAGAAAAAGAAAAACACCTGGGCTCTAAAATCTTTCTAGGAAGCTTGAGCATTATGTACTAAGAACAAAAGAAGAGCCCCTTGGATCAGGCGAAAGGCCCATCTTGTCCAGTTTCCTGTACCTCACAGTGGCCTACCAGATGCCTCAGGGAGCGCCAAGACAACAGGACCCCTGCATCCTATCCTATATATGCTTAATGAAAGTGTGGGGGATGGTTCAGTACTATCACTTCTTGCCTGTTGTTCAGGTATCGTGTCCTGGAGATCTTTGGTTGCTGTCCTCTTGAACAGAGTTCTTGTTTCTGAATAACGTATGTGGAATCCCATTATCCCAAAATGCTCTTGCATCTTGGTATGTTTCCAAGACCTCCCCAGTCAAAATGAACCATCCTTCAGAATATATAGAGGCACTGAAAATATGGTGAGACTGTTGTGACTGAGGTGAAAATGTGGGAGACATCTGTTGATTTAGCAGTTGCTAGAGAATTGGAAACTGGAAAATTTCATACCCAAAGTATGAAAGCCACCATGTATTGCACCTTTGCAGCCTCATTCATTTCAGAGGCATCTGCATAAATATCTTATTGCAATGAGAGAATAAAATGAAATGAAAACACCATGCTTGGTGGAGTGTGCCTCTCTCTAAAGCTGTAGGCAGCCCTTATCACTAGATACTATTTTATCAGGCATGTAATGCTTTTTAAGTGTAAATAAAAGACAACTAAGGCCCCATCCTATTCAATTTTCCAGTGCCAGTGCAGCCATGCCAATGGGGCATGCACTGCATTCTGTGGTGGGGAGGTAATCACAGAGGCCTCCTTAATATATGGGAACATTTGTTGTCTTACCATGGGGCTGCACTGCGGCTGCACCAGTGCTGGAAAAGTGGATAGGATTGGGCCCTTAGGCGGCAATCCTATATGCACTTTCCTAGGAGTAAGACTTACTTCTGAGTAGACATGCTTGTTCTGTAAAGCGGGATGTGATAGAGTTCATCAAATTATACATGATATGAAAGAAGTAGCTAGAGAGAAATTTTTTTCCCCGTGTGCATATTAGAATTCAAGGTCTTCCATTGACATTGATTGGCAGATTCAGGACAGGCAAAAAAAATAGTACCTCCTTGAGCATATGACTGGATGTATGAAATACCCTGCCACCATCTGCACTGGTGATAGTCACCAGCTTAGATGGTTTTAACATTCTTTCCTCACAAAAATTCACCTAACTAGAAAGAAAAAAGCAAACGTTCCCATCAATGAGACTTCATAACAAAAGGCACCTTAAACCAAATGAACCCTTGAAATTAGGGCCATCGCCCAGTTAAAACTCAGTTGATCTATCCAATAAGATTTCTTTAATGGATCTGTGTAAATAAAGGTCAAAATATTATACAGGTAGCCCACTCGTAACTTGTGCCAGGCTGAGTGGCCTGAACTATATCAACTGCAAGGTAGATGCTGGCTGAAGCACAACTTGGAGTAAGGAGATATTTTTTCCCTTACCCTGAGTAATGCACCAGCCAATCCTATAGCACTACTCGGAACTGTGCCAGTGAAATTGCTGGTCCAAATCCAAGCAGCCTTTGTAAGGCTGCAGGGCCCAGGATTGGGGGTTAGGAAACAGCCTGTGCTGCCACGACCAGTCCCACCCCACTCCTGGGCATGAAATTCCCTCTCCCCACCTCCAATCTGCTCTCCTGTCACCCTCTCCCACCCCCTGCAATGGCGCTTACTTACCCACGCCAGGTTCAGCTCCAGCGAGCCATGTCCTGCGCCAGCCTAGCTGGCTCAAGAGTAGTTGCGAACATGTTTTACGGCACGTTTGCAACACTCTTGGGCCAACACAGGGGGCCTGCACTAGTCGATCACTCTGTTTGGATTGTGTCCACAGTTACCTAGGACAGTTAGCCCCACTGAATTCAATGAGACTTACTTCTGACTCTGAGTAAATACGCATAGGATTGCACTGTAACACAATTGTTTTAAAAGAGGGGGGGAAGCATATGAGATGGTTCATGGGTGTGTTGCAACAGTTGCCATTTTAGAGCAGCCTTTTCCACCTGTGGGAGTGCAAAGAAGTAATGCATTTCCTGAGTGGGGCCTGCCAGCTCTCCTACCCTAAATTCCATTGTCTTGTCCTGACTGAAAACAGTCCACAGACTCACCCCCAACCCCAATTCTTATTATCCCAAGGAAGCCGAACTGACCCATGCCCGAGGAAAATGACTGTTTAAAATCAGACTATTGGGGAGCAAAAGGAAAACAAAAAGAGCCCTGTTCGCTTAGAGAATTGTGTCTCCCCTATGTTCCAAAGCCCAAGATCCCCAAATTATGCACTCTTGTTCAAGAGATGCCTACTGTGGGCGCAATCCTAACCCCTTATGTCAGTGCTTTCCAGCACTTTCCAGCACTGACATAAGGGCAATGCAGCTTTGAGGTAAGGGAACAAACATTCCCTGACTTTGAGGAGGCCTCTGTGAGTGACACCCAACTGCAGGATGCAGCACACGTCCCATTGGCACCGCTATGCCAGTGCTGGAAAGTACTGACATAAGGGGTTAGGATTGTGCCCTTAGCTTCCCAAGCAAACGCAGTAACCTCCAAAGAATGGTAACACCTCTCTGATTTTGTATCTCCACTCTCTCCTCCTTTTTCAAAGAACTAACACAGTAACCCTATGCACAATTTCCTGGGAGCAAATCCCACTGCATTAAGACTTGCTTACACATACATAGGATTGGGCTATAAGCAATTCCCTCCCCCCCTGAACCAGTGCTGAATAGTCTAGTGCAGGGGTCCCTAAATTTTTTGGCTGAAAGGCCACATCAAATATCTGCCACAGTGTTGAGGGTCGGAAAAAAATTAAATATAAAATTTAAAGTAATACATTAGAGATGGAATTTACATGAACGAATAAATGGGTTCAGAAATCTCCAGGATTTCTCCAGGCACCAACACAGTCCAAGAAATAAAGCACACACTTAAATGGACCCCCATTCCCCCACTTTACAAGCACAACTCTGGTTGTATTTGGTCAACTGGGCCAGAGACTCTCAGGGGATCAGAGGCTGACTGCAGGCCAGACAGAGGCTCGCTGTGGGCCACATCTGGCCCCTGGGCTGGGGTTTGGAGACCCTTGGTCTAGTGTCATTTTATAGGCAACATGATTGTGAACATAACCATCAGAATAATTTTTGTGTCTGACTGCAGTTTTGTGCTTTCTTTCCCCTCTCAGATTGTAAGCATGTCCTCCATCCATTAATAAAACTCTGTTTGCATCAATACCTGACTCATCTTTTATAAATGCCAATTTCTTTTGGGACGCACCAGGAACCAATAGCCAAAGTCCCTCAAATGTGCATGTTTTGGTACACATGTAAGTGTGTTTACATATGACAATGAGCAAGTGTAAAGCAGGGGTGCCCAAACCCCGGCCCGGGAGTCACTTGCGTCCCTCAGAAGCTCCCAATCAGGCCCTTGGGGAGCCCCCAGTCTCCAATGAGCCTGTGGCCCTCCAGAGACTTGCTGGAGCCTGCACTGGCCCAATGCAGCTGCTCTCAGCATGAGGACAACTGTTTGACCTCTCATCTGAGCTGTGGGATGAGGGCTCCCTCCACTACTTGCTGTTTCATGTCTGTGATGCAGCAGTGGTAGTGAAGGAAAGGCTGGCCTTGCTTTGTGCAAGGCCTTTTATAACCTTGAGCTATTCCAAGCTATTTATAACCTTGAGCTATTTATAACCTTGAGCTATTCATTCATATAAGTTTCATCTCTAATATATTCATTTATGTAAATTTATTCAAATTTTAAATTTTAAATTAATTCTTTCTTTCCCGGCCCCTGACACAGTGTCAGAGAGATCATGTGGCCCTCCTGCCAAAATGTTTGGACACCCCTGGTGTAGAGGGAGAGAGGGATAAGAAAAAAACAAGGGAGGGAAGGAAAGGAAAAAAATTCAGATCCTGAATAGTAGCTTTGCTACTTTTCTCTTGGTGCACAAGGGAGATGGAGGGCCTATTTCCTCTTTGTGAGGAGGGTAGTGGTACTACTGATTCTCTTGCTGCCCTGCCACCGCCAAGACTGTGAGTAAAGTGTGGGGGGCTGATGGGAAAGCTGTTGGTGAGGGGATGGAGAACTACTCTGAGCTCATATAAGAATTCTTGAGGGCCAGATAATCTGTTCTTCCATTGGGGTGTGTGCGTTCTTTTCAAAGGTTCCAATAACTCTTTTCTGATCCTGAGCTTGGAGAACTTTGCAGACATCCCCAATATTCAACATTTGAATGTTTAATCATCTCAAGTCTTAAACTGAGCAAGATTTTATGTTTCACCCCTCACATCAGGTTCTCCTAGCTCAGTTAACCTTGGGATTGGGACCTGAATGGGGTTGCGAATCCTCAGTTGTGGGGTTGTGGCAACTTACAGGAATGAAAAAGGTTGAAAACCATTGGACTAGAGCACCACCAGGTAAAGGGGGAGGCATATGGTATACCCTTTCAGGTATCAGGAGATTGAGTCCCTGTCCTGCTCAGGTTCTTAGCAATTATGCTAAAATAGCTTTCACTAGTGCCAAGCTTCACGATAACTTTCTGCTCTCTCTCCTAAGAATATTTGATTTCAGTGAACAGTGCTGGAAAGGTGTAACGGGCAGGGAGTGGGTGGCAATGGGGTCACAGAGTGGGTGAACAGGGTCCCAGGATGGTGGGTGGGACAAATGGTGGGTCCCCAGTCTCATAAATTCATGTATTAGTGTCGTGGCACAATAAAGGTAGAAGACCACTCTCCTAGCTAGTAGGGGAAGAGGAAAAAGGGGGGAGGATTTGGGAACACAGAGCTTTCTGGGGCAACTGCTGGCAGTTGAACATGATGCTAGAGAAAGGGGTTGGATTGGTGAGCTAGTCCTAAAAGGTCAGGACAGTAATGGAGAAAATTAATGGAATTTCCTCCCTGATTGCTCATGTCGCCATTCCTCATGAACCAAGAACCTGAAAAGCAGCTTCACCTTGTTTTGACCAAACCCAATTTTCCTGTTGAGTTGATAGATATCATTGCTTAAATCAGTTGAGCCAACCAAGATAAAGACAGATGGCTTCTTTCCAAAGTGGTATTATGTCTTGCTTGCTCCCTTCAAAAAATGTTCCATCCCTGCCAATATCTGCAGGTCCAAGACCCTAAGGGTCTAACTACATGTAGGGGATCCATGATAGGATCTCCTTATTGCAAGAACTTATTAAACTTGGGGGAAAAAAAATCTGGAGAGATTTACAATGCTGATTAGAGGTGAACAAACAGCTACATCGAGAAAATGCACGACCTACATTTTCCTAGATTGGGGAGTGGATACTAAAAGGCATGTTTGTCTGCACCAGTTTTAATAAACTAAGTAAGCATATGACATATGAATCTTTGGATGTGGTTGCGAGCTTTTGAATAGGTTTTTGCTGCAATAGGCATTGAACGTGACTGATATTGTTCTGTTCCAGCCTCCTCCCGTCAATCATAATTTGTTTTTGTCTACTTCCTGCCTGTCAGCATATTGAAATGTTCCTTGAGGAGTTTCCTTGAGGAGTCAGCATCATCCCCTACTGAGATGCTTGCATTGCAATCGTTTTTACATGATGCTTTAATGCAGGGGTGCTCAATAGGTGGATCGCGATCTACCGGTAGATCGCGAGGCAAAATGAGTAGATGGCGGAGCCCTGTCTCTCCAAACTGTTAATATGTCAGTTTCGTCTAGTGACTAGACAAAACTGACATATTTAGCTGACACTAAACTGACACTGAAACTGACACTTTAGCTGCTCTTCAGGCATGCAGCAACAAAACTGACGAAACTGACTAGACTCCAGCAGGGGTTCCATACATTAAAGGGGGTGTCTGTCAGACGCTTCCTTCCCCCCTGGTAGATCTCCGGGCCTTGCTGGGTTTCAAAGTAGCTCTCGAGCCAAAAAAGTGTGAGCACCCCTGCTTTAATGTTTGTTCTGCTATACATCAAATTGTACCCAGTGAAGTACTTATTTTTCATGGTAGAAACTTTCCTTTGTCCTCTTTCTCAAGCTCCATATTTCTCCCAGAAAAGAAATACAGATAGCTAGATGCACAAACTTGTGTGGGTAAAGATCAGACAAAAACACACACAAGATAGAGCACAAGATGAAAATGAACAAGTGGCAATTTCACAACAGCAGGGAGAATCAGCAAGGCACTCTGTCTTGACAGCTTTCAGCCTGGAGCAGCATTTCTCAAAGTGTGCTTCTAGGAGCCCTGAGGCTCCCTGAGAGTCTGAGACCCCTTCAGGGCTCCACAAACACACCATTAGCAGCTGCCATCCCCTCAGCACTGTGCATTCCCTGGAACTCTGGGGTTTCCTGAGACTTCATGCATGTACCAGCAGGGTTCCCCAAGACTCTGTTTAAGAGTCTACGGAGCCAGAAAAGTTTAAGAACTGCTGGCCTGAAGGACTAGTATCACACCAGCAATAGTGCCAAAGAAATATAAAACAATGGATAAATGTGGGCTGGACGCAGTGGCGTAGCTAGCAAGGGGCGGGAGGGGTGGTCTGCTCTAGATACCAGCCTTGGGGGGAGTGACACCACAAGAGATCAAAATTGCTGACTTCATGGTGGTTAGGAATAATACCATCATGCTATATATCATTGGATGTGGAATTTCCAGTGGAATGCAATGAAAACAACCGGAGTGCAATATCTCCTTTTTATCAAAAGTTATGGCCAAAAAACCAGAAAACAAAAAATGCATGGAGCTCTATGGAAAGTGAATCTGGATCATATTGCGTGTTTACTTGTAAGTAGGCAAACTTGCCTTAGTTCTTTGGAAAGGACAGGCCGAGAGGAATCCAATTACACCAGATTGTTCCTGATCTGATGAACACAGCCCCCCAGAAACACCCGAGAAGGAGGTCCCTCCTTCCAAGCTGAGGAATGTATTGAGCCCTATGGAAAGTAAAACTAAGCCACACAGCCCGCGTTTACTCATGAGTAAGCAGACGTGCATTGGCTCCTGTTCAAGTTGGTTACAGGGGAATGCAAGGCTATCAGCATGGTCCCAATCTGATGAAAGTGGAGCACAACAAATGCTCCAGAAAGCAGTACCGCCCCCCTCTGCAAAAGAATAAAACAGAGGCTTGAGTGGTAAGGTGGGCACTGGGGAGGGTTGAAAATCTCACTGATTTATTTGTGGGAGGGGGATATTATTGCAGGCAGGCTACAGAGACAATTCATTTGGTGGAACAGGACAGGTTCCTTATTATTTATTTTGAATTTTTGAATTTTTTAAAATTTCTAAAAAATTTCTAAAATTTCTAAATTTTCTAAAGCTCCCCGAAGCTTTAGAGTCCTCAGGGAGCCCTATTTATAATTATTTATTTTAATTTGCTTGATGATGTTACTTCCAGCCATGACATCATTCCTGGTGGGTCCCAGACAGATAGTCATTCTAAAAAGTGGATCCTGGTGCTAAAGGTTTGAGAACCACTGCCTTAACTCAAAACGAACCAATGAGACATCCTTGGGGGGAGGTGACACCCTAGTGACCAAAGTTGTGGAAACTGTGACTTTTAGGAACAACACCATCATGCAGCATTATACCATTTGATGCAGAATTTCATCCATTGCTTGTGGGAAAATATTCACTGCATTCATTCTCTGGCCATTATTATTATTCATTTTATGTCATGACTATTATTATCTGTCTCACCTACCTCAAAGGGTTGTTGTGAGGACAAAATAAGGGGAGGAACCATGAACACTACCCTAAGCTCCTTAGAGGAAAGGCGGTATAAAAATGTGTATAAACAATCAATCAAGTCATATGAGGTGACAAAAATTTATGGGCCCCGGGTGTCAAATAACCTAGCTAAGCCACTGGCTGGACGCCGTACCACAGATCCTGCCATGTAAAAGGTAACCTAAAGGGACAAACAGAAATCTACCTCAAACACAGTCAGGGTGGATAAAAATGATTTAAATAAAAGAAAAAACAAGATTTTAAAATTTTTTATTGTTAAAATACTTTTTGTTTAAAAAAAAACCTAAGTGATGATGGTTTTAATTCAAAATGTGCTATTGCTCAAAGATCTCATTTATAAAGGATTATAAAATTTAATTTTATATATGAATATATTATCTCATAATAATCTATTTTTAAAAAAGCTTTGTTAATAGGCACTCATAGTTCTTGGACTGTGAATACTCTTGGGGTGTGGAGAGCCCTGCACGACTGTCTGCAGGACTCCCCGAAAGCTTTAGAAGTGAAAGTGGAGCGATCACGCTCCACTTCCAGTTTTGCGGAGGCAGGGCGTGATCGCTCCACTTTCACTTCTAAAGCTTCGGGGAGCCCTGCAGAAGGTTGCGCAGGGCTCCCCGCACCCCCGGGAGGCTGCAATAAATACAGCCAAGCCCCTATAGCTCCCTGACTGGCAAGTTCCTGGGGATCACGTTGCTGCCTCCTCCCTGACTCCTCGCTGCTCCCACCCCTTAAGGAGAAAGAGGCCAGGGTCCTCAGGCTGGGGCGTCACAACCTCCCAGTTTGAAAAGCCCTGCCTTAGACATATACCAGCAAAAGAGCTGCGGTAGGTCCAAGGAGAGCCACTGATGGTCAGGGGAAAACACAAAATATTTTTACTTGCCTCTTACGGGTCTCCTGGTTGTCCCACCACTACCATCATAGCAAACAGCAAGAGCTCTGGCAGCATGGCTGCATTGCATAGGCTAGTGGGGGATAGGGATTGGGCCTTACAGTACAATCCTAGGCATGGTTACTCAGAAGTAAATCCCACTGAGTTCAATGGGATGAACTCCCAGGTAAGTGTGCATAGGGTTACCATCTGAATGTTGGACATTTTTGGAAACTCTATTAAAACCTCCAGGATTGTTTTCATTAATCTGTTTGAGTGATGCCAAACATTTCAGTGTAGCAACCCTATTATTCTTCACAGTGTTGTGGAGCAACAAAATCAAGCTCTTACCTCTATCTGAAAATATACACTTTCAAGAAGGTCAATGGCTAAAAGATTATTGGAGATGGAATCCGTCTGAACAGGGAGAAGAAACCTGGAGATAAGAAGGGGGGGGGGGGAGGCAACAGAAACAAAAGTGAAATGATATGAGCAGAACATCTTTAAAAATGTGCGGTCTTTTAAGCATAGTCTCCATTATTCTGAGGTCTGCCATATCATTACCCATCACTAGAAGGGGAAAGACTGTCGCCAGCAGGACATAAGAGAAACTGTATTTGGGAATTTCTAAAATAAAGTTCCTGTACAGTACACATGTAAAGTGCAAACAGTGCAACAAAGAAATGCAAGGCCTGCTTGTCTGAATGAAACAACATCAAGAGAAATACTGTATTCCCACTGAAAAGGAAGTTGCTTTGATGATGGCAAAAAGGAACACCTCTGAACAGATGTGATCTTCAGGTTAGTAAGTTTTTTTCTTTCTCAGGTCCGCACCAAATGTGCAGTTACTTCATGGGAAAACACATCCATGAGTCCACATCTGTGAGTTCCAATCCACATGAAATTGGTAGCCACATGGTCATGTCAATCTGGGAATTCATTCATGGGAAAAACCATACTAGCCGCTCTGCCAGTGCTACCAAACTTCCTACATGCAGACACAGGATGTCTGCTGAATTCCAGCAGAACCTGCCCACCAAAATGGGGAAGAGTTTTCCCCTGAGGGTTTGCTCTTCTGAGGGCATTAAACTTCCTGCTTCTGCAAGTGACAGCAGAACTCACGTTTGTTGACTGTGCCAGTGTGCCTGGAGGGTTGACTCACTTGTGTGGGACAAGTACTGGATTATGTCAGAGACACCTTTGTCTGGCTCTTTTTCTTTGCAAATCTGGTTGGAATGGGTGGGGGTGGTGGTGAGGAGGAAAAACCTCCAACCCTTTCCTTCAGGACAGCTAAGAGAGAGCGAGATCAGGATAGCAGCAGCCCCCTTTGTGCTCAACTGTGCCTATACACTTTCCTAGGAGTAAGCCCCTAAATACAGTGGGGTTTATTTCTGAGTGGGTATGTATCATTTGGAGAGGCACTTCTCCCTTCCAGGCAACAAGAGGCGCCTACGTCTCCTCTCTCCGACAGTGGTGCCAAGGCAACCCAGGAAGAGATCACTTCCCTCTCCTTCCAGCACTGCAGCAGGAAGGGAAGCACTGATGAGTTTGGCCTTCATCTGTGGCAGGTTAGAGGTGGGGAGCTTTCATTAGTTTGGCATCCCTTGATGATGGCAGCCCTTGGAGGAGGACTTCACCAGGAAGTAGTTTAGGGCAGCCACGTGGATCCATGTGCCCCCCTGGGGTTCCCTGGCACTTCTGAAGGGGGCCACAGACTGAAAATTTAAAATAATACATCATTTTATGTTTATCTGTTCATGTTGTATCCTTGTTCAACAGGGGGTCCCTGGAACCAGGGAAGAGCTCTCAAAGGGGGAGGGGATCCTCCTAGGACTCAGAACTCATGGACAGCAACAACCTTCTGAGTTTTGCAACCATGCAGTCAAAACCCACATGGAAGATTCAGCATGCCTGGACTGAAAAGGGTACTTGGCCTGTTCTATGGGAAAACACTCCGGGATAAGAAACCCATGTGGGTTTTGCATCAAAATGTGCAGTAATTACATGGGAAATGCTGATTTCCATGTGGGTTTTTGTACATTCATTCTTAGTATTAAAGATGACCTATTATCTCTGGCCTTAGCTTTTGTGTGGACAGGCTACTTGAAGTCTCATGTTCAGGCAAAACTTTAATTGTTACTTTATCAATTTTGATATAATTGTGGGACAAAATAATGGCTGAACCAGATCTTCCTTTTCCAACATCTCGTAGTACTGACCATCAGTGTATGCTTTGAGAAGTATGGTAATAACGACAGTAACTGCACTGATTTATTTTGCTTAGGGGGATCCATTCTCAACATGCAGGAGTCTGATGACAACTCAACACCATAACCATGTTCTTCCACAGTTTCAGAATTGTCTTTCAATGACAGAAATAGTGTTACATACAATTACATGGGACTGAGGTTTCATGAGGAAAGACAATGGTGAATATGACGATGGTGGGAGACAGCACGTATAGTGATGGAAAGCTTCCCCCACCTTCCCATCACCTGACAAGGTCTTGAAAATAAGTTTTCCTAATTCTTTCATGTTTTCCAGGGAAGAACAACCTCAAGGGAAATCTTGGGATTAGGAAAGCTCATTTTTAGCCTATGCACTGACCCAGAATTCATGTACTGTGGGATCATGCTTTTGATGGATACATTCTATTGAGTCAGGATCCATTACCAGGACTAGTTGGTTCAGGGGTTCCTAACCTTTTTACTACTAGAGACCCCCCTCAATGGATTGCTTAATATGTCCCCGTGCCCTCTTCACCAGATTATGAAATCATAATCATTGCCAGTCTATTTGGTACCAGTATGACAGCAAAAGATGACAATAGCTTGGTTTTACTATACATATGGATAGGTAGGAACAGAATGCCTCAATCCGTATTGATAACGGTGATAGTTAAAAACAAAGGCCTGCTTGAAGGTCAAAAATTTTTTTTTTTTACCTTGATGGTAGTTTTATATGAATTTGGGGCACTGATTCAAAAAAATGGCGTCCATTTTTCCCTATCATGTCTAGTCTCAGAGGTACAACATAAGCCTCATTAGTGAATGGTTCGAGCAGCTTCCTCATGAGGAAGCTGCTTGAACCATTCAGTGATGAGGCGATGCAATTTCTCTCAAAGTAGATGTGATAGGGCAAAACTGATGCCATTTTTGGAATCGGCACTCTACATATAACCAGGAATAGGTCTAACTTTTAAGATAGCAAAATGTGTGTTGGCCTATGTTATATAATCCAGGGGTCTCTAAACTTTTAGGCCAGAGGGCCACATCAAATATCTGGCATGGTGTCGAGAGCCGGAAAAATAAATCAATTTTAAATATAAAATTTAAATAAATACATTAGAAAGCCTCAGAAAGCCTAAGGCCTTCAGGCGACCCAAAAACATCACTTCTGGTTTTTAGGAAAACTTTAGAAGGCATTCTGAGGGGAGGTGCATGGCCTCCCCGGCCCTCAGAACACCCTCCAGAACACAACTGGAGCACAGCTCTGGTCACATTCGATTGAGTGGGCCAGAGGCTTGCAGGGATCCAGAGGATTGCCACGCTCCAGATAGAGGCTTGTTGTACCCTGTAATGGATTTTTCCTCCAGAAACGTGTCCAATTCCCTTTTAAAGGCGTCCAGGCTAGATGCCATCACCACATCCTGTGGCAAGGAGTTCCACAGACCGACCACACGCTGAGTAAAGAAATATTTTCTTTTATCTGTTCTAACTCTAATTCTAATTTGCTGCTTCCTAAACTTTCTGCCATGCTGTTTACCACCAACATCCCTTCTTCCCTTCCTTCTCCCCTTCCTTTGTGAAAGAGGCACTGAGCCATGGAAGTGTTCTGTGAAACTTGACAGCTAACATACCGCTTTATGATCCTTAGTTCAGTGGCATCGCTAGGGGGGTGTGGGCCACAGAGAGTGATGTGCACAGGGGGTGACACCACAACTGGCCAATATTTTTAAAAACTTGGTATTTTTGAATAATACCATCATGTTATATATCAATCGATGCATAATTTCATACTGAATGCAATGAAACAAACCACGCTGAAATATCTCTATTCTATCAAAAGTTATAGCCACAAAACCAGCGGGGGTGGGGCAATGGATCATCACCATGCCCAACGCCCAGAGTGTGGTCTCGCAAAGTGCATGGGAAGAATTACATCATGTGGGGGTCCTGCTGGCCTCTCACAACGGGAGATGCAAACCCTAGTGATGCCACTGCCTTAGTTAATCCTTATACAGATTTTACAATTCAGTTTAGAACAATATCTGAGTCAAGTTTAAACTTTTGTAAATAACAGTTGTACAACAGCTAATTAAAGCAGCAGTGGGAGCTGAAATGGGCCTGGGTGTGAGTGTTGATTTTGTCAGTGCTACACATGCATACTGCTATGGGTTATGACCATATCCGGTTGATTTTTTTTTTCATTGGATTTGTCTGGGGTTGTTGGAATTCCATAGTAGAGCTAGTTAAACAGCCCTTCAAGCTCAGTCTCAAATCAATCGCAGCAGAAAGGGTAATTCTAATCCAGTTTGGCCATATGGGTTATCAGCCTCACAGCGCAATCCTAACACCTGAGTTAGGCCAGCACAAGTCACTTGTGCCAACCCAGGGATGTCATAAATGTGCCATATGAGTTGACTCATGAGTCGGGGAGGCTAGTGCAAAGAGTTGCGCTGGCCTCCCCACACTGGATCAAGGCCCAACGGGGTGAGTTTGCATTGGCCAAGTTTGGCCGACACAGAGGTCTGGGTGGGTGTGTGTGGGGAAGGTGGGAGGAATCAAGGAGGAAATGTTTTGGGGCAATGGAAGGGCAGGCAGCAAGTGTTCCCGGGGCGGGTGGGGAGCAGGAAGTGGGGCTAGGATCCAGAGGTTATGCCGAATTCTGACCCCATTTCCAAGTGGCGTGGAGCAGCCTCTGGCTGCTCTGTTCTCCTCGGATCTGTGCCACCTCCTGAGGTGTAGCAGATCTGAGTAGACCCATTGGGGCCAGTGCAGCATGACACAGGGTAAGGGCAGAGGTTTTCCCCTTGCCTCGGGTTGTGCCGATTCTGGCCCCAAACTTGTGCTGAATGCAACGCAGGTCTACTGACCTGTTTATTCTAGCGCAAGTTAGAATTGCACCCTAAACCACAGAAGTGTTTGAAAATGGTGTTATTTACCTTACTCAGAAGTAAGCCCATTGTGTTCAGTAAAACTTAGGCTGTAAACCTATCTTACATACTGGAAACAAACACCTCTACCCATAGAAAAGTTTGGTTTCCTTTGGGAGCAGCTGAACACTGAACAAAACCATGGCTTATTAAGATCAGCACTAGCTATACTCGGCAGCAGATCTCTAGCAATTTCAGGCAGGGACTTTTTTCATCCATTCCTAGAGATACAAGAGACTGAACATGGAATATTTTGGTTATGATGCATGTGCTCTGCTACCAGGTAATGGCCCTTCCTTATCAGAAAACCTTAAAAAAAGTCAGTTCTTGCTAAACGCTGGGAAAACCTTGCGGTTACAGAAAAAACAATTACTGAATTACTGATCGAATGGGGAAAAGATCATGCAGAGACTTGTTCAGCTGGCAAGAACAATTGAGAACACTTTAAGTTATGAGGAAAATAGAAGCCAATTTTTTTGGCGATGAATTGGTGCAAATAAAGACCAATGTGACAGAGATTAACACTTTTATGAAGGTGGATAAGTGAATCTGCGGGATCAGAGTCTGGAGTCAACCAGAATTGACTGTGTGTCTGATGGTGCTTGGAACTGAACCTGGAATCTTCTGCAGGCAATGCACAATCCCTACCACTGAATTACATCCCCTTTTCCTATCACTACATGGTTACATACTATGCTGTAGAGTCAGCTTCTGGTTCTCCTAGCCAACTGGTTTATTGCAGAGTTCATAAGACCACATCCAGTTATTTCGTACTTGCTTGATTGTGAAGTGACACAGTCCAAGAACTCTACCATCAAACTGTACCACCTCAGTCTGTGGCCTGACCTGATGCAGGAAAAGGGAGTGTTAGAACTGTAAGGTGGTAGAATGGACTGTACCACTGTAGCTGTGTGTCTCACAGTTTTGAATGCTTCTCCACGTAAAAAAAAAGAAACACACACACACCTCTTACA
Organism: Tiliqua scincoides; assembly: GCF_035046505.1. Lineage (NCBI taxonomy): Eukaryota > Metazoa > Chordata > Lepidosauria > Squamata > Scincidae > Tiliqua > Tiliqua scincoides. The sequence goes on from NC_089823.1 coordinate 220,257,044, forward strand.
GTTGTCTTACATTTTGCAAGGAAGTAAGCTAGAGACCATGAACATAAAGCTTTAAATTTCGGGAATCAGAAAGAGCTATCTTACTGCTTTACAGCTTGACCCTATGCCAGAATGAGCATGTGCACTGTCGCAGACATGCCTGCATCAGCCTCCCACAGCTAGTCAGAGGCTAGTGCCCACTGAAGAAAGTAGGTACTCTGCATGTTGGTGGGAGGGTGGAACGAGGGTGGGAGAGGCGTAATGGGATGGGGGAATTATGGAGAGAAGGGCGGATAAGGCCCAGGAGGCGGGCAGGACATCGGAGGAGGCCTCCACTATATCCTATCCCCCCTCGTAAGCTTGAAAGCCCGACATGGGGCAGCCCAGATTTGCATCAGCTATAGAGATGGCATGGATCCAAGTAGCCTCATAAAGGCTGCCGGGGCTTTATCCTGGGTAAAGGTCCCCTTACTACGAGAAGATCTGCAGCAGCCACAATTCGTATGCTGGATGTGACAGACGCTGTGCCGGCCTTGCTGCACTGCAGCACGGGAATTTGGTTAGGATTGGGCTATTAATCTACTACTACTCAAATGGCACAAGAGACAGATGGAATGATGCATTGCACTTTAATTTTGTTCTGATTTTAGTTTACTGTTCTTTCCCACATCTTTGTCAAAAATCTTTTTACTACATTGACAGTAAAATACCTTTGCCAATACCAAAATTTTTATTCCCAGGTATTGTGCAAACACTTTTCTTCCAGCAAAGCAGGTTGCTAATAAAACAGGTAGCTAAATAAAGATAGCTGATAAAGCAATTGTCAGCCCAATCCTATCCACACTTTCCTGGGAGTAAGCCCCATTAACTCTAATGGGACTTACTTCTTAGTAGACATGCATAAGATTGGGCTGCCACTAAAGTAGGCAAATTTGCCACACCTTTGTTTTGGAGAACACAAAAGTGCCTTCCTGGGATGAAAGACACATCAAGTGATAAACATATTTCTTTACTCAGCATGTGGCTGATCTGTGGAATTCCTTGCCACAGGATGTGGTGATGGCATCTGGCCTGGACGCCTTTAAAAGGGGATTGGACAAGTTTCTGGAGGAAAAATCCATTACGGGTTACAAGCCATGATGTGTATGTGCAACCTCCTGATTTTAGAAATGGGCTATGTCAGAATGCCAGATGCAAGGGAGGGCACCAGAATGAGGTCTCTTGTTATCTGGTGTGCTCCCTGGGGCATTTGGTGGGCCGCTGTGAGATAAAGGAAGCTGGACTAGATGGGCTTATGGCCTGATCCAGCGGGGCTGTTCTTGTGTTCTTATGATATACAATACTGAGCCAGATTCCTTGGATTCCAACAATAGATGAAGTGATCTTACACAATCTAAGGCAGCTTCCTCTGTTCCCTTTTTGGCAATCCTTTGTTGGAAAAAGGGTCCTGTGATCCTGTCTATCCTCAAAGAAAAGAGTCAGCAAATATCAAGCACTCACATTCGACCATCTGAAAGCTGGCCCAGTAAAAAGGCTGTTGCCTCACCTGTGCTATATTTCGTTCTGTTTTAAGAATGCAGTTCCACATCCACTGGTTCAGGAGTAAGTGCCATCGAACTCAGTCAGGCTCACTTCCAATCAAATGTGCACAGGGTCAGACTGCAGGGAAAGAAGGAAAAAAAAGTTGGGCATGTGTGTTCTTGTTAAATTACTGATCAACAGAGGCAAACTCTCACCTCTGTGCTCCCAAGTGAAGAAAGAAATTTGACAAAAGATGCTCTTGACTATTTTGCTGGCCTGATTCACCGATTGGGGGGGGGGGGAGAATCTACCTCCTTGCGGCTATACTCTCACTTCCACAACCAGCTTGATGTGACTGGTAATTGTTAGGAGAACATACAAATGATTTTGTCTGTCCACCGAGGCAGCTGCAATAGTCACAGCCTCTTCCTTGACCACTGCCTAGCACTGAAACTCTTCTGGGTTCAAACTATGAGCTCTATGCATCATCAAAGAGCATCACCCTTGCGATGAGGAGATGAGGAAGGGGAGGCTGAGTGCACAGAGGCAGTGTTGCCACTTGGGTGGTGCTGCAACTTCTACAAATAAATCAAAGGTGTGGCACAGCTAGTGGCACTAAGTTTTGCAGGGAGGCTCCCCCCAGTGTGCAAGAGGCCCCTCTTCCTCCCCTTTGGAGCCATTCCAGGAGGTGGGAGCTTTTGCTCCCACTAAATTGGAATGGTTCCCAAATTGGAATGGCTCAAGGAGAGGGGCTGTTTGCACGCTGCGGGGAAGCTCCTCGCAAAACTTAGTGCTTTGCACCCCACTCTTGCGACTCCACTGAATCAAAGCAATGACCAAAAAAAAAGGGGGAAAAAAAAGACAAAATGCCTACAATCTTGGTGTCTTGGAAATAGCAAAGGGGGCATCTGTCTGGAAAGGATCTGTGCCAACCCAATGAGGCACTGAGAAGGTGGCACGATGCACCTGGCATTATGCAGACAAAACAACAACCAGAAAGCAGCTTTCGCCCCCCCCCCATCTCGCAGTTTATTGGCAGGCTGCTGCCCAAAAAGCTTCCCTGGGACGGCTGGGCACCCGATCTCCTCCCGGGGTGCCAGGCAAGGGTGGCTGCAGCTCCTCCTCGCCGCATCGCTCCCGGTCCGGGAGAGACAGCCAGGCAGCTGCCGCAGCGAGGCAAGGCTGGCACTCCTCCTTGGGCATCCCTAAGACGCGCCTGGAGCGGCGAGGGGGCAGAAGGCTGCGCGATCGGCCAGCGGGACTGCAGGGGGGCCGTGCGCTGCAGAGGAAGAGGGGAGAAGCCCCCCCACGCCTGGGGAGGAGGGAACCCCTTCTGGCGCCCAGGTACTCACTGCTAGGCTTTCTGCTCCATCCTGCTGCTGCCGCTGCCCTTCCAGGTGCAGCCGCCTCTGCTCTCCGCCTTTAAGTCCGGCAGCGCGTCCCCGCCTGCCGCATGTGCGCTCTGATGCCCAGCAGCGTGCAATGCGAAGGGGGTGTGTGGGGCGCCTGCGCGTGCGCGTCTCCCGCCAGGGCTTCCCTGTGGTCCTCACAGGGGATGCTGCCAGGGCGGGGACGCCCCAAGGAGGGGGGTGCGTGTGATGCTGAGCATCAGCGTCCTGGAGCGTGTGTGAGATGCTGATCATCAACCTTCTGCTTGTGTGTGCGAGAGAGATGCTGAGCACCGTCCTTCTGCATGGCCAAAGAGGCAGCATCCTGCCCCCTCTGCGCTTTGCAGCTGGCTGCGTTAAGAGTCAAGCGTGGGAGATCCAGGCCACTCTGTACAAACCGGATGATGCAGGCTTGTTGGGTCCCCCCTTCAAGTGTGGATGCGACAATTAAAACTCTTCACGTGCAATAAGGTCCTGAGAGCTTCTGTGTGCTTTGGGGACAGGTCCAGACACCAGATGCCTCTCCCCCTTCTACTTGTACATATAAATAACCATCGCTAAAAAAGTGAAGAGTTTTAGGGCCCAACCCTATCCAGTTTTCCAGTGCCGGTGCAGCTGTGCCAGTGGGGCACGCACTGCATCTTGTGGTGGGGCAGCAGTCACAGATGCCTCCTTGAGGTATGGGAACATTTGTCCCCTTATCTTGGGGCTGCACTGTGGCTGCACCAGAGCTGGAAAATTGGATAGGATTGGGCCCTTAATTGTCCCATTCACAGTGCACACTTGTAGGCAGGCCAGAATGGGGGAGGGAGAACTAGGGTGGCCAGTTGACGTGGGCCTACAGTTTTGAGGGGGCCTACTCCAAGAGAGTTGAGGGGCACCCTTTAGCGCTAAATATTAAAATTTGAAAGAAGATTGCTGCGCCCTACAAATAAATGCAGAGAAGCAGAAACCGATTCTGTGCTAAATTTAAGTGACAATTCATGAAAAATGAGGGGGTGCAGGAAAATTTTGATGAGATGTTTGATGTTGGATATTTGGATGTTTCTGCCTTTGATGACGATTATGAATTGCAATGTTGACTGATCAGAAGGTCCTTCGTGTGTGGAGATGCCCAAGGTATGAGTTTAACAGTGGTTAATAGCTTGTTGAAATATTTAGTAGACAACCCAAGACAGCAATACTTTAATTCAGTAGTTCCCAAACTGGTAGTTTCAACCCACCAGCCTAAGAAGCACTAGCCAATGGTCGTTTAAGGAGCGGGGAAGGGAGAAGCCAGCAACGCAATCCCCAGGATCATGCTGCTGCTGGGGGCAGGAGGGGGGTTTCAGTAACCGATTTTCCAGCCAATCAAGAAAATAAGAACAACCCCAGTGGATCAGGCCATAGGCCCATCTAATCCAGCTTCCTGTATCTCACAGCGGCCCACCAAATGCCCCAGGGAGCACACCTGATAACAAGAGACCTGCATCCTGGTGCCCTCCCTTGCATCTGACATAGCCCATTTCTAAAATCAGGAGGTGGCACATACACATCATGGCTTGTAACCCGTAATGGATTTTTCCTCCAGAAACTTGTACAATTCCCTTTTAAAGGCATCCTGCTGACCCCTGCTAATTGGGTAAGAGGCACTTTTTCAAGCGTGTGCTCCTTTTTTTTAGCAGGGGTAGAGTAACTGGCCCACCTCACCCCAGCACTGTCTGTTCTAGTGGCTGTCTGCTGGTATTCATTTTCATCTTTTTAGATTGTGAGCCCTTTTGGGACAGGGAGCCATTTAGTTATTTGATTTTTTCTCTGTAAACCACTTTGTGAACTTTTAGTTGAAAAGCGGTATATAAATACTGTTAATAATAATAATAATAATAATAATAATAATAATAATAATAAAAGGCATCCAGGCCAGATGCCGTCACCACATCCTGCAGCAAGGAGTTCCACAGACCAACCACACGCTGAGTAAAGAAATATTTTCTTTTGTCTGTCCTAACCCTCCCAACACTCAATTTTAGTGGACGTCCTCTGGTTCTGGTATTATGTGAGAGTGTAAAGAGCATCTCTCTATCCACTTTATCCTTCCCGTGCATAATTTTGTATGTCTCAATCATGTCCCCCCTCAGGTGTCTCTTTTCTAGGCTGAAGAAACCCAAACGCTGTAGCCTTTCCTCATAAGGAAGGTGCCCCAGCCCAGTAATCATCTTAGGGTGCAATCCAAACTTGCGCTGGAGCAGGCAAGCCAGGAGGCTTGCGCTGCATCCAACGCAGGTTTGTTGGATGCAGCAGCTCAGCCACGGGCAAGGGGAAGTTCTTTTCCTTACCCCTGGGTAAGGGCTGCGTGCCCCCATGCGTGCCCTCTTGAGGTGGCGCAAGTCAGAGGAGAGCAGAGCAGCTGGAAGCCGCTCCGTTCTCTCTGGGGACGGGGGTTGGGATCCGGCATAAGCACCGGGTCCCAGCCCTGCCCCTGGCTCCCCGCGTGCCCGCCCCTGGGACTGCCCATCGCCCGCCCTCCCCCAACCCAGAAATGCCCCCTCCTACACCCCCCCATGCCTACCTTTGCCGCTTGCGTCGGTGCAGGAGCCTGCCTCCGCACATCGGTGCATCTGAATGCACCAACGCGGCTCCCACCCACGGAGGCACAAACGTGCTTTACGGCATGTTTGCAACCCTCCAGGGCCTCCTATGCCGGCATAACTGCTGGTTAGGATTGCGCCATTAGTTGCTCTCATTTGCACCTTTTCCATTTCCACTATGTCCTTTTTGAGATGTGGCGACCAGAACTGGACACAATACTCCAGGTGTGGCCTTACCATCGATTTGTACAACGGCATTATGATATTAGCCGTTTTGTTCTCAATACCCTTCCTAATGATCCCAAGCATAGAATTGGCCTTCTTCACTGCCGCCGCACATTGGGTCGACACTTTCATCGACCTGTCCACCATCACCCCAAGATCTCTCTCCTGATCTGTCACAGACAGCTCAGAATCCATTAGCCCATATGTGAAGTTTTGATTTTTTGCCCCAATGTGCATGACCTTACACTTACTTACATTGAAATGCATCTGCCATTTTGCTGCCCATTCTGCCAGTTTGGAGAGATCTTTCTGGAGCTCCTCACAATCACTTCTGGTCTTCACCACTCAGAAAAGTTTGGTGTCGTCTGCAAACTTTGCCACCTCACTGCTCAGCCCTGTCTCCAGGTCATTTATGAAGAGGTTGAAAAGCACCGGTCCCAGGACAGATCCTTGGGGCACACTGCTTTTCACCTCTCTCCATTGTGAAAATTGCCCATTGACACCCACTCTCTGTTTCCTGGTCTTCAACCAGTTCTCAATCCATGAGAGGACCTTCCCTCTAATTCCTGACTGTGGAATTTTTTCAGTAGCCTTTGCTGAGGGACCGTGTCGAACGCCTTCTGAAAGTCCAGATATATAATGTCCACGGGTTCTTCCGCATCCACATGCCTGTTGACCTTTTCAAAGAATTCTATAAGGTTTGTGATTCTCCCTCAGCAAGGCTTGTTCGTCTATGTGTTTTGAGATTCTATCTTTGATGAGGCATTCCACCATCTTACCTGGTATAGATGTTAGGCTGACTGGTCTATAGTTTCCTGGGTCCCCCTTCCTTCCTTTTTTAAAAATCGGTGTGTCATTTGCTATCCCCCAATCCTCTGGCACCGTGGCCGTTTTGAGGGACAAGTTGCATATTTTAGTCAAGAGATCAGCAACTTCATTCTTCAATTCCTTAATAACTCTTGGGTGGATGCCATCAGGGCCTGGTGATTTATTGATCTTTAATTTATCAATTAGGTCTGAAACATCTTCTCTTTTAACCTTGATCTGACTTAATTCTTTGGTCAGGAGGGGCCGTTCGGGCAGCGGTATCTGCCCGAGGTCTTCTGCTGTGAAGACAGATGCAAAGAACTCATTTAATTTCTCTGCCATCTCTAAGTCTCCTTTTATCTCCCCTTTCCCTCCCTCACCATCCAGAGGGCCAATTGCTTCTCTGGCGGGTTTCCTGCTTCTAACATATTTGAAGAAGCTTTTATTATTCCCCTTAATGTTGCTGGCCATGTATTCCTTGTAGTCTCTCTTGACCTCCCGTATCACCTCCTTACATTTCTTTTGCCACAGTTTATGTTCCTTTTTATTCTCATTCAAAGAAATAGACGACGCATGCAAAACAGCTGTCATCGACATGGAGCTGAGCAGACTGCAGATGGACATCGTCGCCCTTCTCATCGTTGCCTCCTCATTAGGGCAAGATTTCCATTTATGGAAGGAAGCTTCCTTGCCCTTTACGGCCTCTCTAATTTGGCTTGTTAGCCATGTGGGCACCCTCCTGGACTTAGTGGAGCCCTTCTTCCTTTGCGGTATACACTTCTGTTGGGCCTCTATTACTATTGTTTTAAGTGGCCTCCATGCACTCTGGAGAGATTGGACTCTTTTTACCTTCCCTTTCAACCTCCTCCTAACCAGCCTCCTCATTTGGGGGAAGTCCACTTGTCGGAAGTCAAGGGTTTTTGTGAGAGATTTGCCTGGTATTCTTCACCCCACGTGTATGTCGAAACGGATCGCAGCATGATCACTGTTCCCCAATGGCTCAGTAATATTGACATCTCTAACCAGGTCCTGAGTACCACACAATATTAAATCCAGAGTCACCTGTCCTCTGGTGGGCTCCATGACTAACTGCTCTAAGGCACAGTTATTTAGTATATCAAGAAATCTGGTCTCCTTTTTGTGACCAGAACACAAATTGACTCATTCTATATGAGGATATTTGAAGTCCCCCATGATTACAACCCTGTCCCTCCTTGTCACCTCCCCGATCTGTTTCCTCAGGTTCCCTTCCGGTTTCTGGTCTGGAGGATGATAGTACGCCCCCAGTATTACATTGCTCCTCAGGCCTGGTAATTTAACCCACAGAGATTCTATGGTGGAGTTGGACTTGCCTTCAATCTCTATTTTGCTGGATTCTATCCCTTCCTTAACATAAACGACCACCCCACCTGCAATATGCCCCTCCCTGTCTCTCCTGTAGAGTTTATAGCCCGGGATTGCGGTATCCCACTGATTTTCTGCATTCCACCAGGTTTCTGTTATGCCCACTGTGTCAATGTTTTCCCTAGTCACCAGACATTTCCGTTCTCCCATCTTTGCTCAGAGACTTTGGGCATCAGAGATTTCGGGCAAATTCTAATTGATCAGAATAAAGGTTTAATTGCAGCGTTTGCAAAGGCTGGTGGACTTCAGCACACAGGCAGGAGAGAAACCACATCTGGTTACAGATCTCAGCAGAATATATTTCCTAAACAGGATGCTGTGATCCCTCCCACTATGCACCCATTGGCCTTTCTGGTCCACGGCCCCAGCTAATCCGAAGCACCTAAACAGAATACAATTAACCCGCCTTTGTTTGCTTACGTTAATGTAAATGCGATCCCACCCTTTATCCCCCCTTACCCCCTTACTCTTATTTACTACTTGCTCCCTAAAAGCAAATGCCTGAGTGACACCAATATATGATTGCAACCTAGGATAGTCAAAAATTTTTATGCCTGATGATGTTACTTCCAGTAATGACATCACTTCCAGTGGGTCCTGACTGATTCTCATTCCAAAAAATGTGTCCCAGTGCTAAATGAGTGAGAACCACTGGCCTAGTGATTAGACTCTTCTAATGAGCTTAGTGATTAGAATCTCTTATCTGCTGTTCTGGCCTTTTAGAAAACCCAAATTACTGGAAACTCTTCCCTGTAGTTTTCTTCCACAGGGAAGAAACTCTTATTATGATCCACAGGGAAGAAACTCTTCCCTGTAGATCATAATCTGATGATCAGATTATGCTGATCATCCTTCAACCTGGACAAAGAGGCAGAAACGGGGACTGAAACGACCCTGTCCTGTTCCCCCCTCTGTGTTTTGTAATTGGCTGTGTGCAAGTCAAGCCTGGAGAGATCCAGGCCACTCTATACAAACTGGCTGCAAGGTTGTTGGGGTTGTTGTGGTGTGAATGCAACAATTAAAACTCTTCGCATGTGTCAGAACATGATGAAAGCCTCTTTACACTTTCAGGGTGAGTCAAAAACCAGATCTACCTCTCTGTTCTATTTCTATGTGTAAACAATAATTACATGTGAAGAGTTTTAATTGTCTCATTCACACTGCACACTTGTAGGTGTACACCAGCCCAGGGCCTCTGAGAGGAATTTTATCAGGGGGTTCAAAGTTTCTATTGGATGCCTTCCAAAGGGGGATGGGGCAAAACAGAGTAGGTAGAATGAGAGTGAAACAGGGCGGGGGGAGAATGGCAACAGCCAGAATAGGTTTTGAAACCTGATTCTACCTCCCACCCCTGTCAGCATCTAGGTATAGTAATAGGGAAAAACACATTCCTAAGTCTCTCTGAAATCTTTTAAATATAGAAAATCACCACAGAAAATTAGCATCATTGTATTTAGGTTCCAGGTTCACACTAGAATGGAAAGTACCCTGTGTGTTTCAATCCTGTGATAGCAAATGTGATTTGCTAATCCTGTGATTAGCAAATAACCTCAGAGAAGCACTCAATATGAAGTTGCTGAAGTTTTCATAAACACCTATATACTGTTTTCCTCCAGTCAATGAGGAAAGAATGACTGTATTGGGAAGGGCCTACCTCTGAGCTGGTAGCTAAGCGACATGTGGGTACACATTGAGAGGGTACATTGATACATTTACGCAGACAGATTTGCAGCTCTATCCTTATTGTACATTCTGTTACTTATCAGTTGACTTAAACTGCTTTATCAAGAATAGTAATTACACCCCTGGAAAGGGTGTGATCTTCTCCAGTGCATGTGGGTCACCTACATACTGTTTTGTGTTTAGCTGCTCTTTGCCTTTAGCATACATAGATTACACTTGAACTGTTGAACATTTGGGAATCTGTAAATTTTTGTGACCATATTCAGCACTCTATAAAGTCTTGAATAAAGACCAAGAAAGGCGGTATATAAATACCTGTTATTATTATTATTATTCTATAGAGCAGCCATTTTCAACCACCGTGCCATGGCACACTGGTGTGCCACGAATGCTCTGCAGCTGTGCCATTGGAATTTGGGGGAATTTGGGGGAGGGTCATTTATTAGTAGGGCCATTGGGGGATGTGAGCCCCCCACCAGCAGCATGGTATGCCTTGTCAATTGTCAAAAAACTGATGGTGTGCCTTGACAATTTTAGTACCTTGTCAGTGTGCCATGAGACAAAAAAAGGTTGAAAATCACTGCTATAGAGGCTCACTTAACAATGTTTCTATGGAGAAAATGAGCATGTTTTTTTCATTTTTAGTCTTATGTTTTCTTTCTTTCTAGAAGAGACATTTGCTTTAGCACATGTCTCTTCTAGCACACATTTGCTCTCTACCTACTTGATCCCTTTGGTATGTTAGGGTAGCTTCAGGTATTGCTCAGTGTTTGGGGGTTCAGGCAAAGTTGGCATTCTCTTATGCTATCCGTTCTCTAGACCGGCTGCAGGTGGTGTAAAAAGATACGCCACCCCACATGTTAAAAAATGAAGGCAATTAATTCATCATCTGAAGATATTGCTTAGGTGGCATACACCCAAGCAGATTGCAAAGGTTAATTGTGGCATCTTTAGCTTGTGCTGGAAATGTAAAAAGGCCTGCATATGTCATAGTAAATAGACCAGTGGTGTTCCTGGGATTATAGAGCTGACTATATTATTGATTCTGGCAATTTCCTCCACATCCCCACCTGGTCTCTTTCCCTTTCTGCCTGCCCAGTGTCTGCCCACTGCACCAACATACCAGCATTGGGGTTTCCATGATCGCTTTTGTCATCCAGCTGCCACCATTATCCATTTGCAGCAGTGACCAGGCTGATCAGTGTGGCACATCGCAATTTGCAACAGCCATACCCATGCACACATATTGGTGATGCAGCAGCCCAATAGGATTGGGGTCAGTGGTGCACCTAGTGTATTGACATGGACGGATCATTCCCACTGCCCTGCACTTTGCTGCTTGAAACCATGGTTAGACCTGATATTGCATGGACCTTACATGGTGGAGGCCAGGGCTACTAGCCATTCAGAGTGAAGCGTAGATGTGGTCTCTACCTTGTGATACCCAGGGTGAGGGCAGGTCTACCTGATATTTGAAGTGATAGGTAGCCCTGAGCTCATGTTCAAGCCAGCAGCCAGGGTGACAGGCATGTTATGCAGACACCCCCTTATTGCTGGCACCCAGGGAGGAACGGCCCCCCCTACCCTCCCTTGGCATGTCACTGATTGGCATATCACTGATAAACTGAGGTGTTTGAAAATATTTTTTTAATGTTGAATTAAAATGCAAAATGTGGTGTTTTGTGTTTTTATTCACAACTGAATTCACATTTCTGCTGCTCTTATTAACTATGGCAGTGGTTCTCAAACTTAGCACTGGGACCCACTTTTTAGAATGAGAATCTGTCAGGGCCCACTGGAAGTGATGTCATGACCGGAAGTGACAACATCAAGCAGGAATATTTTTAACAATCCTAGGCTGTAATCCTACCACACTTACCCAGGAGTAAGTCCCATTGACAATCATTGTTAAAAGAATATACATAGTAGGTTGTGAAAAGTACAGGTTTGTCACATTTCCCCAAATGCAGTCACAATCCATGGTAGCATCAAGTCTAATATATTAAGAATAAAATATTGAAATGAATGGGGACCCACCTGAAATTGGCTTGCAACCCACCTAATGACCCACAGTTTGAGAAACTATGGATAGAGGTGTTTTGAAAAATGTGGCATTATATATCTTTATTAAAATGCAAAATGTGGCATTTTGTGTTTTCATTGAGTTATCAACAAAAACAAATGTAGCTAGGCATAAGTGGAAAAAGAGTGGTTTGTTTCCTGTTGGATTTTGAGTCAATTTTGCTTAGCTGTGCTATGACTTAACCAGTCTTCTTTCCTTATTAGTTCCACCTTCCTACATCTAATAAATGAACTCTGTATTCTAATGGATCTTAATTCTTGAGCAAGTGGGCTGAAGATAAAGGGGACATGGTTGGAGCCATATTATCTCTATATACCAGATTTTTATAACCCTGTCTCTAATTTTAAACTTTACCTGCTGATTTTTTTTTACGGATTCCAAATCCAAATCCCCATTTTCTTATTTCTGGTTGGTCTATTTTAAGAGTCCTCCAAAATGGCTGCTAATAATCAGTCCCTGTCCCATTGTCCCATCTGACTACCACCACTGTTGCATCGACTTACCAATGCCAGGGCTCCCACAAAGTTTACTGTCACCTGGCTGCCACTGATCATGGCAGTTTGCGGCAGTGTCCTGGGTGCACTCTATGAGGTGATCACACTTTGTGACTGTCGTTAAGTGTGCTGTGCCACCAGTTCTGGCAATGCAGCAGGATCATAGGATTGGGCCATCATTCTTCTTTTAGCTTACCAATTTTATCTTTAATAATACATTCCAGCAATTTATCAAGAAAGGATTAAGCTATCAGACTATCTGAATCCTCCTAGATTCCTTTTCAGAAACCAATGATATATTGGCTACATTCTAGCCCCTGGTACAGCATCTGGTTTATGGGATCGCATACTTGATGCTGACCCATAGGCAAGAGATTTGTGTAATGGAGTCTTGCAATGGAGACTTGCTGACCCATCATCCTTCTCCTCCCATAGCCCTCCTGCAAAACTAGTTGCTTCTAGGGATCTAGCATGAGCAAGTTGTAATTACATGGATGTGTGTATTTAAACATAAGGGAATGGTCTAGGAAGTTATAGCTTTTAGTATACAAAGAACAAAGAGTGAACTTTGATGCTCTTTCCCCCATTTACGTGCATCTTGTTAAATCATATTCAGTGTATGCTTTATTCCATACTTTCATAGCTTCCTGGTATTTCTTACAGTGTCCAGAGAAACTGGCATACCCACTACCACAGCAATATAAGTTACTACAGCACTCAGTGAAAGTGCAAACATTAGTCCTACCAGAAATTACTGCAGCAAAATGAAACCCAACCTTTATCAGTATGTGTAAGATTAGCTCAGGGCGCCCGAAAGATATTGCTTTTGCTGGTTCCTAAGAGTCACACCAAGTGAACAAACATACATCTACCGGATTTGAAATTAATTTGAGATGGGTGGTAATTCTTAGGCATATCCGCCTAGCTGGAATTTGCTTGCAAAGGTTTGAATTTGTATTCTCCTAAATCAGCCCTACCCCACATTGCAGATTATGGATGCTGTTTTTCTGGGACAAACGGTACAGTACAAACAGTACAAGTACAGGGGGGAATTAAAGTAGGGGAAATGGACATTAATGCCCTCTCAGCATTTTATTTGTGATGTGGAGTCTTTCCAGCTGCTAAGAACATATCAAACAATGGGAGAGTCTTCTTGCAGATCACCTTTGTCATGTCTAGTTGGGCTCTTTCCCTACAATTACATGGTGGCTTCTATTTTTCCCAGAGGGAGGAAGTTCAGGAAAGTCCCTCCCTACCAAACCAGGGTGTTGTTTTAGTGGCCTTCAGTGCAGTGATGATGCAGACTATAAAACTAAGGCTGGGTGTGTGTGGAGAACATTCTCCTCTATCTGAACCACTCAAATATGAATTAGGATACGGGACAAGGTGGAGCTTGTACAGGTGGAGCCTCATTATTCGCGTGGGCTCCGTTCCAAGCACTCAAGTGGATGGCAAAAAATGCACTATAGCAAATCAATTTAAAAAACAAAGTTTCTTTGCTCCAGTGACTGAAAAATAGCCTTGTTGATCTTTGTGATGTAAGATAAGAGTCATTAAGAAGACAATCCATCAATCAGTCATCCTCCAAGCACTTAGAAAGGCGCTTCACTCAGTCCCTCCCTTCACCAATGCAAAGTGATCACCTTTCTTTCACGTGGTCAGGGGGAAAGGAGGGGTCCGCTGGAGAGCGCCGGACTGATGGATTGTCAGCCAGCTTCCCTCCCTCCCTCCCTCCCTCTCTCATTAAGGAGGCTATTGTTAAAGGACTGTTCAGTTTTTAAAACTGATTTTAAAGGGGTGCATTTTCCCCCTTCTCCAGGGATCAGCACATCCCTTCTCATTTGCAGGGGCCATCCGTGTTGAGTCAAATCCGTGTATAAATAGGCTGAACCTGTATATCTTTTAGCAGGTGCTTGCTTCCCCCTGCGGAGATGGCTTTCACAGCTGTAATATTGTTTTATTTGAGAGGAGAACTTATCTTTTGCACACCCAATAATTCTAAACTTCTATGGATCCACAAATATCACTGACAGAGTTACCAAACAGGGCCGGCCTTAGGATCTGCAGGGCCCGAAGTGGCACAGGTTTTTGGGGGACTGTCTCCCTCTCCCATGGCCCCCCCCAGTTACCTGGATGAGCGGCAGGTGCGCCCAGGGCTAGTGGTGCCTACTGCTATGCATGGCACCCGGATGTAGGTGGTGGTGATGATGACATCATTGCCAACTGCTTCTGGGAAGTCCATTTTGTGCCAAACGGACACAGGGGCTAGCAGGGGGTCCACAAATGGAGATGCTCTGTTCACCACAGCTGGCCTCCTGATGAGTGAGGTGTTGACTGCAGCAATGGGAGTTCTGCGTGCCACCCCAGTACAAGACCCCCAATTAGGCACAATCAGTGGAATCAACTTAAAACTGGCCCTGTTATCAATAACTCAATATTTACCGGCCCAACCAGTGAAACTGATAAATCAGGTTTTTTTTGGGGGGGGGGGGGCTAGAAATGCTAGAAAAACCAAATTCTGCTGGGCTTCATCTACATGTTGTCAGACCTCACACTGCCATAACTTGTGAGATTCTTGCCCAATCCTAGCATTGTCCCTGATCTGACAGCTTCCTCATGGCTCTGTCCCTCATGTATCAGGTTCTGCAATGGCCCCTACTGGGTTAGGTCTACTTGTGGTCTTCTGAGAAAGCCAGCATTTTTGAAATCCTACTGGCAAAAGAAAGTAACGACTCATAACCAAAGTGTTCTGTGTGTGGGTGCATGAAGGAAAGCAGTTTTGAGAACAGTAGATTTATGCTAATGAAGTTCTTACTGACTGACTGACTGAGAACAGTAGAGCCCCTTTCAGACATAAAGGCCAGAATGTAGACCCGGGGTGTCAAATTTGTTCTGTATAGTAGGTTGAATAGCATTCATGGTGCCTGCTGAGGACCAGAAGTGACATCATTAAGCAGAAAGTGATGTCGTTAAGCAGATAATGACCAGAAGTACTTACTTTGGCAAACCTTTATTGGCATATTGGAAGTCCACAGACGATAATAAATATAACATAGCAAATAGATACACTTTACCGGGTATTAGCTTCTGGCCTTTGCCACAGAGACTACCACTAAAAATTCTGCCACCAAATTGGTGATGGGGGGGAATAATCGCTAAGAAGAATTGGGAAAGGATCAACAAGGAAAACGGGAAGAGAGGAAATGACCAGAAGTAAGCACTTTGTAGGAGCTCATTAGCTGCAAATGACAGAAAAGAAAACATGCAAATATTGACCATATTTTCAAGATATGAGAGAGCCCAATTTATCATGTGTACCACCCTTTTAGCAGTGCCACTTCTGCCAAGGGTCCTTTGCAGCTCAGCAGCTGAAAGGAACTCTACGAAGTGATTCCTCAGCAGAAGTAGTACAGATGAAAGGGCAGCCCTCATGATAATTAAGCTATCCCATCACCTCAGCAGCATCTCCTTCTCTCACCTCCTTGATCTACTCCTTTGCCTGTAGTGTTCCTTACCTTCTGAGGTCTCCTTCTGTTGGTCCCTCGCAGAGCCTTGGCAGAAGTGACGTTGCTGAAAGGGCAGCACTTGCGGGAGCCCAATTATCACATGGGCTGGATAAAGAGTTACCACTGGCCATATCCATCCCACAGGTCTTATGTTGGACACTCCTGATGCAGAAAAACATGAGGTAGGAGGGCAGTGACATTGTGTTGAAATAGGCTGCCCATATGCTGATACACTTGTGAAGCCTCACTCCTGCCAGCTGTGAGCACAGTGTTTTTCTGCAGCTACCAATGGTGTACCCTGGAAGAGATCTTCCCCACAATGTGGAATTCTGAGTGGGGCCCAGGGATGATCTCTCCCTGGGTACACTGTTTGTTGCTGCATACAAACACTAGCCTTATGATCAGAATGGGGTTTGCCAGGGTGCTCTCATTGCTCCCCCCTTGTGTACACACTGACCATCATGTCTGAAAGGGGCTTAATAGAGAACTAAAGACTCAGGGTAGCAACCATTTTGAAACAAACTATTGTAAGAGTTCTATAGTACTGTGTAAAGGCGACTTGTTCCACCTTTAGTCTCCTGTGGTACCATGTTATAGATATTTTGAAAACAGACTAGCTCTGTAAGAGAACAAAGAATCACCTGTGGGGTTCCCCCCCCAGTTATTTAGACACAGTTTATATTGAAAAAAGTGGCATTAAAGCTCAGCAGTTAAACCTACTGCCTGTGGGTAACCAGTTTTCACAATAACATTAGACATTTTCCATTCTATATTTTATTCATGTTTTTGTGCTGTTACATAACAGATTTTTCAGAGCCTTTGTTCATTATCTGTCATAGTGACTTATAATCCACCTTCTTTTTCCTTGGTATTTTTCCATTAGGTGTTCAGTAAGTTTCCCTGTTAAGTCTAACAATTTTCTATTCCTTTTCCTATGTCCATTTATTCTGGTTTCAATGATGAAGCAAGCATCTTATTTCAAACTCATTTTGACAAGTATTTATCCCATGAACACTCTAAAAATATGAATGGCATGTTAAAGCAGAAGCTTTTGGTCTGTTGATTTGTAACAAAATCATAGGTGATTGTCACAATTAAGAATAAACTAGAAGAAATGGTGATGCCCAAATACACTCTAATCTAGAAACAAATACAGTTATAACCTAATTATTCATGGATATTTTTACCTGCAGTTTTGTGATGAGAAGGGCCCTTTAAATTAAAGGGGAAAAGTTGTTTAACAATGGCCTTGTTAATTCGAGAGAGGGCAGCTGACAATCCATCAATCATTCCCTCTCCAGCCACTTAGAACAGCCACTTAGAACAGCTTTACTCCAAGGCAAGTGACCCCCTCCCTTTCCCCTAAGCATGTGAAAGAAAGATAATAACTTTGCATTCTTTTCCAGGGCTGCATTCGGGGGTTGAAGGGAGGGGTCACTGACTCGGAGTGAAGCCTTTCTAAGCACCTGGAGAGAAACTGATGGATTGTCTACCTAATGACTCTGTCTTACATCACAAAGGCCAGCAAGGCTGTTTTTAAATTGCCTAGCAAAGGAACATTGTTTTTTAAATGGATTTGCTTTAATGTGATTTTTGCCATCCATGTGAGATCTGGGAATGGAACCCTCTCGAATAACAAGACTCAACCTTTAGGTTATGTCCATCTATTAATTCATGAGAAGTTTGTTGTTGGACTCAGAATGAAATGGAAAATTATAGTGTCAGTTTTAGGTTATCAGGTAGGCAGACAGGGTTACCTGAGAAATTATTTTGCTATAGACATGTTGCTATTTTGAATAGGCATGGGACTGGCAACCTCAACTTTTAATATGCCCAGTAAATGTTAATTCTTCGTGGCTTTGTTAGCTAGGGCCTCAGTCCTTGAACTGCTGGAACTAGTGTAGTCACAAAAGTTGACATGCTATTTTGCGCAGTTGCATGCCAGCAGCCTTGCAACAACCACTGGTGCTGGTGAATCAGTACAGGGGGGTGGGAGAGAGGCAGGGTGGGTGAAATGGAGTCAAGAGGGGGAGGAATAGAGCAGAAGCTGGGATAGGGATGGGGCAGAAATAGCAGCAGTGGCACCATCAACATCCTATATCCCTTCCTTGCCTCAAACCACCTTTTGAGGTCCACTAGAACCTGCACTAGCTAAATTGCTGGTACAGGCCTGAGTAGACCCAGCAGGGCAGCAAGTGCTTGCCTCTGGGCAAGCCTTACCAAGATGAGACTTCCAGGACTGTCCTTCACAGGATGCAGTTCATGCCCTGGTGATTGATTGGTTGGTTGTATAGACCGGGGGTGCCCAAACCCCAGCCCTGGGGCCACTTGTGGTCCTTGAGGCCTCTCAATGTGGCCCTCAGGGAGCTCCCAGTCTCCAATGAGCCTCTGGCCCTCTGGAGATTTGTTGGAGCCCACACTGGCCCGATGCAACTGCTCTCAGTGTGAGGGCAACTGTTTGACTTCTCGGTGAGCTGTGGGATGAGGGCTCCCTCCACTGCTTGCTGTTTCACATCTGTGATGCAGTAGCGGCAGAAAAGGAAAGGCCAGCCTGGCTTTGTGCAAGGCCTTTTATAGGCCTTGAGCTATTGCAAGACCTTCATTCATTCATAGAAGTTCATCTTTAATATATTCATTTATGTAAACTTATGTAAATTTATTCAAATTTGAAATGTAAATTAATTCTTTTTTCCCCCGGCCCCTGACAGTGTCAGAGAGACAATGTGGCCCTCCTGCCAAAAACTTTGAACACCCCTGGTATAGACAGAGGGCAGATTTAGGTAGGATTGGGCTGCAACCTGAGCTCCTGTGTCTTGCAAACTGAGCTCCTGTGAAATCAAACACTGGCTGAAGCTTTCTCAAATAAGTTTATCAGTTAAACTTCTAATAGCCCAATCCTAACCCGCTTTCCAGTGCTGATACACCTGTGCCAATAGGGCATGCCCTGCATCCTTCAGTGGAAGGCAGTCACAGAGGCCTTCTCAAGGTTGTTCCCTTACCTCAGGGCTGCACTGCTGCTGCATCAGCACTGGAAAGTGAGTTAGGATTGGGCTGTAAGTAATATATATTGTCTGTCTCTAATCTTGATCTAGTATTATGCTTAAAGAATTTCAGTAGAGACAAACATTTTAAATTCTTTAGGAACTTCAGCTTTACCCCCTAAGCCTATGCAGGTTGACTTAGAACTAAGTTTGACTGTATTCAGTGGGGCTTATTTCTAGGTAAGTGTGCATAGGATCATACTGTAAGTCCCTTTCTCAAAGTTCTTGTATAGTGAGACATGGCCATTAGATGTGCATAAGATCACTTCTAGAACAATTGAATCAGTGTCATTTGGGTGATGAAGGGCACAATCCTAACCAGATCTACTCAGAAGTAAGTCGTATTGTGTTCAGTGGGACTTACTCCCAGGAAAGTGAGGTTAGGATTGCAGCCAAAGAGCAAAGAGAAGATTTGCTCTGTCTCTTAGTGATTCAAGAAATATTGCCCCTTAATTTTTTTTACAGTCTTTACCACTTTCCTTTATTGCAAAACATGGAATCTTGTTTACCAAGAAGTGAAGGAGTATTTGGGGTAGGTTAAGGCACCATGTTTGTAATGTAATAGTCAATCCAGACAAGATATGCTCTAAAAACACAAGTCATGCAGTTCATTCTGGTGATCCTAGAAGTCAGCCAAGACCGTGCAGCTTCTCTGTTAGAAAGGATTTCTGGGGCTAGCACCAACTTGAATGATGATTCCATTTCCAAACTAGGGATGAGGGTTGGATCTGGGACAGAGGCTGAAGAATAGGAGACAGCCTTATCCTCTGGGTTTCTAGAATACAAATGCTGGAACTGCACAACGAGTACAGGGGGCATCGGCCGTGCGTCTTCAGGGTCCTTGGCACTATAAGTTAGTGGGTCTGTACTCACGTAGGGGAGAAGTGTCTAACACAAAGAGATTGTCCCATGAGGGGCAACACCAGGCTATTCCATTGGCCACTCCAGTTCGTATGGGATAGCAGCCATTCCCAGTAGCAGTTGTAACAGTAAATGCAAACAGCCAGAACTGCCACAGCTACCAATTCTATGAAGAACTAACCTATGTGTGGGACAGCTGGCTTAGTACTCTGTGGATGGGTAATTCCCTTCCCTTGGGAGTCTGCCCGGAGTGCAAGGTACTGATTTGCAAAAGGATCCCGTACAGCCAATAATAAATTGGGATGCACAGAAACCCCAGATGGGTGTCATGTGGGACACTCATCACCTTTCTTTAAAAGACTCCAAGTCCTCCTTATCACTCAACCCAGATGAATGCTAATTTTCATTCTTAATTTACAAATGCTTAATTTACAAATAATTTTCATAAGAACATAAGAACAGCCCCACTGGATCAGGCCATAGGCCCATCTAGTCCAGCTTCCTGTATCTCACAGTGGTCCACCAAATGCCCCAGGGAGCACACCAGATAACAAGAGACCTCATTCTGGTGCCCTCCCTTGCATCTGGCATTCTGACATAACCCATTTCTAAAATCAGGAGGTTGCGCATACACATCATGGCTTGTACCCCGTAATGGATTTTTCCTCCAGAAACTTGTCCAATCCCCTTTTAAAGGCGTCCAGGCCAGTCGCCATCACCACATCCTGTGGCAAAGAGTTCCACAGACCAACCACACGCTGAGTAAAGAAATATTTTCTTTTGTCTGTCCTAACTCTCCCAACACTCAGTTTTAGTGGATGTCCCCTGGTTCTGGTGTTATGTGAGAGTGTAAAGAGCATCTCTCTATCCACTCTGTCCTTCCCGTGCATAATTTTGTATGTCTCAATCATGTCCCCCCTCAGGCGCCTGTTTTCTAGGCTGAAGAGGCCCAAACGCCATAGCCTTTCCTCATAAGGAAGGTGCCCCAGCTCAGTAATCATCTTAGTCACTCTCTTTTGCACCTTTTCCATTTCCACTATGTCTTTTTTGAGATGTGGTGACCAGAACTGGACACAATACTCCAGGTGTGGCCTTACCATCAATTTGTACAACGGCATAGTAATATTAGCCGTTTTGTTCTCAATACCTTTCCTAATGATCCCAAGCATAGAATTGGCCTTCTTCACTGCCACCGCACATTGGGTCTACACTTTCATTGACTTGCCCACCACCACCCCAAGATCTCTCTCCTGATCTGTCACAGACAATTCAGAACCCATTTCAGTGAATGTAATGCACAGAGCTAGGTTCATTCCTTCACAGGTATGACCTGACAACATTTTATCTAACTTTTTACTATGATCTTTTTCCAATTTAAAGTAATAGCCATTATTATTGTGATAAGCTCACTTAACATATAAGGTTTTAGACAACGTTTCTTTGCTTATGTCCCTAATTTCTGTTCTAATCCATTCTCTTCTCTCTTTCATGTACCTTTCAACTTGTTCTGTGTTCATTGTCTTACTTGAATGAACTGAAATGCTGGAAGATCTCCAACCCAGAAGTACTTATGATGTGTTATCTAGCAAATGTGTTGGAAGCTGCAGCTCAAAGATAGCCCATGCTGTTTAACCATCTCAGTGCACCCATTCAAACATGACCCAAATATGCATTGAAAAATAACAACATACTAAATCTCAGGAATTTAGACCTCCTTTCTATCCTTACTCAGGTAATCATCCTTCCTTTGGATTATTCATCCTGGTAATCATTCTTCCTCTGGAAAGACCCTCTGCCTTTTACCCTCCTATATAGAGCCAGATTCTCCAGGTACTTGATGCAATGTACCAAGTGCTGTCCCCCAGAGACCATGAGAGAGGGGTGCAGGGGGTCAATTTTACTTGGACAAAAGGTCAAAAAAAGGGGCATGGGAGCTAAAAGAGGGCCCCCAGAAATTTCGCAGGATCTTACATTTTCCTATCTCAACCAGGCTCACTGCCCACATGGGTTCCCTACAGCCCTTGCTGCATGGCCTCTGCCACTGCTGATGCCATGCTGGCTTCAAGCCAGCCTCCCACAAAGCATGCTGGGGCTGCTACTGTGGGCAGTGTGGCAATGACTGCAGCTGCAAGCCATATGCACCAGGCCAAGGAATGCATACATGACACAGGGTCAAATCTGGGAGGAAACTGGCCTGCTACTGTAGCTCCTGGGTTTGTGGATCTGTTTACCACGAAGGAGTGTATAGGAGCTCAGGGACACAGCTGCTGTAGAAGGAAGTTTTGATATACTTAGAAATTTCTTGGGATCTCAACTGGCTTCATGGAGAGTGAAAGATGGAGGCTGGGCTGACCAGGGGGTCAGGTCTACCATATGACTAGACCTGGGCCCTGGAACATTTTTGACTGTCCCCACCCTCACTCCATTCTGTTTCGCCACTTCTCCTTTGGGAGAGAGTCCAAAAGAAACATTGCACCCCCTGATAAAATTCCTCTTGGAGGTCTACTGCCCCCTTACCAGGCAGTTTAAAGTGCTGTTCTATGGATTCAAAAAGAGAGAAAGGAAGTGCTGGGCTAGAAGGACTCCAAGTCTAGTTCACTTTTCCCCCACTCTTCCTCTTCTGCTCTATTCTCCTCTTTTCAAATCCAGGGACTGAGAGGAAGAGGAGCAATGGAGGTGGGTGTGCAGATATAAGCCACTTCCCTCACTGTTAGCCTCATGAATGGGCCAGTCCTGCTTTTGCAATCTTCACAGGTTGTAAAGATGTAAAACACTTCTAGCTAATAGCTAATTTTTGTTTCATTGGAATCGTTTTCTCTAGTGAGAAAAAAAAGGAAACAAGAGAATGTTATTGTATGAGATTTCAAAAATGTTGTGGACATGATCTATGGGCACCTGCTAAGTCAATCTGCCTTGCGCTGTAATGGAGCAGGACAAAACCCATTGTACAGATTAGTGGAAATTGTGACTCATAATGCAAATTAGTCTTTGTGGTGCCAGATTGAATGGATTAGGTGGTATTAAAATAGATCAGCATTGTGCATATGGAATAGTAAGCATGGTGCCATAGTGCTTGCTTATCAAGGGTTATGCTGTTTCCTTAGGGAAGATTACTTCTGATAGCGTAATGCTTCCACCTGCTGGATGAGTTTCATTGTTCAACATTTAATAGCACGACTGCCTTCAGCACATACAGAACCCAACCTTCATTTAAGGAGAATGAAGGTGTACGGTATTTTAAAATGGCACGTGAGCAGGAAGCTGTAACACATTCTACATAATGTGTATTTTGTCCCTTAGGAGCCATTTATCTCTGGGACAAAGAGTTCTGTTTGGTTTAGCATGGATTCCACACAGTCCTACATGTTACCCTTTAACCACACTGTTTCACGAACATTCAGAAAGGGCCCTTTTTGCATTTTCATTACATGCTTATGAAAGATGGGAGATTGTGAGCACTGAAATAGGGGTATGAGTTTGTTCAGGTTTATACTCTAGAACAGTGGTTCTCAAACTTTTAGCTTTTACAACTTTTAGCATCGGGACCCACTTTTTAGAATGAGAATCTGTTAGGACTCACCTGTAGTGATGTCATGACCAGAAGTGACATCATCAAGCAGAACAATTTTTAACAATCCTAGGCTGTAATCTTACCCACACTTACCCAGGAGTAAGTCCCATTTACTATCATTGTTAAAAGCATATACATAGTAGTACAGGTCTGTTACATTTTCCCAAATGTGGTCACATACCATGGTAGCATCAAGTCTAATATATTAAAAATAAAGTATTGAAATGAATGGAGACCAACCTGAAATTGGCTTGTGACGCACCTAGTGGGTCCTGACCCATAGTTTGAGAAACCCTGTTCTAGAATTTGTATTTCCACACTGAGAAGCCATTTTACATGAGTGCTCACATAGCTTACAGGAAACGTTGGCTGGGAGCCAAGCAAAATGGTTTAAGACAGCCAAGGCACTTGCCCTAACCAGGACTGGTTTGCATTCCCTGCCCCCCTTTGCATAACTGGCCGGAGATAAAAGAAGAGGGGGAGGCAGGTCTAGAATCCACACCAGCTACTCCACAAAGCTGCTCACTCATCACCAATCCTCAGCAGGAGAAAGGCAAAGTTCCATGCTGTGCATCTTATCATCTGGGCTGTAGTCTCCCTGGCAAAGGCTTATATACTGGAATTGGTGTGCTGTGACTGGCCTCCAAATGTAGTCCATTTTCATTGTAGGAAATTAGATAGGGCAAGAGGGTGGCAGGAGGTGCAGTTTACTGGTGGTTTTTCCTCCACTATTGTTCCTTATGTTGTTGGTGTAGGGTTTTTCAGGCATTGAGGTGTGCCTGTCTTCTTTAGGGGGCTTATGATAACGGCACACGTTGTCTTCCTCATTCCTCTCATGTTGTGCCTCAATCTCCTCTCTGCTCTGGCGTTTCCATTGGTGGAAATTGCACTATCATCTGAGCTACCTTGGCATGGTGTTTGTCCAGTGTTGTGCCAGTGCGTATGGCACACCTGTTGGGAGACCTAGTTCTGCACCACTGAGGTTGCTGTTGTGCCAGCACAGTATGTGGACATATACTGGTATAAGGATAGGATTGGGCTGTTAGGCAAGTTGTGGGTTTACAGCCTCAAACTCCATTTGTGATATGGGGATCATTATTCCTGCCTACTTTAACCAGTAATGATCATTGAGACCACATATGCTTTGAACCACTAAAAACACTATATAATGTTATTTATTATTAACTATATCATTATCCTGCCAGGTGATGCCGAGGATGCATCGGAGACAGCGCATGTGGAAAGCGTTCAGTTTCCTCTCCTGTTGTGAGCGAAGAGTCCATGACTCGCTGCAGTACAGAAGTGTACTCAGGGCACAAGCTCTATAGACCTGGATCTTGGTATGTTCCATCAGTCTGGAAAACGTGGTAGCTGCTTTACCGATGCGCTTTTTTAGCTCGGTATCGAGAGAAAGAGTGTCGGAGATCGTTGAGCCAAGGTACACAAAGTCATGGACAACCTCCAGTTCATGCGCAGAGATTGTAATGAAGGGAGGTGAGTCCACATCCTGAACCATGACCTGTATTTTCTTCAGGCTGATTGTCAGTCCAAAATCTTGGCAGGCCTTGCTAAAACGATCCATGAGCTGCTGGAGATCTTTGTCAGAGTGGGTAGTGATAGCTGCAAGCAAGGCCTTGCTAGCGCCCTACAGGTAGACCACAGCTGCGATACAAGGACATCTGCAAGAGGGATCTGAAGGCCTTAGGAGTGGACCTCAACAGGTGGGAAACACTGGCCTCTGAGAGGCCCGCTTGGAGGCAGGCTGTGCAGCATGGCCTTTCCCAGTTTGAAGAGATACTTGGCCAACAGTCTGAGGCAAAGAGGCAAAGAAGGAAGGCCCATAGCCAGGGAGACAGACCAGGGACAGACTGCACTTGCTCCCAGTGTGGAAGGGATTGTCACTCCCGAATTGGCCTTTTCAGCCATACTAGACGCTGTTCCAGAACCACCATCAGAGTGCGATACCATAGTCTTTCGAGACTGAAGGTTGCCAACTCCATATCATTATCATTATTACTTATATAATAAAATCCTTATTTATTATTCTACCTACATGCAGATCAGTTACAAAACAAGCTTAAACTGCATGGGATTCTGTAGACGTCTGATTGTGAAAGGGCCATTCTGAGTGTAAGGAAAAGGTATTATTTTAACTCCACTCCTATTATTGCTAAATTTTTCAGTGAGGATTCATGGCAATTTTCCAGTTCATTCAAAGGCTTTTTCAGGGTAGGAATATACGAGGAAATTAGTTTGGTTTTCAAACTGAAAAGTATTGTTTCTTTATCGTCTAGTTATGGTGATAATTGCAGGTTCTGTTGTGGGAGTACTGTGTTACTAGGCAAAGATTATTACTGTAGTTTGCTTCTGCTCCAAGGCAATAATGAGTGCACAAAACAGAGAAACCAATTTCACTCCAGTTATCTAAAGCTCCTTGTTACTTGAATCCTCCCGTGTTGTTCCCTCTCACTGTAGCCCTGTACAAGGATAACTCCCATTTCTCTGAACATGTGAGCTGGTTCAGATGGTACTCTATCTCAGTGGTGCTGCTTGGGGGGTGCCGGCTGCACAAGGTGACATGCGCAGGGGGGTGACACCACTACTGGCCAAAATTTTTTAAATCTTGGTATTTTAGAATATTACCATTATGTTATACATCATTCGAAGCATAATTTCATGCAGAATGCAATGAAACAAACCATGTTGAAATATCTCTATTCTATAAAAACTTATAGCCGAATAACCAGTAGGAGTGGGGACAATGGTGCATCAACACATCCACTGCCTGGGGCGCTGCCCCTCTCACTACATGGAAGGAGGTACATGGAGGTGAGACGCTGGCCTTCTGCACTGGGTGACACAAACCCCAGTGATGCCACTGCTTTACCTGTTTATCAATCACTTAACTGCTTCCTACCTCCAAAAATAATGCCTGTCTTTCAGGAAAGACAGTGTTCATAGTTGTCTGTGCCACAGAAGAGATGTTTTCTGCAAGAATGTGGAGCAAAGAAGAAAAAATAGATGATCTATTATTGCTCTCTAGTGGACATGGGGATACCTGCGATGAGCTAAACCTGCATTAACAATTGAAGTAACTGCTGCAAAGGACACATGAATTCTTGGGGCAGAAACCTCTTTTTAAAGGGAAGATGGGGAGGTAGATGTAAATCTCTTTGTCTGAGGAAGTGCAGGAGATTCCCGGAGTCTTAAGTTTCTTTTAGAAACAGGAAGGGGTGAGGAGTCCAGGGGGTAGGATTAGAAGCAGCGGACAGCAATCTGGGGAAGATGGGGAAAAACACCCTATCAGCCTATTCTATCTCACAGGGTTGTTGTGAGCAGGGGGATCAGATGTCCTCTTTTCCCAAGGCATGTCCTCTTTTTGAGTCACGGGTCCTGGAAAAGAACTTAAATGTCCTCCTTTTGCCTGTGAGTGAGCCTCTGCGGCAGTACATAGTCGGCTTGTAATTGATAAATTATATGTAGTAAATTATATGTAATATTATTAAAGTTAAAACTATATGTAATATAGTGTTTAAAATAACCACATGAAGTCAATATCTGAGAGTTTTTAACTTTTATTTTGTCATGTCCTACATTTTTCTTGAATGCCCTACATTTTGGGGTGCCTTGTCCTCTTTTGCGGTTATGACATCTGGTCAGTCTAGTAGTGAGAATAAAAAGGAGGAGCTGTGTATACCTCCACAAGCACTTTGGAGGAAGGGCAGTATATGAATGTGATAAAGTGTTTTTTGTAGCAAACTGAGGAAGAGCCCATGGATATCCAGAAATAGAATCCGGAATCGGGAATGTTTGCCTATGTATCTTGAGTTCTCAAGAAGCCTCACTTTTAGCCATGAGATTGTCCTTTTGTACTGAGTTATAAAACATTCAGAGATCACTTACTTTTCCTTAATCAGTTTATGAATCCTAGATGATATTCTCAAAATTCAGTAAATCTCTTCTCCCCTCCTTTCCCTCTCGACAGCAATAACATTTCTGGAAATTGTATATCTTGTTTTCTAATTAAAAAAAAAAAATCAAGTTATTAAAAAAATAAAAGCCTTTCTGGAGAAGTCATTTCATCTGTCATTACTCTGAATAACAGGTATTGGGAGTAATGATTGGTTTAGAGAACTAATGTCTCAGTTCGTACGTAACAATTGAAACCATTAAGAATAAGTTGTATTTATGGGAATACTGTAGAAAAAAACCCAGTCCTCTGCGGTCTTTTCCAGGAAGTGCTTATTTATATCAGGGAGTGGTTGAGCTCCTCCTATGTGCTTTTCTTTATTGTACAAAATACGTGGTCTTTGTCCGTGGTTTTAGTATTTAAGTCAGCTTGACTTTTCAGTGTCATGGATGTGGTGAAAAAAGGCTATTCTACGTATATCTGAAGACTCCAGCCCTTTCAGGTAAAAAAAAGAAACCTCATTATGTATTTGTATTTACTGCTCATGCCTACTGGTTACATTTTCTGTATTTCAGAATGATTTTGTTTCCAAATTATGAGTCTGGTGAATTGGACCAAAGACATTTAGTCCAGCATTCTGTTTCCAGAAGTGACAATCCAGATGCAGACAAGGTAGCTCATAAAGGAGAAAGTGCTCCTTGCTTGTTTGTCATCAGTACCTGGTGTTCAGAGATATAGTACCTGTGAACATGGAAGGTCTGTTTAGCTTTTGTGGCAAATAGTGGGAGTGATTTGTAGAACTATCTTCCAAGAATATGTTGAATTTTATTAAAGCGATCTAAGCTGTGGTCATCGTCACCATATCTTGGCGCACTGAATTCCATAAGCATTATGCGTTGTTTGAATTTCACTGCCACAAGATGGGGTGATGGATGACCACTGTTAGGTAACTTTAAAATAGAATTGGAGCACTTGTGTGTGTGTGTGTGTGTGTGTGTGTGTGTGTGTGTGTGTGTGTATCTATAGATGGATACCCCAAATATGTGCCCAGGGCACATATCCATAGTTGCTATACCCTAGATCAGGGGTCTCTAAACTTTTTGGCCGAAGGGCCGCATCAAATATCTGGCATGGTGTTGAGGGCCGAAAAAAGAAATTAAATATAAAATTTAAATAAATACATTAGAGATGGAACTTAGATGAATGAATGAATGGGCTCAAATGTCCAGGATTTCTCCAAGCACCAACACAGCCCAAGAAATAAAGCACACACACTTAAATGGACTCCCATTCCCCCACCCCACAAGCACAACTCTGGTTGTGTTGATCAGCTGGGCCAGAGGCTCTCAGGGAATCAGAGGTTGGCCGCGGGCCGGATAGAGGCACTCTGTGGGCTGCATCTGGCCCCTGGGCCGGGGTTTAGAGACCCCTGCCCTAGATACATCACTGACTCTTAATGGAGTAAATGTGTAATGGAATGGTACCTGAATTTTCTTCGACACTTTCTGTACCTTTCCCCTTTTGCAGCATGTCTATTAAGTTGTAATATTTTAAACTGATCTTCCTTGAATGCACTGGTAGGAGGAAGGTGTATAAGGTTGCTATCTTATGCACTCTCAGATAGGGGTAAGCTCCACTGAACGCACTGATATTTACTTTTAAGTAAACATGCTTAGGACTGTGCTGTAACAACACAATCCTGTGAATGTCTGCTAAGTTCCATTGTATGCTCCCAGGGAAGTGTGCATAGGATTGTAGCCGGGCAGCCCATGCTATCCCCTGCCAGTCATAAAATGCAGCCCCACCGAGAAGAGTGTATGCTGCATGCTATGGTGGTGGTGGTGGTGGGGAGACCAGGCTGCCCAAGAGAAATAAGTAAAAATAATTTTTAACTCTCCATAAGCTGCCTGGCCACCATTGGGTCTCCTTGGACCTACACCAGTTATTTAGTCATTGTAAGTTGGAAAAGCTTTAGAGGGTGTGTTGGCCAAGACAAGGGGAGTAGGATCTTGGTATGCACTGCAGTTGCTGAGATCCTCCCCCTTCTGCCCTTGGTTTGGCCTGGTTCCCACTCTGATCCTCCTCTGAACTACCCCCTCCACCTTACCCGCTCTTGTGCGGTGTCCAGGAACTGCTGACATGTGCGCAGGGCCTCTGAAGTGCATGACCGCAGTACAGCATACATGCTGCTTGAACAGTGGGTTGTAAGATCTGGTACCATAGACCCTCAATAGGATCGGGCCATAAGTGTAGTACATACAGAACTAAGGACCAGGATTACTAGATACAAAATAATCCACTGAAGATTAATACACTGCTTTTGAGAAGTTCATTAAAAGACTTGTGCGATGTTATAATAGACCAGGGGTGTCCAAAGTTTTTGGCAGGAGGGCCACATAATCTCTCTGACACAGTGTTGGGGGCCGGGGAAAAGAAGAATTAATTTACATTTAAAATTTTAATAAATTTACATAAGTTTACATAAATGAATATAGTAGAGGTGGAACTTATATGAATGAATGAAGGTCTTGCGGTAGCTCAAGGCCTATAAAAGGCCTTGCACAAAGCAAGGCTGGCCTTTCCTTTCCTGCTGCTACTGCATCACAGACATGAAACAACAAGCAGTGGAGGGAGCCCTTATCCCATAGCTCATGCGAGTGGTCAAACAGTTGCCCTCATGCTGAGAGCAGCTGTGTCGGGCCAGTGCGGGCTCCAACAAGTCTCCAGAGGGCCAGAGGCTCATTGGAGACTAAGGGCTCCCTGAGGGCTGCATTGAGAGGCCTCGAGGGCCGCATGTGGCCCCAGGGTTGGGGTTTGGGCACCCCTGTAATAAACCAATAAGGATGTAAATGTAGCTAACTTAAATTTGCATGACGATGATATTAAAACATGTTGCATCTAATACAACAGTCATGAATATATTTTAAATTTGTGAACTTAAATTTGCATGATGATGATTTTAAAGCATGTTAAATCTAATACGACAAATCATGGTTATATTTTTCAGTGTTTCTTTCTTTTTTTTTTCTACAGCACTGCAGCACCTGAGACCACAGTCTCTTGGGGGGGGGGGTGGGTGGGTGGTTTCACCCATCAATTCTTTCCCACTTGAAAATGTAAATATTCCTCCCTCTCACTCCATTTCATTCTTGGAAAAGCACTGGTTTCTGTCATGAAATTTGGAACCCCTTTAGGGCTGCTTTTAAGTACAGCAAAAAGGCCAGGAGATCTGATCACAATTCCTTTGCACCTTTGTCTGGTTTGGCTTGTGGTGGCGCCCCCAGATCAGTATATTTCTGACTGAACAGCATTTGTGATCATCTGCAGTTTATAATCTCCTTTTATCTTGATCATGTTTGTGCTAGTGTTTTCATTTTGTTCACCATTCAGACATGCTTTCTGTACTCGTCATCCAAGTGCTGCTCTCTAGTCTCATCTGGGGTCCTGTGAGAATGACAGCCATCTTCAGCTTTGCTCCCTACCCTCTTTTCACAATGGAGTCACTCAGCAGCGTGAGTGAAACTGAAGACCCTAAACAAGCCTCCACTGTTCCCCCTGATCAGGACCTGGAGACAAATGAAACTGATCCGGTCACAGATGGTGGGAGTCGAGCAAGTTCCCAGATTGTTGTGACATCCCCAGCAATCTCTTTCTCTAACGGGGTGGATGGAGTGGAAAATAAGAACCTTCCGGAACCAACACCTACTACCGTTGGATCCAAACAACAGACAACTTCAGAATTGTTCACTCCTGCAAACACGGGGCAAACCTATCCAGGAATAGGTGGTGCCGGGAATCAAAACAGTAGCAATGGTGTGATGCCATTTGCCGAGGCGAACAAAGACCTTGCATTTGATGACCGCTTAGCTCCTGCCTTCTCAAATACCCCAAAGGAGAACAGCACTGACACAGAGAGACACCGCTTCTGTAAAATTCCAGGAGCAGAAGGACAAAAGAGAGACCAAGGTGAAAAAGAGAATGCGGGTAATTTTATCACATTAATGCCTTTGGGTTGCCGAAATCTTTTTTAATGAACACCATTCATTTATTTCCTAATTAAAAACAACCGGATCAGTATCATACTGAAAACCCCCCAAATCCACATTCTCTGTGCAATGAAGTAAAAAGATACTCAGTGGTGGTAAATGAACAAATTGTGTCTCTTGCGACTGAACAAACCAGCGGTGCACCGAACTTTGAATGCAAGTGTGGCTGTGGGTTTTAAACAAAGCACACAAGGTCCTTTTGCCCCATTGCTCCCAGCTTGTTGTGTCGTATCCCTGACCCACTGCACTGGGAGCTAAGTCTCATGATCAGGGAGCATGTGCTAGTATAATATTTGCAACTTTATAATAAGTCAAAGATTCTGAACCTATTGTATCCTTGTTGCAGTGCATTTACTAGGCCAAGATGCAGCTTCAGCATGAGGCAGTTGGAGTAAATCAGTAGTTTTCAAACTGGGTTCCAAGGAAACCTTGGGGTTTCTTAAAAAGTGCAGCTGCAGGGAAGTACTGGGTATAGCAGTGCCCACAAGGCAATGATGATGCCCAACAGATCTGACTGATGCCCTGCATGAACTGACTTTTGTACTAGAACATTTCCGCAGAATCTGTTGCAACACATTGGGTTCCATGACCAACCAATCAATAGGGACAAAGTTCCCTCAAGCTAAACATTTTGAAAAACAGGAGGTTAAATCATAGGAAGATAAAAGAATTGGAAGGAATCAAAAGGGGGTTGGGACCACTCTAAGTCTTGGTGGGGGTGGGTTGGACTTGGGGGTATGTGTGCCCCAATGGCACTGCAGCGTGGCTACACAGGGACCCAGGGTCATTAAAACATACCTGGGGGAGTCATGAAACCTCCTGGAGGGTCCTGGAGGCTCGCAGCCCCCGCTGTGAGCTTCCCCACTGCAGCCTTGAACTCCCACTGCTGATAGGAGCTCGCTTCAGCAGCAAGGAGGCTCACAGAGGGGGCTGTGAGCCTCCACGACCCTCCAGGAGGCTTCATGACTCCCCCAGGTATGTTTTAATGACCCTGGGTCCCTGTGTAGCCACGATCGCTGCAGTGCCATTGGGGCACACACATGAAGGAGGCTTCATGACTCCCCCAGGTATGTCTTAATGACCCTGGGTCCCCATGGCGCCATGATTGCTGCAGTGCCATTAAGGCACCCATTTCTGGGCAATTTCCCTTAAGGGGGATGTCCCACTTCTGGTCCCCCTGGTAAGCCAAAACCCACTATTTTGGGAACTGCTGGTCTAGTCAAATATTGCATTGTGAGGCAGAACCTCTTAACTTTCCACGCAGATTGTCCTTTGCAGTTCAGAGTGTGAGCCAGACCATTGTCGAAAAGGTATTTACTGAGTAGCTGGAGGTGACTTGTGCACATGAGCACGCTGCATGATATCATACACTGAAGTAAGGAGAGGAGACTGTGAGTGCAATAAGTAGTAGTTTTTTGTATAAAGAGTCATACCAGGTGTGATTTGACAATGTTCCCTGTTTTTCCAGCCACATCCATAGTCATTACTGGCAGGAGGTTGAGAAACAAGAGGCTGAGGACTCTTGTGAAGTCAAGAATTCTACTAGTGATTAATGAGGGGTGAGATAAATAGTATAACAGCTTTCCTCACAACTGTCCTTATGCTTCTGGTGATGAAGGCCATGGCTGTTACGGTTGTGTAAATCTCTTCTACTATGTAGGTGGGAAGCAAGCTTGTGACACCTCAAGCTGTGCTGTGACATCAGTCCTTGCACCCCTCATTCCCACCATATCCATCGCTGCAGTGTTTGGTAGGGCTGGGCTGCAGGGTTTGGTTTCACACACCAGGGGACATCCACTAAAGCTGAGTGTTGGGAGATGTAGAAGAAAATATTTCTTTACTCAGCATGTAATTAGTCGGTGGAACTCCTTGCCACAGGGAGTAGTGATGGCATCTTGCCTAGATGCCTTTAAGAGGGGATTGGACAAATTTCTGGAGGAAAAGTTCATTATGGGTTACGAGTCATAGCAGGTATGTGGAAGCTCTTGGTTTTAGAGGCAGGCTGCCTCTAATTGCCAGATGCAGGGGAGGGCACCAGGACACAGGTTGTGTCTGTTGTCTTGTGTGCTCCCTGAAGCATTTGGTGGGCCACTGTGAGATACAGGAAACTAGAGGGGCCTTTGCCTGATCCAGTGGGGCTCTTCTTATGTTCTTATATTCTTACACAAGGCTGAAAGCAACTTGCTCTTCAGTTGGGCTTGTGACGAGATTGTAAAATTGGCCAGAATGCTCGTTTGCATCACAAATACCTCCCTTCTGCTTTCTCTTCTTCATGAATGTTATGAATGTAAATGGCACTGGGGAGGTTCAAAAGGGATTTAAGCCTTGTGTGAAAATGCTGGTGGAGTCACGTTGTCCTGGTTTCACAGCCTTTGGCGGTGCTTAGTTCAGTGTGGAATATGAATGTGTTAGACACCTCCAGTGCAGTAATTAAGAAAAGTGCAGTCCTTTCAAGAGCGATATGTAATTCACCACAATGAGCTGTAATGGCTCATTTGGAGTCACACCAGAGCATCATGTAAATAAGCACATTTTAATGATACTTTAAATATGATCTCAGGAACTCCTATGGTTACAGTCATTGACCCAGAGGGTGATAATGACTATCATGATGCTCTTACAGTTTTTTCATGCATACGTTTAATTGTGAGATTGGAAAACATATATTTTAGAGCTTTAAGGGGTGAGGCTTAAACACTGATCACAAGCAATTTAAGAATTATTCATAGGATGATGAAAGTGGAAAATGTTAGGCGAAAATTGTCCTGTGGAGTGCCAGATTATTGCAGTTCAGACAGAAAGCAGGATGGTTGGGCTATGCCATCACTGGGCTTGGTTCTCTACAGAGTCACAAAAAGTGCAAATGGCTGCCCTACAAACAAAGGCTTGGATCCAAAGATCCTGCTGGGTGTGCAGGAGGCACTACTGCTTGTGCAGGGCATGGTGCCGGGCTGATTTCCCTCCCTTCTTTAACCCTCTGCACCTCTGAATAGCCACTCAAGGGAGTTCTCTGGTTTCCTGCAACCAGTTATAAGTCAAGTCATGGTAAGGATGTGCAAGGTAGAGGCAGGCTGCCTTTGATTGCCAGATGCAGGGGACGGCACCAGGGCGCAGGTTGTGTCTGTTGTCTAGTGTGTCCCTGAAGCATTTGGTGGGCCACTGTGAGATACAGGAAGCTGTGGACTAGATGGGCCTTTGGCCTGATCTAGCGGGGCTCTTCTTAGTTTCTAGGGATGGCCAAGGGGAGTAGAGAGAACCGGCTGTCTCCTCTGTGCAAGTAGTGCAACCTTTCTCTTGAAGTGCGCTTTGAATCTAAAGCTGTAGCTTCTTAAATAGATCGTGCTGATGCATACGAATGGAAATCTATTTGGTGCTTGTCAGGCTATCTGTTCAGGAGTCAGATCATGGGATGGCCCAAAATTAAGTCCTTGGACATAGTCCGAAATCAGTCTCAGGGGAAGTGCCACACAGTCATCACTGTTGGAGGTCAATGGCAGACCTCTTCTCCATGAATTTGTCTAATCCCCCTTTAAAACCATCTAAGATAATGATCACCTGTGTGTGGCAGCGAATTCCATAAATTCATTTTGTGTCATGTGAAGAAGTCATGTACTTTTTCCTATGTGCTATGCCATAATCTTTTTGTAGAGAGCTTTTGCCCCCCCCCCATTGTTTAGTATTTTTTTTAGCAGGGGGAGAGTAACTGGCCCACCTCACCCCAGCACTGTCTGTTCTAGTGGCTGACTGCTGGTATTCATTTGCATCTTTTTAGATTGTGAGCCCTTTTGGGACAGGGTGCCATTTAGTTATTTGATTTTTCTCTGTAAACCGCTTTGTGAACTTTAGTTGAAAAGTGGTATATAAATACTGATAATAACAACAACAACAACAACAACAACAACAACAACAACAACAACAACAATAATAATAATAATAATAATAATAATAATAATAATAAAGTGCCAAAGTAGAAATATGGAACACTGCTGTATCCAGTACTACTTCTATGCTAGCAGTTCTTTCCAACCCTTCTCTCAATATACACCCTGCATTATTCCATTATTCTTGGCCTGTTGAGTGGATGTTGGAGATAGAAAATGTGGCAGGTTTATTCTTGAGCGTATCTTGCTATATTGTTGATTGGGATATTTCATTCTGTTCTGGAGGTGATACACAATGATCTCCTTCTGTCCCTTCTAGATGTGCTGAGACTTGCCCGACAAACAGGACATCGGCGATTTATGCCAAATATTGGACAAAGCAGACACATGGAAAGGGGGGATGCCAGAATGGCAGCTGATGTAGGTGAACCAGCATTCCCAAGCCAGACCCAAGAACCTGGCGGGTCTAATTCTTCTTGTCCAAGAGGCGACAAAGGTGATAAAGGTGAAATTGGGAGCATGGGTCCCAAAGGCGAGCAGGGACTGAAAGGAGAGAAAGGGGAGCGTGGAGACTCTGGTCCAAAAGGTGACCTTGGGTTGAAAGGAGATCCTGGAGAGAAAGGTGAAAGAGGCCAAGCTGGTGAGAAGGGAGAAAGTGGCTCAGCTGGGCCAACAGGGATTCCAGGGGCTGCTGGTATAAAAGGAGATCCAGGGATACAGGGGGAAGTGGGTCTGCCTGGAGAGCAGGGACCGATGGGACTTCCTGGCCGGAGGGGCGAAAAGGGGCAGAAGGGGGATTGCCAACCAGTGGAACCCATAGCCTTTTCCGTTGGTCTTCAGAAAAAGAGAAGCTTCCCATTGCCAGGATCCCCAGTAAGATTTGAGAAAGTTTTCCTGAATGAGAACGAAGCCTACCATGCTGAATCCGGCATATTCACTGCCAACACTGGAGGCATCTATTCTTTTAGTTATCACCTGAGTGTTTCCAGCAAATCACTGCGGGCTGCTCTTTTCCACAATGGTGAAAGAGTCCTGCAGGTGTCTAGCGTCAGGCAGCCTCCCCAGGGTGTTTCTCAGGTGTCCGGATCGATGTTAGTTCATCTTTCAGAAGAAGATGAGATTTGGCTTCAGATTTTGAGTGCATCTCAGAATGGCCTGATGGCTGATGAAACCACTGATTCTGTATTTTCAGGGTTTCTCTTATACCCTGACTAAATGAATGAACAAATAAACAAATGAACAGATAAAATAATGATAACAATGATGACACATGTAAATGATTAAGCACCCAAAGTTTGTCAGGATTTGACGCAAATTCTGTTTTAGTTTTTCTGTTTTCTGTTTCGGATGGTAAGGGCACTAATTATGTGACATCTAATATCTGCACACTTTTTTCCTCCACTGTACAATAACAAATGGGTCGTTAGAATATTGAATGGCAGGGTTACATTGACATCATTAGCCTCGCAAATGCAAAACTTTCTATCAGCCCAGGTCCTTAATGAATCAGGATATTTTACACTAGGTTTCGAGCCCTACTGATTATTGATTGTCGTCTGCCCTACAGCCTAATGTTCAGGCTAATTTATTTTGTGCTAGTTTTGGCAGTGACCTCCCAGCTTTGCCTTTGCTCTGCTCAGTTCCAGTATCACTGTGTGTCTATAGCAATATTTTATCAAGATAGGCAAATCCTCCAAGGGCTGAGCTAAGCTGTGCAAACTGTGCATCTTGTTTGCATGTTAATTGCAATCAGCTTGCCAAATTTGAATTGGCAGGTGGGTCTCAGATACAAGGTCCTGCAAACTCAGGTTTAGCAACTCATCTTTTAAAGTAGCCTTCTCCTTCATAAGCTAAACATGTGGTGCTTTGATCTGAATTCACAGAGAAGGATTTTTCAATCGACTGGTCTGCTGAAATGTAAGGTACTACTGAGGAAATGCAGGCGGCCATCTTATGGAGAGTAAATCAAGCTACCCAATAGACCAGTGGTTCTCAGACTTATAGCACTTTTTAGAATGAGAATCTGTCAGGACCCACCGGAAGTGATGTCATGACCAGAAGTGACAACTTCAAGCAGGAACATTTTTAACAAATCTAGGCTGCAGTCCTACCCACACTTACCTATGAATGTCCCATTTACTAACATTGTTAAAAGCATATATATAGTAGCCTATTAAAAGTGCAGAACTGTAACATTTCCCCAGATTCAGTCACATACCATGGTAGCATCGTCTAATATATTAAAAATAAAATATTGAAATGAATGGGGAACTACCTGAAATTGGCTCACGACCCACAGTTTGAGAAACACTGTAACAGACTGTTTCTTTTGGGACTGTGCAGAAGCCTTGTTGCTTTTTAGCAGAATCATGCTGGGCTGTTCTTGTGGCACTTTTGAGTGCAGAGTTTTCCTTTGTATGCAGATCCTGACAGTCTGCGGCTAAGCAGGCATAAAAATATAAATTGAAGTGTTGAAGCTGAACATTGTCACCATTGCCTGAATTTACTTTGCTGTTGCCTAACAATTTATTCTAACAGTTCTTAGTAATCATTATGATCATTAGCAGATGAACACCAGTCCTACAACTTCAGCTGGCCAATCCCTGCTAGGTTTCTAACAGACAGGCTGCTGCTCACATAGCTAGGCTTCTACCCCCCAGACTCAGTCACCTCTAACTTTTCAACCGGGGCCTCTTTCTTGGGCTGTCTTCAACTTCTTGCCTAATTATATCTTGCAGAACCACAGCCCCAATAGTGCATTTACTTTCTGCTTTGGTCTGTATGCAATAAGTGAATCTCTTACAGGTTGTGGCATGAGGCTGCAGCTTGCAACTGAGTGGGTGGGTGCCAGTTGTCACTTTCCTTACCTATTCCTAGAGGGTTTTGCCCCACCTCTTTCTCATGACTCCCTGCTTTCTCCATCCCTCCTTCCTTTGTCCTCCTTCTTCTGCAACATCTGCTTCCTGTGCCTTGCCAAATCCACATGTTCCTGATCTCTCTCTTTCTGAATGTAATCCCCCTTTCCTTTCTTAGGTCCTCCTAGGTCGACCCCATTCTCTCTCCTTATCCCCTGCTTCATCTATACTTTCCTAAGCCCCCTGCTTTGCCTAATAGATACATTTCCTAGGGCCCAATCATACCCAATTTTCTAGTGTTGGTGCAGCTGTGCCAATGGGGCATGCACTGCATCTTGTGGTGAGGTAGCAGTCCCAGAGGCCCCCTTAAGGTATGGGACATGTGTTCCTTTACCTTGGGGCTGCATTGCGGCTTCACTGGTGCTGGAAAATTGGATAGGATTGGTCCCTGATTCACTCTCTTGTGCATTGTGCTTTTGATCAATTATGTTTTAAATTTTGTGTTTAACTCTTTCTTGGATGAAGAAATGTTTGATTAATGGTATATAGAATGTCTTTTAGAGTGTAATAGTATTGATCCATAAAATTTCTAAATAAAAAATAATTTGGATCTGATTCAACAACCACCTTCTGCATTCCATGTCTTTTCTGCCCTTAAAATGTTTCATTCACTTATCTGAATTGAAGAACTAAGGCCCAAATTCTGACCAGCTTTCCAGCACAGACATAGCTGTGCTAGTGGGATGGGTGCTGCATCCTGCAGTTGGGTGGCACTCAATGAGGTCTCCTCAAAGTAAGGGAGTGTTTGTTCCCTTACCTTGGAGCTTCATTGTCCTTATGTCAGTGCTGGAAAGTGGATTAGGATTTTGCCCAAAATCAGGTTCTTTGTAGAAGAACAACATAGAACTTTTATTTTCAACAATGTGTACCTGTTCAGTGAACTTTTGGACCAACATATATTTACTTTCTGTTTAAGCTGTTTCTGCCCAATGTTGGAGATACACAACAGGGTCCAAATATGTACACCTGTGGGCCAAGCAAAAATGGGTTAAAGTACTAGTTCTTTTTTATTTACATGTATGTATTTTCGAGTTAATTGTTTTACATTTGTTATTTACACACAAACACACTCTCACACACCTAAAACATGTTATATGTTAAAATTGATTTGCTTTGATTAAAACATATCTTGATGTCACATCGTGTATGAGCTGCTCCTGAAGCATTCAGTGCTAAAACAATGTTTCACTGGAGCCATTCTTGCTGTTCCTGTCACCACATAAACTTGGGAGAGGCAAGGGGCAGGGGGAGGGTTTATGATAGGGTTGGGCATGGAGTGTTCTCATTATGTCCCAGGTGGCATTATTGGGAGGATGGTGAGACCCAGAGATTGGAATGGGCAAGTTTAAAACAAGCTAGTTCAGGTTTGGCCAGAATTGACTCAAGCCCAAATTAGCTCATTTTAGCCGAGTTCATTTTGAACTGAGATTGAAAAAATTTGCTAATCACTATGTTGAAGAAATGACACGGTCACACTTAACAGTTTCAGCCTGGGATTTCCAAACATACAAATTGGGAAGAGATGGGTTTATTGGCTGTTGATATTGGAAAAGCACTCATCCTGTACAGTGAGAGAGCCATCTGAGGCTGCCAGTTCGAAACAACCAGAAGTACCCGAGAACTGATGACATGCTGATTTACTGATGAGCTGAGAGGAGTTGCCGTCAAGTGGAGTGTGGGAGGCGAAGGGCCAGAGAGAGGCCAGACCGGGAAGGAATCCAGCTGGAACTAGGAGTTCTATGAAAGACTAGAACTATTCAATTGTAAAAATCCCTACAGGGGTTTAGAACAGCCTGCCTATGTAAACCGCCTTGGATTAAAGTCTGAAGAGAAATCTGACGACCAAAGAAAGGCGGTATATAAATACCTGTATAAATAAATAAATATGCTTTTAACAATGATAGTAAATGGGACTTACTCCTGGGTAAGTGTGGGTAGGGTTGCAGCCTAGGATTGTTAAAAAAAATTTCCTGCTTGAAGATGTCACTTCCACTCATGACATCACTTCCAGTGGGTCCTGACAGATTCTCATTCTGCCGTGTTTCCCCAAAAATAAGACACTGTCATATTTTTTGGGGTTCAAAAAACTAGGTCACACTAGGTCTTATCTTCAGGGCAGGTCTTATTTTTTTTCCAGAAGTTAGTCCCTTAATAGTTAATGGGACTTACTCCCTGGAAGGTGTGGAGAGGGTGTCCCCTCAGCACTCAGGAGGATGCCTGCTTGCCTGCCTACTCAAAGTCAGTCCCTTTATAGTTAATGGAACACTCCCTGGAAAGTGTAGAGAGCCCCAGAGCCCGGTAGGCAGGGTTGCCTCCCTTGCTGCTTCCCACCTCAGCTCCTCCTCAGCGTCCTCTGCCCAAGGCAGCACAGGAGGTGCTTTCTAGGTGGCGCGCGTGGGAGTGCAGTGTTCCCGGTCATGTTGTCCACCCGCCCACACCCGAGGACCCCTTCCACCTCCCGCAGCCCTGATCATTTTCGGGGAAACAGGGTATAAAGTGGGTCCCGGTGCTAAAAGTTTGAGAACTGCTGCTGTTCTCCCCTTTTCAAATTACAAATCTCCCCTTCTTCTAAACTGAAGAAGTATAAAGTGATTCAGAAGAACTATATTGCTTGGAAGAATAACAATAGCCAAGGAAGGAATGAAATCGAGAAATTGTGAGGCGGTTAAATGGGGAGGTAACTTTGCTTATGCATAAGTAAAATTTAAACTTCTTGATTCAAAAGTGTGTGTTATAATTAGGATGCGATTGTTTGAACCCAAGCAAGCAATTTCCTTACAAAATGTAAGCGCAAATTGTTCTTTTGTAACAACATTGCAATTTTTTTTGCCTGTTATTATTTTTCGTTTCGTTTCTAATTTTTGGGATGCAGGGCTATTATCAAATGTAGATTCACCCTTCTCTTAATGCAGTAAATTTATCATTGTGAACAATAAATGTGCACTGTATTGGATTCATACTGTTTACTGCTACTTACAATAGAGTGTAATTGGAAACATTCAAACTCAATGAACATTAAAAGGAAATTCTTGTCCATGCATCACTGGCATTGTTCATTGTGGCAGGAGCCTGGCCTTTGTGCATTTGTTTATGCAGTTACTCTGGGTTGAGCATATTTAGCCATTTGCAGGAGGCAGTCAACCTTTGGTAGGCCCCCCCCCCCCCAATTAATGTGCATCTACAAACTGTGAAGAGACCAATAGCTTAACAACATCACCATAAAGGTGATATCTTTACAGTTGAGTTTGTCATGTCATATGTACATATGGATTATATATTGCTGTTTGAAACTAAAATTGCATACCCTAAAATATTTTGTAGATATTTCCAATATCTATCCCCCACTAACTTCCGCCATGCAGCTGTGATAATGGAACATGCACTGCAAGCAATGGGGGGGGGGTGTCAAACAGTCAGTGAGAAGTAAGCAAACCTATGTTTTACTTACTTCCCTTCTGCCTGGTTGCCAATGAGTCGTCTCTGACCCATGCCAGCTATTTTGCTGGCATAAGCCCAAGGATAGGAAGGTTGGGAGGGCTAGGCTGGAAAAATGAGCATAGGATCCACCCCCTTCAACCCCAAGGGTTGCAGTGATGCCTCCCTAGTGATGCACCTCCCTAGTGATGCCATTGTCTGGAACTCACTTACCTATCTCTGTATAATTTTTTATATGAAACTTGACCCTGATTCCTGGGTCAGGAGCCTGTAACTGTGCCCAGAAGATGCAATTCCGCTTATTTACATCAAATCACACAACCTATGAAGGTAGAGTAGCCCAATCCTAAATTACACCACCAAGTATTGCATTCAGCCTGGAATGTAGCTATGACTTCATCATGGCACGTACACCCCCCAGCATATGTGGGAACAGAGAGCCAAACTTCAGGGGAGGAGAGAAAATCAATGAAGAAGATTTCGTATGCTGTCTTATTTGGAAGCTTTCCAGGTGTAACTGAATAAAAATAATGAAAGTGCTTCAAGTGGGATAATGCTTTAAGGGAGGATGCTAAAAATGGGTGACCTTTAAAGTTGCTTCCACACTGAAAGCAGACATTTACATGAGAAAGAGGGAGGAAAACAAGGCCAGGACCAAGATGACATCAAGTCGGTTTGAGCAGCGCCTGGTTGAAAGAGCATGGAGGGCTAGGTTGAGCTCCGGACCTCTCTGCCAATGCACACCCTTTGTGGGAATAGGGAAACGGGTCAGAAAGCAACTGCTTAAAAATGCAGGTCCAGTTCATGCTAAAATGTTAGTGATCAGCTTCTCCTGGGATTGCACCACTGCTCAGGCTGCAGGGGTATGTTTGAGATGGAGAGGAGGATTGCATGTTTAATGTCTCCCCATAAAAAAGGCTCTTTGCACATAGAAAACTAGCATGAGAAGGGGTCAGACTTCTCCTAACCTTGTTATTTTCTTTGTAGGCACAGAGACAGTTTTTTTGTGTGTAGACATATTCAAACATGCAGCTTGCCACCTGCACCCTAAAGTGGTCAACAGCAACAAAATTCCTAATTACTGTTGACTGCAAGGCCTGCCTGCCCATGAAGTGGAGGGGGCAATGAAAGGATGAGCCCCCAGTCTGACCATCTGTCACCCTCTCCAGCTTGCTGCTCTAGTGGGCCCTGCAATCCTCTCCCTTCGTTGCTGGAAGGAGAAGGGGGAGAAAAGGTGCCATGGTCCCAGATGGTTTCTTCCTGCCCACCTGGTGCTTATGAAGGACCAAGTGGGCAGGGACAAACAAAAATT
This sequence comes from Tiliqua scincoides, assembly GCF_035046505.1. Taxonomy (NCBI): domain Eukaryota; kingdom Metazoa; phylum Chordata; class Lepidosauria; order Squamata; family Scincidae; genus Tiliqua; species Tiliqua scincoides. The sequence continues at coordinate 220,299,673 of NC_089823.1, forward strand.
GGAGAGTGCCCCCTTGCCTTTTCTTTGGCACTCAGCCTGCCTACTCCATGCCACTTCTGTTTCAAATGAACAGCTTGCTTACTCTCCCTGCTCATCCACTTGAGGGGGGTGGGAGTGGAGGACTGCATTTTGTGCAGGGGGGTAGTAAAATTTTGTGTGTGTGGGGGGATTCAGGTAGCTGGGAGCCATGGGTGACCCCAATTTACTTTATCAAGATGAGGTTTGGATGTTGAGCTGTCACCTTGCCTGGAAAGCGAAGCAGGATCAGCTTGGGTCTTGCCTTGGGTGGGTAATGGGAAGCCGCTGGCAAGAACAGTGGAATGTGGAGGAGTCAGCTGGAAAGAATGGATAACATCATGAGAACCACCCTGGGACGTGATTTGCAGCTGCCTGTGGAACGTGCAAGAGCTGTGCAGCCAGGATGATCACACTCTGAAAGTTTCTCTCATAGAATAACTTGAAATAAAAATTCCATTTGAAAAAAAAAAAAAGGTTTTTATGGTCAACCTGCCGGTATAAACTGCCTTGAGTTTATGAGAAAGGTGGCATATAAATAAATAAATAAATAAATAAATAAATAAATAAATGGGCCTAATGTGCGGAGGTCAATCACATGGAGTGGTAGGTGTCTTTAGCTGTTTGTGATATAAAACAGTTTAGCACAGTGTGTCTCAATGTTGTTCCCCTTCCATAACACTTTGCATGGTCCACCTATTGGAAGTACCACTGGAAGTAACTGGTAATGATATCATCACCAGTTACTTCTGAATTGGGAGGCCAGACACAACATGACAAACACCAGTAAGAGGCTCAGGGCAGACAGGATGGTTTTTCCGAGCATGCAAAAAGCATACACTGGAGTTTTGCCCACCAAGCGGAGCCTCTTATTGCTGCTTGTCCTGTTGCATTGCTGGTGAAGCAGATCTGTGGGTCCCACAAGTACTACCCAATACCACCTCAAGTGCTACTGGTGGTACGAGTACCACTGGTTGAGAAACACTGTTCTAGCATGATCATATTCTTGCTCATGCTCAGAAGTCAGGGCTACATGCTAATACTCAGAAACTGGGTGGAGTGCATGTGCAATGTGATTCCCTGTGATTGCACATGTGCTCCATACAGTTGTTACTGTATAGGGAGAGGGAATACCGGGTGCTGTAGGCTTATACCATAGTCTTTAGAGACTGAAGTTTGCCAACCAACCAACCAGTCTCCACTGTGATTGTGCAGGCACTGCGGCTTCTGGGTAGCCCCCAGAATGTCTTGCGGCGCCACATCAAGTGCCTCCCCAGCCATTCACTTCACTGCATGTCACTGGTGTGAAGGTGAGCACAAACCAAAAAGCACTTGCAAAGTGCATCGCTAGCAGCTGCTTAAAACATGACCATTGAAGGAAACCCCTGTTGTCTGTGAGGGCAGGTAACAAGTACCCAGATACCAGTTGTCAAAGATCCAGTTGGACAGCAGACTCCTGACCTGCAGATGGCATTTGATTTGCATTTACTCCAATTACAGTGTCATAGTGGCGACTTTCTGGAGAAGGCACCAATCCCATTTCTTCTCTGCCAACCGCACCCTCTCATTGGCTATGATTAAAGCAATTAAAGAAATAAAATAGATTACTGCCTGCCAGAAAATAAGATTGGCTTCACCAATGTGCTGTGCAGGGTGGAAACTCCTGATAAGGGGAACACTCAAAAGGTAGGAGAGAATAACAAGTGCTTCTTTATCTTGAATAAGGGCTTTTTCAAGAAATGTTTGGGCTTCAAATGATGCTGTCAGTATAATTTGATTCATGGAAGCAATTATATAGAAAACCAGTCCATGGCTGCAAGAGACCGTCTATTTCTTTTCCTGGAGAGCAGCTCAAAAATGGGGGTTCTCAGAGCAAAGAAGAAAGAAGCACATACAGGGACTTTTTTTTTTATGTAACCTTCCATACTAAACAAATTCTGGCAACTAGAGTTTAGAAATTATTTTATTTGTAAGCAAAATAAATAATAAAAGGTGTAAAAGCAGAGTTAGAGGAATGAGATTAATGCTGAACTGTAAGGTAACTGGAGGAAAATTAGATATTTTGCAAAAGAATGTATTTCTAAAGAAAGGCCTTCTGTGAAATAGAGGTTCTTCAAGACAGCATACTATAAAGCTTTTCCCCCTCAAATTGCACAGTGATTAAAAAATGTAATGAAGAAACAAAGAAAGATGGCACCAATCTAAAGAGTTATAGGGCATCAACGAAATATGTTAATTACAATTCACCAAAGTTCCATTAATTTAATGGGACTTAAACATTTATTTATTTATTTGATTTATACTCCGCCTTTCTCCCTGAAGGGCACCCAAGGCGTAACTATAAACATGACTATAGTATGGCTGCAATCCTATACCAACTTATCTGGGGAAAAATTCTATATAACCGAATGGAACGTACTTCTAGGTTAGACATGCATAGGATAATGCTGTAAGACTGTAATCCTGGAATGGAAGCATGGAAGCAAGTCTCATGGAACAAAGTTGAACTTCTTTCCAAGGAAGAATGTGACTGCACCTTTGTTCAAATGTTCTGGGTAGTTTTGTTTGCTTCTTATGCCATACGTAATTTAACTATACAAATTTACACACTGCTATTTCTAACTGACAAATCTGTTGCTCCCAGTGTTAACAAAGGTAGGTGCACACAGATCTCTTTGTGGAACTGGGAAATGTGCAGGTGGACTGGATGTGGATCTAGAAAGACCATGCATATTCGTAAATGAGGTATCCCAATATGGACCCATTAAAAGTGTGGATTGTAGAAAGAGGGGCCACCACTTTTGATAAGAAGTAGCAAGGTGGAATGAGTGACTTATAGCTAAGGAGTCCATAAGGTTCCAGGCATCTCCCAAGAAATGATCTCGGGTTGCACCACTGGGAATGATCTCAGTCTCAGACCTTGGAGAGCTGCTAGTGGTCAACTAGACAATGTAAGTCCAGAGGGACCAACAGACTGACTCTGCAGGAGGCAAGTTGGGTGGTGGTGTGGGAGTATTCATTGATAGCTGACAATGCAGGAGATGGCTGTTGAATATCATAAAGTAGTTCAGGCAAGCTTTTGCAGAAGTGAAGGAGGTTGAAGGCAAGGGGGAAGCTGTTCCTGGTATGTGTGTTGGCAACCTTCAGTCTCGAAAGACTATGGTATCGCGCTCTGAAAGGTGGTTCTGGCACAGCGTCTAGTGTGGCTGAAAAGGCCAATTCAGGAGTGACAATCCCTTCCACACTGGGAGCAAGTGCAGTCTGTCCCTGGTCTGTCTCCCTGGCTATGGGCCTTCCTTCTTTGCCTCTTAGCCTCAAACTGTTGGCCAAGTGTCTCTTCAAACTGGGAAAGGCCATACTGCACAGCCTGCCTCCAAGTGGGCCGCTCAGACGCCAGGGTTTCCCACCTGTTGAGGTCCACTCCTAAGGCCTTCAGATCCCTCTTGCAGATGTCCTTGTATCGCAGCTGTGGTCTACCTGTAGGGCACTTTCCTTGCACGAGTTCTCCATACAGTGTTCCTGGTATAAAGGCACAGAAATAAATATACAAGTAGGAGAGAAATCTAAATTAGTCATTGCAACAGTAATGGTGGGGTCATGGCTTGATAGGTGCATGGACATTTTCCTGCACATCGCTGCTGAGCTGGTGGTCCAGAACACATGGACTAGAGGCTCAAATCAAACTCTGGTCCCTACAGTGTCCATTCCTATAGTAGAACCTTCAGTTGGGAAAGTGACAGAGAGGCAGTATAGAGATTTAGGATCAGTTTATAATCCTTGTACTACTGAATGGACTGGAGCCAGCAGTGATCTGGACTGGTGAGCTGACAGATATTGAGGGAACAGTTGTCCTGTGTGCCACCAGCCTCTTACCAAGGTGGGAACTATACTTTTATGCCTGCTTACACTGATAAGGTTGAGTATTACAGGTGATACTCCCTAATCCCTATAAATGCTTCCAGGTCAGGATTCTTTGCTATTCTGAGCAGCCTGATCTACTCCCACCTTCCTCCCCCACTCCCTTTGCTTCACTTTGATTTGTCCTCAGCTACAAATCCTATACCTACTCCAGGCCTTGGTCCACCTTCCTGGGCTCACTCAGACTTTTGCCAGGGAAATTGCTGGCACAGGTCTGATTAGATTCATTTCAGCATGGGAGGCTTACCCTTGGGTAAGGGAACAAATGTCCCCTTATCCAGAGGAGATTTCTGGGACTGCACCCCTTTATTGGATGCAGTGCACACTCCAGCAGTGTGACTGCATTGGCAGGGGAAAAGATAAAATTGGGCCCTTGGTCTGCTGAGTTGTGTGCCTACCATTTATTAAACTCTTTGTCTGGAAGGATCCATGAAGAGTGCCCATGAAAATCAAGCAATTCATTTAGTTTTATTGCAAGGTGTACCTAGTGGGCTCAGGCATTGCAATAAAAATAGTCACAATTTTGCATCAGGTAGACGGGCTATTCCCCGAGTTTGGAGGGTTCACAATCTTATTTTCATATGTAGGAGATGGGGTATTTTAAGAATAAAAACTTTAAAAAAGTACATGAAGGATCTTACTGAGAAATTTGCTTGCTCTTCTCATTCTCTCTCTCTAGGATCATTCAATGACATATCATTCTTGTAGAGGCATTTGGTTCTGTAAACCCATCTTGGTCAGTTTACTCAAATTCTTGTAAGTGATTCTAAGAGCTTGGGATCAGGCAAGAAATGTATCTAAATACAGTGGCACATCCAGGGGCTGCAGCACCCGGGATGGCAATGTCTTGACTTCATGACATCACACAATGTCATGATGTCACATGAGCACTTCTGGGTTGTCCCAGAGGAAGTGGCCTCCTCCTCTTCATGTTTGGTGAAGAGGAGGAGCCTCTTGAAAATTGCCACAGCTGTTGTGAGTGAGTGTGCATGCGCTGCATTCACTTCCTGACTCAAGAAGTGACTGGAGCATGCACAGACTCAAAGACGCAGCTGGGGAGACCCGACCCCCTCTGAGCTTTCCTGAGTCACTGCTTCCTGTTCTTGTGAGCCCTCGTGAGAACAGGGTGCAGCAACCTGGAGTGGGTGCTTCTTGGAGCTACTCAGTGCCACCCCCCTTCAAGTGGTGGCCAGGGGTCATGGGTGCCTGCACCCTAAATATGCCTCTGTTTAAATAACCTCTCACAAGAAAATGAAGGTAGTGAATTCTTGAGCTTGCACACTCTAACATTTCTGGATTTAATCACATCAGGAAATCTCTAGCTCCGGTTGCTTCGATAATGAGGTCTGATGAATCAGAAGCTGGCTCTCTCATGTGGGAGAGTCAGGTGGACACCTTGGATGACAGATTTTGGGTGATACGGCAAGGCAGCCGATGGTGTCTCAGTAGCTGTGTTGAACCAGCAGTGTTTCAGACTGACCCTGCGCATCCCTTCCAAACAATTTTCTTTCAGAATTTTTTTCTGTATGATAACATTCCAAAACAACCTTTGAAAAAAGCAACTTCTGCTGAAAAGCATGCTCTGTTTTGAATTGCATCGTGACAGTGCCCTCGATGTTCCCAGGACTTTGCCCTCGTAGAAAGGTGCTCCTTGGCACTTCTTAGATGATGTCTGACTCTGCAGATATTTTATATGTTTCCCCGACTGTGTTTCTGTGATGTCTCCATGAATGAACCAACTATCCAGGGGCTTCTAGGTTTCTCTCTTCTTTTTGTTAGCCTTGGCATGGCTGCTGTAAACACTCTCCTGTTCCATTTCCTGGCATGTAGCATTTTGATAGTAACAGGCATTTCCAAAGATTCTTTCTGAGTGTTTAAGTTGGTGTTCTGCTCCACTAAACCTCACAGGCCATTACCTTGCTAATTGTCTGAGTTACAGGGCTTGTACAATGCCACAGATTGTCCTCAGCCATTTGGAGTAGAACATACCAGAGCTCTTCTGAAAAGGGAAGTGACCACATAACCTTTCACATCTTGCCTCAACCTGTTGCCAGCATCTTAAAAACAGCCTCTCTGTTGTCTGGCTCTTGGCTGACTTTGCCACTGGTGCTCTTGAGATGTGTGCCTTTTTAAAGTCCACTTCTTGGCACAAGGTCCCCTCATCATATTGGAGATGAAGCATTCTATGAAGTAAGCAGGCAGGACACCTGTGCATTCATGATGATAGTGAATTGCATTTGGGCAATGGTTGAAAGAACCTTCCAGAAGACAAGTACACTACTAGTTTTCTATTTCTTGTTGACAGCCAATAGTACCAAGAAAATATCCTCAAGAACAACCTTTTAAAGGAGTAGTGGACTTTCTACTCAAGCAAAGAAACCTCAGTTTGGCCACACTTACAATTAAATGGACAGCCCAATCCTATGCAGCACTGGTGCAGTGGAGCTGCAAGACCTCTGAAGTATCCAGTGCTGCCACTGAGCAGGTAGGAGGGTTCCTTCGGCTAAGGCTAATCTCAACTAATTTTCCAGCACTGACATAAGGTTAATGCAGCTCCACGGTGAGGGAACAAACATACCCTTCCTTGAGGAGGCCTCCATGACTGCCCCCCAACTGTAGAATGCAGCACATGCCCCAGTGGCACAGCTATGCCAGTGTTGGAAAGTTGGTTAGGACTGTGCCCTTAGGGAACATTTGCACCCTTACACCATGTCAAGCTCAAGCCTGCCCAATGGGGCTACTCGGATCTGGACCAACTATTTAGTTGGCACAGAACCGAGTAGCTCCATGTAAGGCCAGCAACCTTGGGACAAGGGTTAGGATGCGGTGGAGGCCTATAACAAAATCAGAAAGTTTACCAAGCCCTCTATTTGTAAACTTTGTCCTCTATTCAGAATTAACTGCTCATGCTTTAAAACCAGTCCAATCTCCATACTCCCCCCCCCCTTGTCCCTTAGAATAAGGGAAACCTTGTCTTTTGAGCCCTGCCAGGGACTAGCACAGTGATTTTCAAACTGGGGCATTGTGATGCTCCAGCCTGAAGGCCCTGGCCTCTTTTCCCTTAAGGGGTGGAGGCAGGGAGGAGGCAGGGATTCAATCCCCAGGATTGCACTGCTCAGGAGGGCTGCAGGGCCTGGGATGCACTCACTAGTCCCTGCAGCAGCTGTCCTGGGGTGTGGGGAGACCTATGCGAGTGTCTGCAGGGATTGCATCCCAGTCCCTGCAGCCCCCCTGAGCGACATAATCCTGGGGATCGCATCACTGCATTCCCCTGCCCTTGCTGCCTTATCCCTGCCCCCACAAGAACTTACAGCGGTGTAAGCTCTCCTAGAGAGTTTGAAAAATCGCTGGACTAGTGTATAACCTGCTATGTTAGCATCATGTAAGTGGAGTCCAAATCCTAACCAGCTTTCCAGCACTGGCACAGCTGCGCCAATGGGGCATGTGCTGCATCCTGCAGTTGGGAGACCCCTTCAGGGTAAGGGAATGTTGTTCCTTACCTTGGAGCTGCTATAACCATGGAGCTGCTTTCCATGGTTTCTAACGTCTGATGATGAAGCAGAGGCTAGCATTCAATTGCATTGCCTCTATTTTTCCTACATGCATCAAAAGACAGCAGGACCCCTCTCTGCACCATTAAAGCACTTTAGGTCCATCCTCAACTAATTGAACATTTCTGTACCCTACATGCTTCCTTGTGCACATCCTTCCCTTATCTCTAATGAAACTGGCCTACACCTAAGCAGCTGCCTGGGGACAGTTAAAATATATTTCCATGCTCTGCTCTGCTACCCAAGCCCTGCTCTCTCCTACACCTGATAAGGAAAACTCTTCCATAGCTAATTAATCGCATGACTACAAACGATCAAATATACAGGACTACTAGCTTGGGGAATGATGCCATTCTCAGCTTTATTTTCATCAACAGGCCCAAATTTTGTTCTCCACAGTAACTATATACTCTTGTCAGACTCACTCAATCTCTATACTCATCTGGATTTGTTAGGTCAGAGTCTGGCAAGCAGTCCCTGCTTTTTCTTTTTACCCTTTAAACAAAATGGTGACAAGAAACTTTAGATACAAGAAAACTTTTGATGAGTACTGATCTATACCAATTAAGCAGATTGCCTTCTCCATGTGCACACCTTCAGATTCTTTCATGCACTGCACATCAAATGTTGCTGGGGCTGCAGCCTGGAGGTAGAAAGCCTGGTTTATTTATTCATTTATTTACAGTATTTTTATCTTGCCTTCCCCCCTCTCCCCCACAAGGGACCCTTCTGTTTTCCATGAAGAAAGTCTCTTGTTCAGCCCTTCGTGCAAGCATTCTAAACCGGGGATAACCATACCACTTAGGCGTATGGGAACCAAATGATGGGGATATGGGACTCAATCTCTGAATAATTAAAAAAAAAGTTAGATTCAATCAGTTGTTCTCAAACCTTTTAGCACTGCAACCCATATTTTAGAATATCAGGACCCACCTGAAGTGATGTCATTAACCTGGAAGTGACGACATGGCTGGAAGTGACATCATTAATTTAGGCTTCAAACCTAAGCTGCAGTCAGCCAAAAGTCCCATTACACAGCATGCTTGTGCTGTTATTTTGCGTAGCTTGGAATTCATTCCAGCTCAGAAGTCAAAGCAGAACACAGATTTGGATCCTTCTCCAACCACCCTTCTTCCCTCCCATCTCCTCACCTATTCAGGGCATAGCACCATGCCTGTCTCCCCCCTGGGAGCCCACCTTGCCCAACAGCTCTTACCCTGCATTTTCAGTTCTGTATTTTCAATGGCAGCTGAGCTCAGTTCTATGCGACCCAGTTGCAGGGTGACCAGATAGAATGGAGGACAGAGAGTTTGTATCTTTAACCATTGTAGAGAAGAGGAAATCTTGGCTGGTACAGCTCAACATGGAAGGGTTTAAAAAGCTGCACCTGCCAAGATTGCCTGTTCTATACAAAGTTTAAAGGTACAGGCACTCTGTCCTCCATTTTAGCTGGTTACCCTGCCCACCTGAAATTGGCTCATGATCTGCCTGATGGGTCCCGACCCACAGTTTGAGAAATGCTGGATTAGATTATTAACTATCACCATAATTGATTCAGACAGAGGCGTTCAGTTCTTACCCAAATGTAAAGTAAAACCAAGCCATTGACATCTTTTGAAGTCATACTGGTACCTAATAGGACTGGTGATGATAATGATTTCCGCAGTCTGGTGAAGGGGCATAGAGACATACTGCACAATCCATTGAGGGGCTGTAATAATAATAACATTAAGAGCTCCTTCCCTAGTGTCTTCAAGTAGCACTGGGAAAGGATATATAGCCTACAGGGTAATCCATTGGGGGGGGGGGGTGTCTGTAAGTGTTAAAAAGTTAAAAATTCCTGCCCTGGAAAGATACTTGTCTTAAGCCTTGGAGAACTACAGCCTGTTATTGCAGACTTTACTGAGTGAGATAGACCAATGATTTGATTCAGGATAAAGCGGCTTCCTGTGTTCATTCAGGTATGCCACTGGGGTCCACCTTAACAAGCAGATCTCTTCATCTGTACATTCATGTAGAATGAAACCCTGGTGGGGAGAGTAGACTCAGCCCTTAACAAAATTACATTAGTTTGAAAACCTTTAGGGAGCCCCTGCATGTAAACCTGTATGCTTGAAGGACTGAAGATGCTCCAAAACTTGCAACTAGTGCAGAATGCGGCCTTCCATGTGGTTGCTGGGGCTCATCAGTTAGACTCAGTTGGGCCACTGTTTGGTGGCTACACTTGCTGCCGGTTCATTTCCGGGCCCAATTCAAAGTGTTAGTTTTGACTTTTAAAGGTCTATACAATTCAGGACCAGGGTATTTGAGGGGCCGCCTCCTTCCATTTAATCCTACCCGCATTCTTCAGTCATCAGAGGGAGCCTTCTGACTGTGCCGCCACCAGTAGAGGTGAGGTGGTAGCGGCTAAAAATAGGGCCTTCTCAGTGATGGCTCCTTGCCTTTGGAATTAAGAATGGTTCCCTCTCTGGAAACTTTCTGGTAGGGCCTTAATACTTCTTTTTTTTTAATCCAAAGAGGCGTTTAATTGTTGACACATTGGGCTAGCACTTTTTAAAATGAATGTGCCTGAACAAGGCTGGAAATAAATGCAAGAAATGCTATAGTGAGGAGGCCTAAAGGGTGACGGACAATGGCCTTAGTGAGCCTGTTAGTGAACTTGTCACGAGCCGCACGCCCCTAGAGCCACACCCCATTAAGATTAGAACAACTGCAACAATCAACTTTCAGTTTCTTCATTAGAGCGTTTTCTGCTCTGCTCTTGCCAATTATTTCTGCTTTGAAACTTATTATACTGCATTTAAAGATCTAGCTCATTTCATCAAAAACTCTTAAAGTGGGCTGCAATAATTTAAAACAAATGCATAGAAAAATGGAAAAAGGAATTAAAAAATATCCCAGATAAATATAAAAGGTATACTAGAATGCTAGTTTGTGTATATTTGTGCATAGTTTGCTCATCATATCACTCTTTACATTTTTATGGGTACACTTAAAACAAGTCATGTGTACCCCTAAAACAGTGGTTCCCAAACTTAACCTACTGGGCCATTGGCCATGGCTCCACATTAGGGCTACAATCTTCTACATTGTATTAGGTGGCAGGTTTTTGGTTTTTTTGAGGATTCTGTGGCTCCCCTGGCTGGTTTCCGCAACTCCCTGGGCAGCTACTGCCCTAAAACCTGAATATGGACCCTCAGCGTGAGGTACCAGCTCTCTGTTGTGTGTGGTGTGGCTACAGATGCCCTGTGAATCCAGGATCAATTCCTCCATTCCTTTCAAAGGTGTTAACATCCTCACATGGTAACTATATCATTGCAGTTTCACATGGAAGTCAGGGAACCCTTTTGGTCTGGAATTGTCCTCACATGCAAATTACCCACATTTGCACATCAGAGAGCAGGCAGCATTCTCTCTGATGAGGTAATTTTAGCAATTGCCCATGAGGGAGAGTTCAGAGAGAAGAATATCCTCATGAAAGAAAGGTGGCAAATTCACTGTGGGAAGAGGACATTACTGCCACAGACGTGAACAAATGAATTATCCCTCCATCCTTTGGGCACATTGTGTCAAACTCTGAAACTAAACCCATTTAGTTTTTTTAGAAGTAGACTCTGCAGAAATCAGTGGGACACAGAAATTGTGTTTGGTGGGAACAACAGCCCCATTCTATCACATGCTGGCATGCAAGATGCAGGGCCGCTGATGCAACAGCAGCTGTGTTCTGCATGCCAGCAAAAGGACCAGGCCCATCAGACGAGGTAAGCAAAGGAGAAAAAAAGCAGGTCTTGAGGAGATTGGTGCAAGGTATCAGGTTAGTTGTATGCACAGATTACACAGGCCAACACACATTTTGCTTCCTTAAACATTACACCAATTCCTGGGTATATTAGGGGTGCTGATTCCAGAAATGGAATCCGTTTTGCCCTATCATGTCTAGTTTTGGAGATATAGTATAGCCTCATTAGTGAATGGTTCAGGCAGCTTCCTCATGAGGGAGCCTACACCATGGCTTCCTCATGAGGAAGCTGCTTGAACCATTCACTAATGAGGCTATACTATATCTCCAAAACTAGATGTGATGGGGCAAAATGGATGCCATTTTTTGAATCGGCACCCCAAATTCATATCAAACCACCATAAAGTTTGGGAAAAACTTTTCTGACTCTCAATTTTGTAGGCCTGTGATTATTGCTCAATGTAGAGCAAATGCATGAGGTGAAAAATGGGATCATCTGTTCCTTCAGAGATGGACAAGAAAGCCTGCTCCTGTCTCCCCTTCCCTCCCCGCTCGAAGCAAAACCAAAACATTAACCCTTCCTTGTCTCCTGGTTGGAGCTTCGCTGCTGCTCACCCGGTTTGAATGATGGCCCCATGAAGTCTATCTTGCCACAAAAAATGTAAGCAAGCGTACCCAGACACAGATATACTCAAGTCTGCATGTGTGGGGACCGAGCGCTGTCAGTGGCCTCAAACTCGAGTCAATGCCCGAGTCATCGACGCAGGTGACTTGAGTCCGCATGAGTCAGCAAAAAGCATGTGTTTTTGTGACTCGAACTTGAGTCACCTGACTCGAGTTCCCATTCCTGCTCCCAAGTAAGTTTGGATAGGACTGCAACCTCAATAAAATTTTGTCTATGGAAATTTTTCTAATAATTACTTTAATCAAACTTGAAGAAAAGTCTGGTGCATCAGGCTGAGTGAGTAAGTATGTTCCAAGCTACCTGAGGTCATTCAGAGGAGCTCATTCAGAGGACAGCAAAGCTGAACTTCTATCAGAGATAATTCTTTAATTGCTATCAAGTCAGGCACAATTACACACATTGAAAGGTTTTAATAGGAAGGAATAAATGGAAGGAAAATTAGGCAATCATTGCTCAGGGAGAAAATGCATTAGGAAACCGCAGTCTTCTGTGGACCAACGTTATTCTCCATTTTCATAAAATTTCACATACATTTGCTAAGAGAGATAATTATTTCAGGAAGAGTGCTAAGAGAAGCACAAGGAAAATCTTCCAGATGGTTTTATAGGCTTCGGAAAAGGATAGTTTCATGGACTGTGTACCACTTCCCATGACCAAAGGAATGTTCTTCATATGTTGAACACCAGGTGGTTCCACACAACTTGTTGCAGCACATTCAAATGGAGCTCAACTCATTGTCACAGGGGAGGTTCCTTTTAATTTTCAGCTACCTCTTTTTGGGCCCAATCCTATCCAAGTTTCCAGAACTGATGCTGCCATGGCAACGGGGCATGCACTGCATCCTTGGATGGGTGGGCAGTTGCAGAGACCTCCTCAATGTTTGTTCTCTTACCTTGGTGTTCCATTGCAGCTACATTGGTGCGGGAAAGTTAGATAGGGCTGGGCCCTTTGAAGTCTAAAATGTATCTCATAGCAAGCCATCATATAATGAAAGGCAATCTGCAATAATGGGCATCTGGAGAATGACATGAATTCTCCATGACATGACATGAGAATGACATGAGTTGAATTCAGGATAGTATAGCAGTGTGGCATTTGTTTAGGACAAAGACATTGGTTAATGGTCCTGAACTATGGAGCTAGAATATCAGTAGCTTCTCTAGCTAATGAGAAATGTAGGTACAATCTCATTCTCTTTTCACTGGGTTTAGCTTTCACTCAGGATCGCGCTGTGAATCTTAATATCCATATCCCAAACATCCTCCATGATGGAACTGAGAGCAGCATCCTAGACTTCTCAGGCATTGACCAGACCTAGACCTATTTAGCATCACCAAGGTTACTGCTGCACAGACCTTCAAATCAGACCCAGGTCCTGCAGAACTTGTGATCCACCAAGCCAAAAACAGTCCACCAGTCAAATATGGTAGCCTGTGAGGTGCTTAACAGCCCAGACAGCCTGGGTTTAATGAACTCCTGATTGACTGCCATATGCAATGGCATAGCTAAGGGAGTGCAGGGGGTAACAGTTTCACTGGGCATCAAGTTTTAGGGGGGCAACAAGCTGAGGTTTTCACTAGTGACCAAAATAGTTAAATCTTGGTATGTATGAATAATACCATCATGTTATATATCATTGGAAGGTAATTTAATAGAGAATGCAATGAAGCAAACCACACTGGAATATCTGTATTCTATCAAAAGTTATGGCCAGTTAACCAGAAAATGAAAACCAACTGCCTTATGGAACAAAAAGTGGATTTTCTCAACTCAAAACTGACCTATAAGACTGATTGTTCTGAGAGCCACTGAGATGTTACTATGATACAGCATGCAACCAATAAGGTGCTTATATCTCATTTCCATGAATCATAATACAGTTACCCATGCTAAAAGGGTAAAAAGACACTTTTCAAGTGGTGCTCCTTTTCTATTTAGCAGGGGGAGATTAACTGTCTCTCTTCACCCCAGCACAGAGTTTTACACCAATCGGGGCACACTTTTTATTTATTTACTTAATTAAATTTGATTTTGTCTTGGTGGTGGGGCTAAAAATCTTCTTTGACCCTAGGTAGCAGATAGATGCCTTAGCTATGTCACTGGCTGGCGGGGAGGTGGCAGAGCAAGCGGGTGGTGATCTGCTGGGGAGGAGGCAGGTTTCCTTCTGATTTTCACGTTTTAAAAAACCCGGGCATGACACCACTTCTGGTTGTGACATCACTTCCGGGATATGATTTTGAGCTTGGCACTAGGCTACATGATCATTAGCTGCGCCACTGGCCATATGGTTGTTAAGTTGTGTTCAGTTTGGTGGGCCACCTAACATAAATAAATCTAAAAATATCATAGACTTCTTTTGAATTTGAAAATGTTTTTTAATTCCCACTCCCAGATGTGGAACAATTGTGCTTTGAGATAGTAAAAATGGCTTAATTCACGGATATCCATTTTTATTCTGCTTTCAACCATTTAGTAAGAATGTTTTTTGTCTTCTGAAGATGAAGCTAAATAGCCTGTATAAAAACATCACTGTGTTAACTCACTAGGAAGTTACGTTCCCCTGAGTTCAGTCAGTTGAGAATGGCTCACAAATGAGGGAGGTTAAAACTAGAGGCACGTAGCAGCTTGTGTGCTTGTGTCTGTGCATTCAGTATTAGGTCGACTGGTTCAGATGTGCGAATGACTTATAATTTAGCAACTTTGTGATGCATCTTGAATAAATGCACTTGTGAATGTTTTGAAATCTCTCCTATTGAAGAATGGCGCCTTTACACGGAATGTCCAGTTTGCGGAGACTGAAATGCTCCCTTGGGTGCTACTTTCAATGGGTCAACTCTCAACTAAGCATGTATAGGACTGCAGCATCAAAGTATGTTGAGAAAGTGTTTCTCCCAATGCATCCATTCACCTCTTCCAGTAATCTATTGAACAAATGCATCTCCCAGCATGTAGGGAAATGAAGGGTGATGGAATTGCTGTAGAGACAGTATGTGCAACCTGCATCCTAGATATGCATTTTTTTTAAATAACAGAAAGACAACTTTTAAAAACAAATATTGTGGCTACAGCATCATTTAATAGTCCAGATTAAGGAGTTGAATTTACACAACTTCAAGGACTTTACACAACTTCAATTTACACAACTTCAAGGACCGTAAATGGAAGTCTTGCCCTAATGAAGAGAATAAAAAGGAACATAAACTGTGGCAAAAGAAATGTAAGAAGGTGATAGGGGAGGCCAAGCGAGACTATGAGGAACGCATGGCCAGCAACATTAAGGGGAATAATAAAAGCTTCTTCAAATATGTTAGAAGCAGGAAACCCGCCAGAGAAGCGGTTGGCCCTCTGGATGGTGAGGGAGGGAAAGGGGAGATAAAAGGAGACTTAGAGATGGCAGAGAAATTAAATGAGTTCTTTGCATCTGTCTTCACGGCAGAAGACCTCGGGCAGATACCGCTGCCCGAACGGCCCCTCCTAACCGAGGAGTTAAGTCAGATAGAGGTTAAAAGAGAAGATGTTTCAGACCTCATTGATAAATTAAAGATCAATAAGTCACCGGGCCCTGATGGCATACACCCAAGGGTTATTAAGGAATTGAAGAATGAAGTTGCAGATCTCTTGACTAAGGTATGCAACTTGTCCCTCAAAACGGCCACGGTACCAGAAGATTGGAGGATAGCAAATGTCACGCCTATTTTTAAAAAGGGAAAGAGGGGGGACCCGGGAAACTATAGGCCGGTCAGCCTAACATCCATACCGGGTAAGATGGTGGAATGCCTCATCAAAGATAGGATCTCAAAACACATAGATGAACAGGCCTTGCTGAGGGAGAGTCAGCATGGCTTCTGTAAGGGTAAGTCTTGCCTCACAAACCTTATAGAATTCTTTGAAAAGGTCAACAGGCATGTGGATGCGGGAGAACCCGTGGACATTATATATCTGGACTTTCAGAAGGCGTTTGACACGGTCCCTCACCAAAGGCTACTGAAAAAACTCCACAGTCAGGGAATTAGAGGACAGGTCCTCTCGTGGATTGAGAACTGGTTGGAGGCCAGGAAGCAGAGAGTGGGTGTCAATGGGCAATTTTCACAATGGAGAGAGGTGAAAAGCGGTGTGCCCCAAGGATCTGTCCTGGGACCGGTGCTTTTCAACCTCTTCATAAATGACCTGGAGACAGGGTTGAGCAGTGAAGTGGCTAAGTTTGCAGACGACACCAAACTTTTCCGAGTGGTGAAGACCAGAAGTGATTGTGAGGAGCTCCAGAAGGATCTCTCCAGACTGGCAGAATGGGCAGCAAAATGGCAGATGCGCTTCAATGTCAGTAAGTGTAAAGTCATGCACATTGGGGCAAAAAATCAAAACTTTAGATATAGGCTGATGGGTTCTGAGCTGTCTGTGACAGATCAGGAGAGAGATCTTGGGGTGGTGGTGGACAGGTCGATGAAAGTGTCGACCCAATGTGCGGCGGCAGTGAAGAAGGCCAATTCTATGCTTGGGATCATTAGGAAAGGTATTGAGAACAAAACGGCTAATATTATAATGCCGTTGTACAAATCGATGGTAAGGCCACACCTGGAGTATTGTGTCCAGTTCTGGTCGCCGCATCTCAAAAAAGACATAGTGGAAATGGAAAAGGTGCAAAAGAGAGCGACTAAGCTGATTACGGGGCTGGGGCACCTTCCTTATGAGGAAAGGCTACGGCGTTTGGGCCTCTTCAGCCTAGAAAAGAGACGCTTGAGGGGGGACATGATTGAGACATACAAAATTATGCAGGGGATGGACAGAGTAGATAGGGAGATGCTCTTTACACTCTCACATAATACCAGAACCAGGGGACATCCACTAAAATTGAGTGTTGGGCGGGTTAGGACAGACAAAAGAAAATATTTCTTTACTCAGCGCGTGGTCGGTCTGTGGAACTCCTTGCCACAGGATGTGGTGCTGGCGTCTAGCCTAGACGCCTTTAAAAGGGGATTGGACGAGTTTCTGGAGGAAAAATCCATTATGGGGTACAAGCCATGATGTGTATGCGCAACCTCCTGATTTTAGGAATGGGTTAAGTCAGAATGCCAGATGTAGGGGAGAGCACCAGGATGAGGTCTCTTGTTATCTGGTGTGCTCCCTGGGGCATTTGGTGGGCCGCTGTGAGATACAGGAAGCTGGACTAGATGGGCCTATGGCCTGATCCAGTGGGGCTGTTCTTATGTTCTTATGTTCTTATGTTCTTATGACTATCTTCAGACCCATGCATAAAGGCACAATACAGGACCTACCTCTAATGATTACCCTAACAGTACTGAAAATTGTTGCCTCTAATACATTACAGAGTAGCATTTGCCTTCTTTAAGGCACCATCAAGTTGCTGACTTGAGGTTACTTTATGGCTGATCAAGTTTTACATATTTTATCCTCTTGTCATTTGCAGCTAATGAGTTCCTAGGTGAAAACTAAGTGCATATTTCTGGTCACTTCCTGCTTTATGACATCACTTCCTGTTTAATGACATCATTTCTGGTCCTCAGCAGGCGCCATTAATAGTATTCAGCCTGCTGTATGAAGCAAGTATGACACCCCTTCTCTACACATTCACTGTTGTATTAATCATTTCCCGCAGCTGCAAAAATGTGGAGCAAGTGTTGGCGTTGTGCTATCTTCATCATAACCGGCATTGTTGCTGATCTAAGCACAGAGGGCAAAAGTACACCTTTACCCAAGATTACTAAGGTAAAAGCCATTGATGTGGAAGGCACTGAGCGTTTCGACACATCTGTAGCTCTGCCAACAGAGGAAAACCACTTCAGTGAAGTCGCTGAAACCAGTGACACAACGCTGGATTTGTCCACTCCAAACTATGCCTTCCGAACAGCCACCACCCTCTTCCCTTTTGAAAACTATACCCTGGACACGGCTGACTTCTTCTTTAACTGCTGTGACTGCTGTGCTGCAACACCAGGGGAGAAAGGGGATCCGGGTGAGCCTGGATTGCCAGGTATGGAAAAATAAATACTTCCCCTTGTTAACAATATTATTGAATGTTTCTGGCAATACAGGTATAACCTAATTACCCATGGATTTTTTACCCATAGTTTTATCTCAGTGCTACAAGAAGGGTCCTTTAAATCAAAAGAAAAAAGGCGTTTAACAATAGCCTCGTTAATGGGGGAGAGGGCAGCTGGTAGACAATCCATCAGTCATTCTCTCTCCAGGCACTTAGAACAGCTTCACTCCAAGGCAAGCGACCCCCTCCCTTTCCCCTGAGGGCACGAAAGAATGCAAGTTGTTATCACCTCCTCCATTCTTTCCTTGTGCTGGGCTCCAGGGGAAGGGAGGGGTCACTGGCTCAAAGCTAAGTACTTCTAAGTGCCTAGAGAGAGACTGATTGCCTCTGTGTGCATTTCAAAAGGTCAGCAAGGCTGTTTTTAAATCAATTTGCAAAGGGACATTGTTTTTTAAATGGATTTGCTTTAGTGCAAGATTTTTGCCATCCACATGAGTTCTGGGAATGGAACCCTTGCATATAAAGAGATTCAATGTGTACTTTGTTATGCATACTTTGAAGAAGAATGTGAAGAAGAATCTGCACACCTCAGTGGTATTAAAAAAAATGAAGGAGAATCAAACTGCTCATTAGTACTAATGTAAGAGCTTTATTTTCATCACAGCTTGATTTCTGGGGAAGAAGGAGTGGGGATGTCTTTGTTAGGCAAAACCTAGACCCAAGGAAGACCATACTGCAGGTCCAACTAGTCCAGAATCTGTTTCCAACAGCATGTAGTCAGCATGTATTCTTGATGGGATAGAAAAGAAAATGTATATGAGTATGCATGTGCATAGATATAAAATTATCTAGGACGTTTGCAAGCAGAGCACAAAGGCAGCAATTCTATTCTACTAATTATCTCTAGTATCAGGAATTTGAGGATCTCTTACCACTGCTTACTGAATTTAATGTTCCTGAAACTGTCTATGAAGCCCTTTGGATCATAAAACTTTGCTAATATGACAACAGCAGTAATGACAATTAGTAATGATCAAGCATTGGGGGAGGTAAACACTACAAGGTCCTGTCTGCAAGTCTACTGCTTAGTAGTGTGGCCATATGACTTGCTGTGGCTTTATTTTTTAGGGACTGTATCATTCACAGTTCATTTGTTACTCTCTTCATTCATGTGACATGACAATATTATTGCTTAATGGATTTTTCAAATGACTGTTTTTATAGGACCTAAAGGAGAAATGGGAGAGAAAGGCCTTCCAGGTCCTCCAGGAATTCCTGGTCTACTAGGCCCCAAAGGATTCAAAGGAGAAAAAGGCAAGGACAGTGACAAAGTGCATCATTTCAAACATGAATGAGGATTTGTTTTTATTACAATGTTTTCCAGGGGACCAAAGGAGGAAACAATAATTCTTCCTGCATTCAGTGAAGAGGGGGTCAGTGAAGGATTTGAGATCCTTCTCATGCTCTCTGCTCCTGAATATCACATATTCAGGCTGAAGGTGATTCCACATGCAGAGCCAATATGTGCAGATTTCATGTAGACCTTTGGCTAAATGTGCAGTGATGGGGCAGAAGCTGAGCCAGTGGGCACTATCCAACTCCTTGTCTATCCACCCAGCATCATCAGATCTTTCCACAAGAACATGAAAGGCACTGTTGTCTTAGATGGCTCCACATCAGACCCCTTTGACATCCGAAATGGAGTGAAGCAGGGCTGTGTTCTTGCGCCAACCTTGTTTGGGATTTTCAGCACGATACCATAGTCTTCCGAGACTGAAGGTTGCCAACTGTATATCCAAGTCCTTGCAGACTGCTTGTCTGAAAGTATTGTTGTATATTACACATAAATAGTAGACATGATGTATCACAAAATCCAGACATTAAAGATGAATGGTTTAGAGCAGTGATTTTCAACATTTTTCATCTCACAGTACACTGACAAGGTGCTAAAATTGTCAAGGCACACCATCAGTTTTTTGACAATTGACAAGGCATACCACCCTGCCGATGGGGGGAATCACATCCCCCAAAGGCCCTATTGATAAATGACCCTCCCCAAACTCCCATGGCAGGATGATTCACGGCACACCATTGTGCTGTGGCAGAGTTGTTGAAAATCACTTGTTTAACAGGAACCTGGAATATTTGCTTCTGCTATCATTATGAACCAAACTCATGGTAATGAAGAACGAAAAGGTTCTCTTAGTTCTAACTTTGTGAAAAGACTCAAATTGAGTCCTTTTCTTCTACAGGCCAAAATGGCTTAGCAAACAGTTGTACTCATGAAAGCTAATGCCAATTGCTGATTTGTATTAAGTTTTGCACTTGTTTTAACTCAAAAGGAAATCATGAAGAGTGGTAGATGTCAATGAATGTGTAGCAATGCTACCAGCAACACTAATGACATGTATTATGTTGACAATGTCTTAGGAGATAAAGGAGAACATGGTGACCAAGGAACAAATGGAATCCCAGGGTATCCCGGCAAACCAGGAGAACAAGGTACACTGCATTAAACCTGAGAGGAATCAGGGAGATGAGACTGTTCATAGTCACATTTTAAAGCCCTCCTTTTCAGATAACCTTCCTCCATTGCCACATGTCACAATTGCATAACAAGTTGCATTGCGATACCATCAATAAACATTTTTAATTACTACAGTGTGTAACTGTACAGTGGAGGGGTGAGGGAGGAGCTGCAGGGTGTTAGGAAGGGAAAGTGCCTGCTTCTTCTTTACGGGAGGGGATTTTTTTTTGGGTTCTATCATGTATGAATTAAGCTACATTTATGTTGAAGGATTACTTTTTCTTGTGACCTAGTCTTCCTGTCTTTTCCATTTTTAGGTGAAACTGGATTTAAAGGAGACAAAGGAAACTATGGTCTGCCTGGAGCCAAGGGGCAAAAGGGTGCCAAGGGGGAAACATGTGAGAATGGCACCAAAGGCGAGAAGGGAGACAAAGGGGAGCTGGGATTACCAGGCGTTGATGGGGAAAATGGAGAAAAAGGAGAAAAGGGGGACTTTGGTGAAAAGGGCTCCTGTGGAGATCCTGGTGAGAAAGGGGAAAGAGGAGAAAGGGGTGAAATTGGGCTAAAAGGGGAAAAGGGCATCAAAGGAGACATGGGAGTAGAAGGTATCCATGGTATGGATGGGTTAAAGGGAGAAAAGGGGGACCCTGGTATTAGAGGTGAAAAAGGTCACCCAGGACCACCTGGAATTATGGGACCTATTGGGCCAAAAGGAATTGTTGGTTTGAAAGGAATCCGAGGGTCTCCTGGGAAAAAAGGTGCCAAAGGTCCCAAAGGCTCAAAAGGGGAGACCCCAAGTATGCCAAGGTCAGCTTTCAGTGTTGGCTTATCCAAGCCTTTCCCACCCCCCAACATGCCTATTAAGTTTGACAAGATTCTGTACAACGACCAGGAAGATTATAACCCTTTGACAGGAAAGTTCAATTGCAGCATTGCTGGGGCTTATATCTTCTCCTATCACATGACTATACGAGGGCGGCCTGCCCGAATTAGTATTGTGGCCCAAAACAAGAAAGTGGTCAAAACCCGAGAGACCCTTTATGGTCAAGAGATAGACCAGGCTTCGTTCCTCACCATTTTGAAATTAAACCTGGGGGATCAGGTTTGGCTGGAAGTCACACGAGACTGGAACGGAGTTTATGTGAGTGCTGAAGATGATAGCATATTTTCTGGCTTTCTCTTATACCCAGATGGAGTATCTGAAACCTTGCTATAAGTAGGACATGAGGCTTTCAAAGACTTACCAAGAACTATTTCCTCTGTCAGTTGTTAATTTACAGAAGCATATTTCGTATCCTAGTTCATATTTATTTTACAGACACTTATTAATAGAAGTGCCCTAAAGTACGTGGCATTTGCTCTGAGATAATTTTCACTGTCACATAGGAAAGCCTGACAGAAATGCATTTTGCAATGGGCCGGATGAAATCTCCAAAGAGAATTCACATTTTAATTCTGTGGTAATTAGCTAATTAAAATTACACTGTGATATCAATTTCAGTTTTAGATTAATGCAGACATGGTCAAGTCTTGCACTTCTTATGCAATCATGACCCCCTGAGTCAATCATGACCCCCTTCGGAGATGAATCATACAGATTCATCTGTAGGATTGTAGGACTGTAGGATTTTACCTAGAAGCACCTGCACTTAATAGCTACAAATACTCTGAGTATTTTTTTCCAAACACATTAATAGATTTCAGAGAGCTTGCTTATCAATCCAAGGTCCAGGGTAATATAATGGCATGAAAGTAGAAATTGTATCATGTAATCAATGTACTAAAAAAAAATCTAACCATGTACAATATTGCTGTTGTACATAAGCAAATTGTACTCCTTCAGAGAATTCTATAATAAAGTAAGATGGCTGCTTGATTGAAAGTGTTTTCTTTGGCACAAAATGTAGGAATGAAACGATTTTTTTAAATAAATCAAGTTGTCAAATGATGAGAACTCAAGTGATGAATATGACTGTATAAACCAGCTCTCGCTTATGATCTGAGCAGTGCAATCATTTTCTTTGACAGAAGATATATTATGATGTTTGACAATACTTACAGAGCAATCTTGTCCGTATCTACTCAGAAGTAAGTCTCACTGAATTCAATGGGCCTTACTCCCAGGTAAGTGTGGACAGGATTGCAGCCATAGTCAACATGTTTTAAGTTCCAGTTTTAATTTTGCCTTTTTGTTCATGTTGAGTTCTTTTGGTTCTTTTTCTTCTGCCCAAGGTGTTTTGCTTCTGAGTTTTTAACTATTGTCAAGATCTGCTAAAATCTTCTTTTGATTTATTTTACCATTATAACTTCTCCATCCAGTCATAAACCTCAAGGCCTTGAGAAGTATCTCTCTATTTACCTTTTTCACATCTAAAATGGTAAGATAGGGGATGGAGGAGTGAAAGTTTAGGGCAGGGGTCGGCAACCTTAAACATTCAAAGAGCCATTTGGACCCGTTTTCCAGAGAAAAGAAAACCTCGGGAGCCACAAAAGCCTCTTGACATCTAAAATGAAGATAACACTGCATATATAGTTTTTTTTTAATCTTTATGCTATGTATAAAAAAACTATAGTGTGTTAAAATCAATGGGATTTCATTTGACTCCAAAGTGGAGTCAAAGCAATGGGAAGACTTATGCAGGCTTACTCAGAAGTAAGTGCCTCTCTGATTTCCATGGGGCTTCCTCCCTAGTCAGTGTGTGTAGTATTAGGATCGCATCCTCCACCCTCAGACTTCTTTTGGGAAGTCTGCCCTGTCGGTTTCAGAGGGACTGACTTCCATGCTCAGGCACACTGACCAGGAGAGAAATCGCACGAAGGCCAGAGGGGCTGATTCCGGAGTCGGCTCCCAATCCTAAGCATGCCTACTCAGAAGTAAGTCCCATTCATTTCAATGGGGTTTACTCCCAGGAAAGTGTGCACTCCCTGCAGGCGCACTCCAGGGAGCTCCAGGGTCGGTCACCCCATCTCTTCTGCAGTGGGGGGGGGGGGCAACATTAAGGCAAAGAGCGTAATGAAGCCTGCCAGACTCAGAGGGATGGAGCCAAAGGATCCCCCTCCCTGCTCTGTGCCGGAGGGGGGGGGAACGGCGCCAGGGTGAGAAGAGCCCAGCCTGGGCGCAGGGGAGGTGCACGCGCACCTCGGGCTGAGCACTCCAAGTTGCAGGGAGGGGTCGGAGGAGGCTTCGGAGCGCAGTTTATCTGCCTCAGAAATGCCTTTGTATTTTTACATAGTAATTAGGAGGCGCTCTGTCACCCCCTTTGCCACTTCCCACGCCCTTCCCCGCTGAGCCCATGTGCCACCAGCTCTCCCTGCCCGGCCACAGGGGTCCCTGCAAAGCGTCCCCCGCGCGTTCAGCCCCCTGCCGCTGCAGGGAGAAGGAAGGAAGGGCGCAGGGAAGAGGTGCCTGGCTGCCCCCTGCGCCTGCTCGCAGTGGTGTGCCTGCGGGCGCCTGCTCACAGTGGGGCGCGGAGAGCAGGTGCGGGAGAGCGCCACTGCCCCTTCCTTTGATGCCCTTCCCCGCTGAGCCCATGCGCGGTCGTGCCAGTGCTGCCAGCTCTCGCTGCCTGGCCACAGGGGTCCCTGCAATGCGCCCCCCACGCCCGCCACCAGCGGCCCTGTCCCGCAGCGCCTGCTCGCAGTGGGGCGCGGAGAGCAGGTGCGGGAGAGCGCCGCTGCCCTTGCCTGCCATAGGAGCTGCTGTGGGCGTGGGCGGTGCCCCGACCCCACACTCACCAGCAACCAGCACCCGCAGCACATCGCGCCGGAGAGAGGCGCCCTCGGGACTGGGCTGGCTGGGTGGCGGCCGCGGGGAAGGCGCCCCGCTTTCAGCCCCCACTTGGGAGCTGCAGCAGACCACTGAAAGAGCCGCGTGCAGCTCTAAAAACACAGGTTGCAGACCCCAGGTTTAGGGGAATGAATAGGTGGACAGGAGGATTCCCATGAATCTCTGTATGTGAATGTAGGTGCATAGAAATGAAGAGGAAGGACAAAGGGAAGGATTGCCCCATACCTGGCACTATTTGTATCTATGTATGTATGTATGTGGTTGGAAGGGTGTGGGCACCCCACTCCTCTCTTGTTCATCCCAAGGGTGGAAGCCCACATCTAAAGGTGTGGGAAACACCATGGCTTGGCATATGGGATTCATAGAGACACAGTGGTGCTAATTTCTGCGGCTTGGAATTTATCTATAGGAGGGAGGGTACAGAAGAGAAAGGGAGTAGTGTGGGGGATCTCAATTCACAACTGGTTACTCTACTCAGCTGCTGTTTGCTCCCTTGCTGTTGGTTAGAGGAAGTCTTCAATGGAGCTTACATGGATGACCTTTCCCAGATTCATTCTCCATCATCTTCCAATATGCCCTCTGCCCCTTCCCTGGCTACAGCTTTGCTCCCTTCTACGTCCAGTCCAGCATCTGTTCAACTTCCACATCTCCTTGTTTGTCCTTCTCTTTCTGTCTTCTCCTTTTTCTTTGCTCCATCCTCTTCCGTTGCTACAACTTTCTCCCTCATATCTCTTGTCATGCCTGTCCCTTGACCTTTTGAATTCCTCCATTTCCTAGCTGACACCAAATCAGGGAAGCGTTTGACTGGCTATGTTGCTGGCCATCTCTCATATAACAGCTCTCGTTACATCCCCACTGGGAGGTAATGTCAACACTGGGTGGAAATCTGGTTAACCTTGTCTGATGGCTGTCCCATGCGACAGATCTCTGGGCCACAAACCACAATGGCCAGGCAAAGGAGTTCAGTTCCTTTGTCCTGCTTCCCTACATAAACCATGTGTATGTTTTGTGCACAGCCAACTCTGTATGTTCTGTGTGTCTGCATGTGTGTTTGTGTTTTGTGTATGTGCCAGTAGACACATATGCCTGCATGTTTGTGCAATGTAGGATGGAGCAGATGCATATCCATCTCTCTCTTCTCCATACCACTGCAAATTAGCAAACGTACTCCGCCCTTATTTCATTGCTAAGATCTTTATAAAACTTTCACTCAAAACTTGTGATTCTATTCAGCTCAGGGTTAAAATGACATATTTGACATTGAATTAAATGACTCTGCCTGTGTTTCTTGCCTTGTGTTTAACATCAGGAGAATTGTGTTCAGGTTTGATTTCAGACAAATTCTTCTGCTTGCTGGAGCCACAGACATTACACAGAGACGACTATGGCCACCTGTGCTGACGGAAATGTTGACTGCTGTGGTTACCTTAATCAGCTGCTTGATTTTATCATGTACTTTCAACAGAGTGTGCTTCTCCAGCACATGCCATTTGTCACTATCATTAACCTTTAGTTCAATCAGACACCCTGCTCAGTGGAGCTTTCTTTCATCTCCTTTCTCAGGTTCATCAAGAAGAACTCTTACAAGTGGTAAGTTTAGCCCAAAAAAGGGTGTTTCAAAAAGGGGAAGACCTTATCATTGAATCTGAGCTCCTTTTGGAATTTTTAGGATGGAAACATTTTTGTAACCTTAAAATAAATGTATATATTTAAACTATTTCCTTTCTGTGTTTTGAACCCAGCAGGTTTACCAAGGTGGCTTAACAAGCTAAAACCAGATATCTAATATGAAATGGCATGGAGAAAAGCCAAGCAAAAATGGACCAAAAGCAAAAAGCACTAAAACCCCCACACCTGGAGAACAAACTGACTGCAATTTTCAAATCTTAGGGTCAAATTCCACCTGACACTAAATCTGTCTTTAGAAGACAGGCTTAATGCAGAAATGGACCAGAAGCGGCCTGTTCCTCTCTAAAAAATTAGTCACACGGGACTCTGATCTGACCTGGGAGTGTGGTGTGAAGTGAGAAGGAAGTGAAAAATTTTCTCTAAGCCATTTTTACATCACTTTCTGCCAGAGCCATTTTCACATCCTAAATTGCTTTCCCCAAAGCAGCTGTTTGGAGGTGGAAAGTGTCAACTCCTTTTTCACTACATTGCATGTTCCCTAGCTGGATCAGGTCCTTTCCCCACAGTTAGTTTTCAGAGCTAAAAGACCACTTCAGTTCTCTTTCACACAAAGAAAGGCATTTAGGTGCATTTAATCTCATGTGTGTACTTTAGACCTTATCACAAGTTGCCAAAAGTGTGGGAGAATATGAAAATTTTTAATTGTTACATGATGACATAATTATGAGACTGTGACGATGTTTGCTTTATGGTTGGTTCAAAATACAGATACCTTTCATGAATATTTCCTAATAAATGCTAAAAATGGGTGGTAATTTTCAGCCACAATAGAAAAGATATGATAACTTTGGCTCATCCCTTGTGAGGCACCAGGCTTCGTCTCAAACTGGCCCTCTTAGCTATGGGGAGGGACACATGGTAAGTACTACAGGCGTCATAGCACACAGCACAAGTAGCACAAGTAGCACGCAGCATAAGTAGCCCCTCCCACTTGCAATTGAAGCCATAGGAGATGCCATTTGGTTTGGAGAGCACCTGCACACTGCCATTGCTACCCAGAATGGCTCCAAAGGCAAGTGGGTTGGGCTGCTTACAGGGTGCATTGCAGCACCTGTAGTACTTACTGCACTGCTACTACACCACTGCCACTCAGCAGTTAGGATACGGCACCTTCACTCATGTGTCATCCCTATGCTGTGCTTCTTCTTTATGTTTGAAAGACCAGGTTTTATTCCTCAGAAGAACCACGTAGCTGCAATACCAGCATAGTATAGTATAATCTATAGCAGCTTCTTCATTGCTTGACTATCTGACTGACTCACATTTGCTTGGCTACAGGCTGCCATCCTAGATGGTGTGAGTACAGAGGTGGAGATGACATCACCTCAGCTGACATGAATGCAGACACCTTTGTGGATGGGGTACCTCAATGTGTGTCTCAGAATCTCCTTACTGATGTGGACCATGATCTGTACCCATATGATGCGGGCCACGATCTGTGGGAAAAGTGTTTCCACAGCCCTGAGAATTGGAAATTTACTCTGTTTTTTGTTTTATATGCAAGTTGATGCCAGATACGAATTTCTTTGTAAAAAAAAAAAATCCCCTTGGACATAATCTCAGAAGATTAACACCCCTGACTCCCTTTATGTTTCAACACGGCTTGAGGATGAGAGGAAGAAGTGGATAAATTAGTTGAACGCTAGCATTTTTATTATTCTGTACAAATGTGCGTGGTGCTTGAGAATCCTCGCCCCCAGCAATCAGTGGTGGAGATAAGTGTGTCAAACTGAGCGAGAAGAGCAATAAAACATAACCCCGAAGATTAAGATAATGTTTTCTTGGCTCTTTGACCGGGAGTCCTTCTGATATATGGTGTCTGGTCAAGGTGCCTCAAGCTGCTGAGAATACACTTGAATTGTATTCCTCCCATCTTGTAAACTTCCCTTATTAGTGGATTCCATATAGAATTAATTGTGGAAATATGCTTTTTAAGAAATACCTTATTTGCATACAGCTTCTGGGAATTGCACCATGTTAGATGATGTAATTGATCAGATTTTTGTTTGTTTAAAAATGAACTTTCCTTTTCCTCCTCATTTTTCTATCCTGATGAATATGGTAAGTTAAAGTAATGATCTACTTTGACTTATATAGGTATGAAACAGGGAAAGCCGTCTAACATTCTTAGGGTGCAATTCTACCCTGTGCTGGAACAGGCAAGCCAAGAGGTTTGTGCTGTATCCAGTGCAGGATAGGCTCAGCCAGAGGCAAGGGAAAACTTTTTACCTTACCTCTGGTAAGGCGCCTGTAGTGGGGGTGTGCAGTCAGGGCACCCCAGCGAGATGCCTCAGACTTGGTCAGGGGAATGGGGTTAAAGCACCTTGGTCCTTCTCCCTGCCTTGGCTGGTCTGTCTTGGGTCCTGGGCAGGAGCTGTTGGCTGCACAGCCTCCTGCCTTGCCTCCAGTTCTGTTCTGCCTGTCACCAAAGGCTTCTCGCCTCTTATGGGACTGCCTCCCTTCCCTGGCCCCTCCTCTTCCTGCTGGGTTGAAGATGCCTCCCTTTTAAAGGGGCCCAGCCCTGGACCTTACCTGGCTATGTCTCCCTTGCCCAAAGACTTGCCTTAGGATCCTGGCTATGGGTTCTGGCCCCCTTCCTGCCATAGGGCAACCCCGCTGACTGGTCCCTCCCCTGGTGGTTGCTGTGCCACCCAGTTCAGGGTGGCTCCTCCTCCATCTCTTGGCCCCAGCAGCTTGTGCCATCTCTTGGTGACATCATTGAGGGCGCCGCTTCTCTCAGGCTAAGGCCCGGCGTAGCGGGCATCACGGAGGAAGGGACCTCCAGGTGCCCCCAGGCCATCTCACCCTGTGGCTCTCCTCCCTGGGCCTCCTCCCCCAGTAAGTCTGGCGTCTTGGGGTGCAGAGGGACCCCGAAAGCACCTTTGCCCCTATTGGTCTCCTTGGACTTGCGCTACCTCCTAAAGCTGCTTAAAGCTGCTCCGAACTCCCCGGGAACAGGGGTTGGAATCTAGCATAAGTGCTGGATCCCAGCCCCACCTCCTGCTCCCCACCTGCCTGCCCTCCCCCCGCCCAGGAATGCCTTCCTCCCTGGGAGCAGAGCACTGGATGCAGTGGCTAAGAGCCCAATCCTGAGCTCAGCGTGCCGGCTTACTGCCAGCGTACAATGATGCAAATGTGCCGTAAAGCACATTTGCAAGGGTTAGCACTGACCAAGCGCCAGAGTTGGCCCGGCACAAGCCCACATTGGGACAGTGCTGGTTGGAGGTTTGTGATTTACCACTTGGCAGCAGCCTGGACTGCTAAGCAGTCTAGAGGTGAGTTGGGGCATGGGGGAGGCGGGGAGGAGTCATTCTAGGGCATGGGGAGGTGGGGAGGCGGGCAGAGAGAGTGTGGCGAGGGGGCATGGAGGGAGGGGGCAGGACCAGCGGAGCTCAGCTCCACAAAATCCGGAGTCCTGCGTCGAGCCTCTTCGCTCAACATGGAACTCCATTACTCTGCGCCTGCTTGATAGCAGGTATAAAGTTGAGTAGCCCCATTGCGGGGCTACTTTCCTTATGCAGGGGAAAGGGATGAAAGCCCCCTTCCCCTGAGGAGCTGCCGGTGGCTGCCCGGTGCACTCAGGATGCCGTGGCAGCCATTTTGGCGCCTTGGCATCCCCCCTTTCCCAGCAGCTCAGGATTAGGCTGCCCGTCAGCTTCATGAATGGACCAGCCCTGATAGCCCTGGCACCACAGTCAAAGAAGATTCCTATGCTCAATGCTGGCACAATGTCAAAAGGCATTGTTGTTCATCAGTCTCTGGTAATTTTGTTTGCAATAAACATGTTCCAAAACATATTATTTCAAGCTTCTAACGTTTAAAGATAGTGGGCTCCATCTTGCCTTCTCATCTGTTCCTGCTAGTGTTTCCAGTTTCTTTTCAGTCTCATTTTCTTCTTCTCTTCAATGGTGAGACTTGGGAGGGGGGGGGGTGAGAAGCAGAGATTTGCTGGTGAGACAACTAGAGGTAACTCAAGGGAAAAGCTGATGGCTGTGTCTACTCCCAGAGGTGTCACAGGGGCAGAGCCTGAGGGGCATCTGCCCCGGATGCTACGCCAAAGGGGGTGCATGACTGCCCCTCAGGCTCCATCCTAGTTATGGAGGAGGCACTGGTAGTTTTGTACCCCCCATTCCTTCTCCTGTGGAGGCTCCTCTTGAAGGGAAGCCTCCACAGAAAGATAGGGGTGCGAAGCTGCCACAGCAAGTGGCTCCCTCCTCCAGGTAGAACCCAGAAGTAACATGGTGCTTTGGGCACCAGGGCAGTGAGTTATGGCTCTGGCTATTTTTTCTGTCTCAGTTTGGTTTCAAAGCAAACCCCTCCAGCTTTCCTCAAAAATCAGGGAGATCCTTCAGAATTCTGAACAGGCAGAACTTGAGAACTCACTTTTCATGTGGTGGGTATAACATGTAGCTCAGCTCTGAGCTATCCCCACCCATTTGTCACACCCATGCCTCTCATTTCGTTTCTCTTTCTTTCCAGAGTTTCATCTCCTTATACCACAACCTATGACTCTCCACTGAGACATAATAACTAAGTGAAATTTAAGCCTTGAATTTATGCCCATGTTGTAAGATTTCATGGGTCTCCATTCTGGTTTCTGGTTATTAGAAATGCTAAGTAGGAAAATTGGATTTTGCTTCCATGAAGACAAACTAATAAAACAACTACTGGTTTTTATTTTAGTTGGGATGTGATTTAAGCAAGTAATACTCCATTTTATGGGACCCTTGGAGTACTTGTCTGACATTTCTAGAGGTCTACATAAACTTTCATAGCCCTATAACAGTATATTAAGCTATAGGGTCTTCATAAATATGCAAAATAGTTTTAATAAGATCATTGGCTATGATTATTCATCAGTGTGATATTGAAAGAGCACCAATTGAGTCAATAAAAATGTTGGCCTCCAGTGCTCATACTTTCTAAGTTTATTTTATTTTGCTTAAATGGGTTAATAAAATGTTGTAATAATAAGGTCACATTATATAAGTGAATTTGTTAATGGGGATATACTGGGACATTAGCCTATTGGGGCATAGCTAAGAGTGACCAGTAAGTGATGGGCAATGCAATTTTAAGCAAGTTAACCTGGAAGTCAGTTCTCCTGAGTTCAATAGGACTTCCTCCTCAATACATGCATTTAGGATTTCAGCCTTAGCCTGGGGAAGGATATAATATTGTTTAATAAACCCAATTGCTATGCTTATGAGCATTGAGAGCAATGGTAGATGCATAAAGTGCTTGCATTTTATATTGTCAGGTTAAAAATTTATACCAGAAAATGAAGAGTGGGGTTAGATAATTTTTAGTAATATTTTGATAGCATTTTTATACTTCTACCATAAACACATTCATTTGGAAGTAAAGGCACAGGGGAACTGAGCTTAATACCCCTATGGCAGTGCATCCCAAACTTTTGAGCACTGGAACCCACTTTTAAAAACGGCAATCTATTGCAACCCACTAGACAAAAAAAAGAAATATTTTATTTAGTATTATTATTAATAATTACTTAATTAATTAGTAATAATCAGGGTCCTGTGCTCCCGGGGCTGCTAGAGACCTTACATAAAGTATGTAGGCATTTGCTAGAAATTGAGTTCAAGGACTGTTTCCCCAAACCTTTACATTAATTCCAAGGGACCCAGAAGGCTGAACTGGAGAGCAAGATGTGCAGTTAGAGTCTTCCAGGTCAGGCAAAAGAAACTGGGTTCACACGTGATCTACGGTATGCCAATTATTAGAGAAAATGGGAAAATGTGACATTTTAATTTGGGGATATGAAGATGACCTCATACCACAAATTATCATTCCAGCTAACGATTTTCTTCTGCAAACTGGGCAAGGGTGCTTGCAAAGTTGTTTTTGTTTTTAATGTTTCAAAAACTTTTCGTGACTCACAAAAATTAGGCTCATGACCCACTGGTGGGTCCTGACCCACAGTTTGGGAAACACTGCCCTGTAGCATAGCAGCATATAGTACTATAGCACTATATATATAGCATATAGCACTATATAGCATATAGCACTATAGTAATGCAACCCTTTCAGTGAGCGTTGCAATGAGAACATGTTCCTTGACGGATTAGCCCCTGCAAATTACAAAAGGGGGATAGAAGACAAAGGGAGGGATAGTAAGCAAGCCAGGCTGGCTGGTACATGAAGTGACATGAGTTGCATGGAGTGGCAGAATTGGAGGGGTGGCAGACTGACAAACATGTCTGTCTGCTTCCACCTCTACTCTGCAGCTCTGGCCAGCATTCTGATTCTTTTCCAACTTGCTGAGAACAAGAGGATCATGGCAGTGGCAGACCCCTTCTCCCTTCACTGGAGGAAGAAGAGAGAAGGAAAAAAAGCACCTTCATCTACACGTCAACTCCCACAGGTCCTCCTCCTTCCCCCTCTGATGCACTGGATTAAAAAAGGAGGCAGAAAAGAGAACGGAAGAGAAGAGATGAGAAGAGACGAGATGGGGGCTAGAGTGTTAGAATCACCCTAGTTCACTATACTCCTCTCCTCTTCTTGCTTCCTCTTACTCCCAGGAAATTTCTCATCCAGGAGGTTTCCATTCAGGAGCTGCCTGGCTTTTTCATAGTTCATTTGTCAAATCTGATATCTACATCTAGTTCCATTGACACCATCTCATTGTTAGCTTGTCCAGACATTGTCTAGACATTGTAACATTTAGTGTAACTTGAAGGTGAGCCCATAGTTTTATTTATTTGAATTTACATCCAGTCCTGAACTCAGAGACGCAGCAGCAGCAGCTTAGATGAGTGAACTGAAAATGGTGTTATCCTTTCTCACCTCATGCATTGGCAATGTGTATTATGTGGTGCTCATGTACTAAATGCACCTCTTTCTGCTACATTTTACAAAGTCTGAACCATGTTGTCATTTTGAAAACAAAACATAAATGGGAATATTAAAATGCATTGGAACATTGCAATGTAGAACATTCATGTATCCTTTGGCATTTCATTGTTCTTTTGTGACAGCAATGAGCAAGAAATCACCAGCAGAGGGCAATGTTGCTCTGTAACAGGCTCAAAGGTAATGAAATACATGAAAAATCTGATAGGCTTCTGAAATCAGTTGAAAAAGGGGACTCCTAACATCCAAGTGTCCTTTGCCTTGACTCTAAATCTAATATATCTAAAGCACAGGGAGTGAAGAACAAAACACGGTGTTGCTGGAGACAAGCTGGAAACCTTTGGAACCTTTTCTTAAAAATTTTAGGATACAAAAATGCTGTTAGCTTTGGCCACACCTGTCTTATGTTGGCAGTATGTATAGGACTAAAGGCCCAATCCTATCCAACTTTCCAGCAACAGTGCAGCTGCAATGCAGCCCCAAGGTAAGGGAAGAAATGTTCCCATATCTTGAGGAGGCCTCTATGACTGCCTCCCCACCAGAGGATGCAGTTCACGCCCCATTGGCACAGCTACACCGGCCCTGGAAAACTGGATAGGATTGGGCCCTAAGGCTGCAATCCTAACCACACTTTCCTGAGCGCAAGCTCCATTGAACAAAATAGGACTTACTTCTGAGTAGACATGGCTAGGATTGTGCCCTTAATCTAACTCCTTTCCCTCCTTCCATTGGAGAGCCCTGATTCATGCTTCATGCCCTTTCCATCAGGGTATCAGCAGTGACAGTATGGACTATCTACAGCAGCAATTTTCAAACTTTTTCATCTCATGGTACACTGACAAGGTGCTGCAACTGTCAAGGCACACAATCAGTTTTTTTGACAATTGACAAGGCACACCATGCTGCTGGTGGGGGGCTCACATCCCCAATGGCCGTACTAATAAATGACCCTCTCCCAATTTCCGTGGTATACCTGTGGACCATTTGCAGCACACCAGTTGAAAATTGTTGATCCACAGTAAGTAGCTTTAATCTGGAATGTGCTATCAACACCATGGACTTCGAAATTCTGTTTCTGCCAGCTACTAACAAGACACATGCTTTTCAGCTTTCCCAGGTTATCCTCTTTTGACTCTAGCAAACAAAGCCTAGTTGAGCCCCATCTTGGCAGGTGGATGTAATTTGCATTTCAGGTACTTGGAACACTCAATTGCCTATTAGGAAATTCATTTCCCCTCTAATCACAACCAATGCAAAGCCTAGAGAGGGTTTTTTTTTTTTCCTCCTCTACAACAGAGAACAACATGACTTGGAACAAGAGTTTCACATTATTGCATACATTATCCCACTAAAACTAATCATCACAGTGTTCTGAGAAACAGGTACAAGATTATTCATAATCATCTCTAGAGCACTCTTTAGTGTTGAAAGTACTTTACCATCCTTATATTACTTATCTCCATAATTAATCTCCATCAAGATGCATGTTGTGTGTGCAGTTGTATGTGGGGATGACAGGTCTAACACTGGCTATTAGTCATGATGACTATGTAGCACACTTTCAATTACAGTTGCTGTAGGGGAGGTGGGCACAGCAGGGAAAGGATACTGGCATCCTGCCCTGCTTGTGGGTTTCCTAGAGGCATCTGCTTAGTTTGCTATGAATGATGGACTTCTGGTCTGATCCCACAGAGCTTTTCTTATGTTGTCATGTGGTGATGGTGGTGAGGTCAGAGTCATTCTTGCTGCCCCCTGCACCTCTGTGCCCAACCCCTATGCATCAGAGGTGGAATCTGCACAAGAGAAACTAAGGGCAAATCCAGAAAGTGCCTTTGGCTGGTGCTAGTCCCTTGTGCGGGCTGAAGAGCTTCGCGAAAGTACCATAAAGCAGTTTTGCACCACCTTTGGAAGAAAGTGGCCTGTGCGCGGATGTGTACTGGCTTTGGATGCCGGCCCAAGCCCCATTGGGCCAGCAGAGGAGGTAAGCCCGCACCAGCCAAGTCAGGCAGGGGTTGGAGGCATGGGAAGGGGGTGTTTTGGGGTGAGGGAAGGCTGGGCAGCAGGTGGGCTTGTGGGTGGGTGGTGGGGGATGGGGCCAGGATCCTGCACTTGTGCTGAATCTTAACTCCAGTACTGGGCAGCCCAGGGCAGCTCTATTCTGCTCGGATCTGAGCCACCTCCTGAGGTGGTGCAGATCCGAATAGCCCCATTGGAGCTGCTGTGGCTTTACCTGGGGTAAGGGGAAGCAATTCCCCTTGCCCCGAGCTGAGCCACTTTTGGGCCCGGCCCTGCCCCTGCCCCATGTTGGGTACGGGGCAGGCCAGCTGACCTGCCTGTGCGGGTTAGGATTGGGCTGCCCAAGTCTACAAATCAACACATGTAGGCTATAGATCACTGTAGGGTCCCTGCCCTGGAGGGGCCTGGAGCAGGCTTGTTCCACCCCCAGGGAGGCCTTATAAAGGGGAGAGGGAGTTCCAGGACCCTTGTCCTCCTCCCTAGCAGAGCTACCAAACCTGGCCTAGGAGCTATTCACCTCACAGCTCCCTGCTTCACACTGACTTCCTTTCATCCCTGGCCTCCCTGTTTTATGGAGCAAGCCCACCCCCCTTTGGCCCCTCCCCTTCCTCCAGGTGGGGCAGAAAAGGCATTCTGTTCCTGACTTGTTTCCTGCAATGTTCCTTGTTTGCCCTACTAGCCCCCTCTGGCTGGTTGGGGTGAGCCAACCTGCTTTGCCCCCTTCAAGGGCAGGGAAGCCTCCTCACCCTGGGCATGGGGTGCCTGCTCCAGGGTAAGTTGGGGGTCAGGGCATCTGGGAGGGGCCCTGACAATCACATACTGATGTGCAACTTGCATAGGATTCTGAATAGGCATCACTACCAATCCATGGCGGCTGGATGCAGCAGTGGGATGTGGAAACATGGATAGTCATGTAGAAAAGTATCACTCTATTCATTGCAACATCCTGGATTCTTGTATGAATCCATTTGTAGAGTTAAAAAAAAAACAACTTGGAAACACAAAGGCACACATTTCAGAACTACATGCTAAACAGGAAGTCTAGTTGCAAATACTAGAATGAGGCCATGGATTTTAATTGCTTTAATTATGCATCCAAATGCTGTAATCCACAGCTGTGATTGATTTTTCTGGTGTCAAATTTCTGGCACATAATTAGAGAGAGTAAAAAAAAAGAGAAGAAAAATGCACCTATTAGCACATGACATATACAGGAATTATTCTCTGTAGACAGAAGAAGCAAAAGTCTGAGAACCAAAACTCCATGATGTGGCCAGACCTGTCTCACAGAAATCTCTAACAGAGAAGTCTCAGTGCTGCCAAAGGAGAGATTGTCTTAAGACATTCTTGGGGGAAACCAAGACAGTTGGACTAACATAATGCTGAAGACAGGATTTTAGTAAGTTAAAGGTGCAGTGACAAGGCCTTTAGCAAGGGTGGCCATCTTCATCCATCTACTTGCCTACACTGTGTCTCCTCCCCCTTCCACCCTGTCCTGCTCTTTTCCAGTTCAGGGAGTAGGAGAAGTGTGGATGTGAGGAAAGACGTTGGTTAGAGCATCTCCAATGCTATAGTCAAACACTCTTCTCCACCCATCCTCTTCCGTCCCTCTTTTTCTTTTCCTATCTATTCAGTGGGAGGAGTAGAGGTTGGCACATCATCAGGTAAGTGAGGGTAGCATTTGGCCCGTCTCCTCAGCTGTCAGGAGGTCTTAGGTTGACCCTGCATACAGCATAATTTAAGTCAAGGCTGTCAAACATAAGGCCCGGGGGCCGGATGCAGCCTGCGGAAGCTTTTTATCCAGCCCTCAGGCTCTCAGTTGCTGAGGTATTACTGTTATAAGGGCAACCAACATGAAGATTGGGCTCTCCCATATCTTGAAATATGATCAAGATTTGTGTATTTTCTCTTCTGTTATTTGCAGCTGAGGAATTCCTAAGTGAGAAAAAGTGCTTATTTTTGGTTATGACCTGTTTAATGACATCATTTCCTGCCTATTGACATCACTTCCGGCCCTCAGCAGGCACCATGAATGCTGTTCGGCTCTTGGTATGAAACGGATTTGACACCCCTGATTTAAGTACTGAGATCATTATGTAATCAAGAATCACCAATGATAGAATGGAGTGGTTTAATGTGCTTACATTTGTGCCATTCTCCTGCACAAGAAAAGATTATTGCCACTGCTTTTGGTGCAATGATGTATGTATCATCAAATGTCTGTATCCACTGTACCCTGTGCCAAGGTAAACATTATTCGAGAATCATTTTGCATCAGTGCGCTTCAGACGTTCCACCTTCAGGGAACCTTTCCTGAAAGGATTTTGAGGCATCGCTATGGATCTGCTAGTACGTAGATAATCCCTAAACACTGCACAGGATGCTGGAATGTGTTCTAGAATACATACAGGGTAGTAGGTTGGCAACCTTCAGTCCTGAAAGACTATGGTATCGCACTCTGAAAGGTGATTCTGGAACAGCGTCTAGTGTGGCTGAAAAGGCCAATTCGGGAGTGATAATCCCTTCCACACTGGGAGCAAGTGCAGTTTGTCCCTGGTCTGTCTCCCTGGCTATGGGTCTTCCTTCTTTGCCTCTTAGCCTCAGACTGTTGGCCAAGTGTCTCTCAAACTGGGAAAGGCCATGCTGCACAGCCTGCCTCCAAGTGGGCCGCTCAGACGCCAGGGTTTCCCACTTGTTGAGGTCCACTCCTAAGGCCTTCAGATCCCTCTTGCAGATGTCCTTGTATCACAGCTGTGGTCTACCTGTAGGGCGCTTTCCTTGCACGAGTTCTCCATAGAGGAGATCCTTTGGGATCCGGCCATCATCCATTCTTATGACATGACCGAGCCAACGCAGGCATCTCTGTTTCAGCAGTGCATACATGCTAGGGATTCCAGCACGTTAGAAAAACCCTGCTGGGTCAATCCAGATCCTGCATTTTGTATCCCACAGAAGCTGGTTAGATACCTCTGGGCGGACCATGAACAGGACGTGTAGGTCACATGAGATAGGCTGCAATCCTTTGTGTACTTTCCTGGGAGTAAGACCCGCTGAACACAATGAACTACCCATACACAGGATTAATAAAAGTTGCCTGGAAGACAGGGAAGGGGCAGGATGTGTACACCTATGAGCACAGACATTGATAATCATGTGCTTGTGGGGTCTGTTTGGTGAGGGAAGATATCCAAAATGGCCCAGTGTTAACATTGTGTGTGTTTGTGTGCTGCCACCTGGCAACCATTGGGACAAGCACCACCTGCAGCCATTGCCATTCATCTGTCCCACCCCAAATTCTGTGTCTGTGAAAGACTGTCAAATGACCTCCTTCAACATTGCTCCCAGAACCTCCTGATTGGTCCATGGAAGAATGGTTGGGAAAAGAGACATTAGGCCCCCAGGAAGTTATGTTCCCTGAATTTCCTGCCCCTAAGAGACCATGAAATAGGCTCTAGAAGTGGGAAGATGATTCCTTGCCTATCCCAAATTAATGATACATGAGCTAGTAAGAATAGTAAAACAGTAACAGAGAGGTCTTGCTTCAGATATTGTATCACAATGTATTTTGCACCTATCCCTCTCCCTCTTTTAAGACAGGTGAGCTGAATGTGGAGTTTTGTGTCATGGATGAGTGCATCAATTTTTATTCCAATATCTTAACCTTCAAGGATGATCTCTTATTATAACGCATATTGCATTATTCCTTCCCCAAGTTTGAATTGATTTTTTTCCCATGCTGAGTTTGTTTATATCCCTGCTGCTCTTTGTCTTTGATTTTGGTTTACTGCTCTTGGTTTTAATTATGTTAGCTTATTTTTTTTTATGGGTTTGTTAGTTGTTAGTTTATTCTTTTATTATTGTGAGCCGCCTTGGGGGGCCTAAAGACTGGGCACACATGTCTATCTCGAGATGGATAACACTGAAACCTGGTGTTGCAATTAAGTGTGATTTGAAATGTCATGGATGCATAAGCCAATTTCATTCTGATAGCTCCACTTGAGAGAGAGAGAGAGAGAGAGAGAGAGAGAGAGAGAGAGAGAGAGAGAGAGATCATGCTACAAACAAAAGCCAAATGTCAAATCAAACTAAAGGTAGTTTGATTACCTTTAGCCAGAGGTAAAGCCAGCAGCAACAGTGAACCTCTGGCTCCACCACTGATTATGACAGCAAACCCAAATGGCTGCCAGTGGTGTCCTGCACATGCTGCCATATGACCATTCATATGACAGAACTGTGTAGAGCAGTCCTAAAGGGCAAACTAATCCTAGTTAGGATTGGGTTTTAATGATATACATACTGTTGTTCAGATAGGCCTTGGAAAGATGATGACCTAGACCAGCGATTTTCAACCTTCATCTCAGGACACACGGACAAGGTGCTAAAATTGTCAACGCACACCATCAGGTTTTTGACAAGGCACACCATGCTGCTGGTGGGGGGGGGGCAGGCTAACATCCCCCAATGGCCCTAATAATAAATTACTACCTTTCCCCAAATTCCCGTGGCACTCCTGCAGACCATTTGCAGCACACTAGTGTGCCACAGCACACTAGTTGATAATAGTTGACCTAGACATTAACAAATGCCCCTAGGCAAATTTCTAAGTTTACCTCTTTCTGAACCTGAAGTTTCATCTTGGCTAAGGTTGTTTGAAAAAAAAGTTTCAAAGGCAGCAGCTGAGTTCTCCTCCCGATGGCACCCCTGCTTTTGCTGTAGAAGTCCCAGAGTTTCACTGTCCCCTCCCACTAGCTCCCTCTTGACTACACTCCTGCTAGTAAGCATGCAAGTTCAGATCTTAACTTGAATGCCTGGTGATTGAGAGTGGGTGCAATCTCAATTTCCCACCTCTACACATTCACTGAACATTTGAAAAGATCCATAGTGAAATATGATTGTAGGGTCATTTTCAATAAGCAATACTTTAAAATATCAGTGGACAAGTTTAGCTTGACCTTTAGCTGAAGACCACTTGTACTGGATGAGAATTCTGTGCATCCCTTGGGTTGTGATTTTACTGTACTTAAATCACTGAATTTAAATGTCAACCAATTTAAACAGGGAGAGTTACTGAGAACCACATATAAAATTAAAATACTTGAAAATCTGTTCATCTCCTCAGGATTTCATTAATTTAACCCAAGCATCTTTCTTAAACTGGCTATTTCCTGAGTATATCTTAAGAGCCTGTATCTTTTTGCCTGAGAGGAAAAAAGCAGCAGTGGGAGGGAAGGGGTTATTTTTATTAGAAAAAAGGGGTGGTAGGGAAAGGGTTAAGTGCTGTAAGCAGCAAAAGGGATCTAACAGCTGTGTGCAGGGAAAAACAGCAATAATACCAGCTGCAGAGAAAAAAATCTTTAAAATTAGGCATTAAAGATACTGTACATTTTGTCTCTACAGCTAGACTGTTGCTGTTTTTATTCATATTGTAGTATGAAGTATGGGCACATTGTAGTAACTTTTATTTTGTTTTATGTTTTGAAAATAAGAACATATTCTCATTTTTGAAACTGGAAGGAAATTTTATGTGGTATAAACTTGTCCCCTGATAAAGGTGTCCTTGAAAAACTCAGATTTGTTCTGAAGAAATGCCTCTAGTTAGGATGGAAGTCTTGGTTGACTTGAACTAAATGCCATAAAACTAGATATATTTGCTAATGAGATGCAATGTCTGGGACAAAAGGAGTAAAGCAACTTGGGAGAAAAAATGGAAAAGAAACCTTTGACAGAGAAAAATAAAAGTTAGTACAATTATGAGAGTAGGAGGGTAGGAGATCAGGCAAAGCGGAATCTGCTTAAGAAGGATTTTGAAAGGGTCAGAATAAATTAGCATGCGTATTAATTTCACAAGCTACTTGTTTGAAATCAGACACACCTATTAAGCACAATTTCCATAGTCTATTTTTACTGTGGCATAGAGAATATACAGAATAGAATGCAAGTGACAGAGTTGTGGCATGAGACCAAATAGACATCACATTTATTTCCTCTGTCCAAGAATTTCATGTTACCACAGATGCTCTGGGGACACATGTCCACATGTCTATACATGCATGCCCAGAACATGCATGTCTAAGGACCTTTGTCTCTTGGCCATGATGCACATACCCTGCAGGTTGGTACCATGCAAAAAGGAAAAGAAGGGACCTGGAGCTCAAACTGGGGCAAAAAAAAAAAAGTTTATGTAGAGGATTTGTTACAATAAACATAGGATGGGAAAAAAAGCAGTAAAATACTAAACAGACATCAATAACTGCTGGACTAGGAAGCTGATACTGCCCAAGTGAGTAAATGTTGGCAACCTTCAGTCTCGAAAGACTATGGTATCGCGCTCTGAATGGTGGTTCTGGAACAGCGTCTAGTGTGGCTGAAAAGGCCGATTCGGAAGTGACAATCCCTTCCACGCTGGTGCCAGCTGCATGAAATCCTCTGTCTCTGCTGGACAGAAGGTGGAGTACCTCAAGACATGAGGGATGCAGACATC
Source organism: Tiliqua scincoides (assembly GCF_035046505.1). Lineage (NCBI taxonomy): Eukaryota > Metazoa > Chordata > Lepidosauria > Squamata > Scincidae > Tiliqua > Tiliqua scincoides. Next base: position 220,340,952 of record NC_089823.1, read on the forward strand.
ATCACGCTGTACAAGAACAAAGGTGACAGGGGTGTCTGCAACAACTACTGCGGCATCTCTCTCCTTAGCATTGTAGGAAAGCTGTTTGCCCGAGTTGCACTAAAGTGGCTCCAGGTACTTGCAGAGAGTGTCTATCCAGAATCGCAGTTCGGTTTCCGAGCCAACAGGTCCATCACTGATATGGTATTCTCCCTTAGACAACTGCAGGAGAAATGCAGGGAACAATGACAGCCACTCTTTATAGCATTCATAGATCTCACGAAGGCTTTCGACCTGCTCAGCAGGGATGGCCTCTTCAAGATTCTCCCCAAGATCGGATGTCCACCCAGGCTACTCAGCATCATCAGATCTTTCCACAAGGACATGAAGGGCACTGTTGTCTTTAATGGCTCCACATCAGACCCCTTTGACATCCAAAGCGGAATGAAGCAGGGCTGTGTTCTTGCGCCAACCTTGTTTGGGATTTTCTTCACTGTCCTGCTGAAGCATGCCTTTGGAACTGCAACAGAAGGCATCTATCTCCAGACCAGATCAGATGGAAAGCTCTTCAACCTCTCCAGACTGAGAGCAAAGTCCAAAGTCCAGCTGAAATGTCTGCGTGACTTCCTCTTTGCCGATGATGCAGCTGTCACTACCCACTCTGCCAAAGATCTCCAGCAGCTCATGGATCGTTTTAGCAAGTCCTGCCAAGATTTTGGACTGACGATCAGCCTTAAGAAAACACAGGTCATGGTTCAGGATGTGGACTCACCTCCCTGCATTACAATCTCTGCACATGAACTGGAGGTTGTCCATGACTTTGTGTACCTTGGCTCAACGATCTCTGACACTCTTTCTCTCGATACCGAGCTAAATAAACGCATCGGTAAAGCAGCTACCACATTTTCCAGACTCACAAAGAGTGTCTGGTCCAACAAGAAGCTGACAGAACATACCAAGATCCAGGTCTACAGAGCTTGTGTCCTGAGTACACTTCTGTACTGCAGCGAGTCATGGATTCTTTGCTCACAGCAGGAGAGGAAACTGAATGCTTTCCACATGCGCTGCCTCCGACGCATTCCTGGCATCACCTGGCAGGACAAAGTTCCTAACAACACAGTCCTGGAACAAGCTGGAATCCCTAGCATGTATACACTGCTGAAACAGAGACGCCTGTGTTGTCTCGATCATGTCGTGAGAATGGATGATGGCCGGATCCCAAAGGATCTCCTCTATGGAGAACTCATGCAAGGAAAGCACCCTACAGGTAGACCACAGCTGCAATACAAGGACATCTGCAAGAGGGATCTGAAGACCTTAGACCTCAATAGGTGGGAAAGGCTGTGCAGCATGGCCTTTCCCAGTTTGAAGAGACACTTGGCCAACAGTCTGAGGGAAAGAGGCAAAGAAGGAAGGCCCATAGCCAGGGAGACAGACCAGGGACAGACTGCACTTGCTCCCGGTGTGGAAGGGATTGTCACTCCCGAATTGGCCTTTTCAGCCACACTAGGCGCTGTTCCAGAACCACCATTCAGAGTGCGATACCATAGTCTCTCGAGACTGAAGGTTGCCAACAACAATTTGTTTGGGGAGAAATGTGGCTTGTTCTGATTTCACTGCTTGTCGAAATCAATGCACAGGCCTAATCCCCCAAAATGACGGAACAGATTCCTAGTTTGTTTAATTTCAGGTGGTGCCCTAGTAACTATTAAAAAAACCCAATCCCAAAACCAACCCCAAAAGAGAATAGTGCTGAAATGAAAACTTGTCTTTAATCTGCTTTGAAGGCTTATATTATCCTGTGGGTGATGATCAACCCTCTGCCATTATTGCTTTATTACATTCTAAACGCACTGCTCTCCCGTGGATATAAGCTTATGAGGAAGGCGTGGTGTGATTGGAAATCTGGATTAATATTAAAATATTTTCAATCAGAACCATATGAAACCATTTTCAACTCTGATGAATACTTAAGAAGCCATCCAAAGCACCCCGCTCAAAATGAAAAAAAAAAATTATCTCATATGAATATATCATTTTGTATGAGCAAAAACTGAGTAATATTGAAACAGTTTCTCGGAGTGCTGGAAAACAGTGTGCACAGTCTTGGACTCTATATAATCATTTGACAACAGTCTTATGGAGAGGCACTCAGGAGGCACTCATGGTGTTCAGGAAGGCTTGCCTGTTGGCAGAGGGTCACGGGTGTTAATGGATTAATGACTGTTTTCAAATCATTGAGTTCCAAGTAAGTCATTCCAGAATGCCACACCATTAGTGGTTATAACATTTGGTTGCATGTGATTTCCAACCTAAATTTGTTATGGTCAATTTATAGTCCAATCCTATGGGAACCTTCCATCAGTACCCTCTTTACTTATTTGTGTCTTTACTGGCATTGCAGCTGTAGCCACAACACACACAAAGGGGCTACCAGTGTGAAAGGCTGGCAACTGTGTGCACCACTGAAGTGCCCAGCCTATCCAGCTTTCCAGCGACAATGCTGACACAATGCAGCCCCAAAGAAAGGGAACATTTGTTCCCTTACCTTGAGGAGGCCTCTGTGGCTGCCCCCCCCACCTCAGGATGCAGCTCACACCCTGTTGGCTTGGCTGCATCAGTGTTGGAAAGATGGATAGGATTCTATTGTTGGCATCCTTCAGTCTCGGAAGACTATGGTGTCACGCTCTGAATGGTGGTTCTGGAACAGAGTGTCCTCTCCAGTGCGCGAAGCCTGGGTAAAGTAGGTATGGAGGATAGGCTGTTACCCATGCAGCAAATCCCCCCTCTCCACGTCACTGAAATGGTCCCATGGAAAGGCAGAAGCCAATACGGTTGGTTCCAGCGGTGTTGCAGCAGTTGCCAGAATGTGACTGTGTTCAGCCGTGAACTGCCTCAGGGACTCCGGCTCTGGATTTTGCCTGGAGCTTGACTCCTGAAGCCTTTTCCATAACTGGATGTAGCCACAAGGCAGTGGAGGTTTGGGATCAGAGTTTTCCTTCTCTCGGATGAGCTGCCTTCCCAGGCTAACGAGTTCCACCTACCCAGTGGCTGTTTAGTGGGGTCTCTCCTAAATCTACATGTGATCCAGAAGAAGGCTGTCATTGAAACACATGGGACTGACAAATACTTTTTTTTGGTCTAGTGATTGAGAGGAAGGCTGCCCAAAGAATGCTAAGCAGGAGCGGTCCTGGTTGAATTTTTGAATGCTGATAAAGTTGTCGCGAGACAACAGAGCCAGGAGTCACTGTTTACAGCTTGACCAACCTGAAACTGGTCCTTCTGAAAGCTTGGAAGGCATACCCAGATGCTAGATGTGATGACCATGCCATGAAGGATTCCATCTGGAAGAGAAAGGGTTCTGTGAGCTGCCCATAGAACATTTATTGTAAAAACTCATTTGTGCTGTACTATAGACCTTTGTAAGCCACCTTGGGCATTTGCTTCAGCATGGGTAAGGCAGCTTCTTGGAATCTGCCTCCTCCTGAATCTCTTGCCATTCACTGTTACTGTATGATATCAAGTTCTTGTACTATGAGAAAAGGTGAAAAGCTTACCCTTGTCCAAGGAAGGTGATCTTGCGTATTTACTCTATACTTTTGTGAGGATAATGCTTGGAGCTAGTTATAAGTTACACCACTGAAAATCCAGTTATAAGTTACACCATTCACTGTTAATTTAAAATCAGAGAAAAGTCACTGTAGCAATAAAACTATTCTATTCAGAAAGCATTTGGCTGGTTGAATCAGGAATGTTTTAGTCCTCTGTGGACACATGGTGTCAATGAAGGCAGACTTAGGGTCTCAAAGGAGTTATTATTTCACATTACATGGAGGATCTCTGAACACCTTCATCGTAATGGAAAAATCTTTCATAATGGACAGTCTGAAAGATGTAAAAATTATTCTCTGTCACTGTGATTTTATGGGGGAAGATGCTTCGCCACTCTGTCTCCCAAAGCAATCCCAATAAATCAACACTACTGAAAACATTAAAAAGTTTGGCAGAGCAAGACAAAAACTGTATCTCCAGAAAATTATGACTGTTTCCCCTCCTGCAATGCTTCAAGAACACTTCACAGTAGCTCTCAAGTTCAACTCCTCCTCCTAAGTCTACTGCAGATGTGAGCTGAATTTGAAACAAAGTGATGGATTTTCATTCAAGAAATTTGTGTCACACCAAGTGCATGAAGAGCTTACTGGATCACCGGGATTTATGATGGATCATGTTTTCTGAGATTTAAAAATGAGTAATGGCCCAATCCTATCATACAGGTATAACAATGGAACTCAAGTTCCACTCTACTGCGTGGTACTACTGTACCTGGTGGTCTGCTACTGAATACAAGGAAGCTGCCAACAGAAAGAGCCGGTGGCTTGCTGTGTGCACTAGTGGCTACCCCAGCTGCACCATAGCAGGTAAGGCTAGATGTGGGTTGGACATGGGAGGTTAGGTGGAGGTTTGGGGTGGAGAGGGGGGAGTACAGGGGATGGGAAGTAGGCTGTGGAGTGTGGATCTCGGCTGCAAAGGTGCACACCTATCCCCAATTTTTCAAGCCATCCTGCCCCTTCCTCTCTAGCAAAATAGCTGATGTGGGTGAGAGGATACCCATAGGTGATCAGGTGGCCATCTGATCCTCCCCCACAGCATACAGCATATGCTCCGGCAGCATGGCTGCATGGCAGAAGATTCTCGTGGATAGGATCGAGCTCTTTGGTGTAAATCTTATAGAAGTTTAGAGGTCTTTGGAAAAGAAGACCTTTGGGGATTTAGCGCATGTGGGGACAGCACTGTTTCAGACTTGGAGCCATCTCGAAGTACCATTATAAGGAGAACCACAAGGAAGTTTGGGCACTCATAGTGACTGTGTAATACTGTGCATACTTACAAATGTAGAAGTTGAACAGGTATTATTGGGTAGAAGAAAGGACACAGGCTGGCAACATAAGCCCTCTTCTCCTGAATCTAGATCAGCTCTCTATGACGGTATTTCTCAATGCAGGGAAGTACCATTGGTCAGTAGTAGAATCCATAATTTACTTTACTCCCAGGTTCAAACCTTGGTATCACCAGGTAAGACTAAGATTAAAAATAAATAAATTCAAAGTCTTGGAAAGTTTGTACTAGTCAGTGCAAATGGTATAAAACTAGGTAGATCAATGTTTTGACTCAGTATAGGGCAGTTTCCTATGATCAGACCTATTCACTTTAAGAAGTCCCCATGTTTTCAACATAATCCCCCATGTTATCATGTGTGGAGACTTCAGTAGAGGCTTTTATGCTTCTCACAGAAGGGACCCCGATCTGTGTTACAGTTGACTGACCTTTGTGTTTCAGATGAGAAATTGCCATTTTTCCGAAGATAATGGACATTATTCAGAAAGATGGCAACCTTTAGCCTTTGAATTGCCAGGGCATTGCCCAGAGGAAATAAAAATCAGAAATGTGTTGACCCTGTGAAAGCTGTTACAGCAAAGTCATATATTTGTTTTTGTACAAGGGGCCATTTCTCTTCTTTTTTGGTTTTGGCAAATACAAAGGTCAGACATTCCTACCATTTTGAGCAGATAAATATCAGAGTAATTTAATTGTAAAATTGTCTAGTGTTGGATTATTCATGTGCATGTTTCATCATGGGAAACCCGATGGATTTGTCACTCTGTGTTTATGACATTTCAGCTTGTGGTAAGGGTAATTTTGGCCTGTGGTATTGGCATTTTAATGAAAACCTGAAATAAGGTCTTATTTGTCATGTAGACCCAAATTAAGTCTGTTGCTGCCCTGGCGGTGTGGGCAGGTATGCACAAAATAAGGTACTTTTGCAATAAATGAATAATTGATTGTGTTGATGGTGACTGCCAATCTACGGTAATGAGTTACACCCAATCCTACCTAACTCCCTCACTGCTATTGTAACCACATCATCACAGCATGTGTTGCATCCTGTGTGTGTGTGGGGGGAGGGGGGAGTTGCAGAAGTCTCCTCCAGGTAAGAGAAAATTTGTTCCCTTGCCACGGGGTAAGCCTCTGCTGCCCTGCTGGGTCTGCTTGAACCTGTGCCAATGTTTCTGCTGGCGCAAGTCCATGTGGATACAGGAAGGTGGAAAAAGGCCAGGGAGGTGGAAAGGATATTGATGTTGCTGCCACTGCCAATACCACCCCATTCCCTGCCTTTACATGTTCCCTTCCTGTCCTGGGGGTCTGCCCCATTCTTCCTCTCCCTAAACCCCCCCCCCCCGCTGTCTTAATAACACCAGGGCTTTCCTGGGGCCACTGGTGCATGGTTGCAGCCACTCATCCCTTCAGGATTGTCCCAACTGCCTGAAATGTGTCACCTTTTGCAGCTGCCATAAAGCACACTACATGCTGAAACATGAAATTCTGGCAGTGCAGAAGGCCCATAGGAATGGGCCCTGAGAGTGTTGAATAGTGTTGGACCAAGGAGACCTGTGTTCAAAATTCTCCTCACCCATGAAATTTACTACGTAGCTTGGACAAATCACCACCTCTTAACCTAGCCAATAGAACTTACTCTGAGGTAAGCATGAATTAGAGCCTTAGAGCCCAATTCTATCCAATTTTTCAGTGCCTGTGCACCCTCAATGCAGTTTCAAGGTAAGGGAACAAATGTTCGCTTACCATGAGAAGGTCTCTGTGACTGCCCCCTATTGGCACGACTGCATCAGTGCTGGAAACTTGGCCACTAAAGTTTGAAGCTTGAAAGACAATCTGCATTAAATGCACAGCTGTAGCTGAAACAGCAGCCGTGCCAATGGGGCGTGCAATGCATCTTGCAGTCGGAGGCAGTCATGGAGGCCTCCTCAAGGTAAGAGAACATTTATTCCCTTACCTTGGGGCTGCATTGGTGCTAGAAAATTGGATAGGACTGGGCCCTAAGGATTTCATAGCCCTGATCTGCAAAGGTGCAAATTGCCCAGCAGCCACTCTGCAAACTAGTCACTCACCAGCGCAGCAGCTGGGCTTCTCTTTTTCTTGCTATTTTTCCCTTATTGCCTGTGACATGTTTTTGGCTCAGACTGTTGTCTCTGGATAGGTATGATAACCACAATTTTGCGCATTCTTTCAAAGAAATGATTGATATTTGCCTCGGAGTGTCTGCGACTCTATTATCTGGAGCTTTATTTATACAGGAACTCAACTACAATCACTTCATTTCGAAGGAGCTGATGACAATGTGGGAAAAGAGACACTATCGCACACGCCGAAAAGATATGTGCAGAAACTGTTATCTGAAGGAATGGCTTCTCGTGACTTCATCTATAGAACTGCTCAAAGTCCTCAGATGTCCTGAACTATAGGATATGTGAACATGAAAAATAATGCAGATTATGATGGCTGTACTTATAATTATTGTTGAAGAAGGCTAGGTAGGCACAAAGTATGCTTTCTGCAGTATTAATCACAGAATCTCCCCTACTTAAGAACATTCAACTTAAGAACTTTTAAGATACAAAGATGTCTGCTGTATGTCCATAGATTGCATTAGGGTAGGGGGTGTCAAATATAAGGCCACGGGGCTGGATGCGGCCTGCAGAAACTTTTTATTCAACCCTCTGGCTCTCAGCTGCTGAGCAGTGCTGAGGTGTTACTGCTGAAAGGGCAGCCCACATGAAAATTGGGCTTTGCCATGTCTTGAAATACGTTCAAGATTTGCAGATTTTTTCATCTGTCATTTACAGTTAATTTATTCCTAAGTGAGAAAAAAATGCTTATTTTTTGTTATGACCTGTTTAATGACATCACTTCCTGCCTAATGACATCATTTTCGGCCCTCAGCAGGCATGATGAATACTATTTGGCTCTCTTTATGAAACATGTTTGACATAGCTGAATAATCCCAGGATTCCCGAATAATCCCCATCTTATTCCAGCCAGCCCCAGCAAGCCCTGTTATCCCACTTTTAAAAGGTAAGACTATACAATATAGAACAGCGATTTCCAACCTTTTTCATTTCATGGCACACTGACAAGTGCTAAAATTGTCAAGGAACACCATGCTGGTGGTGGTGGTGGTGGGGGCTCACATCCCATAATGGCCCTACTAGTAAATGATCCTCCCCCAAACTCTGGCAGTACACCTGTGGACCGTTCATGACATACCAATGTGCTGTGGCACACTGGTTGAAAATTGCTGATCTAGAGTACTATATGGTAGGTGTATTCTAAATACATTTTTTCCCCACAACTTGTTCACTACTGATAATAGTGATGGTGTACTCTAGAACCAAACAACACAGAGACATACCCTGGAACGGAACCCGTTCTTAAGCATAGCTGATGATAAACATATGTAGAAATTAAACTCATTTTGGGAGCAGCTAGTAACTGTTAAAAAAGATATAATTTCTTGGAATATCCCTCTGGAACCTTTGTGATGTATATTGTTGAGCTTTGAGGAATTAGTACCTACGGATAATTTAGAATGGATTCATGGACTCAGAAGCTGCAAGGACTAGAAGTGACTAAGAACTGAAAAGGCAGAAATGAACTTGATGTAGTAGATGGATTATCAATATATTTTATCATACCTAATAAAATTAATAGATTTGGTGGAATGTTGAGAAGGAAAAGAGAAGGTGGACAATTTGAATACTTTTAATTCAGATTGGAATAAATGTTTAGGGTATTGGAATGGGCATACTAACTAGAATATATTGGAAGACATATTCAGTGGTGGTCCTGAGCTTTTTTCTGCCCAGGGTTGCCCTTCTGTTTGCTGCCCCCACCCCTGAACTGGAGCATTTGCCCCCAATGCCCCCTAGGTACACCACTGGAAGTACTGCTATCTAAAGTGATGATGTTCGTCCATTGTTTTTGAAGAAGACCTTGACATCTAATGGGCTGTGGACTGTCCACGGTGTGTCCGCAGGTGACTAATAAGGCCGATATGAGCACGGACTGTTTTGCCACATGTCAGGCAGACGTGTAGGCACCACTGTTGCAGCTATCTAAAGTACCGACCAATAGATAAGTGTGAACTAAACTCAGCAGGGTGCTAACCATTTCCTGCCTGGCCTCTGATTCACCTGGCTAGGGACACTCATTCTGGTATGTCAAATACACCCCTGAGACCAAACCTTTCTGATGGATTTGCAGGTTGCTGGGGTCAGAATGGTGATGCTACCAAAGTTGACTCCACACCAAGTTGCTCACATATGTGGGGGAGGGTCAGAGGGAGAGGAACTTGGTTGCATTCACACACACTGAATCCTATCCCCCTTTCCCAGCTTGGATTCACTCCTTTCCTCTCCTTAAACTTACTCCAGGAAAATATCTGGCATGGTTCCAAGGAGACTTATTGGACATCAGGCAGTCTACTGGGAGAGAAGTAAAATAACTTATACTTGCCTCTCACTGGCTGTCTGATTGCATGTAGTGCGTGCTTTGCTGGCATGGTTGCATGGTGGAAGATGGTGCAGGCATACAACTGAGCTCTGTTAATAATAGGTTTATTGTAACATACATCTTTTTTAGAAGGATCCTATTTCCTACACCCTAGATGTAAACAAGCAGGCTCTGGGGGGAGCACAGGCTTTTGTCCTGGACCAATTCAATGCAAATTGACTTCCCACCCACTCAAAAGTTCAATGGGGAGGCCTCCAGTGTGTGTGTGGGTATCTAAAGGAGAGATTCCTAATGGGGCATCTTTCCTCAGTAGGAAAGTTTTTATTGGACAAACACAGCGAAATAATGTGAACCTTCTATAAAAATGCCAGAAAGAAACCCAAACAAATATACCTAATGTTTAATTCTACAAGTTAAGCAGAGACCCAACGAAGCCTCTTGTTGTGTTTGACAGATAATGTATTGCTTACAAGACAAATTGCTGAGAGAGAAGATTTGCATCTTTAAAATGATTTTATTTTTTTTGGTCTTAGCTGTTTTACTTTGTGTGATTTTTACTTCTGACATTATCTGGCCTTTGTGTGCATGCAGGTGCAAATGATCTTTAACAAAATAAAAAATAATATGTCCAACAGCCCACTTACTGGGATGATCTGGTGGTGGAATAAGTAGTCCATCAGCAGGGACTGCCTTATGGCAGTTGCAAAAGTCTCTCTGGCAGTGCATAAAGTTGCTGGTAAGCTGGGAGGAAAGCAGAATGGGGTGGAGAAGGGGGAACAGGGCAGGGGATGGGTGGAATGGGGGCAAAATGGTAAATACTGCCATATAAGTGGCCTCTCCCACTTGCCTTCCGAGCCATTCTGAGTAGTGGCACGCAGGTCCTGCTTGCTGAACCAAATGGCTTCTCCAGGAAATCTTCCACATGTGGATGAGATCACAGAGCTCTCCTCCTTTGCTGGCTGTGAAGATCATATTGCAACTAAAGTGAAGGATGTGTGTGAAGGCTGTGGGGGGGGGGGTAAGACCAGGAACAATTCATTGTAGAGCTTCTCACTTACCCTCCTGTGACCACAAGTTCACCACAACCATGCCTTTCTGATGCAAGCACCTCCAGGTGAATCCTTGTCTCCAGAAATGCTGATGAAAGACCACATAGCACGTGCCTCTTTCCATGAATGAATGCCTAAGAAGAGAAGCTGAAGGACAGACCTATTGCAGTCCAGAAGCCATCGATTGATTTAGGTTTCTTGGGCCCAGGAGCTGTTCATGTGTTAGGGAAAGAGCTTGCTACTGTGATGTATATACATGTTCTATGTGCACAGAAAAATATCTAGGATAAAGAATCTAAGGGCCCAATACTATGCCTGGGCAGCACCGGCGGCCAGTGCATTTCTCCAGCAATGGCTGTCACAAACTTGCTGTCGGGTATGTTGCTGCCGGCGGTAAGGCTGCTGCACTGGTGGGGAGGTCCAGTGCAGTCGGCACTGGGCCTCAAAGCCAGGAAGCTCCCCTGCTGGCCGACAGAGAGGCTTTTCGGGGTGGGGGAGGGTGGGAGGAAGGTGGGGGGAGGGAGGATCAGGCCCAGGAAGGGGGCAGGGATGGGCACAGGTCTGCAGAGACCCATTGGCAGCAGCAGAGCTTGACATGGAGCTTGACCTGCTCTTCCTCACAGCAGCCCTGGACCTTAGGATTGGGCTGTAAATAACTATCATTTGGTACAAGGATCTAAAAGAATTATCATATGGTACAACAACATCTAGCTTTAACTAGATTAATCCCTCAACAGTTGATTGTTCTGCTTTCCATTTTTTTAATATCTTCAGTTTCAATTTGGGTTTGCTGGTTCCACTGCCTTCCGTTGTAGTTTTGTACGGCAAGAAAATGTGTACAACTAGGCTATTATTCACACATACCGGATCAGTAGTTGGGAGGATGGCTGGTGGTGCAAGGAGGAAGAGTTCCTTTTAGAAGTAAAGTTCATGCAGACCTTTAAAAGTCTAAAGAGCAGCTGCTGAGTGTAATAACTATGAGATCTTTTAATGTCATATATTTATACCAGAGGACATGAAGTTACAGCAGTGTACATGAACACATGCAGAAACGCACCTCAAGTTTGGAAAATGCGAACCTATGCCCTGACACCCTAAAATCCTGACTTGTTGAGGAATTTTGTTTTCCGTTGGGACAGAAGAAATATTGCAGGGTTCTTTTCTTAATCCGGAAAGATTGTTCTTTCTTTGGTTCTACTGGGAATGCTCTTACATTTTCAGAGAAGATGAAATGTTTTCTGATTAAAAAGAGGCCTGATAACGACACAAATTTCTATGAGTTCCTTGCTGTACAACTTGCCTGACATTTAGACAATGCAATTATTTTCAGCATTCCCTTTGAGAAGAAAGTTTGGACTTCTCTTGAAGATTGAGAAGAAAGATGTCACCGATCTAGCAAATACTTCACATTGAGGGTCTTTCCATATACTTGATAGCTTTCCATATGGAAACTCAAAGTTTTTTAATGCAAGTTTGGTCGTCTTTCAGTTCAATTTGCAGAAAAATAGCAGATGTGCAGTAGCATAGCTGGGCTGGCTGGTGCCCCGAAGTAATGATGCCTCCTGCATTATCGCATCATCCCCTGCTCATGTGTTGTCACCCTCCCTGCACGTGTGCAGCCCTGGCCCCAGAAGTGGCTCCATTTGGAGCTATATGGGAACAAAAGTGGGTGGGAGGGCTGATTTCATGGTGTTTATTGAGCGCTTCATATACACGCTGTCAACCCCCCAGAGTAGACAGTGGAAAACTGCAACTCTGTCATGGGGGGGCAACTTACCCCCTGGCTCAGCTTAGCTATGCCACTGCATATATGTCCCTTATTTTTTTTACACATGAATTGCAGATCTTTTGTATCCACTCCAGTGAGTTGATCCAGTCTTTGCCTGACAGCTTGTGTTCCTGCAGTGAGAAGTTCCTGCAGACCATAAACCTAAACCACATATGAAGTCAATATATTTTGTGAATAATTAAAACCAAATGACAAACAATATATTATTGTTCACCATGAATCTTTGTTGTCTACTGAGATTACCACTATTGATTCACAGCCCAATCCTGAGCTGCCTGGAGCTGTGGGACCCGGCGGCTCAACAAAGGGTTCCTGCCGGATCCAGAGCCTCCCATGCTACTGTGGGAGGCTCCTCTGGAGAAGGGGACATGTAGGCACTCATGTAGTCTCGTAAAGAAGGCACTCGTGTAGGGCGTGCAGCCCTGCCCGAGCGCCCTGGATCCTGTGGAGCTCAGCTCCATAGATCCACCTCTCCCCCGCCCCTGACACACCTCCCCCATGACCTCAGACACACCCCCATTTCCTGTTCTGCAGCCTGGCGGTCACAGATACCGCCAAGCCGTGGAATGTGGGCACTCGCCACGTGCTGGCTCAGCGCCGGCCAGAGCTGAGCCAGCTGCGGCAGGAGCCCGGCGGTAAGCCCTGCAAACTTGCCTTACAGACCACAGGATTGGGCTGTCAGGCTCCACATGGACAGGTTTATTACAGAGGGTAATATATGGCTCCTTGACAAAGCTCTAAACACAGAAATTCAGCAGGGTTCCTCACAGCTCATGTGTAGAGTGGCTGGCTGGTTTGAACTTAAAGAAGTCATGAATACGTAGATATCTACTGTACTTGGATGCCACACAGAGGGTCCATGTACCCACTGGATGCTTCAGTTCTTAAATGTTAAGCTTTGCTTGATTGCCCAATATAATATGACCTTGATACTTGATAGCAGAGCAGTCAAATTTGGCTTTATCTTTTGGGATCACCAGTATGACCTGTGATATGCTCTACACAAGTTATTGAACCTGTGGGGGGTTACCGCCATCCAACCACTCATGGGGAGCTCCTAAGGTACCATGGGAAAAGGTCTACGTCGCTAAGGGATGGTGTCTCCTTCTGGAATCTTGGAGACAGTCCCTATTTTAGTTATTTACCCTGATCCTACCTCCAACCTCTTATTACTGCACCCTTCCATGTTTAGAATTATCAACCATATTGTTAATACAATATCCCTGTCCCCACGGCATCTGATGCCTTGGTATCTTTGGTCCATGAGAACACCCACGTGTGGCTCTATCACAACACATCTGGGACATCAATCAAAGGCTCAACAATTTTGATATTTATTCTCAGTTTAAACTGAACTCAGATCCCACTGGAGCAGCAACCTGCCTAGGAGGCTTAATTAGATAACGGTTGGGGAAAAAATAGCATGCAACGTGTGGGTGAGTTCCTTTTGAAAATTGTTTCATGGGTCTTTTGATAGCTCCATCAGGATATGCTTGAACTTTGAAGGTTCCTAAATGACACTTTTTCTATAATGCTGCATTTCCTGGAGGAGAATGTTAATAAAGAGCAGCTACATTTTCTGCAAATAGAACTGCAGTAATATGGAAATGTTTCCAAGTGAAACATTTGTCAAGGAGAGCTGTTTTTTCAACTGCGCTATTGTACAGAAGTGATTTTTTTTTTTAAGTGAGGGTATTTAAGGCTAGAAGATTCTGGGCATCCACCTGTGGCTGTATTAAAGGGGAATGTACACCGGATCCAAATCCCCTTCCCAAACCTGATCCGCCCGCACGGATCAATGCAGATTTGTGCAAGCAATATTGCTGGTGCCGGTACGAGTTGACCCATTGCAGTTGCTGGAGCTTACCCCAAGGCAACAGAGCAAATGTCCCCTTATGTTGAGGAGACCTCCAGCAGTCAAAAATCCCCTGCAGCCCTCCTGGCCACTGCTGCATCGCCATGGGGGGATTTAGATACGATTGGGCTGTTAATCCTGCACACCCCCTCATTCCACACTGGGCCTTGGCATTCTTCTCTCTCTGCAAGCACAACAGGATTGTACCCAGTGTATTTATTCAGGTGTGAGTGGCCTCAATATGTGTCATCCAGCCTACCTAAGTTTTTAAATGGAAACAATTGTTTCTCTCATTTATCTGACCATATATGGCATGCTTTTCTTCAGATATGGACATCTCTTCTTCTCCTTAACTTTGAAGATCTCTATAGGCCCTTATATCTTTGCTCATATTTTCCATCTTAGGCCTGCCCATGACCAGTACTGGTTAACTGAACCCAGGGCTGAACTGCCAGGGCTGGCAGTAGGAGCCCTTGGATGCAGGAGTTTGGGTTAGAGCATCTCAATGGACAGTAAAGGATTCCCAGGTACTGTCACGACTCCACCCACCCAGACTGGTTATTGGATCACCTCAACAGGAAGAGCTATGAAGGGTTCCTGTTGAGACTTTTCCTGGGCAAGAATATTCTTTCCTGGCTCTAGTTTTCAATTTGTTCTGATTCTTGGCATGACTCCTTAGCTCCTGGTTCCCAGTCCTAGGGCTCAGCTTGGACTCTTAACAGCACACAGTTTTTCTGGTCTGAAGGATGCTGGCTGCTTGGCCACTTATCTACTTGGGATTAGTGGACAGATCTTTCAGATAGAGAATGTAGCTTCCAGGCAGACATGTCTTCTCAAAGTAAACTGTATGTTGTCATAACTATCTCCATCCTTTTGGAGAGAGGCTGAGGTATTTCCTACAACTTCTTTTGATTTAGTTTGTAGTCCAGTGCATGAATTTGTTAGAAGACCCTTGATAGTATCATAGTACAACTTGATTAGATTCCCCCCCCCCCCCGGCCTTCCAAATCCTTCAGTGGTTGGGTACATTAATCTCTCATTACGTTTGTCTGGAATTGGGGTTGCTTATGAGTAATCATAAAGTGTCAGCTCTGAAAAGCGACCATTTGTTAGCTTCGCAGGAATGAAAAACGGTGATAAGTGAGGTGGTAAAAAGTCAAATTAAATGTTAATTGATTCAGGGGCACAACGCTGTGAGCCACTTAGTTTAGACACAAGCATTACATTTATCCGTTCTGACAAATTGTTCAGGGTGGCTTCCTAGAGACTCACAGTCCTGTTTTCTCTGGTGTCATCGTATATGAAGGGTCCATAACTTAAATAAATAAAGCTATTCCTATCATCAAATGTTTACCAAGTGGGAACTGAGGAACAACTGCAGTCTACTTTGACTATTCATAGTCAAGCTGTTTTAAGAAAAGCGGTGATTGGAGGAAAAACATTGAGAATAAATTCAACTCCCCCCCTTTTTTTTGCATAAAGAAAAGGAACATGGACACACTTGGAGGAATTAAATAGAAAAGCCTTTCTTAATCATCCCACAACATTTAAATTGCCCAGATTTGCATAAATACTAAAGTATGAGTCATTCTCTCCTCCCTCTTCCTCAAATCAATTACTGGCTCATTGTAATTAACTTTCATTTATCTCTCATAGGACAAAAATAAGATGCTAATATTCAGTAAGGAAGTTAAGCAGCAGGGACACTTATTGGATGGGATCCCAAGAAAGTGGGGTGTGTTAGACTGCCATTGAAATTAATGGGCCAAAAGTACTTCATAGAGCATTTATGTACGCCCTGATTTTTTTGTTTTCAAAGGAACTTAAGCTGGACATAATTTTCTTTGGACTGCATTTATGAGATTTGCAGCAGTAGAACCCAGGTTGGTATCTGATGCCAGAACATCAGTGTCCGGCAATTATTGTCATACTGTTCTAACAATTTTATGGTGGTGCTGGAAAAGTGACTCTTAAGGTTGATTTCTGAGAGCCAGGGTGGTGTAGTGGTTAGAGAGGTGGACTCAGACCTGGAAAATCCAGGTTCAAATCCCCCCTCAGCCATGAAGCTTCCTGGGGGACCTTGGGCCAGTCACTTTCTCTCGGCCTCACCTACCTCACAGGGTTGTTGTGAGGACAAAAGGAGGGAAGCAGCTGTGTACACCACCCTGAGCTCTTTGGCGGAAGGGAGGTATGAAAATAAAAATAAATAAATAAATTTCATACAGGCATTTGGTTGGCAGGTCTATTTTCTATTTCCAATTGTCTTATCATTATGCTTGTGGAAGACACGTTGTCTGATTAACAGCCCAATCCTATCATCTGGGCCCTGCCGGCGGCACATGAGTTTCACTGGTGGAAGTGCCAGGATCCTGGCGGAAGTGTCTGGATCCTTGTGCATGTTGTGTGACGATATGGTCATTCTCACTGATGCCACTGGCAAGCGTATCAAGGCCACCAGAGTGGTTGCTGATGGCTTACATGGGCCCGTGGTGAGGCCTCTGCCCAGTAAGGCAAGGTGAGTTGGCAATGGGGCCAGGCAGTGGGAGGAAGGAGTTGGAGGATCAGGGGTGTTTCTGGGTGGGGAGGGAGGAAGAACTGGGGGCAGAGAGGAGGCAGGAGGGAGTGGATCCAGCAGCAATGGCATATACTGGATCTTATCCCCTCCTTTTCAAACTTCCCCACCCCTTTCCTCTCCTTGGACATATGACACCAAAATAGGTGTATGTCCGAGGAAGCCCATTGGTGCTCAGGCAATGTATCAGGAGGAAAGTTCAAAAAGTTTTTACTTACCTCTGGCAGGCTGTTAGATCACCCCCCCCCCCATACAATGCAGCATGTACCATAGGATGCAGTCTGTGCCCTTTTGGCTGCCACCATCCCATAAACCACAGTGGGTGCCAAACCCTGGCCCATGAGTCAGATCCAGTGCCCGTTGCGATCCTTCTCCTGTGTGAACAGCGCTTACTGTTCCACTGGGGAGCCTCTTTTCCGTGCCTGTGCTCACCCCCAAAATTCACGCTGGCCAGCTGCTTCTGGTTTCCATCACCCCAGCAAGCTTTGTACCCAGATTTCCAGGCAGACATGGCTGGCCATCGCATGACTGGGGAGATCAGAGGGCCAGTGAAGAGGCTCTCCAGTGGAATGGCAAGCTCCATTTGTGCCGGGGAAAGATTTTATGGCACGCCACGGTCTCCAGTTTGGAGACAGCTGCCATAAACCACTGAAACCTTAGCTGTGGACAGATGTAATGCTTGTTCTGTCCCTTCCCACCCAACCTGTTACCATCCTACTATTACTAAGCACTTACAAACCACATTAAGGAGAGGAGGCAAACCTCCCCAAGCAACAGTTGTAGTGGCACCACCTCTGGCCTTTTGCCAGCACAACTCTTAATGCCAAAGAGCTTCTTTGCCAGCCTGGCAGCTTTCAGCCTCTGTCCATGCATGGCTTTCAGTGTGTCGCTTCCAGTGCTCTCCTTTAGGTAATGCAACATGAGTCTCAAGTTGTTTCTCACAGATTACTATTATTTATGGCTCTGGCACTGGAACTCTACAAACATAAAAGAGATGAATCCTTGCCCTGAAGGGCATGCAATCTAATTTAGACAAAAGGAAGTTGGGGATAGAAAAGGGAGAACATGAACAAGGTGAAGTTTTAAAAATGAAATAAATGTGCAATATAAAATGTGCAGCTACAAGTAGGTGCACTTGGTTACCATGGGGATTGTTTTTGAGGGGACAAGTCCACAAGTCCCGTGAAATTTCAAGATGAAAACTACCAGTCCAAAAGACAGGCTTTGAGGGTGAATTTAAAACTGGGGTTGGGAAACAATACGTTAACAGAAAGGAATTTCAGAATTAAGGGTGATAGCAGAGCCGAGGGATTAAAGCAGTCCCAAACTCACCAACTCACCAGACTTTTGTTGAGAGCTTTACTGGGACAAAGAAAAGGCTGTACCCCTTTTTATACAGGGAGAAACAAGAAGCCAGGAAAAGAAATCCAACGAGAGATCTAGTAATAGTAGGAGAGAGCAAATTGCAAGCCTTAAAAAACTGATGCCCCCTACTAGTGGAGACCAGCATTAACACATTTGCTATCTCTATATACTGGGCGGTTCGGCTCACATGCTGTTGCTATTCCACCAAAGGGCAGCAAGGTTCACACATACGTAGTGTGACTTCAGAATACCTGAACAAGAGTAGTATGGCATTTCCTACAATGGCATCCAAGAATTATTGGAACATAGAAATATGTTTACTCCTTCCTGAAAAGCATGTGAAATATGCTGACCCACCTGCATGCAAAATGCCGGCCCGTCAGTCACACCACGTGGAGGGACTCTCCCTGAGTTGATGTTGCCCTTTGCAGAGATGCTTTGAATGTAGGGACTCCCAGGGATGTGTGTTCAGTGGGCATATGGGTGTGGGGTTAGCATTACTGCTACTTAGCATGCTCCTGATCCCAATGAACACAGGAGAGTAACCTGTGGATAGGGGTAGTGTGAACAGGCCTATGGCCAAGGCTGACTGTTGCCCAGGCAAAAGCCAAGTTGGCCCAGAAGCTTTTACGGCTCTGCAAGTTCAGGGGAAACTGACCATTCAATCCTAAGCTTCCTGGCACCTAGTGGTACAGCAGCAAAGAAATGGAAGCTGCTGGAGGTCTCTTTGGGTTAAGTGAATATCATTTTCCTTACCCCATGTCAAGCATGACAGGCCCCAATGGGTCTACTCAAATCTGTGTCAGCCCTTGAGCTGATGCAGACCCGAGGAGACCTGTCTCAGGCTCTGGGGTTCTAAAGATAGGATCTGGCAGCAGCCTCTGCCACTGTCCCCTCCCTCCTCCTGGGCCCAATCCACTCACTGGTTCTCCCTCCCTTCAACCAGTTCTGCCCCTCCTCACTTCCCCCTGCCCTCCTACCACCCAAAAAAGCCTCCCCACTAGATGGCAGGGATACTCACTGCCTGGTGATTCTCCTGGCCATCGCTCCATCACTGAGGCTCAGTGCTGACTTGTGCTGGCCTCTTCACCAGGGCTGTGCCTCTCCTGATGGTGAGAAAGTGCCTTATGCTCAGGAAAGTGCTTAAGCAGCCCAGGATTGATGACACAGAAAGTCTGTCTGGGTGTTTGGTGGAGTCACTCTGGAACCTGGGAAGACACCACAGGTTAAGGAACTACGTATTTGCTTTGCAGCCTGGGGTGTGTTTGTGAAACTCTCCCTCTTGAAGTACTGATCAGATAACCTTTGGAAGTCTCCTACACATGGTTGAATTAAACTAAAAATAAAAGATCTGATCATAGATCACTTAAGAAACATGCAGTTTAGATGTTTTTTCCCCTCCAATATTTGACACTTTCTGATGGGATGCTTTTAAAAAGTGGAGTATCAATATATTTAATGCTTAAATAAAAATTGGTCTTTACAGCTGACAATTCTACAGAAAAGCTTCCTAGGGATTGACTGCAGAGTCTTCCAGCTCTTTCTAGAATCCTCTCTCCAGTTAGCCTAATTTTTAATTAAACACAATTCCGTTAATTAGCTTTCTTGCTGTTATCTTTATTGGACATAAAGATCTGTACATGAAGAGGAATAAGGTCTTTATTTTAATACCGTTCTCACAAGTTATTATGACATTTAGTGAACTGTTATGCTTTCGGAATAATAGTCACCTTTCAGATATTTTGAAAGTCATTCCAGTTCCATCAATGGCCCTAAGTATTTAAACAACTGTTACTAAAATGTGTGAAAGAAATTGGTATTATTTTTCCACTACCATATGTTCCAGCTGTCCAGATTCACCAGTCATATTTTCTTGTTTATCTGTCCTTGATAATTTTGCACCACCCTTTTTTTTGCCTTTGCAGGTGAAAAATAAAACATTTTTAAATACATATTTTAATAATATTATGAATAACATAAAAATGATAACATATTAAACCAGCGATTTTCAACTGGTGTGCCATGGGAGTTTGGAGCACAGCATTGAAAACCACTAAAAAACTCTTCCAGGTTCTGTGGCTCTGTCTCTAGGTCTGTCTTTAGTAACGAATTGCCAGCTCTGCCTCTATTACAAATTGCCCTAGAAACAGAGCCGCAGAACCTAGACGACTCTCCTGGAAGCGACATCACAAGAGGTGAAGACCATAGACGTCAGTGTGCCACGAGAAGAATAACATTGAAAATCACTGTATTAAAGTGTTAGGGTGAGTTGCTGGAATTGTCCTTTTTTGAGGTACTTCAAGAGTTTCTGGGGTTTCTGAATGGGGGAGGGCTGGCTCAAGGTTTGTGGGGGTCCTCAACAAGGCACCATCTGTTAGGCCCTCTCCCCTTATCAGTGACTGTGGCAACAGAGTCAGCTTCTTAATTTTCTCCCACATTTGCTATCACACCTGCTGCCCAGATAAAGGAAGAGAGTCACACCCAGCCAGGCAGACACAGCAGTCATCGGTAGTGGGCGCCCCTTGAACATATGGGTTCCAGCAGCTGCCAAGGGTGCTATGTACTGATGCTGGGCAGGGGCAAATGCATCCTGACTCTAGTGTAAATATATGCATATAAGAGCCACACTGTTGGCCCCTGTGAGCCACACTGTTGGTCCTTGTGAAGGACAGACCAGCATTGAACACATTTGTGTGCTCCAGCATGTCTTTCACCTAAAGAACACACCTTTCACCTTGAAAACAGGACAGGCGATTGCAGCATAAATGAATACAACACATAGAACATGGAGTAAATCCTTCAGCAATGTATAGGGGAGAGAAAAATTCAGCAGAAATCATTGACAGGAGTACTGCTAGACTTTTATTCACATATCAATCTTCTCAGAATCACTGGCACTCACTGAGATTAATGTCCCAGATTATGGCGTTTTACCCTTCCTAGTAACTGTTCCTCTATCTTGCATAGGAACATATGTGTACAAGCAACTCTGGGACTGGTTATTCAGTCTTGAAAGAGCATCTCAACTAGAAAAGTACAAATCCCTCTGTCTCTCTGTAAGTCCTAGTTTAACTGCTGTTCATGCATGCATTCAGTGTCCAGACTGTTCCTTGCTCTGATGCTGCTTCAGATTAGTTCTAGCAAATCTCACAACATCTGGACAACAGGAACATGGATACAGAAAAAAATATTTTTCATAAATATCCTCAGGCGGCTAATATTATAATGCTGTTGTACAAATTGATGGTAAGGCCACACCTGGAGTATTGTGTCCAGTTCTGGTCGCCACATCTCAGAAAGGACATAGTGGAAATGGAAAAGGTGCAAAAGAGAGTGACTAAGATGATTACTGGGCTGGGGCACCTTCCTTATGAGGAAAGGCTACGGCGTTTGGGCATCTTCAGCCTAGAGAAGAGGCGCCTGAGGGGGGACATGATTGAGACATAAAAAATTATGCATGGGAAGGATAAAGTGGATAGAGAGATGCTCTTTACACTCTCACATAACACCAGAACCAGGGGACGTCCACTAAAATTGAGTGTTGGGAGGCTTAGGACAGACGAAAGAAAATATTTCTTTACTCAGCATGTGGTAGGTCTGTGGAACTCCTTGCCGCAGGATGTGGTGACAGCATCTGGCTTGGATGCCTTTAAAAGGGGATTGGACAAGTTTCTGGAGGAAAAATCCATTACGGGTTACAAGCCATAATGGATATGTGGAACCTCCTGATTTTAGAAATGGGTTATGTCAGAATGCCAGATGCAAGGGAGGGCACCAGGATGAGGTCTCTTGTTATCTGGTGTGCTCCCTGGGGCATTTGGTGGGCCGCTGTGAGATACAGGAAGCTGGACTAGATGGGCCTATGGCCTGATCCAGTGGGGCTGTTCTTATGTTCTTATATCTGCAATTTAGATTCAATTTCTTATATCAAGGTTGCAGCCTGTGCTGGTCCCCCTGTGGATCATCAGGCTCCATTGAAGTGCACCCTTCCCCTTTGCCCTTGCTTGGGCCCTGAACATCACAAGCAGATCCTTATTTCATCTATGAAATGTCTGAGGGTATGTATGCCCTACTTACTTGGCTTTTTCCCCAATCAGGCTGTACTGAACTTTCATCACTCAGGATGTGACAAGGAATGAATCATTTGTACTGGCTTGTTTCTTCATTAAACTGCATTTGCCCTGGGTCTGATCAGGATCTGGGCTGCAGGCTATAGGGAGGGAGCATTTTTAATCCTTTGTGTTGCAGGCCTAGAAACAGCAGCCTCCCCCCCCCCCCGCCGCCGCTAAAAACTCCAAGAAAGAGGTTTATTTTGGTGCCTGAACATTTTCCTCATTGTGCATTGGATAGCCAGTGCACTGGGTAGACAGTTGATGATTGTCCAAACAGGCCCAATTAATTAATGAGTTTGATTAATCTGTTAATTTGTTTAATCAGTTGAAAGGGAGGTGGTTAATTCATACTTGTGTAGTGTGTTGGGTTTAGACTGAGGTGACTTGGGTTCAAAGCCTTGCTTAGCTGCAAAGCTTACTGGATCACCTTGGGTCAATCATGGTCTCAACCTAACCGATCTCACAGGGTTATTGCAGGTATAAAAGGATGAGGTGACAGACTACGTATACCAGGTAAGAAGGCTTCATGATTGTGGACATAAGTGGCATAAGGCATTGACAAGTACTGACTGGGAGTCACATGCTCCTGAGGGCCCATAGTCAATTACCGATGCCCTGAAGTCTGAAAATCTTGAGTTGCATTTTGACTCTAGACTTTTTGGAAGGGGTTGTTCCCATGAGTCCTCTGTAGAGGCCTGGCGGGGGGGGGGGGGAGGAAGGAAGGTGGAAATGTCTGCTCAGACACTTCCTTCTCTCTCCCCCTACAAAGAGGCCAGTGTTGCCAGGTATACGCCTAAGGGGCAGGGACCAACTGTTTGAGAGCAGTTGGTTCCTGTGTCAGAGAAGGACAAGTGAATAGCCATCTCAACAGCCACCAGCTCCAGCCCATGTAAGTGGGAGCAGAACAAAAGGGAGGTGTTCATGGTGGTGGCGGCAAGAGTTAGCAGCAATACGGTGTGTGTGTGTTCATGCATTTGTTCCTTCCTCCCCTCTGCCCTTCCTGCTGCCTTGCTATTATCTCATTCCAATGAGAGCAATGGGGTTGTGAGTGGCAATCAGTTGCGTGCCTGCCATTGGCCATCCTGGGGCAAATGCCCCAGGTGGCGGATGCTGGGATCCCGCACAAGCCTCTCTGAGGTTCCCGACAAGGGTGGAAACTATGCTTGCGGTTTGTCGGAAGCACAGTTTATAGCGCCAGGGAACCTCTACCTCTGATGTATGCCACCTTGAGCTCCTCCAAGGAAGGATGATATCAAATGTCATTAATGTAGCTAAAATAGTTCAACTGGCGGATAGCCCAATTGTAAAGCACTTTGTTCACTGTCAAGTGCCATAGGAATGGTTTTTAGTAATAGTAAATAACTGCTCTCGGTTCAGCAGCAAACAACTATAAAAATAAACTGACACAAGAGTTACACATGATAGAAAAGGGAGAACAGAAATATATGTACACAGTATTGCTTTCATGCATCTATCCTGTGGGATTTACAATATTATTAAGCATGTTTACTGCCTGTTATGATGGAAGAATATTTTTAAAATGCACATTTAATACACTGTTGTGCTGACACATGCAGGAGAGAGATCCAGCATTCTTGAAATAAATTAAATTAAAGCCAGCAGACTTTTATGAAGCATTAACTTAGAGCAGGAGGTCAAAAACACACAAAAATGTGACAGACACCTTTATGGGATATTAACCCAGCTCCAAGGATGTGTGAAATGAAAAGACTTCAGTGAAGTGAAATGAAGAGACTTATATATTAACCCATCATGTGGAGGAGGTCACCTAAAGACAAACAAAGGATAAAAGTTACAGACTGAAGGAGACCTTTCTCTGGGGTCAGCCCACATCAAGAAGGCCAGATGGAGAATTCTCTCTTACCTGAGGAAAGTCACATGGAAAAGTGACAAAGGTTGCAATCCTATCCACACATACCTGGGAGTAAGCCCTATTGATTATAATGGGGCTTACTTCTGAGTAAACATGCAAAGGATTGGGCTAAAAAAAAATACTGTGAAAAGGTGTTTGAACTGCACACTCATCCACTCATCCATTGGTCTTCAGCTGATTGGCTGGAATGGTGTGTTGGATCAATGGCACTTTTACCATATATACATAAGTGGTAAAACATTAAGGAGCAGCTGTTCAGGCTAAAAGTGGGACCAGAAAATGTTGAAGAGTACTGGGGTGCTAGAAGACTAGGAAAAGGGTCCTCACCTGCTCCGTCAGGTAATCCTTTCACATCCAGCACTGGTAGGATGGTACAGCCCTTCCTGCTGGCACTGCTTATTTGCTGGTTGTCAAGGAGCGCTTTGTAGCATTTTTGCGACAGCCTAGGCGAGCACAGCAGTTGCTGCATCAGTGTTAGACTAGGTTAGGGTTGTGCTGAAAAATTATGAAGACTGGCTAAAGGAAGGCATAATTAACACTTATAGCCTTGAGAGAAAAAAAAGATTAAGGGCGATGTGTCAGAAATGTTCAAATACTTAGAAGACTCTAACATGGAAGAGGGACAATAATTATTCATCCTTTATCCTGAGGTTAAGACAAGAAGAGATGGCACAAAGCTACACAGAATAAAGCATTTGGAGGAATGTCCTAATTATAGTCACATGAATCAAGAGAAAAACCTGCCTAAAGGAGCTGCAAAGGCCTCTTGGAGGTGAAGGTGCTCAGGAAACATTTGGGCAGACCCCAAAGATTCTTTAGATAGATATGTCATGAGAACAGAAGAAACAAGAAGGTTTTGCTGCATTTCTTGTCTGCTGATGAGCTTATTTTTCGGGCAGCAAGTGGCGGGCCTGAGGGGCAAAAGCCCCAGGCGCTGTGCCTGTGGGCCTTGTGGAGGTGTTACCACTGTGCCTGCCTGCTGTGCCGCCTCTGCCTCTAATTAATTTTTAATTAATACAGGTATTTCTATACTGCCTTTCTTGGTCCTCAGATTTCTCCTTAGACTTTATTCAAGGCAGTTTACATAGGCAGGCAATTTAAATCCCAGTAGGGATTTTTACAATTTGAAAGAAGGTTTCTATCTTTCAAGAAACCACAACATTCAGGTGTTTCTTTCTTGATCTGGTCGCACATTCTGGCCTCCATCCTCCCATGCTCAGAACAGATGGAATAGCTCAGCTCAGCTTGTCAGCCGCTTCAAGGTCGCACGGTGCCGGTGGCCTCGAACTGGTGACCTTTGGATGTTATCTTCAGGCAAATGGAGGCTCAACCCTCTAGACCAGACCTCCTGCCCAGAGCTGTTCTAGAGCTGTTCCATAGGTAGATGAAGCCCCATGTGGTGTTTAGGACTGCTCTGAAAGCCTTCTGTGGCCTCCAGAGAGTTCTTAAGCAGTACTTCCAGGAAACCAGAAGTTCTGTTGAAGAGCACTCCAGAAGCCTTAGAAAGCTTTTGGAGCAATCCTGAATGCCATGCAAGGCTCCGTGCAGCTTGGTAAGTATCCAGGGGGGATGGCATTGTGAATCTTCACCTTGGGGCGACACAGAGGCCAGGTTTGTAACTGCCCTGGTGTAAGCCAGCCAGCTGGCCTGCACTGCATCCAGAGCAAGACCTGGCCATGTTGCAGCACAGCTCGGAGTAAGGAGAATGCATTCCTCTTACCTCATGTTGTGCAGCAGATGCCCCTATGGGGTTACTCAGATCTGTGCCCCTAAAGAGGTGGTGCACATCTGAGCAGCCGGGTGTCAGGCAGGCCACCTGGTGGGGGGTTAGGACCCGGCCTAAGTGCCAGATGCTGGTTATATCTCCCTCCTGGGCCTGGAACGCCCTCCCCCCACCCTCCACAGACCCGTGTGCTGGTCTGACTTGGCCGGCATGAACTTACCAATTGGTTGGCACTGTGGCGCTGGATTTGGCCTCCCAATTCCTGAGGTGGCGCAAAAGTGACTTATGGCACTTTTGCGACACTTCTGGGCCAGTGCACCAGCTCAAGAGCACATCTGGATTGCACTTGGACTCCAATCCTATGCATATACTCAGAAGTAAATCCCATTATAGTCAATGTGGGTAAGTCCCAGGTAAGTGTGGATAGGATTACAGCCTAAAAGATGTAAGTGGGTTGCTGGTCATCCCTAAAGATTCAGATGGGGGCTGAGGAAGGAGCGAGATCCAATGGGAAGGATTTGGCCAAGCTTGTCAAGTTCAGCTTCATCGAATTTGAATAAAATTTGAATTTTGAGTAAGGAATTTTGGGATGGGATGAGTTAATAATAATAATAATAATAATAATAATAATAATAATAATAATAATAATAATGGTATTTACATACTGCCTTTCTGGTCATCGGATTACTCCTCTGACTTTATTCAAGGCGGTTCACATAGGCAGGCTATCTCTAAACCCCCGTAGGGATTTTTACAACAGAAAGGTTCTATCTTTCAAGAACCGCACAACATTTCAGATGGATACCAGGGTCTGGTATCACTTCTGGCCCCCAGTTGCCTCCCATGCTGGCTGATAAGCAGCTCCTTCATCTCTCACTTGAAGGGCAGCCAAGACGCTTCTTTGCTCTCACCAAAGAGCAGGTAGAGTAACTCAGCTCAGCTTGTCAGCTGCTTCAAGGTCTCGCCATTCATGGAGCTGCCAGTGGCCTCGAACCGGCGGCCTTCAGATGTTATCTTCGGGCTAACGGAGGCTCTACCCTCTTGACCAGACATCCTGCCCACTCCTGTGAGTTAATAACTCCTATGAGTTATTAACAATTCTGTAGCAATCACATTTTGTGATTTGTTTATTACTGGGTGCTCTGTTGACTGGCAGGCCATTTGGCAACATCTTGCTCTATGAGGTCATGCTGTCTCATTGTTTCAATCGAACATGATGTAAACAAATTCATTTCGGCATCTCACCAATCCCTTTCTTCCTTTTCTCTTTTCATTATAACTTCCCACCCACCTCCCCTTCCTGAACCTTTGTTTTCCTCTTTCATTTTTTGACCATAATTATAGGGAATATTTTTGTATCTCTGAGAGCTGCTGGGATCTTTCCATTAATTTCCTTTATTATTTTCAAGCCAGGGTCACCTTTTGGAATGACTAATGGGCTGGTTTAAAGGCAGCGTGATACATAATTCTGTAAGGGAATAAATCACATTTGGAAAACACAAGAGGGACAAAGAGAGGGAGGCATCTTCATCAACGGCGATCTACTTCAGAAGGAAGATTTACATTAAAGGAGATCTTACATGAATGAGTGGAAATTCACTCAGAAACTAGACTTTAAAGGGATGGAATAGAAGATATCCTCAGTGATCCTTGTCTGATCTTCAAAGATACTCCAAATACATGCAATGCGAATGACAGTGATTTTGAAGATGGAACAAGAGGCCTTTTGCTTGATGAAATCAACATTCAAAGGACTCTACAGAATCAGTACCAAGAATAAAAGAAGCTGGAGTATCTTTGAGCATTTCTTACATGGTATTCCCCAGTTGTTCTAAGCAAGAGAGAGTTGACATATGACAATAAACCTAAGCAAGTATATAGATCTGAATGTCACAAGGAAATCAGTGTGCCTTAGCTCTGGAACCATTATGTTGGGCAGCTCACTTCTATGCAGGCCTCCGCTGATGCGACAAGCATGTGCACCGTCACAAATGTGCATGTTGTGTCAGCACAGAAGCCTGTCCTTCAGGTGAAAGGTCTGCACTGGACTCCCATCGCCAGATGGAGGCCAGTGCCCAATGGAGCAGGGAGGCACAGGACAGTGAAAGGACAGGGGGGAGAGTGGAATGGAGATAGGGAGTGTTTCTGGGCAGAGGGAGGGTGGTGAGGAGGGCAGATCAGGCCTGGGAGGGTGTGGAGATGGCAGAGGAGGCTTCCACCAAATCTTATCCCCCCTTCTAAGCCTGAAAGCCCTACAAAGGGCAGCCCCTATTTGCACCAGCTATATAGCTGGCATGGATTAGAGTCGCCCCATAGAAGCTGCTGGGGCTTTATTAGGGTAAAGGGACAAAGGTCCCCTTATCACAAGGAGACCTCCAGCAGCCGCAGTTTCCTCACTGGATGCAGCAGAGACTGCACCGGCCTTGCTGCTCCGCCGTGCAGGAATTTGGTTAAGATTTGAGCTGTAACTGTCTTATCCAAATCACGTACCCTAAATACAAGATATACTATTGTGAAGGGGAACTCATAAAAGTGAAGGGTAGCCTGCACAGGTCAGAGGAATCAGTGGTGGCTACAAATTATGATACTCATGGCTATAGGGCTGCATGCTTCTCTTGGGAGACATGCAGATGAGATTTCAACCCCAAAGCCTTGCAAAACGGACTTGGAAGAGCTCTGGTGGCTTGCTTTTTCTGAGAGAAGAGTTGTTGGAAGTGGGGGGGGGGGGAGAGAATGGCATGAGATAGAAGCTGCACTGCAGAGCACAGAGCTCAGTTACAGCTCTGTTAAGATTATGTTACAGATACTGCAGCACTTGGGAGACCAGCAAAGGAATTAGGACCCAGATGGAGCCTTGCCTCCCTCTGGTCTGCGACTGCAGAAGTGCCCTGCAAGCTGCTTCCTCTTCCAAGTTTGGGGTAAGTAGCCTTGGTCCCAAGAATGTAGTGGGAGGCTTCCTTGCCTTTCCTATTCTTGTGGTTTATACCTAAAGAAATATCTCCCTCCCTCCAAATTTCCCAAGAACAACCATGAGCATTCACAGCTACCCCAGGCTGCCCCCTCTTGATGAGCTGCACAATTCTTCCAAATGTGTGTTCTATTTCCTTGTAGTTTTGTGCCATCACAACTTGCCCTATCCTTAGGCTAAAGGATCAATAACTGTTGCCTTTATGTCACCTTTAATGTTTTTTTCTCTATGTTCGACAGCTTTCTGTAGCCCAGTGGTGTAGCTAGAGGGGGTGCAAAGCACTAAGTTTTGCAGGTGCCCGAATGGGCTGTGCAAGCAGCCCCTCTCCCTCCTCTTTGGAGCGTATGCCTCTGTTTTGCTCCCGCTGCCCAGAATGGCTCTGAAGGGGAGGGGTTACTTGCACGCTGCGGGGAGGCTCCCTGCAAAACTTAGTGCTTTGTTTTTAGTGCTTAATGCTTAGTACCCCCTCTAGCTACACCACTGCTGTAGCCTTTCTCTGTAAGCTTTATCTTTCATAAACTTTGTCATCTTTCTAGCTCTTGTTTGAACATGTTCTGAGTTCCCAAAATTTCCTGCCTGTGCATAATGCTCTAATTGAGATCGTCACCTACCAAAACAACGTATGTGTGTCAAAGTACACAAGGATAACACTGCAATAGGAAACTCGAACTCTATAAACCATCAATTCCTCAAAGCTGGGGAATAACCAGTAGACCTCTACTTTCTTTGAGGTACACCTCTCAACTTCATTGTCTTCTAAGGGCAAACTATGCATTACAGACAAAATGGTGCCTTCTGTGTTGCATTTTCCTTCACCATTTAGTGTCTAGCAATGTAATGTAGTAATGTCAGTGGAGTAGCTAATGAAAGTGTAGCCCAGTGCTGAGTGCAAAATGATGCCCTGGATGTGACATCACACCCAGACTTTTAAAAAAGTGAAAAATGGGGCAGTGGCATAACCAAGGCATCTGCTACCTTGGGTCAAAGAAGATTTTGTAGCCCTCCTCCTTGTTGAAATCAAATTTAATTTATTAAGTAAATAAAAGTTTGCTAGTTAATTGTCCATAACTTTTGATAGAATACAGATATTCCAACGCTGGTTGTTCCATTGCATTCAGAATTAAATTACCTTTCCAATGGAATTATTTGTACATACCAAAGTTTTCACAATTTTGGCCACTAGTGGCAAGCTCAGCTTGTTGCCCCCGTAAAGCTTGTTGCCCAGAGCGGTTGCTACCTCCTGCACCTCACTATCTATGCCACTGAGTAATGTTCAACAACACATAGTTTTGCCATGTGGTTTCCCTAATGCATCTGCATTACTGGCCACTGCCGGTAGGAGTGGGAAAATACACAATGTGATGGTTTATTGTTTTGAAACACACATACACTATTTGAAATGGAAGAAACTAGATAAAATGATTAAAATAATTATATTCATTAAAAAGAAATAAACCAGCTGTAGAGAGAAATCAAAGTTAAACCCTAGAATAACAGAAAAGCACAATGGAAAAGACTCAACCTCTGCTTCCCTAAAGGCTTTTAAAGACAAAACAAAGTTTATAGTGTTGGAAAGCTGGGGAGGGGGGCAACCCAGGTGAGAGAATTCCAAAGCTTGGGTGCAACCACCTGAAATGGCTCTTCCTATGTATCCACCTGCCTAAGCTTAGAAGGCAGAGGTGTGTGGAGCAGGGTCTCAGTTCAGGACCTAAGAAAGCAGGCATGTTGGTTTGGGAGGAGATCCTTCAGATGTCCAGGTCCCCTGCCCTTTATGGTTCAAGGTCAGTATTAGAATTTTGGGCCCAGAAATGAACAGGGAATCAATGAAGTTGGCACAAGTCTGATTTTACACACTCCCTGTGTTCCAGTAAGAGTTCTCTGTGTGTCAACTGAAACTGCCAAACACTTTTCGGAGGCAGCCCTATGCAGACTGTCACAGTAATATAGCCTGGAAGTTATCAAGGCATACATGATTGCAGCCAGCT
The DNA here is from genome assembly GCF_035046505.1 of Tiliqua scincoides. Classification (NCBI taxonomy): domain Eukaryota; kingdom Metazoa; phylum Chordata; class Lepidosauria; order Squamata; family Scincidae; genus Tiliqua; species Tiliqua scincoides. The sequence continues at coordinate 220,371,609 of NC_089823.1, forward strand.
CAGTACGTCACCACAAGATTGATGGCTGTTATAAGAAAGATGAGAGATGCAGGACCATCTCTAACCATCTTGAGAAGTTACTGTCCCTGCGCACTGCTTCAGGCCAGTATGCCCATTTGTCATCTCCCCTAGACATTGCTGTGTTCAGTGTTGATCTATGCTGTGCAAAGCTGCATGGAGGCTTTCTCCATCCAGTTTGAGACACTGACTTGCTAGGGGGTCCAAACTGCACAGAAGAATTATGTTATGCCTTCAGAGCTTCCCAGTGCTGATGAATACTGAACATGGAGGCACTGACATGTTCCCATTTCCAGTCTCTATATTCAATTTACATGGAACAAATAACTTCTCCAGAGGGCTTCTGTGCTGTCCAAAATAAGTTGTTCTACCCTGACTTGGTGACTCACTCTACATCAGCCCACCAGGACTGATGGCATTTGGAAGTGTCTGGTATAGTTTCTGTTTCCAAAGTCAATTGAATATAACTAAAATACCTAAAGGGCTGTCATATGGAAGAAGGGACAAATTTGTTCTCAACTGCCTCTGAAAGTAGAACTAGATTCAATGGGTACAAAGGGCAAGAGAAGAGATTGGGATTGGACATCAGGAAAAAATTCCTGATGGTAAGGGTGGTTCAGCAGTGGAACAGTTTGCCAAGGGAGGTGGTAGACGCTCCCTCACTGGAGATCTTCAAGCAGAGGCGCAACAAACACCTGTTGGAGATGCTCTAGGAGGATTTCCAATGACAGGCAGGGGGTTAAACTAGATGACCTATTAGATCCCTTCCAACTCTATGATTCTATGAAAAGGCACCACTAGAACTCTGCACTGGACACCCGATTGGACAATCCTACACTTAAGGAGCCAGGTTTCGACTTGCCTCGCCAGCACTGGAAAACTTTGAACAGGATCCGTACCCTACATGGTGTTAGTCAGGACTCAATGTTTAAATGGGGGCTAGTATCTACCCCACAGTGTGATTGCGGGTTTTCCTGCCAAACCATATACCACATTGTGTCTGGCTGCAAACTGAGGGCATATACTGGCCCATGGTCTGACTTTTTCAATGAAGGTAACTCTGTCCTTGAGTGACTGGACAAACTGGACACTGATATTTGATCTAGTTTTAATTGTTATATAAATCCATGTAGTATATGCCATACGCTAAATAAAACTAATAAATCTGATTGGACTTGATGGGTATGCAGAGGCTCTTGCATGAGAAGAACTCAAATTATTAAGTTTTCAGACATTTTTTAACATGAGCCAGAGTAGCATAACATGCCCATTTATTGTTGAATACTTTGGGCATCTTCACTGTACAAACATAATGAAATGAAAATACGGCAAGGAATGAATCAATTTATCCTCACGGTCTTGAATTTTCAATGTCACACTCCGTCCTGCATGGCAGCCCCAGCCTGTGGTGGGACTTTTTTTTTGTGTGTGAAAACTTTAGAGAGTTTCGCAGGTGCTAAATGATTCCGTACTGTAATTTTCCGAGGCCATTACTAGTCATATTCCATCTTTTGAATAATGTCTCATTTTTTTTTTTTGTACTAAAAATGGCAAAAGGATTTCTCTACAATGGAATCAGGACAATTACTTGAGCAAAATTACAGTACATTATTGCCAGAGTGTCAGAAGATGGCAGCCAATTTCTGTTGTTTGATCAGGATATTAAAGATCGCCTCATTCTGCAAGAGCAAAAACTCTCTGAGGAGGAAATGAGATTTAATAGTAATGTTCAGATTGCCTGTCAACCCTAAACACATTTCTATCCATCAAGTGGGCAGCATAACACTGACTTCTGCAGCATTTAATAGTTAATTTGCATAACCCAACTGCATCAGTACTTTCTTTAGACTTAATGAGACCTCTTGTGTGTCTGCAACATTTCCTTGCAAACCGTAAGCAAAGGTAAGAATGTGTGCTTTCACCCTGTACCTTGAAGTTCCCTCATTTGAAGGCATTGCACATGCCAAACAGTCAATAAGGACAGAATAGCCTTACTGGATCAGACCAAAGACCTACATAGCCAGCATCCTGTTCCCCACAGTGGTCAAACAGATGCCTCTGGAAAGTTCTCATTTGTCTAATCGCCCTTTAAGCCAGTTCTGCCAAATGTTGCATGTATGCAACAGGGATCAAATGTGTACACCTGGGCAGAACTGGATTAAAGCTTAAGGTTGCAATGCTTTACACGCTTACCTGCAAGTAAGGGTGCAATCCTTGCTTGTGCTTGGGCCAGCACAAGTTCCTTTACAGCTTTATAGCACATTTGCACCTCCTCATGAGATATGGATCCTACTGATCCATATCTGGATCCTACTGATCCTACTGATCCATATCTGATAATACATGATAATACATGAGTTGATGACCAGAAACTAACAGAAACTGCCAGCTAGCTACCTTCCTTCCTGTCCTGCCAGCCTCACAAGGCATTCTAAGTCTTGGGCAGGAGGTCTGGTCTAGAGGGTAGAGCCTCTGTCTGCCTGAAGATAACATCCACAAGGTCGCCCGTTCGAGGCCACCGGCACCGTGCGACCTTGAAGCAGCTGACAAGCTGAAGCTGAGCTATTCCATCTGCTCTGAGCGTGGGAGGATGGAGGCCAGAATGTGAAGCCAGATCAGAATGAAACACCTGAATGTAGTGGTTCTTGAATGAAAGAACCTTCTTTCAATTGTAAAAATCCCCATTTAATAAATGATTTAAATAAAGCCTGCCTATGTAAACCGCCTTGAATAAAGTCTTGAATAAAGACCAAGAAAGGCAGTATATAAATACCTGTTGTTGTTGTTGTTGTTGTTGTTGTTGTTATTCTAATACAGACCTGCCTTTTCCTGCCATTATTAAATTCTTTTTCAAGTACCCCTAAAGGACCTAGCAAGTACTCCTGGGAATACATGTACCCCAGGTTGGGAACCACTGAGCTAGGTGAACCAATGGACACAGTATAATGCAAATTTATGTTTATTTATTCTATGCACACTTGTGGTGTGACCAGAGAAATGCTTCTATGATAGAGGCAGCGGCATAGCTAGAGGAGGTGCAAAGCACTAAGTTTGGCAGGCGCCTGAACATGCCATGCAAGTGGCCCCTCCCCTTCAGAGCCATTCTGGGCAGTGGGAACAAAGCAGAAGCGTTCCGTTTTGCTCCCACTGCCCAGAATATCTCTGAGGAGGAGGGGCCACTTGCACCCCCTGAGGGTGCAAGGGTTCAGGTGCCTGCAAAACTTAGTACTTTGCACCCATTCTAGCTACACCACTGAACAGAAGTGAAACCTGAACCCAGATTTCACATGTGAAAAAGCCATGTTTTTGTTATTCATTAGGCCACTTTACTGACACAGCCTTTTTGCATCAAGAGTACACAACTTGGATGCATTCAATGAGAGGGTGGAAAGGGTTCATGGCAACGTTGGATACTTATGTTGGAATAGGTTCTAGCATTCTGACCTGCTCTTCCCAAGGACAGTGCTTCTTTCAGTTAGGATACCGGAACAAGAAAAAGTTTTCTTTTTTCAAAGGAATAGGTGGAAGGGGAATGGGGTCACTTCAGGATTGATCTGTGGCATCAGAGCCAACAAAAGTGTGTTTTTCAATGGCTTCCCCCCCCCCCTGACATCTACTGAATTGAGAGAAGTTCCATTCACAGTAGGAGGGTGCTTAAATCTGACTAAAAGACAGATAATGAAGCCTGTTGGCACGATCGATAAAGCAAGGAATTTAAAAAGATGTTCTGTGACTTCAATCTGAGCGCCTGGGCTTTGGCAGTAGCCTGCACAAAAGAAAAAAAATATCTACCTTCATACCCTCTTTTCAAAACTTTATAACCCAGAATGACTTCGGCACAACTTTATTTTTCATGACAATGAGGAAAATTATTCCACTTTTTTTAAATATAGCACAGCGAGCCACCCAAGGATCAGAGAAGCAGAATTGGCAGATATATAGAGTTCCTTCCCCCTATTGGGGCTCACCTTTGAATGCGCTATGCAGCAACGAAGAATTTCTAGCTGCTTCTCTTAGCACTACAACTCCAGTGCAAATTGCTCCCTTAGTTGCTCTTAGTCCTGAGAGGGAAGCTCTTCTAGGCTCCAGATGACTATTGGCTTGGGAATGAGGGGTGATTTTCATTAGGACCCTGGTGCAGACAGGGGGGGTTAAATGTTCTTTTCCCTGTATGCAGCAGTCCTGATTCTGATTTGGGGCCCTAGCAAGAGATTTTCAACCTCTTTCATCTCAAGGCACACTGACAAGGTGCTAAAATTGTAAGGCACACCATCACTTTTTTGACCATTGACAAGGTACTCTAGACTGCTCGTGGTGGAGGCGTTGGTGGGGCCTCACACCCTACTAATGACTCCCCCCCCAACTCCTACATCACAGCTGCACAATTTGCGGCACACCGATGTGCCGTAGCACAGTGGTTGAAAATAGTTGCCCTAGCATCCGTTATCAGAAATTCTGATGATACCTTTCAACATGATGCTATGCATGGTTTGATATGAAGTTGTCAGGGTTCCCCTCCTCCCACAAGTCCTCAGCTTACCCAGGGAGAAGGCTTCTGGGCCAGAGGATCAGGGAGGAAGCCGGTGGAACACCTCCCCATAGGCTGCCCGGGCACTCCTGTAGGCGGCAAAGCGCAGCAGAGGAACATGGTGCGCTGAACCCCCCTCTTCTCCCTCTGCCTTGGAGGAGGGAGGGGGGAGACAGTGTGCAGGCCCTTCGGCTGCTGGGCAGTCACCCCTCCCCCACCTCGGGGGAAAAGGGGAGCACTCCCTTGCCCAGCCAGCCGGGACCTGCCTTGCTGGGCAGGGCACCTGGCTATGACGTTGGGGGCCCACAACTGGACCTCCTGATGTCATCTGCAGAGCTAGAGGATCCAGGTGGGCAGGGCCAGCCCACCCCCCAAAAGCAGAGACCAGAGCAGAGGCAGCAGCCTTCCCAGACCTCTCAGGAACAACCCTGGCAGCTCCAGGTGAGAGGAGGTGGGAGGGAAACAGAGAGAGAGGAAGGGGAGAAGTTGTGGTAAGCCCAGGGAGGGCAGTCCCAGAGACAGGCCCTTTTTGTACCATCCCTGTGAGGGAAAGGGAGGGGCCAAAGGGAAGGGGTCTGCCCTACGTAAACCTGGAGGCCAGGGATGACAAAGCAGTTGGGAGTTAGAAGAGCAGGCAGGAGGATCTGCTGCTAGCAGCCCCTGCTGCTGACTGGCAAATGCTGCCAACCCAAAGAGGGGGAACCCGGTGATACAACCCCCCCTTCCTCTGGTGAACTGCTCTGAGGCCTCCACAAGGGGGTCCCCCTCAGAAAGGCCGGGTGGGCCCTCCCCTCCCCCCACAGGTAGGCCTCACAGAAGTCAACCACTAAAATAGCTGGTTTTCCCATTTAAACCATCCCAAAAGACATCCTTGCAGGCTGCACTCCTCTGCATACTTAGCTGGGAGTTAACCCTACTGAACTTAATGGATCTTCTGAATAACTAGGTATAAGATTGTGCCGTCAGTCTTGTAAACCATCTCCAGCAAAGGAACTTCCATAATTCAACCTGGGCAACTTTAACCATAAACCCAGCACTCTTAAGCTGCCATATGAAAGCACATTTAACTATGGAAGTAAAAGCAAAACTACATGTTCAGATTCTAGAGGAGGGGTGGCCAACCTTTCATCTTTAGGGCTCCTGGATCTTAAACAGTTGGGTAGAGGAGGGAATTTCAACAGGTGCAGCTTGTCATCTGTGACATGACAAGCTGCACCTGCTGTGGATGAAATTCATATGGATCTGCTTTCTGCCTGCTGAAGGAGAATGGAAGGGAGCACCTTCATTTGTGTGGTCTCTTTAAATCGATCTTCTGCAATTGAAGAATTCATGCATGGAGAGTGGTAATGAACTGCTTTTTTCCCATTGTGCAGAGGTGGCAGACCTGAGGCATTTGACCTGAGACCTGAGGCATGCTCCCTGGGGCATTTGGTGGGCCGCTGTGAGATACAGGAAGCTGGACTAGATGGGCCTATGGCCTGATCCAGTGGGGCTGTTCTTATGAGGCAGCATTGGATGGTGTTCAGGTTTGTGCCACTGCTGCCTACTAATGTAGCTTCCTGACTCACATATTCTCAAACACTTGCTTGTTGCATTTGCATCTTACTTCCTCAGGTGTACTCATCAATAATATAATGTGTGAAGCAATCCTAAATATGCCTGTCTTCTGCTACACTCCTGGCTCACGGCTTATTTCTTACCCTGAGGACAACTACAAGTGATTTGCTCACCAAACCAGCCAACGGACTAAGCACAATGTGGAGATACCTTCCTTTTTCCCCCGTTCCATAATACTAGAACCCAAGATCACTCAACGAACATGACAGCAATCAAATTTAAGATAGACAAGAGAAAGTACTTCATAACACCAGAACCAGGGGACATCCACCAAAGCTGAGTGTTGGGAGAGTTAGGACAGACAAAAGAAAATATTTCTTTACTCAGCGTGTGGTTGGTCTGTGGAACTCATTGCCACAGGATGTGGTGATGGCACCTGACCTAGATGCCTTTAAAAGGGGATTGGATAAATTTCTGGAGAAAAAATCCATTACGGGTTACAAGACATGATGTGTATGTGCAACCTCCTGATTTTAGAAATGGGCTATGTCAGAATGCCAGATGCAAGGGAGGGCACCAGGATGCAGGTCTCTTGTTATCTGGTGTGCTCCCTGGTGGGCCGCTGTGAGATACAGGAAGCTGGACTAGATGGGCCTATGGCCTGATCCAGCGGGGCTGTTCTTATATAATGCACAGCAAATTCACTGCCACAAGATGTGACGACATCCCCTGGCTGAGATGGCTTTAAAGTGAGATTAGGCAAATGCCCAGAGGAGAAGTATATTGGTGGCTCTTTGTTAGGGTAGCTAAATGGAGAACCTCCATGTTCAGAAGCAGTGTTGCTTAGTATTCCAGATACTGAGGCCAAAGAATAGGTATGAATTTTCCTCTCATGATCTATTTGTGCGAATACTTGTGGAATAATCTGGCTGATCACTGCTGGAATAAGAGTATTCGACTGGATGGACCTTGCATTTGATCCAGTAGAATTATTTGTATATTCAAAATCTCCAAGCCCCACTGTTGGATTCTGTCCCATCTTCAGCAAATCACAGTTTGCAAATTACTCCCATTGAATAGAGAAAGTGAAAACTAGCTGGAAAGAGAATTTTAAGTGAAAGCATTGCTGAAACTGTACATCTGTGAGCTCGATACTTTTAGAGGTTATGGGATTTAGAGGGACGTAGATTGGTAGTCATCCAAAAGGATAGATGCTGAAATAAGTTACCTCTGCATGAAATGTTTTATTCCTGGGACTATTACAGAAGTGTTATTTGGGATGAATATGTCAGTTGTAATTAGTTTTCTATGCTACTGCCAAGATGAACTTGCTCTTTCAAAGGAATAGATCATGCTAAACATACTGAATTGATTAGAAAGAAATTAGTCTTATTTATATTTTTGAGGGCATCTTGAGATTACATCATGTTAAGCTACTCTGCATTTCAGTAATAAGAAAATGAGGATTTTCTGAAGAGTTCAAATTACTGCATTCGTAACCTATTCACATGTATAATTTGCCTTCCAAATAATGAAAGACATCCCTACAGCTGAGGAAATGTGAGGCTCCTTAAAACCTATCAATAAGAACAAACTGTGTGTTTCATCTTATATTTGTAAAAGGCAAAAATTGCCAGACTGTGAGTGTCCCCAGGCATTAACTGAGTCATGATGATGGCGCAGAGTGTTCTCAGAAATTCTGCTTTCAGAGAGGGTGGGTCACTCCTGGAATGTTAAAAGTCAGTGGGGTTTCTAAAACTAGAAATGTAACTGAACATTGGAAACCTGACCAGGATATCAAGTCCTTCTTCCCTCCCGCCTGTGCACTTCCAACTCCCCCTCCAGCACTTGTCTTCTTTATCACTGTCTCCCAGTTCTCTGTTTTGCTGGTGGAGGGGGTGGGTGGAATGGGGAAGTGATGGGGTGGAGAGGAGGGCAGATCATGACTGGGAGGGGGCAGGTTCTGTGGTGATGGTGCATTCTGAATCCTTACCCCCTTCCTGGGCCTGATCCACCTTTACAGATCAACTTGAACTTGTGCCAGCTACCAAGCGTGCAGGTTTGAGTTGACTCACCAGGCCTGCAGGAGCTTACCCTGGGGCCAGGGAACAAATCTCCCCTTATTCTGAGGAGACCTCTTGAGATCAAAACCCCCCTGCAGGATGCAGCAAAAACCACTTTCGGTGCTGTTAAGAACATAAGAACAGCCCCACTGGATCAGGCCATAGGCCCATCTAGTCCAGCTTCCTGTATCTCACAGCGGCCCACCAGGGAGCACACCAGATAACAAGAGACCTGCATCCTGGTGCCCTCCCTTGCATCTGGCATTCTGACATAACCCATTTCTAAAATCAGGAGGTTGCTCATACACATCATGGCTTGTACCCCATAATGGATTTTTCCTCCAGAAACTTGTCCAATCCCCTTTTAAAGGCGTCCAGGCCAGTTGCCATCACCACATCCTGTGGCAAAGAGTTCCACAGACCAACCACACGCTGAGTGGAGAAACATTTTCTTTCATCTGTTCTAACTCTCCCAACACTCAATTTTAGTGGATGTCCCCTGGTTCTGGTGTTATGTGAGAGTGTAAAGACTGTTGCATCCCCAGGGAATTATGGTGTAGTGGGTGGTTAATTATCTTAACACGTCTAGTTAGAAATACAGTCCCTATTGCTAGTTACTTCCATTGTCCCAGGAAGTCCGGTCCTTGCCATCAGTGTAGCTAGAGTGGTACAAAGACGTAAGTAGTGCAGGCTCCCGAATGTGAGTGTAAGTAGCCCCTCCCACTCACCCTCAGAGCCATTCAGGCAGCAACATGGTCCTTGGACTTATTGGAGAGTTAAATGGTTGTGCCTTCTGCAAACCAACAATGGATTTCATGAAAGACCTAGCAGAAACACACCCTAGCATCTTAGCTTGAATTTAAGTAATCTGGGTTTGATGTTGTCCTAGCATTACTGGATTGGAAGAGTGGAACCAGTAGCTTAGCTAGAGAGGGTGCAAACCATTAAGTTTTGTAGGGAACCTCACCACACTGTGCAAACTCCCCCTCCCCCTTGGTGACTTTCCAGGCTGCTAGAGTAAAGTGGAGGCTGCACTAATGAGTGGAACTCATCTGGCCACTCTATTCCACCCCTTTGTCTAGAAAGACAGGCTTGGTTGCCCCATTGGTAGGTGCCTGCCAATCGAAGTAGCAGGCTTGGCTATTCTAGGTATGAAGAAGGACTCAAATCCACTTCAGCACATGGCTGTCTAGCAATGGCATTTCAACAAAAGGGCAAAGACAGCTCCAGAAGGAAGTTCCAGAAGCTGTTAGGCTACTGAGCCAGCACAGAATTTTGGGGAGGTGGGGAAACTAAAAGTATCCCAAAATAGGTAAAAAAAAAATAGGAGAAGTAACAGGGTATTCATCATATGTAGGAAACTAGCTGTTAGGGGAAAAGGTTTTCCTGACATCTAGTTTCTTGTGTGGAGGGAATTTATGTAGGAAGATTCAGTCATGAGTAGTGTGGGGACCCTCATCTATGGCCACCTCCTCCAGTCCACTACTGGCACCAGCTCCTTCATGAGGCTTCATGACTGGGCCAGCCATGCAGGGGGTGGGGGAGCTACATAACTACAGTCACTTGTGGTTAGAAATACATTGCTTTCAAGGGTTAGTGTTAAAGGTTTTGAGCTTCTCATTAAACAAGGTGCTTTCTATTAGCAAAATCACAGATGGTCATGTGTGTGCGCGTGTGCTTTGGAGCCCTCTATAGATGCTCAACCCTTTGGAGGCTGATCTACAACCTCCTAAACTCTACTATGAGGTCCTACAAACGGCAAACTACTGGAGTGCGACAACATGCCCCTTCTCAACCTATCCCCAGTTTTTTGTTCACCATTGGAATTGCTGTTTGATTTTTTTTTGCAGGGAAGGAGTTCCTAATAAAGACATTACCTTATTTTAACCTGTGGATTTTTCTATTGGCACTTTGACATCTGGGTTACTGTTTCAAAATCAGCCAGAAGTCAGGAGTAGCCATAGGTCACTGCATTCAAAGTTGGGCATGGTGAGCCATGATTTATAGACTGAAGTGTTTCTTGGTTTGGAAGATGGAGCTGAAGGGAAAGTACACCTGTGTTGCATGCAGAAAGTCTCAGCTGGATTGTTTTATTGTGTATTGTAGTTGCAACTTTGATGTTGCAGACTAGTATCCAAGTCTCTTTATCAACCAGAGCACTGCTGTTGTGGAAATGGCATTTCCCCCAGTACTCAAATCAAAATACTTTGTTGCAGGGAAAATATCATTTTCCATGACCACCCCATTTGTATAGTGCAGTGAATGCTCTGGAGAATGTGGTTATGGGAGAGCTGGATGCATTTGGCTAATGCTTGCAGCACATTGGTAACGAACAACACAGTTCCCGTCAGATATCCACATCATTTCCTGAGTACTGTAAAATGTGTGCATCATGTATTTTTTTTTAAAAAAAGATTACTTAGAGGCTTTGTGCTTCCTTACTGTAGCTAGAATCTTCATGCAGGTGCAATTCTGGGAAGCTGTGATATTTACTCTGGGTTAGTGTTGATCGTTTTAACATGATTTGCTTCTGGGTGCAAGACTCCTGAATTATATTTTGAATTTTAAGCCATTTTGGCTGTTCACATATTTCAAATTGGAGAATGGTGATGAGCAGTTTGGGGAGGATGATCAAATTGCAAGCCATGAATTCATGAATGTGTGCATAGCTGCGGTTTTATATTGTTGACCTTGGATGACGTTTCAGGCCAGGAGGTGATCATATGACAAGTATTTATTTTTTTTAAAGTTTAACTCTGCAGTCCTATGCATATTTCCACAGAAGAAAGGACGTGGTCAGAGGAATGAGTGCCAAAGAGGGAAGGTACGTGTTTAGAATAGGGTGGGGCAGAGTTGTAGGAAGAACAACCATAGCTGTCTGTTCTTAAAAGGGATCAATAGACTCTCAGAACAAAACTTTCTATTTAAGCTGTCCAGGGGGTGGAAAGACCTTCAAAAAATTGCAGGTGTTTCCTACTTGCAGAGCTTGCATGACAATAAAGGAAGATCCTGGCTAACATAACAAAAATAGCTGCCATCCATCATTGGAAGAGTAAAATCTACCCTTCTCAGACAAACTACTGATTTTCTTCTCCAGTCATCCATCTTGATTCCAGGCTGTTGCTGTGGTGCTAGTAAGGGTGGCAGATGATTAGCGCATGCCATGCCCATTTGAGTTCCCAAAATTGTCGAAGGTCAAATGGAGAAAAACCTCTGGTGTTTCTGGCAGGGAAATATACAGTGTGAAGGGAATGTTCAGTTTCCACAAATGCCTTTGGCAGGCCTCCTTTTCAATATGTCCTCTCATTAATCTTAACCTAAGAGTAGCACTCCTATCATCTATCTTTCCTTGTGCCGTAGTTGAGTGGTCTTTGTAATTATGAGTGCATGGAATGCTCTTAGGAGTGCATTCTGCCTTGAGATGTCATTCCTTAAAGCTGACTATTGTACCAAGGAATAGAACTGAATTGTACACTTGATACATGTGATTTATTGCTAGATGAAGAAATAAATAAGAAAAAAAAATGTACAGCGGTTTTAAACATATTGCAGTGGTTGTAGTTGCCCTCTAAAATGTCTAATAGGAAGAGGAATGATTTTGTTTCACAGTGCATGTCGTAGCCGTCCCTACAGCTTTTGATATACACACCTCTTTTCCTGAAGAATATAAGAATGCAAGAAGAGTCCTGCTGGAGCAGATCAGAGGTCCATCTGATCCGGCATCCAGTTTTCCACTGTGGTGAAACAAATGCCTCCAAGGAGACCCACAAACCAGGGTTGGAAGGCAATAGTCCTCTCACTTTGTTACTCTCCAGGAACTGATATTCAGTGTCATACTAACAGTGTGGAGGGCTCATATAGCCATGAGTTAGCTAGTGATAATTGACAGAGTTATGGCCCAGTTCTATCCAGGATTGGGGTGGTGTATGGAGGCGTTTATGGCAGCGAAGTAGAGTTCTGCTGTTGTAAAATGGCTTTTGGTAGCACAGAAATGCTCGGTGAGGGAGCAGAGCAGCATACAAACCCCACAGTTCTTAGCTATGTTTTGGAAGACAGTCTGTGAAGAGAACTGTGCAGGGAAGGGGAGAAAAAAAGGAATTGCTCAATGGAAGGAAGCCATGTGTTCAAAGCCATGCAGCACTTTCAACAATGCAGGACCCACCAGAAATCGGGTCCCAACCCCTGCAAGTGGGTCCCGATCAGGGCCTGGGGGGGGGGTAAAGGGGGTAATTTGTACCCAGGCCAATGTTCAGAAAGGGGGCCCAGGAGCCAAAGGAGGGAGCCCAGAAAGTTCCTGGGATCTTACATTTTCCTATCTCACCCAAATTCACTGCCTGCACATGATGCTGGGGGCACAACTGTGGGCATGCAGTGGCAACTGCTGCTGCAAGCCATACACATCAGGCCCAGGAAAGCATCCATGACCCTCTTTAACACAGTGTCAAATCTGGGAGGAACTGGCCTGCTACAGTTGCTCTTTGGCTTGTGGATCCGATAACCATGAAGGAGTGTACAGGAGTTCAGGGATGCTCGGCTACAGTTGCTGCATAAGTTCACTTTGGTGCACACAGCACACTGTCCATTCTAGTGTGAGCCTAAACACAAAGATGCAAATTTTCTGCAATGATTTTCTATATTTCAAAGATTTTAAAGAGATTGTGTTTGGTTTACCATATTACTATATCGAGCTGCCAATGCCGCCTGGTGGGGTAGACCTGGGCTCCGCATCAAGAAACCTGGTATACCTGGGCTCCAAAGACAATTCTGGCTGTTAGCACCCTCCGCCTGCCCTATTTTGCCCTCCATTCTGCTTGACCCCATTGCCCCCTCTCCCTTTGGGAAGGGGCCGCAAAAGAAACTTGGTAGCTCCTGATAAAATTCCTCTCAGAGGCCCTGGTCCCGATCCCTGCAATAGGTGTTTTCTGCTCCTACTTTCTGGATTAAGGTATCTCAAATGGTGCCCCTTGTTTCAGGTTGTCTCTAAACTTTCTCTGTCACCATATTCAGGGTGCCTGAGCCACTCACTGTCCCATGGATTCTAGCTGCCCCACTGGCCTCATAAATTTTCAATCTATCCACAGGTTTGACATCTGAGGCAGGTCTGGCACAAAGCCTCTTGATTTTTATTTATTTATTTATTCATTCACATTTTTATACCGCCCTTCCTCCAAAGAGCTCAGGGCGGTTTACACAGCTGCTCCTCCCCCTCTTTTTTTGGTCCTCACAACAACCCTGTGAGGTAGGTGAGGCTGAGAGAAAGTGACTGGCCCAAGGTCACCTAGGAAGCTTTGTGGCTGAGGGGGGATTTGAACCTGGATCATCCAGGTCTAAGTCCACCTCCCAAACCACTACACCACCCTGGCTCTCAGGGTGCCTGAGGCACCATGCCAAATGTTGTCTTCTTTACCCAATGGTGTTTCAGCCTCTGCTCATCCCAATGTTCAAGCTCAGTACTCCCCCCCCCCATTTCCTCATTCTCTCTGTCCCCCTCTTCTTTTTCCAATTGAGAGAGTGTAAGATTGAGGATCAATGGAAGACGGGTGCCCCCCTCCAATCTACTACTTGAAGTGACCACTTCTGTTGGCCTTATGGAAGGGCCGGCCCTGCCCTGGGGGTTACCGTCTGCAGCAGAGAACAGGGATCCAGTAACTTGAATAGTTGTGCAAAACGCCTTGATTGTGGAACCTTAAAATTAACCAGCATATTGGACTTTTATGGACTATCTCCCTTCTTCAGGTACACAAAGCGGTATCCTGATGTGGCTGATAATCAACAAGTGGGTACATGGAGCCGTTTTGGATCTAAAAGGTGACGAAATACAAAGGGTGGTGGCAGATGTATTATTGTCACATTTCTATGCAGTTCCCAAATGAATCTGAGAAAAGATCAGACCGACCTGATCCCGAACAGCTGCTAACGGGTGATAATTGAGTACAGCAAGAAAGGTAATATTAAACACCCCAGGAAGGGCAATTGCCTTTTGTAGTCACCAATGCAAGACACTTTCTGCTACTCTTTGCATTTCATGGCATTTGGGTGCAGTATAATTCCCCTTCTGCACATTTGTGTCTCCCTGGATGCACCGGTCTAGTTCTCATCGAGTTAATAAACTTGTGTCTGGAATCTACTACTTTGATTGGGGGGGGGGGTGTCACATGATAGAATGCTGTTCCCTGCAGAAAAATTTCCTCTGCATAAAAAGTAGCATTAGAAGACTAGTTTTGAACCCTTTCCCCTGACACCTAGGTGTTTTTCCCCCCCCCTTTATTTTTTCATGGAGGAGCATTAGTTCTCTTGTGCACAGTCTGAAGTGATATAACCCAGGCATAGCTTTACCATCACTGGATTTATTGTACTTGGCACTTTACATAGAGTAAAAAGATAGGTCTCTGCCCGAAGGCGCTTACAATCTGGATACTGATATAGAGTGACCGCAGAGGGAAGGGGACAGAGGCAAGGGAAACATGTGGGATTTTTTTTTTTTTGGTTACAGTAGAGAATGCATCACTGTGTTGTGATGTAAAAGCTTCAAGGAAAAGGGACGTTTTCAGAAGGCATTTGAAGGAAGTGAGTAAGGAAGTATTCTACAAGTGTTCTGTGATGGCTCAAGGCATATACAGCAGGGAGAAAGGGTGACATCATTTGAGGGGGCAGGAGACTTTTGGGTGATTGAGGATGTGGAAATGGAAGAGGGAGGGTGTCATGATCAGGTGTGTAGCAGGAACTGAGAGCAGAGTGGGAGGGAGGGGTGAGGGTTTGAATGTTATGAGGCCCAAATACGATGCAGTAGGGCAGGGGTGTCCAAAGTTTTTCGCAGGAGGGCCACATTGTCTCTCTGATGCTGTGTTGGGGGCCGGGGAAAAAAAAGAATTAATTTACATTTAAAATTTGAATAAATTTACATAAGTTTACATAACTGAATATATTAAAGATGAACTTATATGAATGAATGAAGGTCTTGCAATAGCTCAAGGGCTATAAAAGGCCTTGCACAAAGCAAGGCTGGCCTTTCCTATGCTGCCGCTACTGCATCACAGACGTGAAACAGCAAGCAGTGGAGGGAGCCCTCATCCCACAGCTCATGCAAGAGGTCAAACAGTCTCCCTCATACTGAGAGCAGTTGCGTTGGGCCAGTGTGGTCTCCAACAACTCTCCGGAGGGCCAGAGGCTCACTGGAGACTGGGGGCACCCTGAGGGCCGCATTGAGAGACTTCGAGGGCCACAAGTGGCTCCAGGGCCAGGGTTTGGACACCCCTGCAGTAGGGCATCCAGGGCTGCCCCAAGACCTCCTGATCCCTGAGGCAGCATTTCTAATGCCTCCCTTACCTGATGACATGCCAGCCACTGCTCCTCCCATTCTCCAATGTCTTAGCTTAGCACTCTCTTCCCCTCCACATTTCCTTTTCCTCTCTGTCTCTGTGTTCCTTTTCCAATCCAGGAAGTGGAAGGAGGAGAAGCAGCAGTGGAAGCAAGTTGGCGGACAGTGGTGGGCACCCCCTTCACCAGTCTGCTGCCTGAGGCAAACATTTCAGTTGGCCACCACATGGATGGGTGGGCCCTGGGGCAATCAATGATCTATAATTTATAGCAGTGGATCCCAAAATTTTTAGAATTGGGACACACTTTTTAAAACGACACTCTATTGAGACCCATCTAGGTTAACCACACTTCTTAAAAAAAGGAGATCTAGAAAAAATGTTTTATTTATTTATAAATAATAATAATCAGAAAAAGACCCTCAACTTTTATCTCCCTATATTTACACATGCTTGCAAACTGCAGGAGCTGAGCTCTTTGCAGGATAATTAGCAGCTACAGCATCTGATTTTTATCTGATCTTTCCTTTGCCCTTTGGTGACCCACCAAAAATCAGGTTGCAACCTACCACTGGGTCCTGACCCACAGTTTGGGAACCACTGATTTATAGACTAAAAGTTATTTCCACATATAAAGTATGGGTGAAAAGTTTTAGCAATGAAACATTCAGGAGAGGGGCACTGAACATCCCCCATCTTCTACCTTACTCTATCCTGCCGTTGCTCAAAAGAATTCCATAAGGCACCTTTCATAAAGTAATACAATACAATGGCATTGTTGTTGCTTCCACCTCTTCTGGCACATGGCATTGTTCTGGGATAGCATATCTCCCTTACCTCCCTCCCCCAAGACCTAAGACCAGTTTTTTAAAAAAAGAAATAAAACCCTTATGTCACTGTTTCTCAAACTGTGGGTCGGGACCCACTAGATGGGTCGTGAGCCAATTTCAGGTGGGTTCCCATTCATTTCAATATTTTATTTTTAGTATATTAGACTTGATGCCAACATGGTATGTGACTGCATTTGGGGAGATCTGTACTTTTAACAGGCTACAATGTATATACTTTTAACAATGATAGTCAGTGGGGCTTACTCCTGGGTAAGTGTGCATAGGATTGTAGCCTAGGATTGTTAAACATTTTTCCTGTTTGATGATGTCACTTCTGGCCATGACATCACTTCTGGTGGAACTCAACAGATTATCATTCTAAAAAGTGGGTCCTGGGCTAAAAAGTTTGAGAACCACTGCCTTATGGTAGTCCAGTGAAGGCAGAAATGGCAGGCTCTGCCCCTTCCTCTCTGATCTAGAGGCTTGCAAAGCAGGGTTTCCATGTGTGTGGAGGGAAGCATCTGAATGCCCAGTTGTCCATGCAGAAGCTCTCTATGGACGTTATATGAACAGGGTGGAGATTTTTGCCATAATATTGTACTCCCTTATGTGCATTAATTGAGTGCATGAAGAATGTACATCAGTAATGGGTTCAGCCATTACTGCCCTGCGCCCAGGGCAAAGGTCTGTGATGGCGCCCTCCCCTTGCAGGCTACCGCCACCCCCCTGTGCAGAAATCCACCCTCCAGCTCATCTGAGGCTCACGGAGCCTCACACAACCTCCACCTGCGTTGGAGAAACCTCTGTGAGGTTCCCCAATGCTTTAAACGGTGCTTCCAGAAAACCAGAAGCACAGTTTCCGCCCCCGTCGGGAACCTCAGGGACGCTTCCATGGGGTCATAGTGCGTCGCACCTGGGGCTTTTGCCCCATCGGACCTTATGGTAGGTCTGCAACTGGGTTCAGCATTGCAAGAAAAAGACTTTTGTAGCAGGCTTTTCTCTTACAAAAAGCGTTAGTTCCCCTTAATACTACTTTTGTTACTATGCTAACATATCACCAGTGGCTGCTGTTGGCAGCATCTCTCTAGTATTTTTCTGATGTAGCATGGATTCCGGCCACTGATTTTGACAGGTTAATGCTGGTGAGAAAAAGTGGATCATGTTCTTTTTACCATTTTAATCAACTGTAAACACAGGGTACCATGCACGCCTTCAAATGCCAATTTCCAATCGATTCCTGTCCTACAATTAACTGTTCTCCATAACCGATTTACCTTCCTTGCATAAGGAAGCATTCTGTGCTGTATAATAATCCTTTAGTTGCTGTGGCAATAGAATGCAGTTTTAAATTTAGAATCTCATTTGTTTCCCTTCACTTTGCTTTCTTACCATAAGCATGAAAAAGAAGTTTGCTGTTTCATTTTTGAAAGAGAGAGCGTTTAACATGCCCCAATAAATTGAAAAGGCTTTGGAAAATTTCTTTGTTAAAAAAAAAATCTCTAGCATCAACCGCTTAAGACTGCACTAATTGCTCTTAACTTTTTAAAAAATTACATTTGTATCCTACCTCTCTTCCAAGGCATATAGTTCACTTTGTGGCATGTTAGCTGTGCAACAAACCTTGAGAGGTAGCTTACAGTCCAATCCTGTTGGGCCCCAACACCAGCAGAACGCGTGTTCCACTAGTGGAAATGGCTGCAAAATGCCCATAAAGCACTCTCCAGTAGTGTGTAGAGCAGTGAGCTGCCTGAGTGCCAGCAGGATGACTGGAGCCTTTCCACATGCATCGGGGGATCGCTGGCCACTCACCAGAGCAAATAAGCCAGTGAGGGAGGCAGAAGGGATAGGGAGGGTGGAATAGGGGCAAGCAGTGGGCAAAACTGGGCAGGAGAGAGGGAAGAATGGGGAACAGGGAGGCTGCAGGAGTGAGTGGATCCAGTGGAGCAAGTGGATGGCTTACGCTGGATCCTAATATTATTATTATTATTATTATTATTATTATTATTATTATTATTATTATTATTTAATAACAACAACAACAACAACAACAACAACAACAACAACAACAACAACAGTATTTATATACCGCTTTTCAACTAAAAGTTCACAAAGTGGTTTACAGAGAAAAATCAAATAACTAAATGGCTCCCTGTCCCAAAAGGGCTCACAATCTAAAAAGATGCAAATGAATACCAGCAGACTGCCACTAGAACAGACAGTGCTGGGGTGAGGTGGGCCAGTTACTCTCCCCCTGCTAAAAAAAGGAGCACCCACTTGAAAAAGTGCCTCTTACCCAATTAGCAGGGGTACAATTAGATAGGGGTACCTATCCCTTCTGTGGGCAGCCTCCACACTCCTTTCTCTTCTCAGACTTGTACCAGTGAAATCATTGGTGCACGGTTAAGAAGACCCATTTTAGAGTGGGTGGCTTATGGAGATGTAAGTGGTTTTAAATCCTTTTTCTCCTCCAAAGCCTTCCAATCTGCACCCATTTTTAGTGTGGCTGCACCAGCTGGGGTGGAAGAATAGGATTAAGCTGTTAGACTGTGAGATAATGTCTGACCCAAAGGCCTCCTAAAAACTTCATGACTGAGCAGGGATTTGAACTCAGACAGGGACGTGCAGTGGGTGGGGAGGCAGTGCCTCTGCGCCAGAGCCATTTGAAAAGCACCACAGCTGTGTGAGTTGGAGTTGTGAAAAGCCTGTGGGTTGTGAGTGCTTGTGTGCCTCACACAGAGGTGTTGCTTTTTGAATAACTCCAGTGGGGAGCAGGGCCTAGGAGGGGGGGGGGTAAAGGGGGTAATTTGTACCCAGGCCCAGGGTCAGAAAGGGGGCCCAGGAGTCAAAGGAGAGGGCCCAGAAATTTCCTGGGATCTGACATTTTCCTGTCTCACCTGAACTCACTGCCTACGCATGATGCTTGTGCACAACCAGGTCCAGTGCATGCAGTGTTAACTGCTGCTACAAGCCATGGACACCAGGCCCAGGAATGCATCTATGACGCTCCTTAACACAGTGTCAAATCTGGGAGGAAACTGGCCTGCTATAGTAGCTCTCTGGCTTGTGGATCCCATAACCGTGAAGGATGTATAGAAGCTCAGGGACCCAGCTGCGGGGCTACAGCTGCTGCAGAAGTTCATTTTAGTCCATTCTAGTATGAGCCTAAATATGATGATGCTAATTTTCTGCAATGGATTTTCTATATTTCAAAGATTTTAGAGAGTCTTACAAATGTTTGGTTTTCCATATTACTTTATCTAGCTGCCAGTACCACATGGTCAAGTAGATCTGGGCTCTGCATCAAAAAGCCTAGTAGAGCTGGGCTCCAAAGACTATTGTATCTGTCTGCACCCTTCCCCTGCCCTATTTTACCCCCCTTCTTCCTGCCCCCATTGTCCCCTCCCCCTTTGGGAAGGGGCCCAAAAGAAATTTTGTACCCCCCAATAAAATTCCTCTCATAGGTCTCCCCTGCCTCCCCACCCACTGCACGTCCCTGAACTCAGATCCCAGTCTAGCCCTGATAGTCAATTGTACTCGGGTTCTCATTGCATTGAATATGAAATAGCAAAAAACCATTATATACCATGAATCTATACCATGGCTTTTTATTATTTCAAGTTCCAGCTGAGAAATAATCTGTACTGTGGACTTCCTTTTCAGAGTAATTAGGCATTCAACACCGTTGAAAGTAGTGCTCAAATTACAGGGGAGTAATGAGAGCCCAGCTTTTCTCTGCCCTCCCTTTTGACCTTTCCCTCCATAATTCGAGCACTGAATGAAAATCTAAAATGAATAGTTATGACCTGCCTAGGAAAGATTACAAGGAAATCAGATGCCAACAATGTTCAAATTTTCTCAGAAAATAAATTTCAGGAGAAAAAAGGTCAATAAAACCCACTGCAGATGGAAGAAGAAACAATGGGTTGGATACACATAACAGGATATAATGGATGGGTTCATGTAACAGAAAGGGGCATTTTTTTGCTGACTTCCTCTCCCTCTTCCTGCTGCAGCCCCCTCTGCCACATTGCCATGTGGCATGTGTTCTGGAGAATGCCCTACCCTTTAGGAGAAGATTTGGGGGGCCCACAGGGGGAAGAGGGATTCAACAGAAATCACCCCTTTTGCAAGAATGCCTTCCATTTGCGAAAAATATACTTCAGATGCAACCCAATCATTTTAAATGCCAGGAAAATAACATGATGAAGTGTGTGGCAAGTTTTTGGATAACCCAGCCCCATGAGGTTCTTGTGTGACTCACCGCAAAAGCACCGCATCATGGGGAAATCTGGTCATTTCAATCCATCTATAGCAGGAGTGTCCAAAGTTTTTGGCAGGAGGGCCACATCATCTCTCTGACACTGTGTCTGGGGCCGGAGGGGGGAAATGAATTAATTTACATTTAAAATTTGAATACATTTACATATGTATACATAAATGTATTAAAGATGAACTTATATGAATGAATGAAGGTCTTACAATAGCTCAACACCTATAAAAGACCTTGCATAAAGCAAGGCTGGCCTTTCCTTTGCTGCTGCTACTGCATCACGGATGTGAAACAGCAAGCAGTGGAGAAAGCCCTCATCCCACAGCTCACGCGATAGGTCAAACAGTCGCCCTCACGCTGAGAGCAGTTGCATCGGGCCAGTGCGGGCTCCAACAAATCTCCAGAGGGCCAGAGACTCATTGGAAACTGGGGGCTCCCTGAGGGCTGCATTGAGAGGCCTTGAGGGCCGCATGTGGCCCCAGGGCCGGGGTTTGGGCACCCCTGATCTATAGCCATGGGGTGCTAAGAAGAGTTGAAATGAAAATGGGATTGTTGTGGCTGGGTAGTGACTGGTAGAGTGAAGACAGCAAACAGAGCACAGAAAAAGAGTTGATGGAAGAGATGATGTAAGAATAGCTCATGGAAGGAGTGTGGGAGAGGGTAGAAGTGGTGTGGGGATGCAACACATTGTTGAGAGGGAAGAGGATATGGGGTTTGCATAAATGTATTATTTGGGGTTTAAAGATGAGCCAGTGGGAAGTGGAGCATCTGTAGGGGGCAATGATCACAGTTGGAAGCTAACTGGGAAGATGATACGTTTTGGCTCCCCGTCCCTGGGATGGATAATGATTTAGCCTTTCTCAATCACAATTTATTTTTAAATTAACTAAAGGTCATTACAATAATGGATTATAATAGTCATTAAAACAGCAGGATGGTAAATCAGTCATGACAATATTTGAGGTTTTTAAAAAGACAGTTGGCAGTTCACCAACAGCCCAATCCTTACCAAAGGATGCACCAGTGGAACACGTGTTCCACTGGCTCAGGCTTTTGCAAAAGTGCCATAAAGCACTCTGTGACAACATGGGGATCCAGCGCACTAGCAGGAAGGATAGAGCCGGCAGTTGTTGGGAGGCCCAGGGTGGGGGGAGGGGGTTGAATGGGGTGGTGGAGGACAGTGATGGGTGTGGAGATGGACAGACCGGACCTGGAAGGGTGTGGGGTTAGCGGTGCCAGCTCATGCCATATCCAAGCCCCCTTCCCTGACCTGTATAGGTCAACACGGACTTGCAAATGTCCCCCTACACCAAGGAGACCTCCAGCAGCTAAAAATCCTCTGCGGGAAGCAGCATAGCCCACACTAACGCTGTTGCATTGTCATGTGGGGATTTAGGTAGGATTGGGCTGCAATCATCTTGCAGCATCTGATATATTCCTATATGATGCTGTAGGAAATGAGGCCAGCGCCTTCCACTGCCAGGGAGCAACAGTTATATGGTGGTTGACTGTAGCAGTGGCCAACAAGAGTGCTTTCAAACTGAAGTATTATATATATACTGATGCGTATATATGTATGTACACACACACACACACACACACACACACACAGAGAGAGAGAGAGAGAGAGAGAGAGAGAGAGAGAGAGAGAGAGAGAGAGATGCTTATTTCTGAATTTGCATCATTAGGTGACATGAAAGAATAGTGGTGTCTGCTTCCACTGTCTCCGGGACTCCAGCTGTCCCATCACAACCCTGGTAGCAGCTTCCGGCAGCCTACGGTCAATGCATGGCTGTACATCCAGTCCTCCCAGTGTTCCCTGGGCCATCAGGACTCAGAGTTGGCAGCTCCTCATTGGATGAAGACCTCTCTCCTCTGGGGCGATGCTGGCACTTTCGCCCCAAGGCTGGACCAGGTGGAACTGAGAGTGGGGATGGGAGAGAGATAGCCCAGGAAGGGGAGGGCTGAGGGCTTTATAAGGCCAGTAATGAGAGGTGTCTGGGCAGGCTACCTGAGGGCTGCACTGTGTCTACTACCCAGGGAAGGAGCCAGGAAGAGGAGAAGCAGGATAAAGCAATGCCCTCTTCACTGCTGAACTCAGAGGCCTGGTTGGGGGATTCCAGTTGTGGGGCCAGAAATGCCCCCTTTTTGTTCCTACCCCTCTTTCCCTGGGGAAAAGAATGACCTCAGACACCAAGCAGAGCACACTGCTCTCATGGCAAGTCTGCTGGGGCAGAGAAACTTACAACTGTTGATATTTTTTATTGCATTATCTGCTATTATATACTAAGAATTCAGAGATTAAACATAAATTAAAAAATGCTTTGCCATTCATCGCTCATGTTTCATTTCTTCAATTTTGAAGTTATTGCTATAGACCTGTGTGTTGGGAACTGGAAAGATGAAAAAAACAACAACAAAGCAACGCACAACCTGCGAGCTTCAAGTATTCTTTTGTTATTTTCTCTCTGATGTGTTTGTTCGCTTTGCTATAATATCTGATTACAGCATTCATATGAGAATAATTGCCATGAATATAAAAAGCAATATCAGTCAAGTGACATTCAGACAAGCTGTTTGCAGCTCCGCTCTAGTTGTGTAGTGTAACTTGGTTGGGAAGAGATAAAACGACTTCTTCTGTCTTTGTTTCGCAGAAGCCTGAATGTGACACCCCTAAAAGACCCACCGTTGTACAGCAACAGGCTCAAGAGCAAAAATGCTTCCTTGGTTAAGCTCTTTGGTCTGCAGTACGCAAAGAAGTAGCTGACACGACAGCTTTGCTTGTCCTGGCATTTTGCCATGGACAAATGATCCTTTCAGGTTAATTACTGGATGCTGTGGAGATCCCCCCCCCCCCAGTAATCTGTCAGTGTTTCATTTGAAAGAGGCAGCTGTTCTCCCCAAGGAAGCGGTAGAGAGCACTGACAGCTTCGGTGCAGGCTGACAAGAATGTGGATCCACCTGTAAGCTGGATTTGGAAGAGGCAATGGGAATGGCCAGAGGATAGTGCAGTTGGGAAGGGTTCAATTCAAATAGCTCCTTAGCCATAAATTCATTTGGTAGTGTTAGGCAATTTGTTATTTTCTCAGCCACAGTTGCTCACTTGTCATATCATCATCATCATCATCATCATCATCATCACAGGTGGTACCTCAGTATCCACGGGGATTCCATTCTCAGATCCCCCATGTCAGGAGTCCTTTAAAGAATCTCCAGATGCAACTGGAAGTGCCTTCTGGTTGTGGCCGGAGGCATTCTGAGGTGCAAGGGGGCCTTTGTATACCTCAGGACACATCCCAGAGGATTCTGAGATTTATTCCCAAGATGAAAAACTGGAAATGCATCTCAAAAGCCTCTGGGACATGTTCTTAGGTGTGGGAAGGCTGCACAAGTCTTTTCTGCACTTCATGGACATGACCAGAAGGCACTTCTAGTCACACCCAGGAGATCTGGGGAGGGCCTCCAGCCATGGGTTCGGAACTACAGTAAGTCAAATCCACAGAGAACTGACTGTATGTACATACTTGAACCACATGCCAGAATTTCTGCCATGCAAGGCTTGAGCCTCATTCTATCTTCTTAGCCTTCTCTACCAATAATATCGTCTTCTCCTGGGTGCTGCTTGCTGGATTCCTGCCTGTTCAATTTCACAGTGTTGGCAGCTGCACTTCTTGCTTACAACACGGGGCTTTCTAAATGTTGGGAGTATCTAGATAATTTGAAACAGGTGTTTAAATCTCTTTCCTCTTCTGAAAAGCAGAAGGTTTCTATCTTTGTCATTATATATCCAGGCCAACCACAAGGCACCAAATGTCCATCTGTTGCCGGTTCTAGAACATTTTCCCAAAGTTAAATAAAAATAAATGTCTACCACAGACGCTGGCCAAGCCATCTCCACTGATCACTTTGCAGGCAGTCTTTTCAGAGGGAATGTGAGCCTGGGTTGACACGTCACTTTATATTTATTTTCATGTTGAGGTAATTTCATTAAAAGCTCATGTTATGGTGATGCAGCTTAAGTGTTTCCAGTTCCGTCTTAATGATGTGATTTGCTGCTTCTCTTTTTTATATATATAATTTTTTTATTAATACACACAAATATACACTACAAACACATACTCCACAAACAACAGAGGTTGCAGGACATCATCTACCAAATTATTTAATACATCTTTCTACATTCCTAATCTGCTATTCTTCTACTTTTAACCCTCATTAACCTAAAAAATAAGGGAGAAATTTAAATGAACAAAAAAGAAAAAATAGAAAATATATAATTATCTCTACATACCCTATATTATACTTATATACTATATATACTTCTTATACTTTCTATATCATCATTTCTACCGTTCCTGTTTATATCAACCTTCTAGACTCCTCCTACCTAACATACAAAATATGTTTTATTAATATATGTTACTTTATATGATATATAAAATCCTTCTTATCTACCTTTCCCTTTCTAAAAATTAAACACTTATTATTTTACCACACTAATAACCATTTTTACTATCTCTAAAC
The DNA here is from genome assembly GCF_035046505.1 of Tiliqua scincoides. Lineage (NCBI taxonomy): Eukaryota > Metazoa > Chordata > Lepidosauria > Squamata > Scincidae > Tiliqua > Tiliqua scincoides. Next base: position 220,396,715 of record NC_089823.1, read on the forward strand.
TTAACATCCCCAAGTATATTTTCAATTACATATATATTTTTTAACATACAAATTTAACCATTTTTACTATCATATCATCATTCCAAAGCAATCTCAAACACTTTAATTCTAATTCTTCTAAATTAACCTCTAAAATACTAACATATCTCTTATCTCAAATATAAAAATATTTACCCAAAAATTACTCTATTTTGAATATTAATTCTTCTCCTTATCTCAAATTCTGCCCACTCCTCTTAATATCTAACATTTCTTCCATCTCTTTTTCCTAGTAAACTTCACATAAATCTTTCTCCACAATTGGTGCTTTAATAAATGTCCTCTTCTTGTTACTTCCATCAAATCCAAATTCTGGCAGATCCTCTCCTTCTCTTGATCCATGTCTATGCCTGTCAGTCCAATTGTTTCTTCTCCGCTCTGATCTGATGACATCTGAATACTTGTCTTCTGAGCTGTTCCATCAGTCTGCAACTCTATCAAAGTTCTTCTTCCAGGTTGTTGATCAGTAATCTTCTCCTCCATTACGCTTTTTGCTTTTTTGTCACTCAGTTTATTTATCTTTTGACTTAAGATTTCCACACTGATTTGAATTTGTAAAAATCGAATTCCTTGCTGAGGACTCAATAGAATTAAAGTTTATAATTTTTCTTCCATGAGGTTTCCCCATTCTTCCTCCGACATTTTTCCCTTTGCAATTCTCTTTTAATCCACTAGATGTCATAAGCAGCTCTTTTTACTGTGGAATGGGGAATGTGAAATACAAGACCTTCAGACCAAACAAAGTCAATTCGCCGCTCAGTATCCTTCCACATATTTAAATAGTTCAAAATTGTGTACCTTGGCTCAACGATCTCCGACACTCTTTCTCTCGATACCGAGCTAAACAAGCGCATCGGTAAAGCAGCTACCACGTTTTCCAGACTCACAAAGAGAGTCTGGTCCAACAAGAAGCTGACGGAACATACCAAGATCCAGGTCTACAGAGCTTGCGTCCTGAATACACTTCTGTACTGCAGCGAGTCATGGACTCTTCGCTCACAACAGGAGAGGAAACTGAGCGCTTTCCACATGCGCTGCCTCCGACGCATCCTCGGCATCACCTGGCAGGACAAAGTTCCAAACAACACAGTCCTGGAACGTGCTGGAATCCCTAGCATGTATTCACTGCTGAAACAGAGACGCCTGTGTTGGCTTGGTCATGTTGTGAGAATGGATGATGGCCGGATCCCAAAGGATCTCCTCTATGGAGAACTCGTGCAAGGAAAGCGCCCTACAGGTAGACCACAGCTGCGATACAAGGACATCTGCAAGAGGGATCTGAAGGCCTTAGGGATGGACCTCAACAGGTGGGAAACCCTGGCCTCTGAGCGGCCTGCTTGGAGGCAGGCTGTGCAACATGGCCTTTCCCAGTTTGAAGAGACACTTTGCCAACAGTCTGAGGCTAAGAGGCAAAGAAGGAAGGCCCATAGCCAGGGAGACAGACCAGGGACAGACTGCACTTGCTCCCAGTGTGGAAGGGATTGTCACTCCCGGATTGGCCTTTTCAGCCACACTAGACGCTGTGCCAGAACCACCTTTCAGAGCGCGATACCATAGTCTTTCGAGACTGAAGGTTGCCAATACAGATGGTATCACCGCAGGGGTTTTCACAGCTTAGTGGCGAATTTCGCCATTTCTCCTTATCTGCCTCAACGGCTGTGTCCCTGGACGAAAGCCCCCCGGCCAGACTCAGACCTTCTCGAGACACTTTATACCATCAGGATGACAAAGCCTCTCCTGGCTTTGTCCTCAGATTTCCTTGAATCCACAAAAGATAAGGAGAAAAACAGACTAATTCCAAGAGCTCTGGAATCTGCTGCTCATGCACAGCTTGGCCCTGCCTCCTCCTGATTTGCTGCTTCTCTGTGGAGACCTCCCCATTTGGAACAATGCACATCTGTGGCTCCCGAGGGCAGGACTGGAACCAATGGGTGGAAACTGCAGGGAAGTAGACTTAGGTTAGACACAAGGAATAATTTCTTAATTGCAAGTCCTGCCTGGAACAGCCTGCCTCTTGCAGACTAACCCTTAGAATGAGCAGAGGGAAGATTGTCTGATCTTGCTGTCCTAGAATTCTGCTCCTTTCCAATTTTGGGCTCTTTGTTGACACTCCAGGGTCACTCCAAGCCTGGGTGCCTTTGGGAAGAAGGCTCTGCATATGGGTAATGCAGAGGAGGCTCTCCTCCTGGGTAATGCTTTCAGTGTAGATCAGCTTCCTCCCCTGCTGCATCACCTCCTGTCTGACAGAGCAGTCTGCCTTGTTGCACTTCCTCCTGTTGCCTCTTGCCCTGGTGTTGTTAAGGTCCACTTTCCTCCTTCTCCTCCTCCTCCTCTACCCCCAGTCTTTTGCTACCAGGAGTTTAAATGCCTCCTAAGGTTGCTGCAGGGTGCCTGCATCCAGAGGTTTTAAACAATACTCTGGTGCCTGGGTGCCTGTTTGGTGGTTTGTTTGGTCCTTGCAGATCAAGGACTTCTGCAAGATGGATCTGAAGGCCTTAGGAGTGGACCTCAACAAGTGGGAAACCCTGGCCTCTGAGCGGCCCACTTGGAGGCAGGCTGTGCAGCATGGCCTTTCCCAGTTTGAAGAGACACTTGGCCAACAGTCTGAGGCTAAGAGGCAAAGAAGGAAGGCCCATAGCCAGGGAGACAGACCAGGGACAGACTGCACTTGCTCCCAGTGTGGAAGGGATTGTCACTCCCGAATTGGCCTTTTCAGCCACACTAGACGCTGTTCCAGAACCACCTTTCAGAGAGCGATACCATAGTCTTTCGAGACTGAAGGTTGCCAACATTTGGTGCCTGGGACAGTGACGTTGTGATGTCACTTCCAGGTTCTCTATGGTGGCTTCATGACCCCTGTTCCTTCTCCTGTGAAACCTCCACAGGAGAAGGAGTGAGGGGCACAAAGCTCCCAGAACCTCCTTCTCGGGGGAGAACCTGGACGTGACTACCTTGTGCCTGGAGGAGGGAGCATTTGCTGCAGCAGTTTGGCACCCCTGTTCCTTCTTCGGTGGTGGTGCACCTTCTATGGAGGTGCAAAGCCACCAGCACCTCCTCTGTAGCTAGGGTAAAAGCCTGAGGGGGGGGCAGTCATGTGCCACCCTTGGCATAGCATCCAGGTCAGAAGGCCCTCAGGCTCTACCCTAGTTACGACTCTGCCTGCATTTTAGCGTCAGCGGCACCATGTCACTTCTAACCCTGCTTTGTTTAGATCTGGTCACTCCGTGCAGCTGTTGGAGCTTCCAACTCCAATGAAACAGTTCCAGTTCCAGTAAAATGGCTCTAAACCGACTGTGGACACAGCCACCTAGTCATATGTGACAATTGGCATCCAGTGGGGATTTCTATCCCCATCCGCGTATCCAGCTGGTTCAGTTAAGGTTGGAGAAGCATCCTGATGCAGATGAGACTGCATCCCAACCCGCATCAACACAGGCAATGCCCTCTGGGGCTGCTAATGCACATGGATCTCTCTTGCTAGATTGGGAATCTGTATTTAGGAAGCAAGCCATTCAAACTTCTGAGTAGCAATTTTATGCCTGAATCTAAAAAGTGAAGGGTTCACGAGCATCTGTGAAGTGTACTGTCATACTTTGTGTGCCAACTAAAAATCCATGCCATCTCTGACAGCAGGTACTAAAGCCAGAAACAAATGTCTCGCCTCATTAAAAACCATATAAAGGTTTTCTCTTTGTGTTCCCCAGGCTCTGAACCTTTGGCTGGGCTTTCATCCCTCATAGCAATGTCCTGTGAAGTACAACGGCTTATAGACCATGGTGTAACAAACAAAAATTCAACTAGTTCTCTGAGCTCAAGAAGAAGGGATTAGATTTCTTTTTCACTCAGCTCCCAACCCCTTGGCACACTGGTTCTGAAACTAGGGATCATTTCCAAAGGAGCTTCTGGGATAGCAGGCCTGCACAAGCTGCGGCCGCTGAGCCCCCAACAACCCGTCAGCCAGCTATGTATAAAAGCTCACCAGCAGCTCAGAAAACCTCCAGATGCTGAGTAACCCAATGAGAACTGCTCACTGTTTGCACAGAAGAACCCTTGCTCCAACCTTCAAAAAAACAATAGCTTCTGTGTATACAAAAAGAAAGACTCTTCTTCTTTCTTATAAACATCAGGTCTTTGAAGGCTGATACATACATTGGATAGTAACCAGGGTAACCAAATGCTGAGAGGCAGGATTCTGGTGCTTGGGCAGGGCCTTGAAGACAGAACCTGGTGGAATGAAGGGATAGTGCCAAGGAGGGAAGAGGAGTGGGGTGGAGAGCAACTGGATAAAAGGGGCAGGTCCTGTGCAACCAGGGCAGCAGGGGCCAGTGGTAAAATCCCACTTGGAAGCAGACTGGAATGGTAAAAGGGAAAAGCCATCAATAATAGGGATTAATTCAAAATCCATGGAAAGCAAACTCCAGGAAGCAAGATGGGTCACAGACTATGAAATTAAGTAGGGTTGAATGAGTCTCATGAATGAACCTCATGAATGAGTCTCAACCGTCATGAATGAATGAGGGTTCATGAGTCAGAATCATGAAAATGTGTGTTTTTTGCTGGCTCGTGAGTCACACATGTGGAAGACTTGGAAAAACACTTGAGTCAGGGCCCCCCTGACTTGGCACTCATCCCCACACATGCTGAGTTGAGTCTTCCTGTCTCTGGGTGTGCTTCCTTACTGTTTTCGCGGTGTGAAAAACTTTTTGGGGCCATCATTCCGACAGGGTGGGCAGCAGGGAGGTTCCAGCTATGAGGCACGGAGGTTCCAGCTATGTGAGCAGGATGGGGGAGGTGGGAGCAGGCTCTCTGATAGGAAGGAAGGAATGATCATTGGACACAGGATGGGAGGTGTAATATTTTCTTTGACTGAGAGAGGCGGGAAGGGGAGCCCAAGGGGGTTCTTCCCTTACGATCGGCTGCAGAAGCCCAGGGAGGGGGAGGAGGCAGGGAAGTGGGGGGAAGTAGTTCATAGTGACCACACTTTCCACTGCATGGTATGACACTGTTGTTACTTGGGGGGAGGGAAGGAAGCCTCATTGAATGATCGGTTGCAGTGGGACTACTTCTGAGAAGAGCTGCAAAGGATTAGGTCATCCTAATAAGCCTCGTAGCTGCTGCATGTGACCCTCCTCCCTCCTGCCACTTCTGTCCTGCTGCTTTTTCACAGTCTCTCCCACTCCCTCCCTCCTCGTTTACAGATAGGTGGGGACAGCAGGGGAGTGTTCAAAGAGAACTCCCACACACACCCAGCAGCAGCTCCATTTTTCCCCCACGGCTGGCTTTTTAAAGGGGACAGGATAAATTCAAGTCCTTTAGAGTCATGGAAGGGTGACTTGGCAACTTGGAAAGTTGAGTTGACTTGTTACAATGACTTGTTTTCGAGTTGTGTAGCAGGGAGTGGTGACACTAGTCACGCTGGGTTTTTCCATCTCTGTAATTAAGTGACTGCAAGATGGCAGAGAACACAGAACTCTTGCCAAGCAGATCACTTTAGGAAAAGAAGCAAACTCTCTCTCTCTCTCTCTCTCTCTCTCTCTCTCTCTCTCTCTCTCTCTCTCTCTCTCTCTCCATAAAACATGGTTCCCCCCTGCCCCATTCCAGCATTAACAAGACACATAACACTGCCTCTTGTGTCTTCCAACCCTGAATGGTCTACTGGTGGATGGTGGTAATGGCTGCTTCCCCTGGGGCCAACTGCACAAGGTTTGGCTGCAGGCATAGAGCAAGCAAGCCTAGGGCAGACAGGAGATTGATCTAGTTTCCACCACAACAGCAGCCACCTCAAGACTGGCACATGACTGCTGCTGAGTGACAAGTGTTATCAAGGGTCTGGAGAACAAGCCCTATGAGGAAAGGTTCAGGGAACTCAGTATGTTCAGCCAGGCGAAGAGAAGTCTGAGAGGGAATATGATAGGGCTTCAAATACCTGAATGATTGTCATATGGAAGAAGGAATATATTTGTTCTCAACTGCCTCTGAGAGCGGAACTAGATCCTTTGGGTACAAATTGCAAGAGAGGAGATTCCAGATGTACATCAGGAAGAACTTCTTAATGGTAAGGGCGGTTTGGCAGAGGGAGGTGGTGGGTTCCTCCTTACTGGAGATCTTCAAGCAGAGGCAACTGCTTGTTGATGAAGCAACTGCTGGAGATGCTCTAGGAGAATTTCCTGCTACAGGCGGGGGTTGGACTAGATGACCTCTTGGGTGACTTCCAACTCTATGATTCAAAGTCTACTCATCTATAGAAAAAAAACACCCCACAATCAATAAGGTAAAGCAACTATAAGCCATTGATAAAAATCCAAGAAGCATATATGTAAATACCATAGATTCACAGCAGACATAGAATCATAGAATCATGATTCTATCATAGAGTTGAGACCTAATAGGTCATCTGGACATAATAATATTTCACCTAGAATATACACAAGAATGATGTATAAAGTCTATACACAGTCATATATTCAATTTATATTCCAATGCTACCACTTTATCACTCAGTTCTATTTGCAAATTTGTAAATTGCTTTTTGAATAGTCACAAAAAGTTATTCACAAAATTAAACAATGCACAATTGAACGAACTGCCATTTTTGCATGCTAGAGAAACCAAATAAAAAAGACGGAAATTTCATTTGCTCGACAACCACATAATCCGAATAATAAAATGGGCAAATATATATGAGCGTGAAGCCAGTTGGCTTTAATCAGCCCAGTTGACAGAAGATAACACAGACTGAAATGGCAGCTTGGTTTATTGCAGCCTTTAGGCAAAATGAGGTTGAAGAGAAAGGTGAATGATAAAGTGGAGGTCAGAACGGCGTCAGGTGCTATAAGGGAAAAAAGGTTGCCAGTATTAAATGAGTATGGCAAACTTGTTCCGCTAAGGAAGGAGAAATTTTCAGAGCCTCAGTTCTAAGACCCTCCATCTAGGATGGGTCTGTTTGATCAACACATCCTCCAGATCTCCTACCAATTAGGGACACTGGCATCCCAACCCTGTAATAGTGCAGTCAATGTTTTGAGTCAGGATAGTGTCGTGGTTTGGGAGCTGGAAGATTCAAGTTCAAATCCCTGCTCAGCCCTGAGCCCCCTCCTGGACCTTTCATAATTTGTGCCATTTCATAATTATTATAATTTGTGCTATTTAAACTTGAATCACAGAGATTTTGTAGGTTTTGAAGACAGGACAAAACAAAAGGAGCAAGAAAAAAAATCTCATTTTGTGTATGTGTGTCTAAATTCTACTACATCTACACCAGTGGTTCTCAAACTTTCTAGCAACAAGACTTACTTTTCAGAATGACAATCTGTCAGGACCCATCAGAAGTGATGTCATTAACCTTGAAGTGATGTCATGACCGGAAGTGACACCATTGGGCAGGAAAATTTTAAACATTCTCCATACGACAAAACCAGAGCAAATAAAAAAAATTGATTGAGTAAGGGCACAATCCACCAGAATCGGCATAACCTGAGGCAAGGGGAAAACTCTCCCCTTAGCCTGTGTCACGCAGAACTGGCCCCAATGGGTCTACTCAGATCTGAGGAGGTGGCACAAATCTGAGTAGACCAGAATGGCACAGAGGCTGTCTTGCACCACTTGGGAATGGGATCAGGATCCAGTATAACTGCCGGATCCTGGCCCTGCCGCCTGTTCCCTACCCACCCGCCCATGGGACTGCCCACCACCCACCCTTCCCCATCCCAAAATGTCTCCTCCCTGCCTCTTCCCCATGTCCCCCCAGACCCCTGCATCGGCCGAGCTCATCCAATGCAAAATTACCCCGCCAGATCCGAATCCTTGCTCTGGCCTCCTTAATCGAAAGTCAGTGCCTTATGGCATGTTTGCGACACCCCCGGGTCAGCACAAGTGACTTGTGCTGGCCTAATCTGGGGGCTAGGATTACACTAAGTATAAGTTTAAAAATGTATTTAAAATAAAGACCTCTCCTAACCCTCCCAAGCAGTGGCTGATCTGTTTAATAGGAATTCCCCACATATCCCAAAGACTGCAATTCTATCCAAACACCTAGGAGCAAACTCTTGACTATCATTGTTAAAATCATATACAGAATAGCCTGTTAAAAGTACAGATTTGTGACATTTCCCCAAATGCAGTCACATACCATGGTAACATCCAATCAAATTCACCCCAAATAAAATATACCGCAGACACTCGCCTATAAGTCGACCACACAGATAAGTCGAGGGCAGGTTTTGAGCAATCAATCATGGAATTTTCTATGACCCTTGGATAAGTTGGGGGTTAAACTTAGGGGGGTGTCTGACTATAGTTTTGTCTGATTTTACCCCAGGCCAGATCCTGAAAAATAACCTACCACTAATTGTTACCTAAGAACTGTAGTCTCTAATTTATTAAAAGCATAGTAAAAGATCATAAGATACATTTTTATTCTTTTTAAATTCTGGTCTTCACCACCTTTTTGTAAACACTATCAGAGTCAGTGCACTGTGAACAACATACCAGTAAAACAGTGGTTCGCAACCTGGTATTCATGTATTCCCAGGGACACTCAACAGGACCTTTAGGGGTACTTGAAAAAGAATGGAATAATGACAGAAAAAGGCAGGTCATGCTCCAGAATGCCTTGCAAGACAGGAATGCCTTGCAAGAACCAGCAAGGTAGGAAGGGAGGTAACTGGTTGGTTGTGGAAGCCCCACCAATACCTAGTTTTTGGTCATCGATTCATGTATGAACCAGTGATTGAAAATCAGCACAGTAAAAAAAGCTGAAACATAATATGGAAAGTGATCAATCACCCAGAATTTCTCAGGACACTTCTGGTGCAAAACAGTGTAAAGGCAGAGTCTTCTGTTCTTCATACAGATAAAAAGAAAATATGTGATGAATACATGAAGTCTGGGCTTTCATATAGAGGAGATGAGGGCTTGCATTATTAATTACAAACATTTTGCTAATATGAAGGGTACAATTTATGGAAATCCCTGCCAAGGGATATGCAGGTGATAAAAGTTGAAAACCACTGCAGGAGAACCATGAATCAAATCCACCTTTAAGGTGTCTGGTGTGTTAAGCCAGAAGCTCTACGTACAACATACAACCCATAACACATAACTGGGAGGGTGCAATTCAGTTCACAGCAGAGAGATGCAGCTGCATATATTTGCAACCCTTTTTACTCAGAAGTAGACCCACTGCTTTCCATGGGTATTATTCTTAAGTAATGCTGCATTGAATTGTAGCCTGGGAATTGTTGCTTCAAATGGAAAGGGGATCCCATCCTGGTGTTGGAAAAAAAAAAGACCTCTGCCAAATGCAAAGCTTTAGCAAAAGGGAACCAGGTTGAAGCAGCAAAAGGGAATAAAAGGTTAACTTTGGCTGGAATGTCCCAGGAAAGTAACTATAGCAACTAAGGAGTTGCCTGCCTAAGCTTAGTGGAGAAAGGAAACTGTTCAGAGTTGAAAGGCTCTGCCCTCTGATTGACCTGGAGATAAGGTGAAGTGATAATTGGAGCTTGATTACTTGGCAAAAATTTCAGGTACTATATGTGAGTATCTACGGTACATTGAAATGAATGGGGACCCACCTGAAGTGGCTCACGACCCACCTACTGGGTCCCGACTCGCACTTTGAGAAATGCTGATCTATATGGTATGCTAGTATTTAAAGTGGGTAGGGCTGGTGTGGGGATGCTATTCATGTCTGCCTGATCTGTCCAGAAGCACTGCATGAAGACAAGGTTGAATATACATTACAATTGAGGGTTGCTCCTAATAGCTTCCCCCCCCTTTTCTGTTTTTAACAAATGCCACCGGGCGGGCATTGCATTCAGCTAAATCAAGCAGCAGAGGAAATGGCATTGCACTGCTGGCCTCTGAAGCACTCACACACACAAAAATAAGCACTTCCTCATAAAATATGCATGGAGAACACCGTGCTGTAATGATAATGAGCTTCTCTTGGTTACTGGATTAGACGATGGAGTATATTAGGGGCTCCAGTCTCTGGTTTGTCTTGAAAATTCGTCTGAGTTTTTTTCGCCTTTTGCATTTGTCTATTTTTAATGAACTTTCCATTAGTAGACGAAACACAGATTAATGTGCCATGCTGCATGCTTCTTGTGTGTCGCCTGCCAGAGATTCCCTAGTCAAGAGGGCACACTTATTGCATGCTGCCTGTAGATGGCATTCTTGCTCAGCGGTTCCCTCGCTCAGCTCAGAGGAGTCTAGTGGCCACCTCTCCTTGTCAGCATGCTGATGGAAAAGTTATAGCTCAACTTTTATATGACTCACCCTCCCTCCATGTACGCCTTGCATCTGATGTGCATAATTTAGTCTGTATCTGGGACAGCAGGCTCTGTTGTAGAGCACAGGAATGATAAATAAAGGAACTTGTTTCCCTGCTAACCGTTCCTGTGAAAGGTGCCAAACTGAATGTTGGCTCCAGAGGTTTTTGGCGGTGGTTAGAAAGATTTTATTTTTACTTTTTAAATGAGAGCAATATGAAAGACTCTTGAGGGTCCAGTCCTACGCTGCCCGCTCACCCCATAGTAAAATGGCAGCTGCTGTATCCTATGGGGCAGAAGAAGTAGCTGGAGGTCTCCTCGGAGTAAGGGAACTTCGGTAGCACCCCGCAGTCCCTGTGGATTTACTTGGATCTGCACCAGCGAAATTGCTGGTGCATCCTGCGTTGGGCTTTCAAGTGCAGGAGAGGGGATAGGATCCAGCAGCAGCCTTTGCCACCATCTCCTGAGCCTGAACTTTCCTGCAGGTCGTACTCGCCCTGCCCAGAAACATCCCCTCCCCGCCTTTCCCCACCCTGCCCCACACAGAAACACCTCCCCGCCAAGCTACAATTTACTCACCACCTAGAGGTCCTCTTTGCTGTCCCACTCTGAGTACCCCTCTATTTAAAGAACTCCCTTAGGTAGAAAATTAGAATAGAAGGGAAAAGGGCATGCTAAATCTTTGTCTCTGATATAGTAGTTATCTTCTTGTATAGTTTTTCTTTTCTTTAAATTTGGAAAACATTCAAAAATTGTATCTTTTGCAGAGATGGTCAAGTGGTAACAGTACATTATAACACCTCAGCATCCAACCAGATCATTTCCCTCTTTATGTAGACCCAGAAGGGTAAAATCTTGCAAGATCCACCATGGTGACAACTGTTGCACATGAGTCTGTTGCACATGAGCACATGAGAGATTGACGTTGTAAGGCTCTACATCAGTGGTTCCCAAACTTTTAAGCACTAGGACTCATTTTTTAAAATGACACTCTATTGGGACCCACCTAGGTTTACCAGACTTTTAAAAAAAGTTGATCTAGAAAGAAAAAAATATTTATTTATTTATTTATTTATTTATTTATTTATTTATTTACTTACTTACTTACTTACTTACAAATAATGATAACCAGAAAAAGACCTTCATACCTTTATCTCCCTATATGTATACATGCAGGAGCGGAGCTTTTTGCAGGGTATTTAACAGCTACCTGATTTTTAAATAGCTTCCGGGCTTGAGGCAATTAGTTATCTGATCTTTCCATCACCCTTAGGTGACCCACCAAAAATCAGGTCGCAACCCACAGTTTGGGAACCACTGCTCTACATCATCATGGGGCCAGTTCAGATGATGAAGTTTCAGTTCAGTGCACAGTCAGAAGTGAGGTGCACATGGCCTGCTGGCGTGCTTTTCTGCCCCATATACTCACATGGGGGCAATGCCATAGAAGTGCCTAGAAAAAAGGCACCTGAGGGGGAACATGATTGAGACATACAAAATTAGGCAGCAGATGGATAAAGTGGATAGGGGGATGTTTTTTCACCTCTCACACAACACCAGAACCAGGAGACATCCACTAAAACAGTGTTGGGAGAGTTAGGACAGACAAAAGAAAATATTTCTTTACTCAGTGTGTAGTTGAGTTTGTGGAACTCCTTGCCACAGGATGTGGTGATGACATCTGCTCTGGATGCCTTTAAAAGAGAATTAGACAAATTTTTGGAGGAAAAGTCCATCACGGGTTACAAGCCATGATACGTATATGCAACTGCCTGATTTTAGAAGTGGGTTACCTCAGAATGCCAGATGCAATGAATGGCACCAGGATGCAGATCTCTTGTTGTCTTGTGTGTTCCCTGAGGCATTTGGCGGCCCACAGTGAGATACAGGAAACTGGACTAGATGCGCCTATGGCCTGATCCAGCAGGGCTCTTCTTATGTTCTTAAGTGTCAGGAACTGCCAGAACTGCAGCTGGAATATAAGGCTCTCACTCTGAAATGGCTAGTCATGGGGCTAGTCATGGGGCCTCTCTGGAGAGTAATGACTGTAATAGGTTTCTTCTACGGTCTGAATCGTTGCCTGAGCAACAAGACTGCCTCTGATGTGAAACCTCTTATCACTTACAGGTCAGTCCCATCCTTTTACCCCCTGCTGATGCAGCCGCACCAAAAAGACTTGTGGCGCATCCTGTTGGGAGGAGGAAGATTGGGAAGCTTGGGAGAGGGAAAGTTTTTCTTTACCTCCTTGTAAACCCTTCAAATGGCAGTGGGTCTCCTCAGACCTGTGCCTGCTCCTTAGCTGTACAAGTCAACACACAAGTTGCCCATTCTTACCAACTTACTTTATGGGATTGTTGTCAGGATTATGACCATAAGCATGTGACATGTTTTGAACACTTGGAGCACTACATTAATAGTTGCTTCAGGAACATAAGAAGTTGATTTATCCTGAGTTGAACCATTGGTTCGTCTAGCTCAGTATTGATTGGTCATGGCTTTCCAGGATTCTGGACTGAAAGGTGCTAGGAACAGAACTGGGAACCTTCTATATGCAAAATATGTACTCTACCAGTGGCATAGCCTACAGGGGGTGCAAAGCACTACGTTTTGCAGGGCACCGCACTGCAGTGTGTAAGTGACTCCCCTTTGGAGTCAGGCATATGCCTCTGTTTTGCTCCCCCCACCCAGAATGGCTCCAAAGAGGAATGGGTAGGGGCTGCTAGCTCGCTTTGGTGGGCCTCCCTGAAAAATTTAGTGCTTTGCACCCCCTCTATCTATGCCACTGTGTTCTATGCTACAACTGAACTATAGCCTCTCCCCAAAATGAAACAAAAGCATCTTCTTTAGATAAACCCAACAGCTCCTAGTGATGCATATAGGTAGGTAGGTGTAGGGAAAGGGGTGGGTTCGAAAGAGATGGCCAAACTGAAGTTGAGACGAAGGAGGGTGATCACTCAGGGTCAGAGTTAGTCATGGCAACATTTGTACTGCATTAAATCAAGAGTGTTTCAGGCTATCTTCCATTCTGTAGGCTCCAGTTGCAGAAAGGAGAACAGGGGCACTTTGAAAGATACTGCATTGGGTTAAGACTATGCATTTTCAGTGTCCTCGATTGGGGACTTAATGCTATCAGCAAAACAAGCTGACCTTGACCTTGAGAAAACCATTGCAGAAGCTGCCGTACACGAATTGTTAACACCTTCATCAAGGCACTACAATTGACTAGTACTTCAGTGGTTACAGCAGCCATCCTATTAGATCCTATTATAAATTAAGTTAAACACTTATACCCTACTATAACTATAGCAGAAGTGAGATGGCAGTTTCTAAATTGCAACAGTTCAGGCTGCAGTGGTGTGGGGGAGTGCCTAGTTTTTGAATTCTTCCCCATGGAAACCTCTCGCATGTAAGAAAGACAGCATTTAAAGCAGCGCTTTTCAACCTTTGTCGTTTCATGGCACACTGAGAAGGCCCTAAAATGGTCAAGGCACACCATCAGTTTTTTTGAGAATTGACAAGGCACCCTGCATTGCCAGCAGGGGGCTCCTATCACCCAACAGCCCTACTAATATACGGCCCTCCCCCAAACACCCACAGCACACTTGTAGACCATTCGTAGCACACCAATCTGCGGTGGCACAGTGGTTGAAAATAACTGATATGAAGGCTAAAACTAGGTTAAACCTTCTCCTTGCTACAGTAAGTTTCTAGGCATAGGGAGTTCCCCCCCCCCAAATATCTTTTTCAGATCCCACTTGCAGCCTTAGTCCAGCCAAAGCTTCACCATTTCACTCTGCCACACATTTTTAAAACTCCCTGCATGTGCTCGTACTACACTAGCACATCAGAGACCACAGCTAGGCTATATTTTTTGGTCCTAATGAGGCAGTTTTCCACACGGAGAATATTTTTACAAGGTGGAACATTCCAAAATATGATTTTTCCTTGCTGTGAACACAGTGTGCACCTCGGGGAGAACTGATACAACAAAGCTCACATTGCTTCAGCGAGGACTGAGAGACTCTTAGCTTCTACACTCTCAGGACAGCTACCCACTGCTAATGCCTGCCAACCTCTCCCTCGCTACCACTTCCCTCTCCATTTGGGGATGATCCAAATGGATAAGCAGTATAGGCAGCTCTTTGGCATGGCAAGGCGGCCCTTTGGCATGTGAAAATCTTGTCTATTTGGGAAAACCCTTAGGGAAAGAAAGAATGGTCCTCCTCACCTAAGAATATCAACCTGAGACGTGGGACCAGCCGTGTCACTGGAAAACACAGGTTTGCCTCCACACAATGTGTGAAATGGCCCTAAGTACCAGTGGCTGCAGCTGGTTTTGACTCCTCCTCCACGCTCCATTTGTTTTGCTAGTGTACTGTCTAGGCGACTGGGGCCGTTAGTGCTGGCTGCTCAGTCGAGGGCGCTGCCAACAGTGAGGGAGAAGCATCCTGCATGGAGACTGAGGGCTGTGCTCAGGAATGCAAAGAGGCGCCCAAGCAGCCTCAATCATGGCCAGAGAAGGGGGTTAAACCACCTGGCTTCCTCCTCCTGCCTTCTCCTGCCAGGGATCACATGCAGCCAGCCTCACAGGGCGGATGCCTACCCTTTACTGAGCTCCTCATCAGCTGCTGGGGAACCGTTATGCACAAGCACCTCTGGTCTCCACCCTGCCCCTTCCTACCCTTGAGGCAGGAGGTCTGGTCTAGAGGGTAGAGCCTCCATTTGCCTGAAGATAACATCCACAGGTCGCCAGTTCGAGGCCACCGGCACCGTAAATGGTGAGACCTTGAAGCAGCTGACAAGCTGAGCCAAGTTATTCCACCTGCTCTTTGGTGTGAGCGAAGAAGCGTCTTGGCTGCCCTCCATGTGAGAGATGAAGGAGCTGCTTGTCAGCTTGCGTGGGAGGAAACTGGAGGCCAGAATGTGATGCCAGATCAGAAAGATCCATCTGAAACGTTGTGGTTCTTGAAAGATAGAACCTTTCTTCAATTGTAAAAATCCCTACGGGGATTTAGAACAGCCTGCCTATGTAAACTGCCTTCAATAAAGTCTGAGGAGAAATCTAACGACCAATAAAGGTGGTATATAAATACCATTATTATTATTATTATTATTATTATTATTATTATTATTATTATTACCCTTGCCCTGGTGTAAGTGTTGGTCCCTTCACAGGCCCTGATCCTGAATGGAACCTCCTCTCCCTGCCTGGTTGTCTCTTAGGTTGAGGATTTGTGGCTATATTGTCAATCCGTTATCTGGAGGGATTGGGGCCACTGTGACCCAAGTGTCTCACAGTGAGGTTGCTGAGTTGGGCACTGATCACATTAGCTGGCTGGGCTCACCCCAGCAGGCCCAGCAAAGATTGTGTTGCTGTTCCAGGAAGGAAGCTGTGCCCAGACTACCTGTTAACAGGTCCAGTCAGGAAGTGGCAAAGACCACCAACTGTCAGGGGCTCCACCGGATGGGGAAGGGCCGGAAGCATGGGCATCTAGAAAGGGCTTGTGATCCCCCCCAAATAATATGCAGTAAAAATGTAGGGTAGCCACATTTACTGGGCCCCAATCCATTCTCTAACAATACCCCAGTGTTGCCAATTCTTCCCTTCCTTTACCTGCGCTGCCTCTTGTCTTGTTTCACCATCTTCTGGTATAGGCTCAAGGAACAAATGAGATGGTGGGGGCTTGAATGTTCTGATTAATGAGAATTAATTGGTCAATTGCCCTAATTAAAGAAATCATTTTCGCATCCCACAAATCTGCTTGCTGAGCATTCTGAAGACATAATGTCTTGGAACACGCCAAGCAGTGTGTTCCATTCACCTCTTCTTTGCAAGACAGCAATTACGGCTTCTCAAGATACACGTAAGCACCATAGTGAAAGGAAGGGCAAGGCTTCTGTTGCAGACTGTGTGGTGCTACAGCTGAGTCCTGCAGGCACACCGTGCATGAATCTGACACATGTTTTTGAAAAAAAAGGGGGAGGAGGAGAAGTTAAACAGCTGGGAAGTGATGTTGACCTAGAATGTTCAGTAGGCCATTGTCAAGTGGGAACACCATGAGCAAAATGTACCTTTGGGCTCTGTGTACAGCAGTGTTCAAGATGCTGACTTTTTCCTTTCCTCTTTTACTGCTTTACTTATGTCGCTAAATGACAGACTTGGTGCGGGGAGTCAAATGGACTCCAGGTTTATTGCTTTGACATGTATCTCGTATTTCAGCAAATGCAGCGAAGATGCCCTTGCAAAAACAGCCGGGGATGCCTCATCGTTACCGGATGATGAATCTCAGGGACTACTGAAAGCCAACCAGAAATAAAATACTGGCATCCTCCCACCCAAGACTTAGGGCAAAATCCTGAGGGGCCCTTGGTTGCAAACATGTTTGCGCCACCTCGTAAGTGGGCTAGGCCAATGTGTGTAGGCGCGCCATCCTGCGGAGGCTGACTTAAACCTCTGCGCCAACGGAAGTAACAAGCCTTGCATTGGCTGAGCTTGGCCGAAGCAAGGGTCTGGAGTGGGCAGGGAAGAGGCGGGAGAGAGGCAATCTGGGGTGGGGGAAGGGTGGGCAGTGGGTGGCCCTGGGGGCAGGTGGATGGGGAGTGGGAGGCAGGGCTGGTACCCAGCAGTTATGCCGGATCCCAACCCCGTTCTCCAAGCAGTGCAGAGTGGCTTCAAGCCGCTCTGCTCTTCTTGGACTTGTACCACCTCATCCAAGGAGATGCATAGGAGCTGCAGTGGCTTACCTGGAGGTAAGGGAAAGAGTTTCCCCTTATCTCTGGCTGAGCCACTTTGGGCACCTATCTTGCACTGGGTACAGCGCAGGCCCCGCACCAAGATAGGGTTGCACCCTCAATTGTTTGCCTCTGTGACCTTTTTGTAAGAACACAAGGGCTCTGCTGGATCAGATCAAAAGACCATGTACTTTGCTACTGTCTCTGACAGTGACCAGCCAGGTAGCTCCAGGAAACACACAGACTTAGTGGCTGCCAAACCAGTCTCAAGATGTGGCAAGCTTTACAAGATCTGAATTCTTCTCTGACTTGGGTTAAAATTCAAGTTTAAGATGAATTCCTGGTTTACCCTTCTCTTCAGGCCTCCTATCCCCCCCCCCTAGTTTCCTTTAACTGACATTTACTGGGCTCAGCAGCAGCTGTTACACTCCATTTAACTGGTGCTGACAGCTCTGCATAGTAGCACAGCAGGACTCTGGATCCCAATGGACTTTGGAAATGTCATTTTTCTGAGGGATACTGAAATTGCTATAACCCTTAACAAACATATATTTCTCAAGAGAGCTCCATCTCCTTACAGTCCAAGCACTACTGCTGTGTGGCCACTGGCATATACGGGAGGGAAGGGGTTCGGCGGATTGGAGTTATGGATCTGTGAGATGGGTGGGTGGGTGGGTAGGCAGACAAGAGCTACAGCCCAATCCTAAAGCTGGTGGCTCCACCAGGTGCAGCGGTGCCAAACAGCTATTGCTGCATCCAGCAGCACTGCCGAGGCCACCATCCCCATACCTGAGAAAGTCCCAAGCCCCGCAATGGGGCTTCTTAAATCTACGCTGGCTATTTTGCTGGCACAGACCTGAGGGACTCTCTGTCAAGTCCTCTGGCCCAACATAAAGTTCAGGATTCGGTGGAGCAGAGCTCTGCCGTTCCCACACCCTCCTGGCCCAGTTCCTGCCTCCGCCCACCCCTCACTCTTGTTCCGTCCAGTGCCCACCTCCTTCCACCCAAATACAACTTAATGCCAGCCAGCACTGCTGAAGCACTAGCCAGCCTTCCGAGTAGCACCGAGGTTCAACGTCAACTCTATTTATCAAAGAACTGAGCCAAAATGTCTCCCTCATAACATCCACCCCTCAATTTGCTGAGAGAGAAATGGGAGCCTCTTCAGTAGGAGCATTTCTCAAGGAGTACTGGTGAATCTTAACAGGTAGCTGGGATGCTTTTTTCCAGTAGTTGGCAGCTGGCAAGCCAGGGACCAATTCTAGGGAACACATGGTGGCCAAGAGACAGCAGTCATAGATCATAGGGCACAACCCTAACCAGGTCTACTCAGAAGTAAGTCCTATTTTGTTCAATGGGGCTTACTCTCAGGAAAGTGTGGTTAGGATTGCAGCCATAAAAACAGAGTTGGAAGGTATCCACAAAGATGTCTAGTCCAACTTCCTGCCTGAAGCAGGAAATTTGAGAACAAATTTGTTCCTTCTTCTATATGACAGCCCTTTGGGTCTTTGCAGAACACTATCTCAGCCTTCTCTTCTCCAGCCTAAACATACCAAGTTCCCTCAGCCTTTCCTCATAGGGGCTCATTCGCCAGTCCTCTGATCACTCTTGTCATTCTGATCACTCTTGTCACTCTGAACCTGCTCCAGTTTGGCTGCATTTTTCCTAAAGTGAAGTGCCCAAGGTCAATGAAAGCATCGACCCAATGTGTGGTGGCAGCAAAGAAGGCCAATTCTATGCTTGGAATCATTAGAAAAACTATTGAGAACAAAACAGCTAATATTATAATGCTGTTGTACAAATCGATGGTAAGGCCACACCTGGAGTATAATGGTCGCCGCATCTCAAAAAGGACATAGTGGAAATGGAAATGGTGTAAAAGAGAGCGACTAAGATGATTACTGGGCTGGGGCACCTTCCTTATGAGGAAAGGCTACGGAGTTTGGGCCTCTTCAGGCTAGAAAAAGAGGCGCCTGAGGGGGGACATGATTGAGACATACAAAATTATGCATGGGAAGGATAAAGTGGATAGAGAGATGCTCTTTGTATGTATTGGCAACCTTCAGTCTCGAAAGACTATGGTATCGCGCTCTGAAAGGTGGTTCTGGCACAGCG
Source organism: Tiliqua scincoides (assembly GCF_035046505.1). Classification (NCBI taxonomy): domain Eukaryota; kingdom Metazoa; phylum Chordata; class Lepidosauria; order Squamata; family Scincidae; genus Tiliqua; species Tiliqua scincoides. The sequence continues at coordinate 220,415,872 of NC_089823.1, forward strand.
TCTAGTGTGGCTGAAAAGGCCAATCCGGGAGTGACAATCCCTTCCACACCGGGAGCAAGTGCAGTCTGTCCCTGGTCTGTCTCCCTGGCTATGGGCCTTCCTTCTTTGCCTCTTAGCCTCAGACTGTTGGCAAAGTGTCTCTTCAAACTGGGAAAGGCCATGCTGCACAGCCTGCCTCCAAGCGGGCCGCTCAGAGGCCAGGGTTTCCCACTTGTTGAGGTCCATCCCTAAGGCCTTCAGATCCCTCTTGCAGATGTCCTTGTATCGCAGCTGTGGTCTACCTGTAGGGCGCTTTCCTTGCACGAGTTCTCCATAGAGGGGATCCTTTGGGATCCGGCCATCATCCATTCTCACAACATGACCAAGCCAACGCAGGCGTCTCTGTTTCAGCAGTGAATACATGCTAGGGATTCCAGCACGTTCCAGGACTGTGTTGTTTGGAACTTTGTCCTGCCAGGTGATGCCGAGGATGCGTCAGAGGCAGCGCATGTGGAAAGCGTTCAGTTTCCTCTCCTGTTGTGAGCGAAGAGTCCATGACTCGCTGCAGTACAGAAGTGTACTCAGGACGCAAGCTCTGTAGACCTGGATCTTGGTATGTTCCGTCAGCTTCTTGTTGGACCAGACTCTCTTTGTGAGTCTGGAAAACGTGGTAGCTGCATTACCGATGCGCTTGTTTAGCTCGGTATCGAGAGAATGTGTGTCGGAGATCGTTGAGCCAAGGTACACAAAGTCATGGACAACCTCCAGTTCATGCTCAGAGATTGTAATGCAGGGAGGTGAGTCCACATCCTGAACCATGACCTGTGTTTTCTTCAGGCTGATTGTCAGTCCAAAATCTTGGCAGGCCTTGCTAAAACGATCCATGAGCTGCTGGAGATCTTTGGCAGAGTGGGTAGTGACAGCTGCATCGTCGGCAAAAATCTCTTCAAGATTCTCCCCAAGATTGGATGTCCACCCAGGCTCCTCAGCATCATCAGATCTTTCCACAAGGACATGAAGGGCACTGTTGTCTTCGATGGCTCCACATCAGACCCTTTTGACATCCGAAGCGGAGTGAAGCAGGGCTGTGTTCTTGCACCAACCTTGTTTGGGATTTTCTTCGCTGTCCTGCTGAAGCAGGCCTTTGGAACTGCAACAGAAGGCATCTATCTCCGGACCAGATCAGACGGAAAGCTCTTCAACCTCTCCAGACTGAGAGCAAAATCCAAAGTCCAGCTGAAATGTCTGCGTGACTTCCTCTTTGCCGACGAGATGCTCTTTACACTCTCACATAACATCAGAACCAGGGGATATCCACTAAAATTGAGTGTTGGGAGGGTTAGGACAGACAAAAGAAAATATTTCTTTACTCAGCGTGTGGTCAGTCTGTGGAACTCCTTGCTGCAGGCTGTGGTGATGGCATCTGGTCTGGATGCCTTTGAAAGGGGATTGGACAAGTTTCTGGAGGAAAAATCCATTACGGGTTACAAGTCATGATTTGTATGTGCAACCTCCTGATTTTAGAAATGGGCTATGTCAGAATGCCAGATGCAAGGGAGGGCACCAGGATGAGGTCTCTTGTTATCTGATGTGCTCCCTGAGGCATTTGGTGGGCCGCTGTGAAATACAGGAAGCTGGATTAGATGGGCCTATGGCCTGATCCAGTGGGGCTGTTCTTATGACTCCTGGCATGGGGGATCTGAGAATGGAATCCCCGTGGATACTGAGGTCCCACCTGTAATAATGGTGATGATGATGATATGACAAGTGACCAGATGGGCCTATGGCCTGATCCAGTGGGGCTGTTCTTATGTTCTTAACAGATGGGGTCTGACCACCACAGAGTGAAGAGGAAAGGAATAAAGGAGCACTGCAGCTGCCAAAAGGAAGTTTTTGAAAATAGGGCAGTTTTCAGCCTCTTTCTCACTTCCCCTATTCTGTGTAAAGTACTTTTTACTCAGCATTGCTAAATGGTTATTGACTTAACCTGTGTGGTGTAGCTACAGGGGGGCGGCACAGTAAGTACTGTAGGTGCCGCAACGCACAGGCTGCTCTCACTTGCCGTCACACATGCACAGGCATGCCTGTGTGTTGCCATTGCTTCTCGGAATGGCTCTGATGGCGAGTGGGAGGAGTCACTTACAAGGAGTGTTGTGGCACCTTGAGTATTTACTGGGCTGCCCCTCCTGTAGGTGTGCCACTGCCCTCCTGTAGCTATGCCACATTCCTCCATGAATTTGTCTGATCCCTTTTTAAAGCTACCTACACCCCTGGCAATCACCACAGGTTCCAGGAGCAGATTCCATAAATGTATGCTGCGTTATGTGTTATGTTATTGTTGGCCGATCTCCAGGTTGCTTCCCGGAGTCATCTGGTTCACCACTGTTGGATATGTGATGCTAAGACTAGATGAACCCTTGGCCTGAACCAGCAGGAAACTTCGACTTTGCAGAGTCTTTGGCTATCTATGACTAAGCATTTTCCTGCAGCACCACATAATTGCTTTCCCGCTCATACTTTAACTACAACTCCTGTGGAAGGCTATTTTTCCATGAGACATCTTAACAATGACTGAAGGACATTTTGTGAGCGGCTGGTCTGGCCAACTGACAGGAGGTACAAACAATTGAGAGCTTTGTGGTAGAAAATGGAATTTCTGGCATTTTTGTTTTTTGGCTAAAATAATTGTGTTTTGTGTCACCCACTTCACTGTCTTTCTTGTTAGCCTCACAGCTCACAGTTCAGAGCGCGATACCATAGTCTTTCGAGACTGAAGGTTGCCAATACATAAGTCATTTAGTTCATTTGTCTTTGCACCTCCGCACACTGGCCTTGCCCACTCAGGTTTACAGTACTCCTGGGCCGGCCCAAGGGACTTGCGCTGGCCCAATGTGCAGTCTGGATTGCGTTGCATGAGTGCTAACCTTAGGGTCAAACTAAACACTTCTTTAAGCACATCATTGAGTTTATTTTAATTCTCCTTTGTCAAGTTACTGTTTGGTGGTTTGTTTTAAAACCAATACTTTAGGCCCAAATGCAAACCAACTTTCCTGCACTGATATCGCTGTGCCCATGGGGCATGTTTGGGTGGCAGTCACGGAAGCCTCCTCAAATTAAGGGAATGTTTGTTCCCCTACCTTGGAGCTGCATTGCCCTTACTTTGGTGCTGGAAAGTTGGTTAGGATTGTGCCCTTAATGTTTTAAACATGCAGCAATAAAGTATTCTGCTGAAATGCAACATGCATTTTGAACATGGTTATAATTAAACTTTTTTTTCCATCTACAGAAGCAGCAGGAGAAGAGAATGGAATGAATTCCCTTGTTTGTCTCAAATATATTTTCTTAGCATATGGTTGGATTTTGTCGTGGAAAGCGCATTGAAGAGTCTTTCAAGTAATATTCCACATGACATTACACATTTCAAGCCAGACCACCAAGGAAATTTATTGACTGATTGATTTTAATTTTGATGGGATGTTCTTTCTGTATCATAACAACAGTGCTTTTAAATTAAACAGTGCTTCTAATTTTCATGGCAGATTGGATTTGGTGTACAATAGTAGTTGAGTTGCTACAAGAAAACAAATAGTTTGATTTTTATTTTTCAAGCAGGATTATGGTTGCCTATAATTTTCAGGAAGGTACTCTGGGAATTATGAATGACACGAGGGACAAATTTTGATCTGAAAATGTTCCTCTTTGTGAACATTTGTTGACTTTACATTTGTTTACGACTGACTAGTTACTCAAATACTAGAAATGTCATGGACCTTTCACAGAAAAAAACTTGTCAAAGATTTATCTGACTAGTTTGCATCAATATCTCCCTTTCTCCTCATTTAGCTGCATCACTTTACATGAACATAGTCTCCTGCCTAAGTCCCTGAATAGGTTCTCCCCATGGTTTTTCTGAGCTCCACTGCACACTCTTTTGCCCGTCTCCACAGACTTTCCAAATCTCAGTGGCTTGGCTCCAAAAGGCTGCGTGCAATGTTTCACAGAAGCAACAGATGCACAGATGCTAGTCTCCTTCTATATATATATTGGCAACCTTCAGTCTCGAAAGACTATGGTATCGCGCTCTGAAAGGTGGTTCTGGCACAGCGTCTAGTGTGGCTGAAAAGGCCAATCCGGGAGTGACAATCCCTTCCACACCAGGAGCAAGTGCAGTCTGTCCCTGGTCTGTCTCCCTGGCTATGGGCCTTCCTTCTTTGCCTCTTTGCCTCAGACTGTTGGCCAAGTGTCTCTGCAAACTGGGAAAGGCCATGCTGCACAGCCTGCTTCCAAGCAGGCCGCTCAGAGGCCAGGGTTTCCCACTTGTTGAGGTCCATTCCTAAGGCCTAGAAAAGAGACGCTTGAGGGGGGACATATCTGGAAAAGGGAGAAAGAGGGATTGCTGCCATTATAGTAGCTCAGCAGTGGCAGGGAGTACTGGCATTCCTGGAGGGGGGGCAAAAGCTTTTGCTGTTGCAACTGGCTCTGACAGCGAGGAGGATCAGCCACTTTATACCAACGACCAGGCACCTGAAGAAACTAGTGTTATACCCTCCCTCCAGGAATGCCAGTGGTAGGGAGGAAACACTGAACAATACTCTGTGCTTCCAGAGGGCACCTCTCTTTGCTGCTGCTCAGAGAGAGCAGGTGGCTGTGGCTGCTGCCTCTTCTTAACCGTGGTAAGCCCGGGGATGGCACCCTTCCATGTTCCTGGCTCCTTGGCAGGTGCCTGAAAATACCTTGTCACCAGTCCTACTGGTGTGCAGTTTGGCTTGGTGGGTCCCAAGTTGCACAGACTGGGTGTAATCAAGCCACATATTTAACCACAGCATTCATTTCCTTCCCCTCATCTCTATCCTGAAAATAATGCACCACAACCAGAATGAGAGCAAAGAAAAAATGGTGTCCCATGACAGATGTACCTGCCTAGTTCAAGGGATGCTTTGCACATTCACAGTGCTGTACAGTAAGATCTTTTCCATCCCAAGTTCTTGTCGAAGAGGAATTATGCCTTCAGTGAAGTTCCCTGCTGCTTATATTTCTTAGCTGAAAGGATTGGCTTTAAAATATGTTCTCCTTCCGTGTGTCAAAGTCTCTCTTGATCTTTACATTACCACTGAACGCTTTGAAACGTCATGGAGAACAAGGTCCTCTCACTGTCAGGGTTACAGAAGAGGCAACAGATGGAAATTGTAACTGTCACACAGAACCAGAAAATGCCCTCCCTTAGGACTGAGGCCTGCTCTGCCTAAAGCTGGTGAATATAAGCAGCAAGCATGCAACAACAATAATCATGGTGACGGCTAAATATGTACACTTGTGGTTCTTTCCTTGTAAGGATTTTGACGTTAACAATTGTTTCTTTGTTTAAACAGGAGGAATATTAGCAAAGTGGCAAAATATGGTAAATTTACAGCCCAATCCTATCAATTTCCCTGTCATAGCATGCAGCCAGGCCAAAATGTCACCATGGGGGAGGATGGGGCTCATCAGGAGTCTGTGAAGAGGTAAGGGAACATATTTTCCATTAGTCTTCTGATGGCCAGTGGGTCTCCTCAGACCCACACCAGCTCTTTGGCACACATGACCTGCAGCAGTGTGCTATCTCCTTCCTCACCTCTTGACATACCCCCTTTCTTCCCTCAGATTTGCACCAGCTCTTTGGCTCTTTGGCTGGTGCAAGTCTGAGGAGAGAAAGGGGGTATGTCAAGAGGTGAGGAAGGTGATTGCACAGGTCATGTGTGCCAGGATAGAACCCGACCTGTCTCCAGTTGCTTCTGAGGGGTACAGGTCTAGTTCGGAGGGATTACCAAATGCATTCACTTGGTAACCCCTCCAAACGGGATGTGCGCCCCTCAATAGCAACTCAGTAGCAACGTCAAAAATCAGGAAAATCTGCATGTATCCATAAAACCCATACAGCATGTGCAGCATGTGGCCTAAAGGGCTACGCAAAAAAGCCAAGGTTACACCAGCACTTTGAATGGGGCCCAGGAACTACTGGATGGAATTGGGAGCTGTTGGTACAGAAGTGTTGTTGGCAGCTATTGACATATACTGGTGATATGAAAAAAAAAAAGTTCTAGTTAACATTCTGCTGTCTGCATTTTACACCAACTGAAGTTTCCAGACCTGTTTCAGAACCATCCCCGTGCGAAATGCATCCCTATAATCTGGAGGTACCCAAGGCATGTGTAACCATGTAACCCTATGAGTGATTTGGTTCTTTTTGAGTATTCCATCTTACAAATGTCAGGAAGCGCAAATAAAAGTGTGGTATTATGAAGACTTCTGTGTCAAGGCGAGAAATGGGAATTTATCATTTCCACAATGTGGGTTTTTCTTGGTTTCGTTTTTTATCTTTACTTTGATAGAGGAGCAATTTTGTATCCTCTGATGTGTCTTTTCTGTGACTGCCGACTTCTGGCAATTATAAGGATGCATCAAATAAACAAACAAGGAAGCCGGGAAGTGTTTTGAATAGATCGTTCCTGTTTAGAAGGCTGTGAGATGCTTATGCATTGCCAGTCTTATAATGGCATCTCTGTGACACATGCCAACCCTTCGTGACAAGCTGCATGAGAAAGAGGGTTTGCGTATAGAGGGAATAGATGCAAGAATCAATGGCCCCTGCTGGCTGCAGTGAACTATGTAGGGCCTCTGTGGCTTGACAACAGCATGTTTTATGCAGAGCACAATGCTTTGGGGAAAGACACCAGGAAATCTATGCACAAAGGCTTTTCTTCAATAAATGAGACAGAGAATATACAGTCAAGTGGAGAGCCAACAGGTAACTAATGCCCTCCTTGGGGACTTGCAGTAAGGTGGAGTGGCAGAATCTATTGTGTTGCCAGAACAGCAGAATGCTTGAGGCACTCTGGTGGTAAACCAGGAAGTGGTTATTAATTGTAAAACTCTCTGGCATCATCCTTTTTTTAAACACATCATGGTGCAAGATAAATATGACACAGACTGGATTTCTTTTGGATTGTTTCTGGGTTAGCTCAAGACACCTATGCCCACGAGAAGGTGATGCAGTGACTACATTCTTGCCTGAACGTGGCAAGTAAATGATTTCTGCAAAGTGAAGGATAACTGCTGGAATTAAGTTGTGCTGGATTACTGCATTGTACCATAGGGTATTGTTGCTGAAAAAAGGGTAGTGAAGGCACAATAGAATCCTGCTTTTGCAAAACAGGAGATGCTGTATTCATAGAGTTTTACTGCCGTTCTGTCATAAGAACATAAGAACAGCCCCACTGGATCAGGCCATAGGCCCATCTAGTCCAGCTTCCTGTATCTCACAGCGGCCCACCAAATGCCCCAGGGAGCACACCAGATAACAAGAGACCTGCATCCTGGTGCCCTCCCTTTGCATCTGGCATTCTGATATAGCAAATTTCTAAAATCAGGAGGCTGCACATACACATCATGGTTTGTAACCTGTAATGGATTTTTCCTCCAGAAACTTGTCCAATACCCTTTTAAAGGCATCCAGGTCAGATACCGTCACCACATCCTGTGGCAAGGAGTTCCACAGACCAACCACATGCTGAGCAAAGAAATGTTTTCTTTTGTCTGTCCTAACTCTCCCAACACTCAATTTTAGTGGATGTCCCCTGGTTCTGGTGTTATGTGAGAGTGTAAAGAGCGTCTCTCTAGACAGGAGTTTGGTAAATGGGGCTTGGAAGGGCAACAGAAATAGCAGGTTTGCATGCACACTGCAATTTGTCAACACTTGATATATGATCCAAGCCAGTGTTATTTGGATATTACTTGGGAACAAGATTTAACAAACTCACTGCAGTATTCTTCTAAGTATATTGAAATGTAAAATGTGGGGAATGAGATGTGTGACTGCGAAGGGAATTGTTTCTGACTTATTTATATGGAAATGTGATTTCTGGGATAAAGGAAAATGTACCTTTTGAAGTGAACGCTTCAGACATTCTTTGGGTGGCTTGGATGGGTGGGCAGCACTGGGATACTGCCTAAAATCTCAGCACATGGTACTTATGCCTGTGAAGAGAGGGAATCGTCTGTCACCTCCAACTCTTGTGGTACCATCTTCCTTCTTCTCTGCGATTCAGAAAAGCGGCTGAGGAGCTGTGCCACGGGGTTCAACTGAATGGTCAGAGATCAGGGCACTGCCTTCCTACTTGCCATGCTCATTAGAAATGACCCGACTGTCCCAAATCCATAGGAGCGAAAAAGATCAAGATTGATCTGTGAGCATAATTGTTTAAAAACCAGATCGGATGCAATTGATACCATTACAGTTTTCTAAATCTAAGTGCCAAATATTCAGTTACCTCTCAACAGTGAAAATTCCATTGATTTTGAACTCTCAGTGAAAGCTTACTGACAAACGTTTTCTGGTGCATTTTATTGAGGTTCTATTTGGGCTTTTTTACTGACAAAATGAAATTTTCAAAATGCAGATCAAGTCATATAGAGGAAGGATGACAGATGACAACACTGCACTGGGAGGCAATTGTACCTATCTTCCTTAAAATGTAACCTACGTCCATAAGCAGAGACTCAGACGGAGCAAAACATTTGTATTATATAAGTATTATGTACTAAATACATTGTTGTTGGCAACCTTCAGTCTTGAAAGACTATGGTATCGCTATCTGAAAGGTGGTTATGGAACAGCATCTAGTGTGGCTGAAAAGGCCAATTCGGGAGTGACAATCCCTTCCACACCGGGAGCAAGTGCAGTCTGTCCCTGGTCTGTCTCCCTGGCTATGGGCCTTCCTTCTTTGCCTCTTTGCCTCAGACTGTTGGCCAAGTGTCTCTTCAAACTGAGAAAGGCCATGCTGCACAGCAGGCCGCTGAGAGGCCAGGGTTTCCCATCTGTTGAGGTCCACTCCTAAGGCCTTCAGATTCCTCTTGCAGATGTCCTTGTATCGCAGCTGTGGTCTACCTGTAAATACATACCCTTTGCAGAAAACCACATTATTTCACAGTAATATATCGTTAGCTTGTGTGAGTTAAGCTATTTCCTGTGGTTTGGCAACTCCAAACGGCTCTAATCCATAGTGGCTTCCCCACGTACTTTAATGGGAGAGTATAAGGGTGAGGAAAAGACCTATAACCTAATCCTATCTAACTCCCAGCGTGGCAATGCAGCTGCATCAATGGGGTGCACGCTGCATCCTGCAAGCGAATTTCAGGCTGCAAAGGCCTCCTTGGGAATATTTGTTCCTTTGCTTCAGGGTAAGCTCACAATGCCTCACTGGGTCTACTCAGACCTGCACCAGCTGGTGAAAGTTCAAGTGGACCCAGGAAGGTGGACTGGGATTGGGAAATGGGATGGGGTGCCACTGCTGCTGATCCCACCCCTTTTCTGGTCCCAATCCCCCCTCCTCCCTGCCTTGTTCTCCACCCCATTCCTCCCCACATTTTGTGTACTTATTTTACAGAAGAGTAAAGCATGGCTCAGTTAGTGCTCTTCTCGCAATCCACATAATCAGTCTGACTAAAAACAAAACTCTGAGGCCGCAGCTCTGGTGAGAAAATCCTTTTCTTGGCAGGAAATGGTGCGCATTGGAAGCGGGCGTCAAGGGCTAAGCCCAGTGGATCAAATGCTCACTTGGGAAGTCCTCTAGAAACTCAGACGAGAGGCATCGGTCAAATTAACAAATGACTCCGCAGGCTATAATTCCAACCATGGCACTCATGTTGTGCGTGTGACAAATTTATTTCATTCACCAACAATGATTGATAAATGTATTCGACTGAAGACTGGAGTGCAGTTGCTACAAGCGGGAGCTTTTGAAGGTCAGCTGGTTTTAAAGAGACATGTTTCCCTGCCAGCTTGCTTGGTCAGGTCAAGACTTCTTTGGGTGCTATAAAAATGTAGAAAGCAATTAAATTCACCTCATACCATGAACTCCTTGACCCGCCTTTTTTTTTCTTTCAGTTGCCTGTAGCTGGTCTTCTGAAGCACTGACATTTGGTGTGTACTACAATATGCTGCCTGGCTTTTGAAAAGAGCCTGGAAAATATATATATATATATATAAGCTTATATATATATATATATATATATATATATATATATATATATATATATATATATATATATATATATATATATATATAAGCTTGCAAATAAACATAAGAAACAGGTACTGCGACACGGCGTGAATGGCAGATGAGTTACAATTTTTTTTCCCTGAGGTACTGTTCACAGCTATGACTAGAGACAGAGATTAATTTTGTCGTGCTGTCAGAGGTCTGGGGTTCAGCAAAGAACCAAGAAACAGAGAAATCATTGTCTGTCTACGAGCTACCCCATGGCTCCAACCATCCTTATTCACAGGCATACCCAAAAGAGCAGTATAAATCAATCAGCCATTCATGTCCATTGGTGAGGGGTAAGACCCAAGTCAGGCCTGGGAGATAGATGTAGGGTAACTGGTTTTATTCTCTGCTTTTATCAGGTTGCTTATCAAGTGCATTGTGAAGGTACCACGGAACCTGCCCACCAAATTATTTTTTTCCTTCAGAGCAGTTTAGCACACATTTAGTGCCGGAACCCACTTTTTAGAATGAGAATCTGTCAGGACCCATTGTTAAGTGATGTCATGACCGGAAGTGACATCATCAAGCAGGAACATTTTTAACAACCCTATGCTGCAATCCTACCTGCACTTACCCAGGAGTAAGTCCCATTTACTATCATTGTTAAGAGAATATGCATAGTAGCTGGTTAAAAGTACAAGTCTGTCACATTTCCCCAAAAGCAGACACATACCGTGGTAGCATCAAGTCTAATATATTAAAAATAATATATTGATAGGAATGGGGACCCACCTGAAATTGGCTCGCGGCCCACCTACTGGGTCCCAACCCACAGTTTGAGAAACACTGCTTCAGAGCATTTCCTGTGAACAAAGCAGGACAAAGCAGTGTGCCAAGCCACCGCAACACTCTTCTCACAAGAAGGTGGGTGCCATAAGGTCTCGTTTTTATAAGCAGAAATAGGAACTGGGCTCTTCCTTCTTAGGAAGGAGGATCTGGGGTGGAATGCACAGCAGAGGCCTCAGGGGTCAGTCAGGCAGGGCACTGACTGAAGGCTCACCCCTAACAGTGAGATCACTCAGACAAGCCAACCTCTTTACCCAGGGCCAGCCCATCCATGAAGTCAACTGAAGTGGCCATCTTAGGCATCAGATTGGTGGTCGAGTGCCAATCTCTGTCCACCTCCTTGTTTCCATTGCTCCTCTTTCTTTTTCCACTCCCTGGATTAGGAAAAAAAGGGGGGGGACAGAGAATAAGAGGAAATGTAGAGGAGGGGAGAATAATGAGCTAGAACATTGTAGAGTGGGAGGAGCAGAGGCTGGCACATCATCGTAAGAAAGGCAGCATGTTAGCTGTCATGTTAGCATGTCAAGAGTTAGCAGATTTGGACCAGCCCTGCCTGAACTGTCAGTACCAACGGTAGTGGTCACTGCACAATTAGAGGCAGGCTTGAGAGGGACAGTGCAAGGCTGAAGGGAAGGCATCAGAGATGTTTCCCCCTGCCCTATTTGAACATACTAAGAGTTGAACCTGGAGCCTTTTGCAGGGAATGAGGGGATGGGTGGGAACATGCCCTGGGAGGACCAGTGCAGAATCTTCCCCCGGAAACCTGGCACGGTGCATGAAATAATTACTGTACAATGACCCCCTTCTCCTTGCACTCCTTATGTGAGGCCCTTACTCGATGTGCAAATTAGGGAGGGCAGCATGATATGAAATCTTCTCCATGTGCCATTCCTGAGGATTCTTTTTTCATTGCTGAGGATTCTGCCCTGACTGGGCAGGTCATTTTTCTTGGGATAAGAAACAGCTGGGTTGTCTTTGAGAGAAGCAATCACATGACATATTCCTCAGCTATCTCTGGGGTAGTCAAAGCAGCAAGGAATCTGTGCAGGGCTTTGGGAGAGAAGGCCATGAAGACAAGAGGAATGTGGGGATCAAGCTGAGCTGTTTGTCAGGATGTCTTTGTGTCTGGGTCTGGCCACACTTCCTATGACAACAACAGTCCTGATCTTTAATTTGCTAACCAGCATCAGCTCCAGACTACTGAGGCAGGAGGCACGGTTAGCAGAATGGTACCTGCCTCTCATCTGTACCTGAAATAAACTCTCAAAGTACTGCTTCTTGCCTCTTCCTTTTCAGAAAGTGGGGATATGATGGTGGCTATATTAAACTGTAACAAGAGCGGCAACAGTAGCACTCCTTGCTTCTGTAATAGATGCTGTCATTGGGATGCTTAGCCTTTTCAGAATTCTTGTTTACTGCAGTCTGGAAGGGGAGGGGAGCCCCATGCAGTTCAGCGGGCGGGCTGATGGTGTCATCCCATTACCACGGGAGGGAGATGGTGCACTGCGTGTTTCTAGTCAAGCATTTAATACATTCTTCTGTAATTTTTGTCTTGGAAGTAATGAGGCCTGACAGCTTAGGCTTGTGCACGATAACAATCCCACACTGGTATCTTTTATATTCTTCATTGCCATATTCATAAAGGAAGAAATGACTCCCTCCTCCCCACAAAATGACAGTAAACATGCTTCATTTTATAAGACATTGTGGTTAACAACCTGAAACACTGGAGTAGGGCTTTAAAAAAAAAAAAACTAAACTAAAAATAAAAATAAAGCTACAGCTAAACTCATTTGTGGAAAAACTGCTGATCTGGATATTAAGCCATTTTTGTGAAACTGCAGGGAAACATACATGCCCTAATTCGCATAGGCTGTGGCTTTTTGAAACAACTCCAAAATTTGCGGGTTGTTTTTCCCTGGCACTCTTATCATGGAATGCATGGGGATAAAATGGAAAGCTAAAGGATTGTTCAACGGCTGGTGCTCTGTGCAGATACATAAGTCAATGCTAGGTGCACACCAAGGACGTGAACTAACAGCCCAGTCCTTTCCTCCAACCCCCGACTGGTGCAGCTGCATGAAAAATCATTTCTATCCAGCAAAGGGAGGGCAGGAATTGGGAGGCATTTGAGGCAAAAGGGCATTTAAATTCCCTTACACCTCCGAAAGCCTCCCATTCCACAATGAGTCTCTTTGAACCTGCACTAGCGATTCCACTAGCACAAGTCTGAGGAGCGAAAGGGTATAGGGAGGCTGCAGAAAAGGGGAGTAGGATCTAGTACATGTCATCGCAACTGGATCCACCCCTCTTGCAGCCTCCCTGCCTCTACTATGCCACTCCCCCTCCCCACCTCCTCTGCCACCTTACTTTCCTCAGTGGGTAGATGGGGATCCACTGGCATGGTGGGAAGATTCCAGCCTTCTCAGCAGTGTCACAGCAGTGCTCTACTCCGCACATTGCCAGAGTACCTTTTATGGCTGGCGCGGACCGCTTTATGGCAGAACCAGTACAGGAAGTGGAACAATTTGTCACTACAGACAGTTGCCCTCAACACAGAGCCAGAGAACCCAGAAGAGATTTTCAGCAATGTTCAGTCACTGTGTTCTAAACTCCCGTGGCACACCTGCAGACCTTTCATAGTACACCCAATGTGCTCTGGCACACTGGTTGAAAATCACTGCCTTACAGAATGAAGTAGGTAGGTTTGGGGATCTGCACATACAGCAACTATTGTGTATCTAGGTCCTAATCATGGGCAGGAGGTCTGGTCTAGAGGGTAGAGCCTCCGTCTGCCTGAAGATAACATCCACAAGGTCGCCAGTTCGAGGCCACCAGCACCGTGCGACCTTGAAGCAGCTGACAAGCTGAAGCCGAGCTATTCTATCTGCTCTAAGCGTGGGAGGATGGAGGCCAGAATCTGAAGCCAGATCGGAATGAAACACCTGAATGTAGTGGTTCTTGAAAGAAAGAAACTTCTTTCAAATTGTAAAAATCCCTATTTAATAAGGGATTTAATAAAGCCTGCCTATGTAAACTGCCTTGAATAAAGTCTTGAATAAAGACCAAGAAAGGCGGTATATAAATACCTGTTATTATTTATTATTATAATCAGGGAGATGATCTAGTTGTACACGTGGTTGGATGCCTACTTCTGAGCATGGTTTTCCCTTCCTGGATCAGGGATCAGTTCGTATTTTTTTTTAAAAAAATTCTATAGCTGTATCTATTTCACCTTGTGGTGAGACTTCCCTGTAATAATTAGTACGTTATCTTGTCCTAAGAGGTAGAATTCTCCTTTGTTGATGCTTTATGGATAGGCATTCAGTGCAATTAACCAGGTGTATAAAAATTCTAGATTAATAGCACTTGGGCAGCATTCATTGCAGGAACCTTTTCATGCTGAATCCATTTTTTATTCTATTCTAATCAGTTTTTAAAATATCAGTTTTCCAGTCTTTGCATGTTTTTGTTTTTGTTTTACTTTTTCAACACTCAAATTGAAAGAGCCCTTAATTATTTGCATATGCAATTCTTTGTACATTTTGGATTAAATATGCAAGCAATTGGACTGGAAATATGATGAACTAGGTGTGAAGCATTTGTGGAGAAAAATGAGGTGTTTTATTATAAAGAATAAAGGAAAATAAAACTTGATGATTAATAATAACTATAACCATAAAACTATCAATTGGTTAAGAGTCTCTTAGTCTTATGATTAATAGCTCGCTCAAATCCTAATGGAATGCACTGTGAAATTAATCTTGAGAAAGATTTAATGCCTACGATGAACTGCGGCTGAAATGGCCCCCAGGATAAACCTTTCTGAACATGTTAAAGATTTAGGTATATTGGATGTGTTTGAGCTAAAAAAAAACCAGTGAGGTTTTTTTTAATCATCTTTTGCCATTTAAGCATAATTTTGCTAAGCGAATCTGAGTGTGTTGTTCTTGTCCCATTCAACATTTGATGTCATGCTTCCCACTTTCTTGAGGAATAGGATCAGGACATAAACTGCAGCAGGTCTTGAATGTGTTGTGGGTGACACCAGAGTGTTGTTGATGAGGACCCAATACTATAGGGATGCTCACTGCGTTTACCTACCCTAACCTAGGAGGAATGGGCTCAGCCGATGACTGGCAGTGGCTACCTTATGGGTAGCCCCTCTGCCCTCCTCTTAATTGGTCATGGCGCTGGAGAGCCAGGATGGTGTAGTGCTTTGGGAGTTGGACTCAGACCTGGAAAATGTAGGTTCAAATCCCTGCTCAGCCATGAAGTTTCATGGGTGACCTTGGGCTAGTCACAATCTATCAGCTTCACCTACCTCACGGGGTCATTGGGAGGACAGAAGGAATGGCATGTGGGTCTGTGGACATACTGCTGTATTTCTTCCTTGTCTGCTCAATTTTTAAGAAGGAGAGAGGAAGAACAGGCAGGCAGGAGAAAACACTGGAGGAAGAGAAGTATAGGCTATGCTCTGTTAAGGGGCTGGGTAGAAGTAGGCATCCAACCACGTGTACAACTAGATCATCTCCCTGATTAGGACCTAGATACACAATAAATGCTGTATGTGCAGATCCCCAAACTTACCTACTTCATTCTGTAAGGCAGTGATTTTCAACCAATGTGCCAGAGCACATTGGGTGTACTATGAAAGGGTAGATTCCCTTCTGCGAACTGGCAAATGGGCAGCAGATACAGGCAAGAATGTGGCCACCACCACTGTGATCAGTGACTGTGGCTCTGACATAGTTGCCCACTGTTGTCTCTGTCTTTGTGCTGCTGCTGTACAAAAGCCACCACTCACTTCAACAGCCAGGTACTGAAGCTCTTTTGCAAGCATCTGCGGACCACTAAGGGGTCTGCTGGCAGTCACTCTGCCATGTTTCCTCAAACCTGGAAAACTGCGCTGAGCCTGACCAGGAAGACTTCTGAAGGACCATCTTTTTGCATACAAATATGTTGATCTGCTGTGTCAATGGAAGCCCTGTTTTGGGTGCCTCCACTTTCAGAAGTAAGCAGCTAATAACCAGCACTCTGGCAGTGTGCTGAGACTAGGCAGTTTGGGGGAGGATTGTGGGCAAGGAGAAGGCCAGGCCAGGGCAGGGCAGTTCAGGAGTAGGATGAGGAGCATGTTGCCAAAAATGGTGCATGCCATGATTGTATTCCCCCTTCCTGGCCCATCTTTATCCCCAGGAGTCTCCTTGGAAAGAGGAGAGGGTATGTCTGAGAAGACTTGTTGGAGGACAGGAGGTCTACAGTGAGATAAATAAAAAAGATTTTTACTTACATCTTCTGGGCCATCAGTGGCTCTGCATGCTACGGGCTGAGGGCCCAATCTTATCAACACATACTTGGGAGTAAGCCCCATTGAGTATAATGAGAGTATAATATTACTTCTGAGTAATAATAATAACTTTATTTATATCCTGCCTTTCCCCCCACATGGTCCCTAGGCAGCTCACAGGAACCCAAGGCTGCTGTATAATTCATATACTTAATTCAGTGTATGAATTAAGGAGTATCCCCTGCCCTGCTCTGGCTTATGATGTAAGGAGGGATGAAGGATTCCCTCTGTTGCCCAGCTAAATTGCGATTCATATTTTATTTGTATTAATTTTATCCAGGAAATGTCCATGTCATTTCCTATAGAAATCCCCCTTTCTCCAATTCTTCTGTCAAAGGAACAGACACAAAATTCTTAGGAAAGAATGTATTTCTGCTTTTAAAATGTTAATCTGTTTTAAAGACAGCACATCCAAATTGATAAGTCAGTTAATGTGATGTATTGTATAGCCAAACTGCATTTTAAGCCTGGCTACCACTGACCCATGTCACCTGGTAAGTCCTCCTCCCCCTAAACACATAGCAGCTAATGCAGTTTGGCCAGGAAGTGCAGGCGATAGTGACATCATGCCCGAAGTCTGTTTCATTAAATGTGGGAAGATATTGGTCAGCGGCAGCCAGGCATTTAAGTAACCTGTTACTTGACCCTTAAAATGCCATGTTACGAGATGCTGAAATTGACCTTTGGTGCAATGAAGCAAAGGGAGTGTTGTGGCTTCTATCTAGCTGACTCCTTTTCCGTTGATTCGGCTATTCATCTGGGATGATCAAATGATGTCTCCTTATGGGAATGATGGTCCCCTGGTACTTGGAGATCTCTTGTGAGTGTTTGAGGGTGCCATTTGGGTTTGGAGAGGCTGACCTTCCCAACTTGGGCACAGGTGCATGCGTGTGTGTGGGGAGGGGGGTGAGGGAAGCTGCAGCTTGATGACTTGATCAGGATCAGAGACAGACAGTAGCATAGCTGGGGGGAAAATGGGAAGGACCGCAGGTGCCGCAATGTGAAATGTAAGTGCCCCCTCCCATTCACTGTTGGTTCCTCCCACTCACCATGTAAGTGGCCCCTCCCAGTCACTCTTGGAGCCATTCCAGGCAGCAACAGCAATGTGCAGGAGATGCTGTTTGGTTCGACAAACTCCTGTGTGTTGCTGTTGCTGCCCACAGAATGGCTCCATTGGTGAGTGGGAGAAGCCATTTTGCCACCCTCTAGCTATGCTACCATAGACAGAGAAAGGGAATGAGTGTGAACTGGAAGTTGGCTGGGGGCCAAGAGCACCTTGTAGTACAAGTCCTCTCTATAGGATTGATACCGGTAGCAGACCTGGTGTTTGCTGCTACTTGCATATTGTAAATAAAGGAAATCTTACCAAATGCTATAAGTCTCCAATGCTCTTTTATCCAAAGGAACCCAATCAAAGTAGCACTTGCCCTAGAATTGCTCACTGCTTGGGAGAAATAGTCAGCAGGCAACAGTAGAAGCTGCAAAAGCTGACGCAGAGGCCTTTGTCGACTTCTCAGCCTGGTGCGGTGTGAGTGCAGGTTCTTCACCTCAGACCATATGGGCCAGAAGTCTCTTCTAGAGCTGCTTAGAAGCCTCATCCTGAAGTGAAGGAGATTTTGTTCTGCCTACAGAGCCTCTGCAACTGACACGCTGGGTAGCTCAGCCTGAGCAACTGACAGGACTTAGACAGAAATGGGCTTTTATCAAGTCATTATTCAAAATAAAGCAGCTTTTACCCCTTCAAAGTCAAATTCTCAACTTGAGGGAGGGGAAGGAAAAAAGAAAAAAAGCCCTCGCATCTTTTTCTTTCCTTCAAATGCTGGCTTGCTTCAAAATGCCCTATTTTGCTCAAGTTGTGACAGCTTCAAACCCAGCAGGAGGCTTTGCTGCCTTGTCAGTTACAAAGTTTTTACTGCTAGAGAGAACAGTTTTATTACCAGCACCCAGTTTATTTTTTTGCAAAAGTGGTTACAGACCTTGGAATCTTGCAGCAACTTCGTTGAAAACTCATTGACTTGATTTGCACACCGCATCCTGAGATCTCTGTTTTCTTCAACAAATCTTCATGTCTTATTTAACACCTGCAGGATGTTTGCCCAAGCTTTTGTTCAATCATGTCAATTTTTAACAAAGACCAAGTTCTGAAAGCAATTAAGGGGAAGCAGCTATTCATCACCTCCCTGGTTAGGTTATTTAAACATTTGGACTCAAGCTTGGCATTCATTTAAGGCCATTCATTCCAAAAGACTGGTGCACAGTAGTAGCCAACAAGGATTGGAACACCTCCCCTACATGGAAATGTCAGGGGCTTTTTTCTTTCTCTTTCTTTAGAAAAGTAAATGTAGCGGGGACATGACAGCATTTTTTAAAACTATGAAAGGTGTGGAGTTTGCCAACCACCGAGAATCACTTCCAGTATCCCAGGGTTGTGTTCAGGACCTGAAAATAGGTTCCAGGATTAAGTACTAGCAAGCCCAAGCTCAAACGTCCTTCTGGTTCCATTGTGTAAGAACTAGACATTTTCCTCTTCTATTCCCCATGGCATGAAATTGTATTTGTGGTAATAACCTTTGCGCCTGTCTAGCTGTAGCTGTGGATTTTTTTTAAAAATAGAAACTTGTACGGAAGGAGCATCCCAAATAGGAATATATTTTGTACTTTGTGTCAGTCTGGCTTCTTCTATGCAGCCCATTCTGCTGACCTGTGAATCTATTTTCCTTCTGAAAGCTCTGCCACATTTGTCATTGATGTGTCATAATTCTGTTAGCCCTGAAATATCAGTTGTACTAATCCATTTAGTAAGCCCTCCAAAAAGCACCTCATACTTTGGATACTTTTCAGCAACCATAAGGCATAACTCATTGTCTGAAGGTTCGTTATTTTTTAAAGTGACATCAAGAAAATTAGCATTTAACTCATAGAGGATTGGATGGAATGGGGGGGGGATCCTGTGCCCAAGTCTTCTAGGCAGTTAGTGAGATCTTGGTCTAGTAGGCTCAATCCTCACTGTCAAGAGGGAGAGGCAGGCACTTTTGCAGGTGGCAATGACACTCCTGATCTTCATGGCAGTGGGCCCACCCAGGGTACTCAAACGATCTGAGATTGTGGAGATTTGCAACAACTCTTAGAATGATTTGAAGGTCTTCCGAGGAAGTTAGGGTGGAGAAATTTAAATGACGTCAAAGAAATTAACTAATAATACTGTTTTGTACTCAATGATGACATTTTCAGGGAAGACTTTTCCTCGTGAGAAGGAGGAACTGGAGATTTATGCTGGCATTTGCAATGAACTATTTACAAATATGCAACTTGAGCTTGCAGGTATTTAGACAGGTGATACCAATCCTCTAAAGAGGGGGACCTCAGCAAATTGCCCTCCATGGATCTCTTCCTACCTGTACTTACTTGTTTCAAGGCAGGAATTATTAGGCAGGTGGAATGGGGTTGAAGAGGTGGCCCAGAGAGTTGTTCTACATCACCTCACAAAGGTTATGGACACAGAAGTGGTCTCAACGGTTGACAGTGGGACTGCCCTGGACCCTCACGACTTGCCCCCATATGCCAGTTCTGGATGTACACTTGAAGCTTGCTTCTGGCAAATCTCAGGATTTTTGACCACATTTAGGCAACGATCATACGCAGAGTTAAATGTGCCTAGATGCTTTTGAGTTCAATGAATGTGAGGATACAGTACCTTGTCTCCTAGTGGCTTTACGATGCAACAAACTGTGAAGAAAGCTCTAGAATCAGAAGCAATGCTTGTTTGAAACATCCCCCTTCCTCCCAAATGCTTGCTTCTGGTCAAAAGCCATCCCAAGGTAACAAAGCTATTGTTCAGATTGAGAACATGGCTTTTGTATGGAAGTATTGCATACAATTTTCCGAAATCTCTAAAATGCATTAGCAACAATTTTCTTCTTTCTGTTTTGAATTCTGGACAGCAGTACTAACAGTATCTGCCCTTTGTAGATAGCAGGTTACAAAAGCTCTGCACTGATACATTTTAAAGCACCACTAATCCAGCTTTCTTATACTTTTTTAACATGGACCAAATCCATGATGCAAATGGGGTCTTCTTGGGCTAACTTCTGTACATTCCAAATCTACTGTGAATATTTACTCTGGTAGCAATCCTGCCAGATCTTCCCCCCCTCCCAAATAGGCATTAGTGACTAACCCCAAACAGTTCTGAAACACATCCATCTTCCCCAAAAGCTCTTGCTGTATGCATGAAGCCAGGGCTGGCCCAAGAGCTCCTGATGCCTGAGGCAGCATGCCAACTGATATGCCATTCTCCAGATATTCCCACTCTCCAGTGCTCAAGCTGAGAACTCTCCTCCCATACACATTTCCTCTTCTCTGTCTCTTTTCCAATCCACTGAGTAGAGGAGAACAGTGGAGGCAAGTAGGCAGATAGAGATGGGCACCCCTTCCCAACCTGCTGCCTAAGGTGACTGCTTCAGTTGGCCTCATGGTTGGGCCAACCCTGCCTGAAGCTCTGATGTTCATCCAGAGCTTCTTCACATGCAGCAGAATCTACTTTTATATGCAGTTTTTTGATTCTCCTCAGACTAGCAACCCCTGGTGAGTTCTGTTTTATCAAGAAAAACATGTGCAAGTGGTTCAGGTTCAGTGAAACTTTGGAGAAACATTGGAGAAGAAGGTGATTTAGGGCCCAATCCTATTCAGCTTTCCAGCACTGGTGCAACCACAATGCAGCCCTGAGGTAAGGGGACAAATGTTTAACCCTTTCCTTCACTACTCAAAGTAGCCCCCAGTCACTCTACTTTTCACCAAAAAAGATATGGTCAACTGTTAGGCATGGCCTAGCCATGAAGCTGGGTGAAGTGACTGCTGCTATTTTCTTGCAGAGGTACTTTGTACACTGCTGAAAATGTTCATGCAGTAGTTTCAGTTCATCCCCAGCAAAATCCAAACTGTGATTGTGTGACTCAGCTGAAATGCTAACCGAAGATGACAATATCAGATTCAGGAAATTGGACCATTGCACCTGTTTGAATGCTAAGAGAGCAGACATTGGAGGATGGTGACCTCAAGACCCCTCTGAGGCCCCACAGAGCTTGGTCAAGTCTTGAACTCTGGCAGTGCCCAAAGCACCATCAGATCATGGGGTGGGGGACACAATTGAAGAAACAGTACAGGACTTTGGTGCTGCCACTAGTGGAACTTTGGGGGCACTGCATCTACTCAGGCACATATTTAATAAATCTGCCTGCTGAGTAGAAGTCATCCAGTTTAGTTCAGATCTGGCCCATGCATGAGGCAGACTGAGGTAATTGTCTCAGTCAGCAGGTTGTCAGGGGGTGTGCTCCTCCATCCGTATTGCTCTGACCCATCATTCTCTCTTCCACACTTTCTCTTCCACCCCCCTGTTCCTTTTCCAATACAGAAAATAGGAAGAGGAGAGGCTGACTCATCACTAGATAAAGGAGGGCAGATTTGGCACATTGCCTGGGGCTTCAGGAGGTCTTGGGCCGCTCTTGGTAACATATAGCAATTTAGTAGTGTGTTGAACCACAGAACGTGGTTCTGGAGAATACCCTCATGCTCTTGAATAATTGTTTCTTATGGTGAGGATTTGAAGTTGATATATCCTGGTTTTATATATGCACAGTCTTATCTCCCCTCCTGATTTATGACAGCCTGTGCATTTCCATAAAAGAGAAAACATCCTATACCTCCAGATAGATAGATGACTCTTGTGAAAAAAAAAGTCCATTTCTATCTGCTTCCGTCTCCATAGCACGGTTAGGAAAGATTTTTTAAAATAATTGTCCTACCTTTTCTTTATGCTGGGCTCATGGAGTTGAATGTCAATGATGTAATAATGAAACCTTAGGTTTTAGATATCCAATGCAGGTACTAAGTGTCCATATAGCTATCATGGACAAGCAAAGAGCGGGAGGAAATTTCTGTGGCAGCATCATACCATTAAGAACAAGGAACTGATCTTTTTGGGGAAACATTAAAGTCCTCGGCAGCAGCAACGGGATAATGAACTACTCTGATTGTTGCTCAAGTAAATGGCATGTTGCAAATTTTGTTTGCAACTATCCTAGTTGACAATAAGTTTGTTGTCTGCAGTGGCATCGCTAGAGAGGTGCGTGGGAGGGGGTGCAGGCCACACCGGTGACACGCACAGGAAAGATGACACCATTACAGGCCAAAATTTTTAAAATCTTGGTACTTTCAAGTAATACCATCATGTATACATAATTGAAAGTGGAATTTCATGCAGGATGCAATGAAACAAACTGCACTGAAATTTCTCTATTCCAACAAAAGTTATAGCCCAAAAACCAGTGGGGTTTTTGGGTCTATGGTGCATCGCTACACCCAGCACCTGGGGCATTTCCCCGCCCACTGCATGGGAGAAGATCAATCACAGGAGTGACGTGCTGGCCTTCTTTACTGGGTAACTCAAACCCTAGTGACGCCACTGGTTGTTTGTACCACAGACATGTACCACAGAACACTTAAGGGGGGTTTTGGTGAAGTTTTTTTTTCTGGAGGGGCTTACTATAGCTTGTTCTTCAGTGAGAACTTTCAGCAGACCCTTACCTACAATATTCCTATCCAGGCACTTTTAACCAAGGGATGTCAGTGGCAGGCATATGACATAACTCAGCTGGGTTCCATCAGAACATGCTGGGTCCCCAGTCTATGTTCTGTTTGGGATAGCAGCTTGAGGGGAGGGGACGCCTGCATCCTATGGCCCACCACAGTCTTGGTCTGACCTCCACAGGCAGGGCCAGCCCCTAGTGATATGCCAGCCTCTACTCCTTTGACCCTCTAACCCACTGCTTTCCTCTCCTCCACATGTCCAATTTGTCCCTTGTCCAAACCAGAGAGTGGAAGGAGGAGAAGGATCAGTGGAGATGTGGAGTTGGGCAGAAGTGGGTGCCCCCTGCCAGTCTATTGCCTGTGGTAGCTGCTTCAGTTAACCTCATGGATAACTCAGGCCTTTCCATAGGTGCTATTTAGCAAAGTCCAAACAAACAAGCTCCAATTGCATGCTTAAAAGTTAACATTTCATTTGACCACCAATTCCTGTTAGAAAGTATGACTGTGTTTGAGGATGTTGAATGTTAATGAAGAATCCCTGAATGCTAGAAAATTAAATATGCAGGTCATTGCCTTGAAAACCCACTTGGCTCTGCCCACCTGCTTATCCCAGACAACAAACTTTCCTTTTCCTGCCTCAAATTCTCCCTCCTCAGCTATTTAATTGGTGACAATGGCATTTTGGGGATTAGCCACTAATCCCCAATTAGCTACTGGGTGGGCAATTTTGGCAGAAAACAGTTTAGGAGTAAGAGGTTAAATACCCACTATGTCCCCATGCCACAATCCAGTCTGAACTGTGGTCTGTTGCCACTACAAATGAGGAGTGAATGGAAACCTCTAAGTACACAATGGCACATTCACTGTTGCATGTATTTTGGCTCATTCAATGCTTTTAAATGGTGTTAGAAAATGTCATGGAGGACAGCTCTGTCAGTGACTACTGGTTATGTCGGTCACATGGCTCCTCAGAAAGGATGCCACAGGATACCAATTGCTGAGGAACAACAATGGGTCTTTTGCCTAGGTGTGGCCTTCTCAGAGGGCACTCTGTTTTGTCATTCTGGAAACAGAATGCTGGACTAGAAGAACCAGGAGGGCTCTGGAGATTTCTGATTATCCCTATACTACAGAAAGGGGCTGAGTTCTGGACCAAGGTGAAATTTGAACCAGGGACGCTTCTAGTTACTACACAACAGCAGCTCCCTGAAGGGACACCTGCCTGTATAATGTGCCAAAAAAGCTCATGTGGGTGAACGTCAATATTATTTGATGCCAAGTATCTCACAAGGAAACATGAGAGCCTATATATCTCAAGTAAAATCATACACCATCAAGGGACTCAGCTCTGAAGCAAAAAAAATAAAAATAAAATTCACCAGTGGAATTAATCAGAAACACTGTAATTAATCAGCTTCTCCAAAGCGAAGACAGCTCGATTCCCTGTACAAGTTTGTGCACTTAAATCACAGCTGATATAATGTAGTTGCATACATAAAAATTAAATTTACTCTCTTGTCAATAGAGGAGCTGAGCTTGTGAACTGCTGTGCTGTGATTATGCACGAAAGCCGTAAGTATGAAAAACTCTCCCTCCCCCTTTCTCTCTCTCTCTCTCCTCTTAGTAGAATATCCAATCATGCTGACATAGTAATGTGTAATGCTGCAGTCCAACCACGTTATGACCATTTCCAACACTGTCACAGGGGCTGGGGGAAATTATGTACCCAATGGAGCCTACAGGACCATTATGTGACCCATGAAGCACATTATGTTTGCCACGGCTGGGCCAGAGATGCACTTCACATGCTGAAGGATTGGTTCATGACTCTGTTCCACGTACATAACGCCATGTGTGACCTGAGTACTTCACTAAGTCATATGGTGTCCAACACTGTAAATTTCTTTCCCCTCAAAGAAGGGTGGAGAAGTGGATAGAATGAATTGGGCCTCTGTGGGAAATGGGCCTTCATGTAGACTACTTGGTTCATGTGACATTGTCTGTGTGGTGGAAGGGAGCATCCTGCATCTCTCTTTCACCGTGCCAAATCAGTTGCCAGCCCTGGCATGTTAGACCCAGTGCACAGGGGAAAAAAGACTGTCAAATTCAGCCCGCCTCAGATTAACCGTTATAACCCAGGCCTCCATTTGTCTTGCCTAATTCTGTCCATGTTCTGCCAACGGAAGCATCAGGATCGCAGTGGAAGTGCCTGTATCCAGCAAGTGCTGCATGGTGTTGTAGTGTTTGCTGACACTGACAGGGAGCACAACAAGCCGACCAGTGCAATTGCTGGTTCCAGTGCCTGTGAGTTGGCAGTGGGGACAGGTAGTGGGAGGGACAGGGGTGGAAGCAAAAGGAATGGTGGTGTTTCTGGGTGGGGAAGGGGGCGGGGTGGGAGGTGGAACAAGGGTGGGAGGGGCCAGGGTTGGCATCACTTGTGTGTGGCCATATTCTATGCCCCTTTCCCCTCCCTTTCCCTCTCTGTTGCACTCTTCAGTTCTGCATCAGCAACACACTTGGTGGAGATTCCTCACAGCGCCTCTGTATTGCCCTAACTAAGCCAGGAGTGTCAAACATAAGGCCCATGGGCCGAAGGTGCCTCCCGGAAGCAATTTATTTGCCCTGCTGTAATAACTGGGCTGTCCCAGCCTGACAGTTGGGATTTTTTCATACCCTGAAAATGTGTACAAGATTTGCACAGGGCACAATCCTATCCTGCGCTGGAACAGGAAAGCAAGGAGGCTTGCGCTGTATCCAGCGCAGGATAGTGGCCATAAGCAGTTCAGCCAGAGGTAAGGGAAAACATTTCCCTTTACCTCTGGGTAAGGGCTGCTGGCCCTAAAGGGTCTCCTTGGACTTGCGCCACCTCTGGAGGTGGTGCACATCCAAGGACAGCGAAGTGGCTTCTCCCTGGGAACAGGGGTTGGGATCCAGCATAACTGGGATCCCAGCCCCACCTCCCTCTCTCTGCCCGCCTGCCCCACCCGCCCACCCAGGAAACCGCCCTCTGCCCTCCTCTCCGCCTCCCCCATGCCTACCTTTTGTCCTTGCTTCAGATCATCTAAGCTGATGCAAGGCACTGGGACGAAGCTGGTGCGGAGGCTTCCCTCCACCTCTGCAGGTCAACGCTTCTTGGAGCCTGGCTTCCTTCCTATCTACCAGTTAGGATTGCGCCCACATTTTCTCTTCTGTCACTTGTAGCTAATGAGTTTCTATGTAAGAACAAAGTTCTTATTTATGGCCATCATCTGCTTAATTATGTCACTTCCTGCTTAATGATGTCAATTCCAGCCTTCAGCAGGCACCATGAATGCTAACTTTGGCCCTCTGTATGAAATGCGTTTGACATCCCTGATAAAAGCCATACCACATGTTGCCTGAAAGTGGCACTTATAAAGAATGCACCAGGTGTTAAAAAGGCAAAAGTGACAACACCTGAAAGACGAACCAAACAAACACTTTGTATTGTAGCAAACACTTTCCATTCATGAGGTGAAAGCCTCAGCTCTGACTGTTCCCCACAGTGTTCGCTTAATACCAGTCTGTGGAAGAATACGGTATGCTAAAAAAAAAATTCCAGTTTACTAAGGAAGTGCCTCATAATGGCAAATATGATTGAAATAACAGTTTCCTTGCTCAGTCCTGGAAAAAAAAAAATCTGCCAAAAAGATTTGACCTGAATTGTGAAAAATGCCTAATTTTCTCTGGACACAACATTGGAATTTTTCTGCTTGCAGAGACCGAGTTAGGGAGGAGGGTTCATTGAGAATCCTTGATGCACAGCCCCAAAGTCAACATGGTCTTTGCTCTTCACAGAATTCTGCTTTAATATTAGCATTTGCATGAAGGCACCATGTTCCTTTCACGGGATCCCCATAGGACGCGTGCCCTTCAACTTTCTATCACATCAGGACACGTGCAGTTTGACCCTGCATAAGACTTGCTGTTTTAGGAGGGTGGATTTGTGCAAGCATTGTGCATTTTAATACTGTTTTCATGGTGACCTTTTTTTGAAACGACAAAAATAGTCCTTTATTGTATCCTTGATTCTTTATTCCCTTTGTCACCGTGTTATGTTCGGCTGCTTCTCTGCATCTGCTAAATCTCCAGAGAAGTCACCCCTGCACTGTTGCCTGCAGCAAACAGAGCTGGAGAAGTCTGGGGAACGGCGTCGAGCCATTGTCAGTTTCCCCCCAAGACTATGAATATGTCCAGCCTAAGCAGGTACCAAATTGGCTATATCTTGCCTCGGGGGAACGCTGTGTAAAGACGCTTCAGCCTGAAACTGCCAAGCCAAACTAGATGGGTTTATGCAGGTCTGTCCCACAGTTATAGCAGCAGCAATCCTGACAAAAATAAAACACCATTACGATAAATGCTGAGGACTTCTTGTGCTTGGTCTCGCTAATGCCCGTATTAGGAGGAACTCAAATGAACTCAAATATAAAGTGATCCCTTTTGTTTTAATCCGAATGGATGTTAACTAAATGCAACCTTTCACATTTAACAAGTTGGGAGTTCTGGAGCTGATTTCTTGTTTGCTCCAGCGAGGCTCTGCCACAGCACTAGACAATGCTCTATTGCAGGGGTGCCCAAACTTGCGGCCCTTGAGGACTCCCAATCTGGTCTGTAGGGAGCCCCCAGTCTCCAATGAGCCTCTGGCTCTCTGGAGACTTGCTGGAGCCTGCACTGGCCCAACACAACTGCTCTCAGTGTGACGGCCATCTGTTCGACCTCTCACATGAGCTGTGGAACGAGGGCTCCCTCCGCTGCTTGCTGTTTTACATCTGTGATGCAGCGGCAGCAGCAAAGGAAAGGCCAGCCTTGCTTTGTGCCAGGCTTTTTATAGGCCTTGAGCTATTGCAAGACCTTCTTTCATTCATATAAGTTCTATCTCTAATATATTCATTTATGTAAATTTATTCAAATTTGAAAAGCAAATTAGTTCTTTTTTCCTGGACGCTGACACATTATCAGAGAAATGATATGGCCCTCCTGCCAAAAAGTTTGGACGCCCCTGCTCTATTGGAAATATATTTCAATAAAGGAACCAGCCAATAGCCAATGGATGTTCTCCAACCCCCAGAAAATAATACATTCTTCAAAACCAGGAGGATGTTCTTAAGGTGTAGATGGAAAGGTGAGTGAATATCAGGAAACCTTCGAGCACAGCAATTTTCAACCACTGTGCCATGGCATATTGGTGTGCTGCCAATGGTCCGCATGTATGCCGTAGGAGTTTGAGGGAGTGTCATTTATTAGTAGGGTCATTGGGAGGTGTGTGAGCCCCTGGCCGGCAGTGCGGTGCACCTTGTCAAGTGTCAAAATACTGACAATTTTTTGCACCTTGTCAAGGTTCCCTGAGATGAAATTTTAGCACCTTGTCAGTGTTCCATGAGGTGAAAAAAGTTGAAAGTTGCTGTTCTGGAGGCAGAGTGCATACCACTGCAAAATGTACCTGTTATGGATATGTGTTTTGCCTATAGCAACTCTGAGGAGGAGGATTTAAACTGGGGGGATGGAATGAAAAGTACGGGCTAAACTTCTCTCAATGCTCTGACCTTGATCCAAACTGGGTACCTCTCATAGCTGCTTCTAAACAAAGAGAAATATGTTGGGGGATCAAATAATAAATTTAGCATTTCATGTCTAGTTTGACCCAAAGATTTGACACTGTTTGGCTCAAAGAGGAAATTTGCATAAGTAACTGAATATAGTAATGTTAAGAGATGGTAGCCACCACAAGAGTACTATCCATTACAAAGACCATATGATGAATTAAGTTCTGACCAGATCCAGCACTCAATGGCCAATTCACCAACTCAGAGTGATGTGCAGTGGTCTCAAGTGATCCTGTTTACATCAAGACGAATCATGATGACCTCCAGAAAGCAAGAAGGGTGGATAAAATTCACAAAAATCAATGGTTAACATGAGGATAGCTGTTGGTACCTAAATGGGTAGTAATCTATGTCCTCTATATCAGTGTCCATGCTTCCATGCTCTCTATTCAACACTGAAGGTGCTACCCTGTATTCCCCTCTCAACTGAAGTGTGTTGGATGATTATGAGGGTCAGGACCTTTTCAGTGCCAACTCTTTGCACTGCCTATTAGCAGAAGCCCACCTGGCACCATCATTAATGGCCCTCCAT
This sequence comes from Tiliqua scincoides, assembly GCF_035046505.1. Lineage (NCBI taxonomy): Eukaryota > Metazoa > Chordata > Lepidosauria > Squamata > Scincidae > Tiliqua > Tiliqua scincoides. The sequence goes on from NC_089823.1 coordinate 220,444,807, forward strand.
AAGCTGGTCAAAAAGTGGTTTACTAAGCTGGTTACTGGGGATGGTGGTGACAGTGGTTTTTTCTCTCTCTCTCTCTCTCTCTCTCTCTGTTTTCATATAGGGTTTATGCCCCATTTTGTGGTCTGATCTGTTATCTCCTCCTATGTTTTTGATGACTTTGGCTGTGGTAGCTTCTATCATTTACATTATCTTAATTACATTTTGGTGTTTTCTGATTTATTTCTGATTTTATGATTAGCTGCTTTAGTTTGACCTCAAGAAAGTCATGTGTGACTTCTAAAGAAGTAAATGAATGAATGAATGAATGAACAACTGAACAAAAAAATGCACATGCAAAAGTACCAATGGAGGAGGTCAGGCACATTCCTGGGTGTTGCAGGACCCCCATCCTGGTGGGTGAACCAACAGATGTTTCCATGGTAAATGTCCTTTTTCCAGTTCCTCTTCCCCCTCAATTTCAACAATGCAAGCTCAGGAATGACATGTAGCTATATTAAAAGACTGCGGCATCATTGTTCTGTGCATGAAAATCATTTTCTTTGAGGAGCCTGAGAAATGTCCTGTCTCTAAGAAGAACTAAATAAACTCGCAGCTGCTAAATTGGCTAATTGATTTTTGTCTCACTGAAATGTTCCTTGGCATTTCCTCCAAAGCCAAGAGAGTTTCTCAGTTCCTTCAAATTGATCACATTGTCGCTGTTAAGATAATGTCTTCAGAATAGGATGTTGTCACTGGATAATGGCCCTGCAGCCAGATATACTCTGGAGCAAAGCAAGAGCATTCATCAGAAATAAGTATTGAGGTAAAGCAGGCACACTTAATTCCAAGGCAGGAGGTTTTTATTCTGTCAAGCTGCCTATTTCTTTTATTCCCCTAGCTCATTCCCAAAAATAAAAAAAGGCAAATGATTAATGACCTAGATTTTGAAGGCTTTTTCTCCCAGTGGATGTTAGTGTGTTGATCAAGCTGTTTGCTGTGTGATACAGCAATGCTACAACCTGATTGGATTAGAGTGTAAAATTGTCCTATAGGAGAAATATCAGTACATTAAAAAAAAAAAAGACCCTCTACAGAGTCAGCAGCATTAAACAATGGAATTTAGCAGTGAGAAGTTCGTGTCATAGGAATTGATGCTGAAATGCTGTGGTACACAAAGTGTTGCGATTGGCGACATGGAGGAAAGCAGGTGTGAATCAGGCAAGAGGTTAAGCTGGAAAGCAGATGGGCTGTTATCTGCACTGTGTCTGTCACTGGAGATGGGCAGATTGAGAGTAGCTCAGACTGAGCAGCCAGGTGCTTGATGGGACTAGGAGGAAACCTGTTGGCCTATCATAACTCTGCTGAACTAGTAACAGCAATACCACCTCTGGTCTTTGGTAGTCATGGCGGTGAAGTTCAACTGAGAACAGGCCAGCAGCTCCTGGATCACAGTGAGACAAAAAGGAAGGCATCTGGCTTCCACTTCCACAGCCTCCTGCAAGTTCTCTGTGCTGTTCTCCCAGGACACCCCTTAGGAGCTCCAATTGCAGAGATTTTATAATTATTGTTAAATTTTATTCAATATCTGTATAAAATACTTGAAAGAGGGAGTAGAAAGGGTACTCACTGAATTTACAGATGCCACCAAACTGGGAGAAGTGGCTAATACTCTAGAGCAGTGCTTCCCAAACCTTTTAGTGCCAGGACCTGCTTTTTAAAACAACAATCTATTGTGGCCCACAAGACAAAAAAAGAGATCTAGAAAGAAATATTATTAATAATAATCAATAAATTATCAATTAATAATTGGGATCTTGTGCTCCCAAGCCTGCTAACAGACGTTACGTATAGTATAGTATAGTATAGTATAGTATAGTATAGCAAATGTGTAAACGTTTGCTAGACTTTCTCTAGAAAAGGAGTTCAAAGGCTGTCCCCCAAAACCTTTCTAGTCATTCCAGGGTACCTAGAAGACTGAACTGAAGAGCAAGATGTGCAGTAAGGGACTTCCAGGCTGACAAAAGACTGAAACTCGGTTGATACGTGATCTACGACATGCCAATTACGAGTATTGGAGCAAGGCGGGATAGAAATAAAGTTAATAATAATAATAATAATAATAATAATAATAATAATAATAATAATAATAATAATAACAACAACAACAACAACAACAACAGCAACAGCAACAGCAACAACAACAACAACAACAACAACAACAACGACTGCTGAAACAGCCCACCTGATCCCTGTAGTCAGAGGCCTTCAAAACTGCCCTGTAAAGGGAAATTGCTATGGGTGCAAATGGCAGTAATTTATGCTGCTTAGAAAAAGCTGGTGCTAGTCATCATGGGATGTGAAATGGCTTACCATGTCGTGACAATGACCATGTGCAATGATTTGTGGCAAATAGCACATGGCTGCCATATTTTGTAAATGTAGTCTGTACACAGTTTTATTTAGGAGACTTTGCTTTTTGAAAGAAATAACTTTCCAACCACGTGTTTTGAAATCATTTTCTACCTGTGATTACACAAGTGGGAGCTTCTTATCCATACTTTTCCTTGATGTGGATTAGGCTACTTAATCCCTTGGTCCTAAGGCACAGAATTTCCCAATTCTAAATGCCAAATGCATTATTCATTATATAGTATCAGCTCCTTGAAAACCATTCTCATTCTTCAATGCATTTTACCCCTTTACTTGTTATCATAAGTATAGAGAAAAATATCCCCCCATCTTCTCTTTTCCTAGTGTATTCCATGGAACAGGAAATAATAATTTGCATGCTTTAGGATGTTTCAAGGTTCTAGGACTGGAAAGATTGCATACAGGGAGCTTGTGTATATGTTTATATTTTTCTACAGTTCTGCAAACAATTGTGTTTTCATTTGAGTACCAAGAAAAGATAGTATCAAGAAAAGCGAATATAGTCATCTATGCTGCAATGCAGGGAGAGATTTTGAAATGGAGGTGGTGATGGTGGTGGTGAAGGACCTGCTGCATACTGGCTGAGCTTCTGTGATGTCACAGAAAGGTGAGGTGCACAGAGAAATCTCTGACTGCCATTGGCTGAGCTGCTCGTATCTTACAGAGAGATGTGTCCAGCAGAAGGACTTAGGAAAGAAAAGGTGCAATGAGTAGGAGTTTAGGAAATCAGGAGCCAAGTGCCTCAGAAGGCAAGAGGGCAAGAGAAGATGGAGCGCTTGTGAAATGGATAGCCCAAGTCAAACTGCTCTCGCACAGCTGGACCGCATGGCTTCTAGTGTATCTAGCACAACTTTGGAACAGGCTGGAGATCCCTTTGGGTTAAGGGGATATTTTTCCCTTTATGTCAAGTAATGCCCCTGCCTGCCCAATGGGGCTACTTGGATCTGCACCTGCTAAAGAGCATGTGCAAGCCCAAGCAGCCCTGTGTAATGCCAGCAAGCACAGAAGGGGGTTAGGAGATGGTGGAGGCCAGTTCCACCAATTTTGACCCCTCCTTGATTGAATCTGCTCTTTTTCCGGTCAGGAGGTCTGGTCTAGAGGGTAGAGCCTCCGTTAGCCCGAAAATAATAACAGAAAGTCGCCAGTTCGAGGACACCGGCAGCTCCCTGAACGACTGAGAATGGCGAGACCTTGGAGCAGCTGACAAAGCCAAGCTGAGTGATTCCACCTGCTCTTGGTGTGGGCAAGAAGTGGGCTGCCCTCCATGTGAGAGATGGAGCTGCTTGCCAGCCTGCGTGGGAGAACTGGAGGCCAGAAGTGAGACCAAACCAGGAAGATCCATTCTGAAATGTTGTTGGTTCTTGAAAGAGAGAACCTTTATGATTGTAAAAATCCCCTTGAGGGATTTAGAAATGCCTGCCTATGTAAACTGCCTTGAATAGAGGAGTAATCTGATGACCAGAAAGGCAGTATATAAATACCTTGTTGTTGTTGTTGTTATTGTTATTATTATTTTCCACCATCCCCAATCCTGAAATGCCCCCTCTCCACCTCCGTCCCACCCTCCTGACACCACTCTGTTGCTCAGCATGACCTTATCTGCGCCATCAGTTGGAACGCTTGGATGCAACATTGACAGGATGACATAGGCCATTTTGCAGGTGCTGCTTGCTCTCCAGATGTCATGAACATACTTTATGGCATGTTTGCCACACCCTCTGCCAGCATGGCAGCTGCTGCACTGGCCAAAGACTGCATTGAGATTGCACTCTAAGAATTGGAAGGGGGAATGGTCCAGAGATATAAGGAGCAGTGGCGTCACTAGGATTTACGTTACCTAGTGCAGGAAGCCAGCATGTCACCCCCATGATGGGCCTCCTCCCATGTAGTGGACAGGGCAATACCCTGGGCAGGGGGCATGGTGAAGCACCATTACCCCACACCCGGTGGTTTATTTGCTATAACTTTTGATAGAATAGAGATATTTCAACACAGTTCGTTTTACTGCATTCTACATGAAATTACACATCAAGTGATATACAACATGATGGTATTATTCAAGAATACTCTTTAAAATTTTTGGCCCATAGTGGCATTGCCCTCCCCAAGAGCGTCACCCTGAATGAAACTTTGGCGTGTCAAATGAAACTTTGACTTTCATTTGTGGGTCATCAAGATGACAAATTCAGTGAGTAAATGTATTGAACAAATCCCACAATGCACTCAACCCAATTGCCCAACTGATTTTCAGACAATGCCGTGGAAATGAAAATATAAAGAACTCCAGGAACAGAACCCAAGGAAGGATGCAAGTGTAAGGATTTGCCAGACACATCCCAATTTGCAATTCTCCGGAGGGGCAATATAAAGGCGCCACAGCAAATGAGAACCAGTGAAGGGTAAACTAGGAGGGAGGAAGAAAAAGATATTACTTTTGACAAGGAGTTTAAAAAGACGTTCAGAAGCTGGAAACGTCTTTGCACAGGGTACTCTCTGGAGTTGTTGTGCAAAAATGAAGACTTAAAATAGAGTAAAGATTGGTGAGTGATGGAGACAGCATGGGGGCAGAGAATCCCACAAGGCTTCTTTGTGTTCAGAGTGTCCTTAGAATATCACAGCCAAAGCTGGCAGAAATCCAGTTTTTAACTCACTTTTTCAAAAGCCAAGTTCAGCAGAACAATATTAGGTTCTAAATATTTTATATTTGTTGTAGTCGTCCACAATTGATTTGTTATTGTGCTGGCTGCCTGAGCAAATTCCCACTGTTGATCTTGTATCCTGTCTGATCTTCTTGGTGTATGGAACTATAAAATGTTGCCATTTGTTTCCTGTGGCTCATGTGTTGAGTCAATCCTGGGTGGTCTACCTGACTCACGAATTTGGCCAGGGACTTCCAGAACTAAACCAGGAGCTTCTGTGGCATGACTGCTGATGGGGTGCCCAGAAACCTGCTCCCTGCCGTCCCGTGAACTGGTGTGCCCTCAATTTGAACTGGTTTCAGTGAAAAGTTTTACACATGAGGATTAAATTAGATGTTGCTTGAAGCTTGAATTGGGGCTTGAGTGCTTGATTTTTATTCGGTAAATGGCAGCCAGATCATCCCCCATGCAAATTTGAAACATGGTGAGGGAAACTGATCCTTGGGGGGAGGGGGAGGGTTTAACCCTCTCTTTGCTGCTGCTATTTGCCTTTTGGGGGGGGGGGAACTTCTAGTGGCACCAATAGGTATGAGTGTGTGTGCTTGTTTGTGTACATGTGCAATCCAGATTGGGACCACGGTCAGCCGAAGACCTACTGATATCTTGGCATCCCAAATGCTGCCCTCCTTACTCAGTGTTGTTCCAGCTTCTGCTTCTCCCACTCTCTGTTGTTCTGGCTCCTTCCCTTCCACATTTCCTCTTCCTCTCAGTCCTCCTCTTCCTTTTCCAAAGGAGGAGGGGCAGTGGAAGTAAGTAGGAGGACTGAGATGGGCACCCCCATCAATCTGCTACCCAAGGTGACCACTTCATTTGGCCTCATGGATAGGCTGGGGCAGGGGCTATAAGTGGCAGGGGCTGAGTTAAATCTGTTCCCTTCACACCATGGTCCCAATCCATAGCCCCAACTCTGCTTGCTACTTCTTGAATAAAAGTATATGCAGTCATGCTTAGCTGTTAATGTTTTTTTTACGAGAGCTGCAGTTGGGAGCAGAAGAGTGGGCAGAGGCAAGGACTGCATAACCATTTTCTGTCCAGCTGTTGGCCCAGTCAACATTGATTCCTCAAGCTTTTTCCCTACCTAGAAGGTAAAATACACAGGATTTAAGTACTTTTTCCTTGGGGGGAGGGAGACAAGCAGATCAGGGACAATTCTGAGCAGGCAAACAGTGGGAGAGGAAAGTGTTACAAAGCCCCCTTCTCTGCCATACTTCATCTCCAACTGGCCTCCTCCTGCGACTTCTTTTCCTTAAAAATCAACCCATCAGGATGGAGACCGCACAGGAGCCTCCCGTGTGGCATCACTCATGGGTCCTGGTCGTGGCAAGAGGGGCAGTACATATTTCATAGCAGTGGCCTGTTAATGAGTGATTTGCTTGTGAATTCAAAGCATTTAGCATAGTTTCTTCTTCCCTTCGAACATGCCATGCAGTGCACAGGCCCTGAATTATTTAATCCACACAATCTGCAGGAATGTTCAATCTATTGCTTAAAGAACCCAGAGTCACAAAAGTAATTAACGTGGCGCCTCTTGAAACTCACTATAATTTCTGGACCTTTTTTAAACCTTGCAGGACTATCTAAATGACTTTGAAATATGTCAGCAAGCCCCCCCCCCCCGTTTTGTTTAAAATTACGCTTTATTATGAAGGATTTGCCTGCAATCCGACGGCCACCCCCCTCAAAAAAAAAAACCCCAACAAAACAGTTGTTGCATTGAACCTATATATACGGGAGTGCTGTATATATTGGAGTAAGCATAAAGTATGATCCCTTAAGGCACATCTAGATTTCCTGGGCAAACATTTACTTTCCTAGGTGGAGCTTTATTCAATATAATTTGATAAGCAGCAGTGCTTTAACATATCTATAAACTATGGTTATAAAAAAAGCATCCCATTTAAAGGCATTGTCAGCATTTTGGAGAAAAAGGTTTACGGCTAGAGTAAAAGCGAGGTCCATAATTGCGGCTGGAATTTACAGGAGGTTTTATGTTTTGGGTAAATCAGAAGAAAGCCTGCTTTGATCAAATTGGTAGCTTTTAGGGTCAATACATTGTTTAGGGTATTTTGGGCTGCAAGAAAGGTGGGTACAACCTCAGAAAGATGCCCAGTGTGGCGTTCTTGCGGCAGCAGGAGATTGAGGCGGCCTCTTTCTAGTATTGTCTTGGAGAGAGCTTACAGCTCAGATGTAGCAGTGATGGGGGATGGAGGACCTAAAGCTATACAGGGGTAATAAAGGATATATAGTGGTCAAAGGTTCCCAAGCATCAGGAAGAGAAGTCCAGTAGTCATTCACTCTTCTTCCATGGTATCCTCTCCTTCCCAGCTCTCCTGGAGGCCACCTTCATGGATTGCGCAAGAACTTGCACAAATCTCTCAAGAATTGCATGAGATCCAAGATGGTGATGTCTGGGAAAGCTGGGAAGAAGAAGTTGCCAGGAACATCTTGTGGTACCCTATGAGTTCTCCATGGCACTCTCAGGTGTCATGGCACACAATTTGGGAACCAATGCATTAGGATATGAGGATATTATTTCTGTACACAGCACATGAAATTAGCCTTTTAGACTAAATGACCCATAATTTTCTGGTAATTGTATATGGCTGGACATTATATGTCCACCCTGAATCAATAATTTAGGAAAAAATTATGTACTGTTAGTTCTTGGGAAGGTGGGTGTCTAAATGACAGCATACTGAATATGCCCCTGGCAAGTTTAAGAAAGAGAAATGCTGTCAGCAGGAATCCACTAGGACCATTCTAGAATGACTATTGGAGTAGGAAAGCAAACTAAATATATTCTACTGACAAATGAGTTTAATTAGAGGTGGGTAATGAACACTTCTAAAAAAGATATAATTCCAAGTTGTTTCTGTACTTCAGTGTTCCTGGAAGAAAAATAGTATTTATTCTCAAGGTAGGGATTGAAGAACTAATTGGTTATAGCTTTAATTTAGTGATGACTCAATTTGGCTATAATTAAATTGAAATTGTGGGTATAAAAATTTCTGGATAAGAAAATTTAGGTACAGTGTTGATTTTGCTCAGCAGTTCTTTCTCTGTAATTAATTTATGCACCAGCCTATAACATTTCTCAGTGGTTCTTAATGGTTAAATAAACGGAACCCATACGCTGAAGCCCACAGAAGTAGTCCCACTGCCTATCATTCAATGAAGCAGCTTCTTCTGCCCAGATAACAATGGCCAGAGCCATGAGGAACCATTTCCTGGTTCCTTACCTCCTTCTTCCCCCTTCAGTCAATCCTAAGGCAAGAACCCCCTTGGGTTTCTCCTTCTGTCCTCCCTCAGCAAAAAAACAACCACCCATCTTTCGTCCCATGATCATTGGTTCCTTCATAGATGGGCAAAAGAGCCTTCTCCCACCTCCCTCCCCTGCCTCCTGCTCGATGTAAAAAAATTAACCCTTTCCTGCCTCCTGGCTGGAACTTTCCTGCTGCTGCTCCCCTGGTCTGAATTGTGGCCCCACGAGGTTTTTCACAAGCCAAAAAAAAGTAAGCAAGCACACCCAGACACAGACAGACTTGAGTCTGCATACATGGGGACTCTTTTCAAGTCAGTGGCTCCAACTCAAGTCAGTGCCTGAGTCAGTGACATGCCTGACTCTGGTGTGTACAAGTCAGCGAAACGGGTGTTTTTGCAACTTAGGCTTGAGTCATGTGACTTGAGTTCCCATCCTTGTTTCCTGCACTTTGATCCAGAGGCAATGGGGGGAGGGTGACAATGGGTGGGGTGGGCAGGTCAGGCTATCGGACAGGATTGGTAGTGCAGGCACATGCTGCTCCTTGTCCTGCTTCTATCCCCCTTCTTAGGCCCAGTCTGCCAACACAGGGCAACACAAACTAGCACTGGTGATTTTACAGGTGTAGGTCCAAGTTGCTCCATTGCACAGGATGGGGTTTACCACGGGGCAAGGGGATGAATATCCCCTTACCTCGGGAAGACCTCCCGCCTGCTAAATTCCCCCATGAGATGCAGCACACAAGCCATGCCTCAGCACACTCCCATCTGAGAGGAGTTTCAATGCAAATTGTGTTGTGAACTGCTTTTTACTATAAAATTATATATACATATCTTAATAAAAATAATATCAGTGGGCTGTGCTATGGCGTGAGCAGGCATTGCTCTACCAAGAAGTGAATTACGGATTCTCATTGAGCATATCTAAGTCATGGGGCAGCCCTAAACTGTCTGGCTCTTTGGATCTCAGTCAATATCTTGGCACTGTGAGATCTCTGAGAACTGTTACTCAGGCAGACGCTGGGTGTTCGTGGGTCGCTCATTCTTTTATTTGTCTTCCAGAAAGACACATTTACAAGAAACCCTCTGCATAAAAGCAATATAAGCGACAGCAAACAAAATATTGATTGAAATCTTCATCCTGATGTTTCGTAATGCTCACAGTTGTATGGAGAAAGTAAGGAAGAGAGGGATGATCTTTTGATGTGCATTCTCACTATTGAAAAAAATGAAACGGAGGACTCCTGAATTATGTAGTAAATCTGTGATTATATCACCAATGGATAAGTCAGATACAACTATTATATAGAAAGCTCATAAAAGAAGATACATTCTACAGAGAAGAGATTACTTTGCTTTCATTTCTATGGCTATCTTTTCTTTTTTTTTGTTTAATGGTTCCGATACTTTTCGTAGAAGTTAAAAATGTATCAGATCTTAAAGTCTCATTTTTTAATGGTTGGAAGGCTGCAGTGTTCAGGCACAGTGAATTAATGTATTGCCCTCAAAGTAGACTTGTGCTTCAGAGTCCTTCCAGGGAGATAACAAACATATTGTGTTACCAACACCTATGTGGAGCCCGAATCGGTACCCATGGTTCAACCTATGACACATGAGGCAGTTACTTTCGGTATTTGAACTGAATGTTGATAGAAACTCTCCCCTTCTCCGTATCCTAGAGAGATATTCCTCCAAAAACAAGGTCCTCAGGAAAGATACATTCACATACATTGAGCTTTCTGAAGTGGGGCATGGGGATATCACAGGACTGCCAACGTTTGATTAAAAAGCAATGAAAAATAGCGACAGGACCATTGCATCCTGCATTGGACATTTCCATTTGTTCTTTTTGCATCCAGGACAATTGTGACCCAAAATATGTAAAATAGTCATGCCTTGGCATCCTCTGGGGTTCTGTTCCTGGAACCCCCACAGATGCTGAAACTCGCGGATAATCCAATCCACGCATCAGGGCACGTTAACCCTCCAAGTGCGACTAGACCTGTGCTCCGGGCACTTTCAGAGGGCCTTCTGAAAGGCTGAAAATTGGCACTTCCAAAAATGGGCACTTCCGGTCATGTTCGGAGGTTTACAGATCAGACAAACCTGCGGGTTCAGGACTCGTGGTGAGGTAAAACAGTGAGTTCCAAATCTGCGGATATGCAAGCATGACCTGTATTTATATTAGATGTGCTTTTTATTTTTAAAATGCAAAGGTAGGGGTAGTGTTGGGGCTGAAATAACAGGCTTGTTGCCCAGTTAAAGTGAGATGCAAACAACCAAGATACTGAGAGAGAGAGAGAGAGAGAGAGAGAGAGAGAGAGAGAGAGAGAGAGAGAGAGAGAGAGATGTCCAGGGACACTAATGACTGAGATGCATTTTAAAAAGACACAGTCGTCCAGGATGTAAATACTGTAGTTAGTACCATGAAAAATATGGGAGACAGAAAGAGCCCAGTGTTAAAGGGCAGAACATAGTGATGCTCCTCAAATGGCCTGAGTTTTACCTTTACCACTGTTCACTTGGAAAAAAAAATGTCTTGCGAAACAGGTTCCTTTTTGGCAAACTGGCAACCATATCCACAAGGTAACCAGAATTCTGGCCTGGCTGACATAGGACATAGACTCACATAGGCTGCCATAGGACACAGGATGACATAGGACATAGATGCACTATAAAACTGGTTCGAAGGGCAAGACTGGAATGGTCTATGTTCTTCAACTGCTCATCAGTTAATAAACTGGGCTCCTCCTTTAACAAGATAACACACAAACACACTTCCCCAGTACTTAGGTTTTATGTATGCAATACACAGCAGTATTTAATTAAATACATTTTCATGTCAGTGGATAAGATCTATGGGCCTTCTATTTTAGAAATGCAGGATGCCGTCCTGGGTCCCTTTAGGGAGAAGGGCGGGATATAAATAAAGTTTATTATTATGCTGGTTATTCTGTTTGTGAATGTTGAATTTATTTATTGAGTTATTTTCATTTCCAGCCAACTCTGCCTTATGAGCTCGGGGTATGTAACAACATTAAATGGAAGAAAACATCAATAAACTCATAAATTAAGGACACCTACACTAAAGTGCAATATCAGAATTAAAATTCCCTGTATTCCTGCTTAACCCTGTCTGGTGAAAGCCAGTCCAAGTGTTATACAATTTTCTGGAATGCTTTGACACCTGGTGTGGAACGCCACAAATGCCATTGCCAGTTCCTTGAGATGGGGTGATCGACAACTTCTCGGCTGTTGTCAACTGAAATTGATGACAGCTGAGGGCTGGTACAAGGCCTTGAAAAGGTTGATGCAGGAAAAAGTAAGAGAAAGTGAAGGGAGAAGAGAAGGAAAGAACCCCCAAAGTCCAGGCAACAGAAGTTGGGATAAGGACAAGGGAGTGACCCTCTCTTCTGGGGATGTCCTTTGGGACAGAAGGATGTCTGATGGAAAGGGGACCCACTGCCAACCCAGACTAGCCTCAGGATGAGTTCACCTGCCTGAAAGGAGGACGACACTTTTGAGAGATGGGGGCTCCCTTTTATAAGATCACATTCCAGGGAAGCAGGGATGTTGCCAAAGATGACCCAGATATCTGGCTAGGCTTTGTGATATCCCCATTCTCCTCACAGTACCTGACTATATAGCCTCTCCACTTGACAAGGAGGAGAGCAAGCTACTCAAAAGTCAGGGAAGAGAAATTACAGTAGGACTTTGCAATAATTGTAAAAGGTGTATTAACCTTTGTTTTTTGTTAATTATCCCTGCTGGGATTTGGTTTTGGTTACTGCAATAAATATGTGCAATGCATCCCTTTCCTTACCTCATTTTTTAAAAGTTCCATACCCCTACCCCCAAGATGTGGAACTACCCCCATGGAATGAGGGAGAGGTCAGGGTGGCTGCCACTCTTGGACTTTTTGATGTCCTCAGGGAAACGGAATTCCACAGGTGTGATGCTATCCCCTCACACCTGTAACAAAAGAAAGTCCCTCCAGCTCTTATGGTATAGTCCAGGGGTCTTCAAATTTTTTAACACGAGGGCCACATTATATGTTTTACACAATTTGTGCCCCCCCCCCCAAAAAAAATCAGTTTTATACCGGATGGAGGTGAGCGATGCAAGACACACTGCCTGATCTGTTGCAGAAACCCAGTTTGTTATGACTTGTTTACCCATGTGCAAAAATGATGCTATTTCCTCACCCTGATCATTTTACAGCTTTGTTGAAAAGTCAACGTGTGGAAATCTGATTTGTTTGATCAGCATGGTGAGGTGAACATGGAATGGTTATGGCTGCAGTTTTCAAACTCTCTGGGAGTTTGAAAACCACAGTAAGTCCTTGCAGGGGAAGGGAGGGAGGCAGTGGGGGCAGGGGACTTCGGTTTTGCAGAGGTGGAGCGCAATCACTCCACTTTCACTTTCGAAGTCATGGGGAGCCCTGCAGTCACTCGTGCAGGGCTCCGTGTTCCCTGGGAAGGCTGCTTCAGGGCTTGGTGAATGCACCCCAGTCCCTGCAGCCCCCCTTAAGGGGGCAGAGGCCAGGGCCCTGAAGCTGGGGCATCGCGATGCCCCAGTTTGAATACCACTGGGTTATGGTTTTAGGCTCTTAATGCATATGGCACAGGTGAGGGTTAGCAAGGCTGACACCTGGCCATATGGAAAGGAGTGTGTTGGACACAACGGCAAGTGTTAACTCTCTGACTGTGTGCATTGGGAAAAAATATTTTAAGTTGCTGCAGGTCAGATAAAATCCTGTGGTAGTCTGGATGTGGCCCCCTTGGGCCATAGTTTGGATACCCCGGTATAGTCACTGCAGATGCTAGAGTACTGATGCAATCTTCTTTTTCTGACAGATCCATGAGGTGGAATGATTCTCATGATGAAAAAAGCATTCCTGTGTTGAAGAAAATTTCAGGCTCTACAAGTGTAACCAAAAGCAGTCTGCATAGAGCACTTCACAGTATTCTAACCCACAAAATGCAAATACATGAAATGATGGTTTCTAGTTTTGAATCAGACATATCAATTAGAAATAAGGTAGATAGAGGTATGAGTCAGATTTGAATTTGAAGTGGAGTGGAATGATTTAAAGCCATTGAATGATTTAAATCACCAATAGGGTGGCCCATCTCACCCCAGCAGTGTCTGTTCTAGTGGCTGTCTGCTGGTATTCTTTTGCATCTTTTTAGATTGTGAGCCCTTTTGGGACAGGGAGCCATTTAGTTATTTGATTTTTCTCTGTAAACCGCTTTGTGAACTTTTAGTTGAAAAGCGGTATATAAATACTGTTAATCATCATTAATCATCATCAATAGAGGAACCTGATGAATGGCCCAATTCTAAGAGGGCCATACGCTGCCAGAAATTAGTCCTTTACAGCAGTTGCAAAACGTGACATGCCATTCAGTCCATGCACCGGCTACTTTCTCACGAGCCCTGGTACAGGTAAGTCAGTGCAGGGGTTAGATGAGAGAAACGGGAGAACGGACTGGAGATCAGGATCAGGGAGATCAGGGAAGGAGGGAGGATCTATGGCAGGAAGGAGGTGGTATTGGCAGCAGTGACACAGCTAATATTCCATCCCCCTTCTCATCCTCAATCGCCTTCCTGGGTCCACTCAGACTTTGCACTGGGGCAGGTCTGACTAGATGGGCAGCCCAATACACTGCAAGTCCTTGGTCAGAGATGCAGTAGTAGTGTCCCCAGAATCCTGCATTTGCGACAGCCACAAAGGATACTATACCAGCAGAATGAGTGTTCCACCAGCATAGTGTGCAGGTAGGTTTGGGCCTCCAGTGGGATGGTGAGGGCTTACTCTGCGGCAAAGGAAAACGTTCCCATATTCAAGGAGGCATTTGTGGCTCAAAACTCCCCCATGGGATGCAACTTGCATCCCATTGGTGTGGCTGCATCAGTGTGCATGGAGTTCAGTAGGATTCAGCTGTAAATCAAATTTTCTATTTGTACCATAGCTATTTCCTAAACCAAAGTGCCTATAAATTGGTCAAATATAAAATATATTGATATACAACCTGTAGAGCCTTTTCTGTGCAGTTTATTTCTGAGCTGAACCTTGGTTTGCCCTAGGCCTGAGAATAACCTGAAACAGGAGCATAGCCACATATTTTTTTTTTAGTATATATAGAGCATGGTGATTGTCCAGGAAATTTCCCTCTGAGCTAGAATATGAATGTACAATGCACATCTCTACTGTCATGCCTGGAAAGCCACCTGATAGAGCCGTAGGGAATGGCAAGTCTCTTGTGGCTCCATTTGCAGCTTAAATTATGCAGCTGCTACAGCATTTTCCCTAAATAAGAAGTACTCTCCAGTTCTTCTCTAGGGGGTATTTTATTTCCATCTGCTAGGCTTCCATTTGAGGTCTTGCAGATTCCTTGTATGACTTTTCACTTGAATTTCTTCCCTTTTTACCTAATCTTCACTTACTCATCATACTTCAGTAACTGTGGCAACAAACTGGAAGGGGAGTTTTTTGTTTTGTTTTTAAGAAGTTACAATTTCCGGGTGGAGTCCAGCCATGACTCTTGCTGAATCTCTGGCTTCAGGGGGTAGGCCGGAGTGGTCACACACTGCCGAGGGGTACCCTACATCCTTCCATCTCCTCCTCCACAACGTTGCCTACCTGGCCACCCATCCATCTCATCCTCTTATCAGGTGTTTTGAGAAGGCATGAAATATTCTTTCTCTTCCTCCAGCCATTTCACTGTCTTTTGCAGTGATGTAGACTCAAGTTGATTGAACGGCATTCAAGTCACTTCAGTGACTTGACTTAGACTGAACTTGGCTAAAGTACCAAACTGACTCGACTCAACTAATGACTCACCTTTATTTAGCAATTGAGTTGCTATTTTTAGCAACCCAAAATGGGTGTCTGATGTTGGAGTTCCCCATGAGGCTTGCCTGTGAGGAAATGGAGGATCTGGAAGACATGGAGATTTTCAATGCCATGGAGGTGCCTGGCGGTGAGCCTCTCTCATGGCTGCAGCCAGGAAACCAGCTGCCTTGCTGCCGGTGGCTCCAGGCTGTGGCACTTTTGGTTGCTGGCAATCAGCTGGGAGGTGGCACTGGTAGTGTCTGCTCCCCACCACCCAGCTGCTCAGCAGCTATTAAAGTGCTGCAGCCTGGAGTCACCTATGGCAGCACAATCACCTGGGCAAGGCAGGCAGGCCCAGAAGCAGCAGAGCACGACAGGGGAAGTTGGGAAGTCAGTTGGCCCCTGCAGAAGCCAGGCAACATATGAGAGAGAGAGAGAGAGAGAGAGAGAGAGAGAGAGAGAGAGAGAGCATAAGTGCGAGGAAGCCAGGGGGAGGGCAAGACTCATGGGGGGGGCTTATGGAGGGATAGAGCACTGGGGTCAGCTTAGATTGTACAATGGTTCTTTGCTCCTTTCAGGTTTACCCAGAAGATGCGTCATAGGGCGACACTAGGAGGAGAAAGGAACCTCCATGTGACCCATAAGTGGGTCTTTCAGTGTTAAAAATAGCTCTAGAGCAGGGGTGCTCAAACCCCAGCCCAGGGGCCATTTGCAGCACTCATGGACCCCTAATTCGGCCCACATGGAGCCCCCAGTCTCCAATGAGCCTCTGGCCCTCTGGAGACTTGCTGAAGCCCATGCTGGCCCAATGTGACTACTCTCAGCATGTGCCAACTGTTTGACCTCTCGTATGAGCTATGGGCCGAGGGCTCCCTCCACTGTTTGCTGTTTCACGTCTGTGAAACAGCAGTGGCAGCAAAGGAATTGTTGATTTTGTAACCCTGAAGTGAGAAACAACATGAGGGGGTGAGCGAGCCCTATGTTTTCCACTGCCCTGGAGATGTCCAGGCTTTGCACATTTGCAGACCTTTGGACCTTTGAAGGGCACAGCTCCCTGTCTGCAAACACCAAGAAAAGGAGACTCATCTCCTAACGCTGCCAATTGCAATATGCTCTTTTCACCCATAAATAAATAAAAGACTTAGAATGCTGCTTAGATAGGATTTTTCCCCCTTTTAAAAAAAATCTATTTATTCTCTGTTGTCATGTCACTGAGCAGAGATACAATTTTGCCTGTGCCTTCTTTTGAGCTAAAAGTTCCATTACTCTCCCATGATACCGTGCTGTATATGAATGAAGAGATTTTTCCTTAGATTCTCTCAACTGGAAAATTTCTAATAAATTATTGCTCAACATGTTTAGGCAGTTGGGCGAAGAGCGCTCTGAAAGGGCTCTACAGTCGGCTTGGGCAGAGCCTTAAATATTTTGCATGGTGTGAAATGGGAAAACTTTTGTCAATGAGTCATTTTCATCTCTGGTTGCCGTTTACACAGAAGCCACTTGATTTTTGCAAAAAGCTGACTGTATGGCCCTCTGAATGGCTTTGTTGCATTTGGAGGCCTTGGCTTTTGAATTCAAACCTGTAAAGAGGGATACTTGTAACTTAAAGCTCATTTATGTGCGATCAGTGAACGTCAACAGCTCTTGTAATAAAACAAATTATCAACTGTGAGGGCAAACTCTCCTACCTCTCCTGAAAATACCCTGGGCTGTTCCATGATTGATTGGTTTGGGATATCTTCATTTTTTAATCTAGCTTTTCTCATAGAGACTGACAGCAGCGTAAAATAAATTTATGAACCGTAATGAAAAGAAAATGTTTCCATGGTTAATGCATTCAGAAGCACTGCTGGAGCTTCTCATGATATGCAACATGTCTTTCTGCAATGCTTCTGCCAGCTTTATCTCATACTAATCCATTTGGGTGATGCATTGGCCACTCATAGATCATTTATCGATCTATGCATGTGAACAATTTAGTGTAGGACAGTGTTTCTCAAACTGTGGGTCATGAGCCAATTTCCGGTGGGTCTCCATTCATTTTCTTTTTTAATATATTAGACTTGATGCTACCATGGTATGTGACTACATTTGGGGAAATATTAGAGATCTACTTTTAAAAGGCTTTTATGTGCATGCTTTTAACAATGATAGTCAATGGGGTTTACTCCCAGGTAAGTGTGGATACGTTTGCAGCCTTTGGGATGTTTGGGGATTTTTTTTTTTAACAGATCAACAACTGCATGGGAGGATTAGAAGAGTTCTTTTTCATTTTAAATAAATTTTTAAACTTATACTTGTAAACTTTTCATTTACTTATTTACTTAATTTAATTTGATATTATTGTATGGGAGGTGTTAAAAGTTTTCCTGCTGAATGATGCAACTTCTGGCCATGACATCACTTCCAGGGTTAATGACATCACTTCCAGTGGGCCCCGACAGATTGTCATTCTAAAAAGTGGGTCCTGGTGCTAAAAAGTTTGAGAACCGCTGGTGTAGGAGCTACGATCTGGGTGAATTCATGGCTTGTCTTCCAAAAAAAAAAAAAAAGAGAAATTATTATGATTTTTCTTTTCGTGAAAGAGGTGCTATGTTCTTTGAATCTGCTGGTCTGATGTTGCACTGACATCACACTTCCCATGAACTGTGAGTTCTCAATCAGCATGTTTGCACTGCATCTGAGAGCCCAATCCTAGCTGCAGTGCAGTCCCAAGGTAAGGGAACAATTTGAACCCTTACCTTGGGGAGGCCTCCATGACTGCCCCCCCCATTGCAGTGTGCACCCCGCTGGAACAGCTGCATCAGCACTGGAAAGTTGGATAGGATTGGGCCCTGAGGTGGTTAAGATGGATGTTCTGCTAGCTGGTGGCAGGGCTGGTCCATCCCTGAGGCTAATGGAAGCTGTTGACTCAAGGCAGACTGACCAAAGGCACCCACTCCTGACCATCTGCTTGCCTCCACCTGTCTTCCTCCTGCCACTCCTTGAATTAGAAAAAAAGAAGAGGGGGAACCAAGTGGAAGTGTGGAGAAGAAGAGAGAGGTGGGGTAGAGTTTCAGAGGAGGGCATCAGGGAAGGGGAGCAGCATCTGGCATGCTGCCTCAGGCCTCAGGAGGTCTTGGAACAGTCCTAGCTGGAGGATATCTTCTCCTCCAGCTACTGGGTATTGGATTTTATATAAATATTATATGTCACGGGTGGCCAAACTTGCTTAACGTAAGAGCCACATACAATAAATTTCAGATGTTTGAGAGCTGCAATATTTAAGCTTCAGTATTTAAAACGCATTTCAATTCTTACATATATTTACTCACATATATTTACTCATATTGTGAGGGGTGCCCCGAAAAGGGGGGGTCTCAGGGTGTCACCTGGCAGGGTGCCAAGGGTCGGCAGGATGGTCTCATGGGACACCTGGGTGGGGTGTCCACCTCCCTGGGGTTCCTTGCAGGGGACGCCTCAGACCAAGCCAGGGGGAGGGGGTTCACGACACCCTTGTCCTCCTCCCTGGAGGCAGGACCTGAGGCCCTTGGTCTTCAGGCAGGGGCTCCAGCCTCCTGCCTTCCCTCTCCAGAACTGCCTGTCATCACAGGCCTCCCTGCTTTTATCCTCCCCAGCCACACCCTCGATTCCTCCCCTTCCTCCCTCTCTAGGCTTAAAGGGGCCCTGACCCTGGCCTGTTTCCCTCCTCTTTGGTGGTTAATGGTGACCTGGCCCTGCTCACTGCTCAGGTCAGGTGAGCCCAGGGAGGACGGTCTCTCCCACCCAGCTGCCCTACGTCTTACCTGGTCAGCTGGAGAGGTGGTGGTGGCTCTATTGCCAGGCAGTTCTGCCCCTGGCCTGCAGCCAGGTAAGGCAGGGGTCGGACAAGGGCTCGACCCCTGACAGGGAGAAAGCATTTTATAGCACCTGTCCTCTCCACTACTAAATGTGATTTTTCTCATTGGGTGATGGAACCCAAAGCAAGACCAGAACTCTGTGTGTGCTTGTGTTTGTGTGTGTGTGTAACTGAAGGATGTAAGAAGTTCGGGATGATTTACAGCCTTCCTTCTATCTGCTGACTGTCAACTATAAACACATGGTTACTATTGGATTATTTTTTTGAGATTTTTGAATGGCCAGTACAATTTATATTGTTTTAACCATTTAAGACTGTTTGACAGAGAGGAGTTCTTCAATCATAATGGACCCCCTTCCTGCATTCTTTTTACCGCAAGACAAGCCTCGTATGCCATTTTGGTAGTGTTCTGGACATTCAGAGGGTATTTACTGATTTATTATCATGGTTGCTGCCGCCACTTCTATTGTTTCTTAAATGTACAGAACAGAAAATGTCCAAGAAAGTTCCTAAAGCAACTCACTGTGCTGCCTATTTGTTCACCCAGTTGCCAGTCAGAGTAAAGTAAAAATACTAACTTTATATAAAGAACTATGGCAAAGAAAGAGAATCCTGGCCTTTGCTGAAAGCATAGAGGCAAGGGCATCCTTCGCTCTGCCCTATCCCTGCAAGAGGCAAACCAGGGAGGCTTGGTGTCAGGCAGCCCAATCCTGAGCTGCTCAGCACACCAGGCTGCAGTGGCACAAAAAATGGCTGCCACCGACATACTGCGTGTTCCAGGAAGCCGCCAGCAGCTCCTTGGGAGAAGGGCACTTTTGTCCCCTTCCCACGGGTAAAGCGAGTAGCCCTGCAATGGGGCTAGTCGAATCTACAACGTCCCAAAGGTCAGTGTAGAATCAAGAGCCTCCATGTTGGGTGGTGAGCCCAACACGGAGGCTTTGGATCCAGTGGAGCAAAGCTTCACCGGTCCTGCCCCCCTCCTGCCCTGCCCCCTACACCCAGAACACCTCCTCCCGACACTCTCCCTGCCCTCTCCCCACCCTTATTTCACCTCCCTCCTCCCCGGAATACCTCCTCCCTTCCTCCCCCATGCCTCCACCTACCTCTTCACTGCTTGGCGGTCTGCTGTTTGCCTGGTTGCCCTTCCCCAATAGGAGGTGAAGGGCAACCAGGCGAATGGCAGAGCTCCGCTCCATGGCATGGCTGAATTGGTGTACTTTGCCCATCTAGACAACTTCTTATTTTAATCTTTTACTTTATTTCTACAACTAAACTTCAATAATATGGTTTGCTCTTTGAGTTTTATCAGGTAACAAAACAGGTGCCTCTGGGAACTAAGTGCCAGGTAAGGCACAAGAGTTTAGCATCTGGGCGAGTTCAGCAGCAGGGCGAGGAGGCCAGGGCCCCATACACTGCCCTTCCTCTTCCCTTGAGAAGAGGGCTGCTATCCAGTGTACGGTTTTAAAAGGACCCCTAAATAAAACAACAAAACAATAACAAAAAAGCTATGCAGTCAGACAGCCAGCAGCAGGGTGGGGGCTATCCAGTGTTCTGCATCGAGTGCCACATGTATGATTATATGCCTCTGGGGCATAAGTCATGGGTGTGTCCTCGGTGCAAGGAGCTCCAGGGTCTCAGGGAACGCGTCCGCTCCCTTGAAGCCTTGGTGGCTGACCTGGAGAAGCGCAGGCAGCCAGAGGAGGACCATGGGGAGACTTCCGGGGACGATCAGGCTTCGTCCCAACCTCAGGCGTGCAGCTCCTCGGCTGCCCGGGTGGGAAGTCTCGGGACTGGAGGACGTCATCCTGGAGAGGAGGGAAACAATCCCCTAGGGGGGACCCCTTCTCCAGGGGATGGGCCCGTATCCGAGCGCACTCGGGATACTCCTCGGCGGGAGGGGGGTCGGGGGCTTCTTGTAGTGGGGGATTCGATTATTAGAAACATAGAGAGGGGGGTTTGCGACGGATGTGAGGACCGCATGGTGACTTGCCTGCCTGGTGCGAAGGTTGCGGACATCACTTCTCGTCTAGACAGGCTAGTAGACAGTGCTGGGGGAGAGGTAGCGGCTGTGGTGCATGTCGGCACCAACGACGTGGGCAAGTGTAGCTGGGAGGTCCTGGAGGCCAAATTTAGGCTTTTAGGCAGGAAGCTGAAAGCCAGGACCTCAAAGGTAGCGTTCTCTGAAGTGCTACCTGTTCCACGCGCAGGGCCAGCTAGGCAGGCGGAGATCAGGGGTCTCAATGCGTGGATGAGACGGTGGTGTAGGGAGGAGGGGTTTAGATTCGTTAGGCACTGGGGAACGTTTTGGGACAAGCGGGGCCTGTACAAGAGGGACGGGCTCCATTTGAACCAGAATGGAACCAGACTGCTGGCGCATAACATTAAAAAGGTGGCAGAGCAGCTTTTAAACTGATCCCTGGGGGAAGGCCGACAGGAGCCGAGGGGCATCTGGTTTGGGACTCCTCATCCCTATGGGATGAGGATGGGGAGGTTAGAGAACAACAAGACAAAGGCAGGGTAGGAGAAGAAATTGGGAAAGGTAGGGTGATGGGATGTGATAGATGGTTTGGCACAATGAGAGGATGCGGGGACAAAGGAGCGAATAAGCAGCCCATCCTGGGGCATTCCGTGTATAAATGCTTTTATGCGAATGCCCGAAGTCTACGAGCAAAGGTGGGAGAACTGGAATGTCTGGTGACAAGGGAAAATATTGACATAGTGGGCATAACGGAAACCTGGTGGAATGCGGAGAATCAGTGGGATACCGCAATCCCGGGCTATAAACTCTACAGGAGGGACAGGCAGGGGCGTGTTGGAGGTGGGGTGGCCCTTTATGTTAAGGAAGGGATAGAATCCAGCACAGTAGAGATTGAAGGTGGGTCCGACTCCACCGTAGAATCTCTGTGGGTTAAATTACCAGGCTTGTGCAGCAATGTAATACTGGGGGCGTGCTATCGTCCTCCAGACCAGAAATCTGATGGGGACCTTGAAATGAGGAAACAGATCAGGGAGGTGACAAGGAGGGACAGGGTTGTAATCATGGGGGACTTCAATTATCCTCATATTGACTGGGTCAATTTGTGTTCTGGTCACGATAAGGAAACCGGATTTCTTGACGTGCTAAATGACTGTGGCTTAGATCAGCTAGTCAAGGAGCCCACCAGAGGACAGGTGACTCTGGATTTAATTTTGTGCGGTACGCAGGACCTGGTTAGAGATGTAAACGTTACTGAGCCATTGGGGAACAGTGATCATGCTGCGATCCGTTTTGACGTGCACGTTGGGGGAAGAATACCAGGCAAATCTCTAACAAAAACCCTTGACTTCCGACGGGCGGACTTCCCTCAAATGAGGAGGCTGGTTAGGAGGAGGTTGAAAGGGAGGGTAAAAAGAGTCCAGTCTCTCCAGAGTGCATGGAGGCTGCTTAAAACAACAGTAATAGAGGCCCAGCAGAGGTGTATACTGCAAAGAAAGAAGGGTTCCACTAAATCCAGGAGAGTGCCCGCATGGCTAACCAGCCAAGTTAGAGAGGCTGTGAAGGGCAAGGAAGCTTCCTTCCGTAAATGGAAGTCTTGCCCTAATGAAGAGAATAAAAAGGAACATAAACTGTGGCAAAAGAAATGTAAGAAGGTGATAGGGGAGGCCAAGCGAGACTATGAGGAACGCATGGCCAGCAACATTAAGGGGAATAATAAAAGCTTCTTCAAATATGTTAGAAGCAGGAAACCCGCCAGAGAAGCGGTTGGCCCTCTGGATGGTGAGGGAGGGAAAGGGGAGATAAAAGGAGACTTAGAGATGGCAGAGAAATTAAATGAGTTCTTTGCATCTGTCTTCACGGCAGAAGACCTCGGGCAGATACCGCTGCCCGAACGGCCCCTCCTGACCGAGGAGTTAAGTCAGATAGAGGTTAAAAGAGAAGATGTTTCAGACCTCATTGATAAATTAAAGATCAATAAGTCACCGGGCCCTGATGGCATACACCCAAGGGTTATTAAGGAATTGAAGAATGAAGTTGCAGATCTCTTGACTAAGGTATGCAACTTGTCCCTCAAAACAGCCACGGTACCAGAAGATTGGAGGATAGCAAATGTCACGCCTATTTTTAAAAAGGGAAAGAGGGGGGACCCGGGAAACTATAGGCCGGTCAGCCTAACATCCATACCGGGTAAGATGGTGGAATGCCTCATCAAAGATAGGATCTCAAAACACATAGACGAACAGGCCTTGCTGAGGGAGAGTCAGCATGGCTTCTGTAAGGGTAAGTCTTGCCTCACGAACCTTATAGAATTCTTTGAAAAGGTCAACAGGCATGTGGATGCGGGAGAACCCGTGGACATTATATATCTGGACTTTCAGAAGGCATTTGACACGGTCCCTCACCAAAGGCTACTGAAAAAACTCCACAGTCAGGGAATTAGAGGACAGGTCCTCTCGTGGATTGAGAACTGGTTGGAGGCCAGGAAGCAGAGAGTGGGTGTCAATGGGCAATTTTCACAATGGAGAGAGGTGAAAAGCGGTGTGCCCCAAGGATCTGTCCTGGGACCGGTGCTTTTCAACCTCTTCATAAATGACCTGGAGACAGGGTTGAGCAGTGAAGTGGCTAAGTTTGCAGATGACACCAAACTTTTCCGAGTGGTAAAGACCAGAAGTGATTGTGAGGAGCTCCAGAAGGATCTCTCCAGACTGGCAGAATGGGCAGCAAAATGGCAGATGCGCTTCAATGTCAGTAAGTGTAAAGTCATGCACATTGGGGCAAAAAATCAAAACTTTAGATATAGGCTGATGGGTTCTGAGCTGTCTGTGACAGATCAGGAGAGAGATCTTGGGGTGGTGGTGGACAGGTCGATGAAAGTGTCGACCCAATGTGCGGCGGCAGTGAAGAAGGCCAATTCTATGCTTGGGATCATTAGGAAGGGTATTGAGAACAAAACGGCTAATATTATAATGCCGTTGTACAAATCTATGGTAAGGCCACACCTGGAGTATTGTGTCCAGTTCTGGTCGCCGCATCTCAAAAAAGACATAGTGGAAATGGAGAAGGTGCAAAAGAGAGCGACTAAGCTGATTACGGGGCTGGGGCACCTTCCTTATGAGGAAAGGCTACGGCGTTTGGGCCTCTTCAGCCTAGAAAAGAGACGCTTGAGGGGGGACATGATTGAGACATACAAAATTATGCAGGGGATGGACAGAGTGGATAGGGAGATGCTCTTTACACTCTCACATAATACCAGAACCAGGGGACATCCACTAAAATTGAGTGTTGGGCGGGTTAGGACAGACAAAAGAAAATATTTCTTTACTCAGCGCGTGGTCAGTCTGTGGAACTCCTTGCCACAGGATGTGGTGCTGGCGTCTAGCCTAGACGTCTTTAAAAGTGGATTGGACGAGTTTCTGGAGGAAAAATCCATTATGGGGTACAAGCCATGATGTGTATGCGCAACCTCCTGATTTTAGGAATGGGTTAAGTCAGAATGCCAGATGTAGGGGAGAGCACCAGGACGAGGTCTCTTGTTATCTGGTGTGCTCCCTGGGGCATTTGGTGGGCCGCTGTGAGATACAGGAAGCTGGACTAGATGGGCCTATGGCCTGATCCAGTGGGGCTGTTCTTATGTTCTTATGTTCTTAGGTGTACATCGAAACAAAAATAAATTGATTCACCTTGATCATATGCATTCTCTCCAAAAAAGAAATCTTGAAAATTCTTCCAACCCATCCTCATGCTTTTCAGAAACGAAAGGAGGGAGGAAAAAAGCTTATACATTTATGAAGACTGCAGTGTGCCCTAAGGATCTGTCCTGGAACCAGTGCTTTTCAACTTCTTCATAAATGACCTGGAGACAGGGTTGAGCAGTGAGGTGGCTAAGTTTGCAGATGACACCAAACTTTTCCGAGTGGTGAAGACCAGAAGTCATTGTGAGGAGCTCCAGAAGGACCTCTCCAAACTGGCAGAATGGGCAGCAAAATGGCAGATGCGTTTCAATGTAAGTAAGTGGTGGTGGAAAGGTTGATGAAAGTGTCGACCCAATGTGCGGCAGCAGTGAAGAAGGCCGATTCTATGCTTGGGATCATTAGAAAAGGTATTGAGAACAAAACGGCTAATATTATAATGCCGTTCTACAAATCGATGGTAAGGCCACACCTGGAGTATTGTGTCCAGTTCTGGTCGCCACATCTCAAAAAGGACATAGTGGAAATGGAAAAGGTGCAAAAGAGAGCGACTAAGATGTTTACTGGGCTGGGGCACCTTCCTTATGAGGAAAGGTTACGGCGTTTGGGCCTCTTCAGCCTAGAAAAGAGACGCCTGAGGGGGGACCTGATTAAGACATACAAAATTATGCATGGGAAGGATAAAGTGGATAGAGATATGCTCTTTACACTCTCACATAACACCAGAACCAGGGGACATCCACTAAAATTGAGTGTTGGGAGGGTTAGCACAGACAAAAGAAAATATTTCTTTACTCAGCGTGTAGTCAGTCTGTGGAACTCCTAGCCGCAGGATGTGGTGACGGCATCTGGCCTGGATGCCTTTAAAAGGGGTTTGAACAAGTTTCTGGAGGAAAAATCCATTATGGGTTACAAGCCATGATGTGTATGTGCAACTTCCTGATTTTAGATATGGGCTATACCCGAATCCTAGATGCAAGGGAGGGCACTAGGATGCAGGTCTCTTGTTACCTGGTGTGCTCCCTGGGGCATTTGGTGGGCCGCTGTGAGATACAGGAAGCTGGACTAGATGGGCCCATGGCCTGATCCAGTGGGGCTGTTCTTATGTTCTTATGATTTAAATTTCTTGCGTGATGGATGGCAACTAACGATTATGAACAGTCAAGCTCTGGCAAGGAATCAAGGGATTTTCAAGAGGATTATGCTGCATAACATATACAGAGATTTATCGGACTGTCTCTACCCAGATTGAGAACAATGGCTACATTCCAGAATTTACCTGTGCCAGAGCAATCCCTTTAAAATTGACATGAATACTTCTGATAGACATAAATTTAGTTTTGGTTCTTTTAGCGAGGCAGCCGAATAAGAATTGACAGAGATCAGAAGCTGTTCCACTCACATGCTGTTTATTGCTCTCAAGTATCAGAACAGAACAGAGTGTCATCAGACAATGAACCAGCCCCCACACTGGTTCCTCCCACTATTCTTATTTTATAACACTACACAAACAAGTCCTTTGACGCAATTGGCTTCCGTTCACGGAATTTCCCTTAACCATTGGTGATCGTGACCAGAACATTTTGACATGTTTGTTCCACATATAACAGATCAACATCTTGCCATATCCTGCCATATCCACATCTTGACATATCAACATCCTGCCATATCTGTTTTCCAGCAAAAATCCTTGGCTCATAACCAACAGCCCTTCCGTGGTAAACACATTTTTTTCTTACTTATCTGCGTAAGCAGAGGACTCGCAGGATTGCAACCATGACAGAAGGCCCCTAAGCCAATTTAGAGAGCAATGTTCATGGCTTAAGTTAGGTGATTACATATAGGTTACATAGAAAGATTCCTGAGTTGGGATCCCATAGAAAGATTATAAACCTGGTAAACCCCTAAAATCTCCCTCACTTTGGAAAAGGGGCTGGTCTTCACATGAAGAAAATAAAGAGAATAAGTGGAATCAACAATCCAGTTGGAACATGGAAGTTGGAACTGTGGAAGAACAGAGAAGAATAAGAGACACAAACTAGGGCTGCAATCCTGACCTCACTTTCCTGGGAGTAAGTCCCACCGAACACGACTTACTCTGAGTAGACCTGGTTATGATTGTGCCCTAGGTGTTTCCCATGACTTGTGGATCTTATACTTCTCTGTTTCTCCAGAGCATGTTGCCTTCTAGGTTTTGTTAAATTCTTCAGTACAGTTTGTGCCTCGTAATCCACAGGGGTTCCGAAACCTCCAGTGGATAAAAAAATTCAGTGGATACCCAAATCAGTGGAAAAATAGCTTTAAAGACCCACTTCCAGGTTTCTTGCTCCTCTATTGTCTCCCCAGAATGCATTGGTATAGACCAGGGGTGCTCAGTATGTCGATCGCGATCCACTGGTCGTTCGTGAGGCAAAATGAGTCGATCGCAGGCTTCTCTCCCATCCACGCATCCCTGGGAGTGAGCCCCGTCCTGGGAGTGAGCTCCTGTCCACGCATCCCTGTGAGTGAGCCCCGTTGACTCTACTGGGGCTGACTTACCTTTCCCCTGTTTTTGCACTGGTATGTATGGAGATCTGCCCCCCCAACTTCCATCTGTTGGTTCTGTGTGCAAGGGGTTTTGCACTGGTCTTGCTGTGATGTCTATATAGAGATCTTCCCTCCCCCACACCTTTCTCCTGTTTTTGCACTGGTACATATGGAGATTTGCCCCCCCCCCCAACTTCCATCTGTTGGTTCTGTGTGCAAGGGGTTTTGCACTGGTCTTGCTGTGATGTAGAGATCTTCCCTCCCCCACACCTTTCCCCTGTTTTTGCACTGGTCTGTATAGAGATCTGCTCCCCCCCCCCACTTGTAAGGGTAAGGCCTGGGCATCCAGGAGAGTGTGCTGCACAGCTGCAGCCACTTGAAGGCAATAGGGCCCTCAGGGATATAAGAGCACCTGAGGCAGGAAGGGCTCCACTTATTTATGTGAGTCAGCCTTTTCCTACATGAAGATCATTAAGTCCAAGTACCCTTCCACCATGACTGATGAACATTTGGAAGTGTGCTTGAGGCTGGCTGTCAGCAGCTACTGTCCGGACTATGCATCCTTGGCTGATTCACTTCACATCAAAGTAAACTCAAGTAATTAATTAATTAATTAATTAATTAATTAATTAATTAATAATAATAATAATAATAATAACAACAACAACAACTTTATTTTTACCCCGCCTTTCTCCCCGAAGGGACTCAAGGCGGCTTACAAAATATTAAAAACATAATTACAAAAAATGTTTATAGTTAATTATGTTGTGTTGTGCAATATTGGCTCATGCGGTTATGCAAGGTACACCAATATTGTACACATAAATGTTATATGTTATGATGGCGCGAACATTGTAAAAAAACTCTGGTAGATCTCTGGGCCTTGCTGGGTTTCAAAGTAGCTCTCGGCCAAAAAAGTGTGAGCACCCCTGCTATAGACACTATACCTCATTCAGCCACTAGATGGGGGTGAATAATGGAATCTATTGAAATCATTAACAGCCCAAAGGTGGGAAATTGAATTTTGGCGTTTTTTCCCCTTGTTACAAAGCATTTAAAGGTGGAGCTCGGTATCAGTGGTCAGTCAAATCAGTGGATACCAAATCAGTGAATACCAAGTTCCCACCTATATTTCATATTTCATGTTTATAACCCCTGCTAATTGGGTAAGAGGCACTTTTTCAAGTGAGTGCTCCTTTTTATAGCAGGGGGAGAGTAACTGGTCCACCTGATGCCAGCACTGTCTGTTCTAGTGGCTGTCTGCTGGTATTCCTTGGCATCTTTTTAGATTGTGAGTCCTTTTGGGACAGTTTCGAGCCCTTGAAGTTTGTGAAAATTACTTTGAGAATCTGTTTTAAAGGAAACCACATCAGATGGCAAACTGTTTCCTCACAAAGTTCATCTTTCAAATGCCATCCTACTTAAACCCATGTTGGTGTGCAGATCCATTGTTTTGCTCATATGCCAATCAAATGTCAAACCATTATGCACGTTCTTTGTTTTACTAAAAGAGTAAAAGTTATCTTTGGAGAACTGGGCTGTCACATTCTTCCCTTTTTTAATGGATCAAAATTAAGTTACAGACCAAGTCTATGCATGTCTATTTGGAAGTAAGTCCTGTTCAACCCAATGGGACTTTGTGGATTGTTTACTTAGTGTTGGAAGAAATCAACATGACAGCGAAGTATTTTCACACCCTTTTGCTGCTGTCTTTAAAAAAAAATACCCTTCACTTTCTGTCATTCCATTTGGAAGAAAACCTATTTAACAGTGACATACAGTTACATCTGTTATCAGTTATGGTCTGTAGAAATCACTTTCACTCTTATCCAGGGTGACCAGATCCAATGGAGGACACAGTGCCTATGCCTTTAACTATTGCGTAGAAAAGAGAATTTTGGCAGGTGTAGCTAACATGGAAGGGTTTAAAAAGCAGCACCTGCCAAAATTCCCTCTTCTATGTGATATGTGCAGAACTTGGGCTCAGTTGACTGCTGTAAATTGGCCTGAGGGGATCATAGCCCGTGCCTTTCATGAGCCAATAGACAGTCAGACTGAGTTTGTCTGAGGAGGACCAAATGGAAAACTGCTGCAGAAGAGAAGGCTGCAGTACCAGTGGAGGAAAGGTAGAGGCTGCTGTGTGCAGAGGAACTGAGGCTATAAAAGGGGCTGCACCAGCAAGAGCTCAGGAGCACCAGGGAAGCTCTGCAGAGAAGGAGCTAGAAGAGCTCTGGAGTGACCACCAGGGACAGAGCTGCAGAGAGGCGTTGAACCCTTAGCTCTGCAGGAGAGCTGAGAGAGCTGCTGGAAGGAGCCCTGGGAGAGAGTGCCCCTTGCCGGAGCTGAGAACCAGAAGGGAACTTCCATCAAGCTTCCAGCCCTTGGCCTGCCTCAAGTCCTGCTGCCTCCTGCCTGCCTTAGCTTCTTGTTGGACCAGACTCTCTTTGTGAGCCTGGAAAACCTGGTAGCTGCTTTACCGATGCGTTTCTTTAGCTTGATATCGAGAGAAAGAGTGTTGGAGATCGTTGAGCCAAGGTACACAAAGTCATGGACAACCTCCAGTTCATGCGCAGAGATTGTAATGCAGGGAGGTGAGCCCACATCCTGAACCATGACCTGTGTTTTCTTCAGGCTGTCAGTCCAAAGTCTTGGCAGGCCTTGCTAAAATGATCCATGAGCTGCTGGAGATCTTTGGCAGAGTGGGTAGTGACAGCTGCATTGTCGGCAAAGAGGAAGTCACGCAGACATTTCAGCTGGACTTTGGACTTTGCTCTCAGTCTGGAGAGGTTGAAGAGCTTTCCGTCTGATCTGGTCCAGAGATAGTGCCTTCTGTTGAAGTTCCAAAGGCATGCTGCAGAAGGACAGCGAAGAAAATCCCAAACAAGGTTGGCGCAAGAACACAGCCCTGCTTCACTCCGCTTTGGATGTCAAAAGGGTCTGATGTGGAGCCATCAAAGACAACAGTGCCCTTCATGTCCTCGTGGAAAGACCTGATGAGCCTGGGTGGACATCCGATCTTGGGGAGAATCTTGAAGAGGCCTTCGTGAGATCTATGAAGGCTATAAAGAGTGGCTGTCATTGTTCCCTGCATTTCTCCTGCAGCTGTCTAAGGGAGAATACTATATTGGTGGTGGACCTGTTGGCTTGGAATCTGCACTTCGATTCTGGATAGATGCTCTCTGCAAGTACCTGGAGCCTCTTTAGTGCAACTCGGGCAAACAGCTTTCCTACAATGCTAAGGAGAGAGATGCCACGGTAGTTGTTGCAGTCACCTCTGTCGCCTTTGTTCTTGTACAGCGTGATGATGTTTGCATCCCTCATGTCTTGAGGTACTCCACCTTCTCTCCAAGGGTTTTATCCTTCTTCAAACTGCTTTAAAACAAGGGCTTTATCCTTCTTCAAACTGCTACTCTCTGACACTACAAAGACAATCCTTGAATTCCTTTGACAGAGGCAGGATTCAAGATGGCTCACACCTAGAACAGAGCAATGGGGAGAAGGTAAACCATGGAACTGGCAACTTCTTCTTTCCCTGGGCTTGCTGGCCAGCCATCCAGAGCTTGTGTTAACGTCCTGAGACAAAAATCAGATGAGAAGTGCTCTTCAGAAGAGATTCCTCACACAAGCATCTCCATTGCTTAGGGCTGAGAGACACATCAACTTCAACAGTATGTCTGATAACACCTCAGAGTGATACACTGTCTGGGGAACATGGGGAGGCCAAACATGTCCCAACACCCATGCAAAGCTGTATAACACAAGTGAATCTTAGGTAACAGCAAAGAAGTCTTGAGATACCAGAAGGTAGCACTTGCAAATTTGAGACAGCCCCCCCCCCCCATTTTGATGGTAAACTATTGGGGGGAAAAAATCCTCATCTCCCTTTCAGGTACTTAAAAGGATTTGTGGATAAAGTGAATGCATCTGAAATGCCACAACATCTCCTGTGCTCTCTCCTCCAAAGGACACTGAGCGAGAGCAAGTTTGCCATCAAATTTTCTCATTGCTCAAGAAAGTGGGGAGCCTATCACAGTGCAGAAGAAAAGCCTCTTTCACCACCTCCTTGCCTCACCTGATGGGATTTGGATGATGCCCACAAAGGAAAAGTTTGACTGCCTTGAAGCGTTTAATCTGGTCTTGAGCATCACTTTTCAGATAACTCTCCCTTGGCTGCCAGGAGATGACTTCCTGAGATTGCCTGAAATATCAGAGAGATTCAGAACACGGAAGCCATTAAGAAATCATTCTTAGACGTTTCTGTATGTTATCTTTCAATCAGCATAGACAGGAGGAAAAGAATGAAATCCCTGCCAAAATGTACTCCTGATCATTAGAACCATTGTTATTACTTCTGTGCTACAATAACCAATAAGATCTCTAATGCTCTCTTCATTCCTTCCTCTTCCTCTCTAAATCTCTTTTATAATAGTAAAAATGCAAAATGAAGGTTAACCAAGAAAGAATTGCTGGTTTTATCTGGTCTAGTCTTTCTGGTCTGGTGAGAGCAATGTTCTGACCTGCTGACAGTTGAACCAAGGGACTATTATGTCAGAGTGTGATGTCACAAGAAGGCCATCAGAGTGTGATGTCACAAGAAGGCCATCACGCTGCCAGGACAACCCCTGAAAAATTCCAGCATAGGGCCCAATCCTAACCAATTTTCCAGTGCCGGTGCTGCTGTGGCAAAGGTGTATGCACTGCTTCTTGTATTGGGGAGGCAGTCACAGAGGCCTCCTCAAGGTATGGGAACATTTGTTCCCTTACCTCGGAGTTGCATTGCAGCTGCATCGGTGCAGGAAAATTGGATAGGATTGGGCCCATAGTGGGTCCATTAGTCTAGCATGCTGTTTTGCACAGTGATTAGTCAAAGGCTTCTGGGGAGCCCAGAAACAAGGTGTCAAGGCAACCGCAAGTGCTATTCAGTGGCCTCTAAACCAAGAGGTTCCACTTTTGATTTGATTACTAGCCATTGATAGGCCTCCTCTTGAAATTGTCCCCTCTCCTTTTAAAGTCATCCCAACAGAGTGGGTCCATTAGTCTAGCATGCTGTTTTGCACTGTGACTAGTCAAAGGCTTCTGTGGAGCCCTGAAGCAAGGTGTCAAGGCAATAGCAAGCGGCATTCAGTGGCCTCTTAGGTAGCACTTGCAAATTAGAGACAGTCCCCCACCCATTTTGATGGTAAACTATTGGGGAAAAAATAGTTTATTTCTCCCTTTCAGGTACATAACAGGATTTGTGGATAAAGCAAATAAAACTGAAATGCCACAACATCTCCTGTGCTCTCTCCTCCAAAGGAAACAGTGACACAGAAACCAAAAGTTTCTGTATGTTATCATCTTTCAATTAGTATAGACAGGAAGAAAAGAATGAGATCCTTGCCAAAATGCACTCCTGACCATTAGAACCATCATAATTACTACTACTACTACTACTACTACTACTACTACTACTACTAATAATAATAATAATAATAATAATAATAATAAACTTTATTTATATGCCACCCTTCTCCCCAAAGGGACCCAGGGTGGCTCACAACATATTAAAAACAGATTAAAAACATATTAAAAACACATTAACATATACCCATAAAAACCATGGTCAGATAAAATGTCAGATAAAAAGAGCAAACGTAGCAAATCAGAGGAATCAGGCCTGTAAAAATACTAAAAGATACAGAAAAGATGTTTTAAAAGGCCATGCACTCAGAAGGCTTCTTTAAACAAAAATGTCTTCAGGCCTCGCCGAAAAGTCTCAAGAGAGGGAGCCATTCTCAAGTCAAGGGGGAAGGGAGTTCCATAGTGTTGGTGCCACTACTGAGAAGGCCCTATTTCTTGCCGCCGCCCCACGTACCTCCTTAGGCGGCGGCACTTGTAAAAAGGCCTTCTCTGATGACCTAAGAGGACAAGCCGGATTGTACGGAAGTAGGCGATCTCTGAGATACCCTGGCCCAGAGCAGTATAGGGCTTTAAAGGTCAAAAGCAGCACCCTGAATTGGGCCCGGAAACAAATGGGCAGCCAATGCAGCCCCCGGAGAAGCGGGCTGACAGAGTCAAACCGCCTAGCTCCAGTGACCACACGGGCCGCCGCATTCTGCACTAATTGCAGTTTCCGAACCGTCTTCAGGGGCAGCCCCACATAGAGCGCGTTACAATAATCTAACCTCAATGTCACCGTGGCATGGATCACCATGGCCAGGTCTGCACGATCCAAGTACGGCCGCAGCTGGCGCACCAGCCGAAGCTGAGCTAAGGCCCCCCTAGCCACAACCGCCACCTGGGAATCCAGGAGCAGCTGCGAATCCAGGTGGACCCCCAAGCTGCAGACCTGCTCCTTCAGAGGAAGTGCAACCCCATTCAGAGCAAGCTGATAGTCCAGTACCTGCATCGAGGATTTCCGAACCAGGAGAGCCTCTGTCTTATCCGGATTTAATTTCAGCTTATTAGCCCCCATCCAGATCCTCACTGCTTCCAGACAGCGCTCCAGGCCCTCAACTGCCACCCTGGAGTCTGGAGAGATAGAGCTGGGTGTCATCAGCATATTGATGACACCCCACTCCAAACCCCTGGATGACCTCTCCCAGCGGTTTCATGTAGATATTAAATAGCATGGGGGACAGAATTGAACCCTGTGGCACCCCGCACCTCAAAGGCCAGGGTGTCGAACAGGCAGCCCCCAGCACCACCATCTGGGACCGACCCTCCAAGTAGGAGTGGAACCACTGCAAAACAGTGCCTCCAACTCCCAACTCGGCCAATCGGCCCAGAAGGATACCATGGTTGATGGTATCGAACGCTGCCGAGAGGTCCAGCAGGACCAACAGGGATGCACTCCCCCTGTCCAGTCCCCGGCGTAGGTCATCCACCAAGGCGACCAAGGCAGTTTCTGTCCCAAAGCCCGGCCTGAAACCAGATTGAAAAGGATCCAGATAATCCGTTTCATTCAAGACTCTCTTGAGTTGGGCCGCCACCATCCGCTCAATTACCTTGCCCAGAAACGGGATGTTGGAGACTGGCTGGTAGTTATCCAACACCGTGGAATCCAGGGAGGGCTTCTTCAGGAGGGGGCGAACCACTGCCCATTTCAAAGCGAGTGGCAACATCCCCTCCATCAAGGAAGAGTTAACCACCCTCCCCGTCCACTCAGCCAGTCCACCCCGGGCAGCTCTTATTAGCCAAGCTGGGCAAGGGTCAAACAGGCAGGCAGATGGCCTCACACTCCAAAGGAGTCTGTCCACATCCTCAGGCTGCACAAGCTGAAAAGAATCCCACAACACTGGACAAGCAGTTGCCAAGGGGACATCATCAGACATTGTCAATGTGGCATCCAAGTCGTGACGAATGCGATCGATTTTATCTGCAAAGTGTTGTGCAAACCCGTCACAGCAGCTGACCGTGTATTCCTCCTGGTCCACTAGAGGGGCCTGATGAAGGAGGCCCCGCACCACACGGAACAGCTCTGCTGGACGGTTGTCAGCAGACGCAATGGTAGCAGAGAAGAACGATCTCTTTGCTGCTACCACCGCCACGCAGTAGGCTCTATAATGAGCTCTACTCCGTGTCCGATCGGATTCATCGCGGGTTTTCTGCCACCGTCGCTCTAGACATCTGCCCTGCCACTTCATCATTCGCAGCTCCTCAGTAAACCAAGGAGCCGCTCCGAGTCTGCGACGTGGAAGAGGTCACTCCGGAGCACTCTCATCCACTGCCCCGGTCATTTCCCCATTCCAGAGGACAACCAGGGCCTCAGATGGGGCGCCAGTCTTGGCAGTGGGAAAATCCCCCAGAGCCCTCAGGAAACCTACAGGATCCATTAGCCTCCGGGGTCGGAACATAGAAAACGGCCCCCCGCCTCTGCGGAGGAAGGAAGTTTCAACAAGCCTAAACCTTACCAGGAAGTGATCTGTCCATGACAACATCCAGTGATGTTGGATGTTTTCACTCCATCCAGTGATGTTGGATATTTTCCATCCAACATCCACTCCATCCAGTGATCCACTCCATCCAGTGATGGAGTGTTCACTCCATCCAGTGATGTTGGATGTTTTCACTCCAGAAAATGGAGTGATCTTAATCTCTTCCACATCCAGATCACTGCCTCCGTGTCCAGCTGTGAACACCAGGTCCAACACATGTCCTGCAGTATGTGTCGGGGCCCAGATCTTCTGGGACAGGCCCATGGTTGTCATGGCGGACATGAAATACTGAGCTGCATCTGCCGCAGGGGCCTCGGCATGAACATTGAAGTCCCCCAGCATTAACAGGCGGGGGGCCTTCAATGCCACCACCGAGATCACCCCAGTCAGCTCAGGCAGGGAGACTGTTGGGCAGCAGAGCGGGCGGTACACCAACAGAATCCCAATCCTGTCCGGTCCTCTCAACACAACATGCAGGCACTCGAACCCAGCAGACTGCTGGACAGGGCACCTGGTAAAAGAGATGGACTCACGATAGATCACTGCAATTCCCCCTCCCCGTCCCTGCAATCTTGGCTGCTGCTGACAAAGTTCAGAGAGACTAACGCCACCCTCCATGTCCAACCAGGTCACCGTAATGCATACCAGGTCAGCTTTATCATCCAGGATTAAATCCTGGATGATACAGGTATTGTTATTCACCAACCTGGCATTCAAAAGCAGCAGCTTCAGATCCAGGGGCTCACCGCCAAGACCACCAGGCATCCGAGAATTGGGGGAATGACCAGAAGGGGAGATGATCTGCCTGTGATTAACTCTCCTTCTCCTGTAATGGCCTGTCCGACCCCAATCGCCATATCTCCCCTGGCCCGTCACTCTCTTGAAAGTGGCACCTTTCCCTTCCCCTGAGCTCCCTCCTGAGAAAAAACAAATGTGGCGAGGCCCACCTTCTGAGACTGGCCTATACAGAGAGAGACACCAAGCAGGACTGCTTATAAAATGATAAAAACAAAGGCAAGCCCGGCACTGGGTGTCACAAAGCCAGATACTCTGCTGCAGAGCGACTGTTGCTCCTCTCTCCCCTGCATGAACAGAAGGGGAGGGTATCTGACCGCTGTTATTTCGCAGACCAAGAGGGCACCAGATCTTCCAGGCATGAGCCCCGGGCTAAGAGCCAAGGGCCAAGAGCCCTTCGGCTCTTGCCCTTCAGCTCGCGCCTCTGGCAAGCCCCGCAGAGATGTAAGTACCTGCCAGGGAAGGGAGGAGGAGAGCAATCAGGCAAGCAGGTGGACAAGCTTGCAGACTCCACCCCTCAGCCGGGCCCTTCCAATCCTGCCTCTGGCAAGTGCCGCAGAGATGTAAGTACCTGCTAGGGAAGGGAGGTTGGAGAACAATCAGGCAAGCAGGTGGAAAAGCTTGCAGACTCCACCCCTCAGCCAGCCAGTCCCCCAGCTGGGCCCTTTCAATCCTGGCTCTGGCAAGCCCCGCAGAGATGTAAGTACCTGCCAGGGAAGGGAGGAGGAGAACAATCAGGCAAGCAGGTGGACAAGCTTGCAGACTCCACCCCTCAGCTGGGCCCTTCCAATCCTGCCTCTGGCAAGCCCCGCAGAGATGTAAGTACCTGCCAGGGAAGGCTGGAGGTGAACAATCAGGCAAGCAGGTGGACAAGCTTGCAGACTCCACCCCTCATCCGGGCCCTTCCAGTACTGCCTCTGGCAAGCCCTGCAGAGATGTAAATACCTGCCAAGGAAGGGAGGAGGAGAACAATCAGGCGGATAAGCTTGGAGACTACACCCCTCAGCTGGGCCCTTCCAATCCTGTCTCTGGCAAGCCCCGCAGAGATGTAAGTACCTGCCAGGGAAGGGAGGAGGAGAACAATCAGGCAAGCAGGTGGACACGCTTGCAGACTCCACCCCTCAAACGGGCCCTTCCAATACTGCCTCTGGAAAGCCCAGCAGAGTTGTAAGTACCTGCCAGGGAAGGGAGAAGGAGAAAAATCAGGCAAGCAGGTGGACAAGCTTGCAGACTCCACCCCTCAGCCGGCTAGTCCCCCAACTGGGCCCTTCCAATACTGCCTCTGGCAAGACCCGCAGAGATATAAGTACCTGCCAGGGAAGGGAGGAGGAGAAAAATCAGGCAAGCAGGTGGAAAAGCTTGCAGACTCTGGGCCCTTCCAATCCTGCCTCTGGAAAGCACGGCATAGTTGTAAGTACCTGTCAGGGAAGGGAGGAGGAGAACAATCAGGCAAACTGGTGGACAAGCTTGCAGACTCCACCCCTCAGCCGGGCCCTTCCAATCCTGCCTCTGGCAAGCCCGGCATTGTTGTAAGTACCTGCCAGGGAAGGGAGGAGAACGATCAGGCAAGCAGGTGGACAAGCTTACAGAACCCACCCCTGAGCCGGGCCCTTCCAATACTGCCTCTGGCAATCCCCTCAGATATGTAAGTACCTGCCAGGGAGGGGAGGAGGAGAACAATCAGGCAAGCAGGTGGACAAGCTAGCAGACTCCACCCCTCAGCTGGGCCCTTCCAATCCTGCCTCTGGCAAGCCTGGCATAGTTGTAAGTACCTGCCAGGAAAGGGAGGAGGAGAGCAATCAGGCAAGCATGTGGACAAGCTGGCAGACTCCACCCCTCAGCCGGCCAGTCCCCCAGCTGGGCCCCTCCAATCCTAACTCTGGCAAGCCCCGCAGGGTTGTAAGTACCTGCCAGGAAAAGGAGGAGGAGAACAATCAGGCGGATAAGCTTGGAGACTACACCCCTCAGCTGGGCCCTTCCAATCCTGTCTCTGGCAAGCGCCGCAGAGATGTAAGTACCTGTCAGGGACGGGAGGAGAAAAACAATCAGGCAAGCAGGTGGATAAGCTTGCAGACTCCACCCCTCAGCCGGGACCTTCAAATCCTGCCTCTGGCAAGCCGCACAGAGTTGTAAGTACCTGCCAGGTAAGGGAGGAGGAGAACAATCAGGCAAGCAGGTGGACAAGCTTGCAGACTCCACCCCTCAGCTGGGCCCTTCCAATCCTGCCTCTGGCAAGCCCGGCATAGTTGTAAGTACCTGCCAGGGAACGGAGGAGGAGAACAATCAGGCAAGCAGGTGGACAAGCTTGCAGACTCCAACTCTCAGCAGGGACCGTCCAATCCTGCCTCTGGCAAGCCCGGCATAGTTGTAAGTACCTGCCAGGGAAGGGAGGAGGAGAACAATCAGGGAAGCAGGTGGACAAGCTTGCAGACTCCAACCCTCAGCAGGGCCCTTCCAATCCTGCCTATGGCAAGCCCGGCATAGTTGTAAGTACCTGACAGGGAAGGGAGGAGGAGAACAATCAGGTGGATAATCTTGGAGACTACACCCCTCAGCTGGGCCCTTCCAATTCTGTCTCTGGCAAGCCCCGCAGAGATGTAAGTACCTGTCAGGGAAGGGAGGAGAAGAACAATCAGGAAAGCAGGTGGACAAGCTTGCAGACACCACCCCTCAGCCGGGCCCTTCCAATACTGCCTCTGGAAAGCCCAGCAGAATTGTAAGTACCTTCCAGGGAAGGGAGGAGGAGAAAAATCAGGCAAGAAGTTGGAAAAGCTTGCATA
Organism: Tiliqua scincoides; assembly: GCF_035046505.1. Lineage (NCBI taxonomy): Eukaryota > Metazoa > Chordata > Lepidosauria > Squamata > Scincidae > Tiliqua > Tiliqua scincoides. The sequence continues at coordinate 220,483,533 of NC_089823.1, forward strand.
GTCCACCCCTCAGCCGGCTAGTCCCCCAGCTGGGCCCTTCCAATACTGCCTCTGGCAAGACCCGCAGAGATGTAAGTACCTGCCAGGGTAGGGAGGAGGAGAAAAATCAGGAAAGCAGGTGGAAAAGCTTGCAGACTCCACCCCACAGCCGGCTAGTCCACCAGCTGGGCCCTTCCAATACTGCCTCTGGCAGTACCCGCAGAGATGTAAGTACCTTCCAGGGAAGGGAGGAGGAGAAAAATCAGGCAAGCAGGTGTAAAAACTTGCAGACTCCACCCCTCAGCTGGGCCCTTCCAATCCTGCCTCTGGCAAGCCCGGCATATTTGTAAGTACCTGCCAGGGAAGGGAGGAGGAGAACAATCAGGCGGATAAGCTTAGAGACTACACCCCTCAGCTGGGCCCTTCCAATCCTGTCTCTGGCAAGCCCCTCAGAGATGTAAGTACCTGCCAGGAAAGGGAGGAGGAGAATAATCAGGCAAGCAGGTGGACACGCTTGCAGACTCCACCCCTCAAACGGGCCCTTCGAATACTGCCTCTGGAAAGCCCAGCAGAGTTGTAAGTACCTGCCAGGGAAGGGAGAAGGAGAAAAATCAGGCAAGCAGGTGGACAAGATTGCAGACTCCACCCCTCAGCCGGCTAGTCCCCCAACTGGGCCCTTCCAATACTGCCTCTGGCAAGACCCGCAGAGATATAAGTACCTGCCAGGGAAGGGAGGAGGTGAACAATCAGGCCGATAAGCTTGGAGACTCCACCCCTCAACCGGGCCCTTCCAATACTGCCTCTGGAAAGCCCAGCAGAGTTGTAAGTACCTGCCAGGTAAGGGAGGAGGAGAACAATCAGGCCGATAAGCTTGGAGACTACACCCCTCAGCTGGGCCCTTCCAATCCTACCTCTGGCAAGCCGCGCAGAGATGTAAGTACCTGCCTGGGAAGGGAAGAGGAGAACAATCAGGCAAGCAGGTGGAAAAGCTTGCAGACTCCAACCATCAGCCAGGCCCTTCCAATCCTGCCTCTGGCAAGCCCCGCAGAGTTGTAAGTACCTGCCAGGGAAGGGAGGAGGAGAAAAATCAGGTAAGCAGGTGGAAAAGTTTGCAGACTCCACCCCTCAGCCGGCTAGTCCCCCAGCTGGGCCCTTCCAATACTGCCTCTGGCAAGACCCGCAGAGATGTACGCACCTGCCAGGGAAGGGAGGAGGAGAAAAATCAGGCAAGCAGGTGGAAAAGCTTGCAGACTCTACCCCTCAGACGGGCCCTTCGAATCCTGCCTCTGGCAAGCCCCGCAGAGTTGTAAGTACCTGCCAGGGAAGGGAGGAGGAGAACGATCAGACAAGCAGGTGGACAAGCTTGCAGACTCCAACTCTCAGACGGGCCCTTCCAATTCTGCCTCAGGCAAGCCCCGCAGAGATGTTAGTACCTGCCAGGGAAGGGAGGAGGAGAAAAATCAGGCAAGCAGGTGGAATAACATGCAGACTCCACCCCTCAGCCGGCTAGTCCCCCAGCTGGGCCCTTCCAATACTGCCTGTGGCAGGAACCGCAGAGATGTAAGTCCCTGCCAGGGAAGGGAGGAGGAGAAAAATCAGGCAAGCAGATGGAAAAGCTTGCAGACTCCACCCCTCAGCCAGCTAGTCCCCCAGCTGGGCCCTTCCAATACTGCCTCTGGCAAGACCCGCAGAGATGTAAGTACCTGCCAGGGAAGGGAGGAGGAGAAAAATCAGGCAAGCAGGTGGAAAAGCTTGTAGACTCCACCCCTCAGCCGGCTAGACCCCCAGCTGGGCCCTTCCAATACTGCCTCTGGCAAGACCCGCAGAGATGTACGTACTTGCCCGGGAAGGGAGGAGGAGATAAATCAGGCAAGCAGGTGGAAAAGCTTGCAGACTCCACCCCTCAGCCGGCTATTCCCACAGCTGGGTCCTTCCAATACTGCCTCTGTCAGGACCCGCAGAAATGTAAGTACCTGCCAGGGAATGGAGGAGGAGAAAACTCAGGCAAGTTGGTGGAAAAGCTTGCAGACTCCACCCCTCAGCTGGGCCCTTCCAATCCTGCCTCTGGCAACCCCGGCATAGTTTTAAGTACCTGCCAGGGAAGGGAGGAGGAGAACAATCAGGGAAGCAGGTGGACAAGCTTGCAGACTCGAACTCTCACCTGGGTCCTTCCAATCCTGCCTCAAGCAAGCCCCGCATTGTTGTAAGTACCTGCCAGGGAAGGGAGGAGGAGAAAAATCAGGCAAGCAGGTGGAAAAGATTGCAGTCTCCACCCCTCAGCTGGGCCCTTCCAATCCTGCCTCTGGCAAGCCCGGCATAGTTGTAAGAACCTGACAGGGAAGGGAGGAGGAGAATAATCAGGGAAGCAGGTGGACAAGCTAGCAGTCTCGAACTCTCAGCTGGGCACTTCCAATACTGCCTCTGGAAAGCCCAGCAGAGATGTAAGTACCTGCCAGGGAAGGGAGGAGGAGAAAAATCAGGCAAGCATGCGGACAATTTTGCTGACTCCAACCCTCAGCCAGCCAGTCCCCCAGCTGGGCCCTTCCAATCCTAACTCTGGCAAGCCCCGCAGGGTTGTAAGTACCTGCCAGGAAAAGGGGGAGGAGAACAATCAGGCGGATAAGCTTGGAGACTCCACCCCTCAGCCGGGCCCTTCCAATGCTGCCTCTGGAAAGCCCAGCAGAGATGTAAGTCCCTGCCAGGGAAGGGAGGAGGAGAAAAATCAGGCAAGCAGATGGAAAAGCTTGCAGACTCCACCCCTCAGCCAGCTAGTCCCCCAGCTGGGCCCTTCCAATACTGCCTCTGGCAAGACCCGCAGAGATGTAAGTACCTGCCAGGGAAGGGAGGAGTAGAAAAATCAGGCAAGCAGGTGGAAAAGCTTGTAGACTCCACCCCTCAGACGGCTAGTCCCCCAGCTGGGCCCTTCCAATACTGCCTCTGGAAAGACCCGCAGAGATGTACGTACTTGCCAGGGAAGGGAGGAGGAGATAAATCAGGCAAGCAGGTGGAAAAGCTTGCAGACTCCACCCCTCAGCCGCATAGTCCCCCAGCTGGGTCCTTCCAATACTGCCTCTGTCAGGACCCGCAGAAATGTAAGTACCTGCCAGGGAAGGGAGGAGGAGAAAAATCAGGCAAGTAGGTGGAAAAGCTTGCAGACTCCACCCCTCAGCTGGGCCCTTCCAATCCTGCCTCTGGCAAGCCCGGCATAGTTGTAAGTACCTGCCAGGGAAGGGAGGAGGAGAACAATCAGGGAAGTAGGTGGACAAGCTAGCAGACTCGAACGCTCACCTGGGTCCTTCCAATCCTGCCTCTGGCAAGCCCGACATAGTTGTAAGTACCTGCCAGGGAAGGGAGGAGGAGAAATATTAAGCAAGCAGGCGGAAAAGTTTGCAGACTTCACCCCTCAGCCGGCCAGTCCCGCAGCTGGGCCCTTCCAATCCTAACTCTGGCAAGCCACGCAGGGTTGTAAGTACCTGCCAGGAAAAGGAGGAGGAGAACAATCAGGCGGATATGCTTGGAGACTCCACCCCTCAGCCGGGCCCTTCCAATACTGCCACTGGAAAGCCCAGCAGAGATGTAAGTACCTGTCAGGGAAGGGAGGAGAAGAACAATCAGGCAAGCTGGTTGACAAGCTTGCAGACTCCACCCCTTAGCCGGGCCCCTCCAATCCTGTTTCTGGCAAGCCCCGCAGAGATGTAAGCACCTGCCAGGGAAGGGAGGAGGAGAACGATCAGGCAAGCAGGTGGGCAAGCTTGCAGACTCCAACCATCAACCGGGCCTTTCCAATCCTGCCTCTGGCAAGCCCCGCAGAGATGTAAGTACCTGCCAGGGAAGGGAGGAGGATAACAATCAGGAAAGTAGGTGGACAAGCTTGCAGACTCCACCCCTCAGCCAGGCCCTTCCAATCCTGCCTCTGTGAAGGCCCGCAGAGATGTAAGTACCTGACAGGGAATGGAGGAGGAGAACGATCAGGAAAGCAGGTGGACAAGCTTGCAGACTCCACCCCTCAGACGGGCCCTTCCAATCTTGCCTCTGGAAAGCCCCGCAGAGATGTAAGTACCTGCCAGGGAATGGAGGAGGAGAACGATCAGGAAAGCAGGTGGACAAGCTTGCAGACTCCACCACTCAGACGGGCCCTTCCAATCCTGCCTCTGGAAAGCCCCGCAGAGATGTAAGTACCTGCCAGGGAAGGGAGGAGGAGAACGATCAGGAAAGCAGGTGGACAAGCTTGCAGACTCCACCCCTCAGACGGGCCCTTCCAATCCTGCCTCTGGCAAGCCCGGCATAGTTGTAAGTACCTGCCAGGGAAGGGAGGAGTAGAACAATCAGGGAAGCAGGTGGACAAGCTAACAGACTCGAACTCTCAGCTGGGCCCTTCCAATCCTGCCTCTGGCAAGCCCGACATAGTTGTAAGTACCTGCCAGGAAAGGGAGGAGGAGAAAAATCAAGCAAGCAGGCGGACAAGTTTGCAGTCTTCACCCCTCAGCCGGCCAGTCCCGAAGCTGGGCCCTTCCAATCCTAACTCTGGCAAGCCACGCAGGGTTGTAAGTACCTGCCAGGAAAAGGAGGAGGAGAACAATCAGGCGGATATGCTTGGAGACTCCACCCCTCAGCCGGGCCCTTCCAATACTGCCAATGGAAAGCCCAGCACAGATGTAAGTACCTGTCAGGGAAGGGAGGAGAAGAACAATCAGGCAAGCTGGTTGACAAGCTTGCAGACTCCAACCCTCAGTCAGGCCCTTCCAATCCTGCCTCTGGCAAGCCCCGCAGAGATGTAAGCACCTGCCAGGGAAGGGAGTTGGAGAACGATCAGGCAAGCAGGTGGGCAAGCTTGCAGACTCCATCCATCAACCGGGCCTTTCCAATCCTGCCTCTGGCAAGCCCCACAGTGATGTAAGTACCTGCCAGGGAAGGGAGGAGGATAATGATCAGGAAAGCAGGTGGACAAGCTTGCAGACTCCACCCCTCAGCCGGGACCTTCTAATCCTGCCTCTGGCAAGGCCCGCAGAGATGTAAGTACCTGCCAGGGAAGGGAGGAGGAGAACGATCAGGAAAGCAGGTGGACAAGCTTGCAGACTCCACCCCTCAGACGGGCCCTTCCAATCCTGCCTCTGGAAAGCCCCGCAGAGATGTAAGTACCTGCCAGGGAAGGGAGGAGGAGAACGATCAGGCAACCAGGTGGGCAAGCTTGCAGACTCCAACCATCAGCCGGGCCCTCCCAATCCTGCCTCTGGCAAGCCTCGCAGAGTTGTAAGTACCTGCCAGGGAAGGGAGGAGGAGAAAAATCAGGCTAGCAGGTGGAAAAGCTTGCAGACTCCACTCCTCAGCCGGCTATTCCCCCAGCTGGGCCCTTCCAATCCTAACTCTGGCAAGCCCCACAGGGTTGTAAGTATCTGCCAGGAAAAGGAGGAGGAGAACAATCAGGCGGATAAGTTTGGAGACTACACCCCTCAGCTGGGCCCTTCCAATCCTGTCTCTGGCAAGCCCTGCAGAGTTGTAAGTACCTGCCAGGGAAGGGAGGAGAAAAATCAGGCAAGCAGGTGGAAAAGCTTGCAGACTCCACCCCTCAGCCGGCTACTCCCCCAGCTGGGCCCTTCCAATACTGCCTCTGGCAAGACCCGCAGAGATGTAAGTACCTGCCAGGGAAGGGAGGAGGAGAACAATCAGGGAAGCAGTTGGACAAGCTTGCAGACTCCAACTCTCAGCTGGGACCTTCCAATCCTGCCTCTGGCAAGGCCGGCATAGTTGTAAGTACCTGCAAAGGAAGGGAGGAGGAGAGCGATCAGACAAGCAGGTGGACAAGCTTGCAGACTCCACCCCTCAGATGGGCCCTTCCAATCCTGCCTCTGGCAGGCCCTGCAGAGATGTAAGTACCTGCCAGGGAAGGGAGGAGGAGAACGATCAGGCGAATAAGCTTGGAGACTGCACCCCTCAGCCGGGCCCTTTCAATAATGCCACTGGCAATCCCCGCAGAGATGTAAGCACCTGCCAGGGAAGGGAGGAGGAGAACGATCAGGCAAGCAGGTGGGCAATTTTGCAGTCTCCAACCATCAACCGGGCCCTTCCAATCCTGCATCTGGCAAGCCCCGCAGAGATGTAAGTACCTGCCAGGGAAGGGAGGAGGATAACGATCAGGAAAGCAGGTGGACAAGCTTGCAGATTCCACCCCTCAGCCGGGCCCTTCCAATCCTGCCTCTGGCAAGCCCCGCAGAGATGTAAGTACCTGCCAGGGAAGGGAGGAGGAGAACGATCAGGAAAGCAGGTGGACAAGCTTGCAGACTCCACCCTTCAGACAGGCCCTTCCAATTCTGCCTCTGGCAAGCCCCGCAGTGTTGTACGTACCTGCCAGGGAAGGGAGGAGGAGAAAAATCAGGCAAGCAGGTGGAAAGGTTTGCAGACTCCAACCCTCAGCCGGGTAGTCCCCCAGCTGGGCCCTTCCAATACTGCCTCTGGCAAGCCCGGCATAGTTTTAAGTACCTGCCAGGGAAGGGAGGAGGAGAACAATCAGGGAAGCAGGTGGACAAGCTTGCAGACTCCAACTCTCAGCTGGGCCCTTCCAATCCTGCCTCTGGCAAGCCCGGCATAGTTGTAAGTACCTGCCAGGTAAGGGAGGAGGAGAAAAATCAGGCAAGCAGGTGGACAAGTTTGCAGACTCCACCCCTCAGCCGGCCAGTCCCCCAGCGGGGCCCTTCCAATCCTAACTCTGGCAAGCCCCGCAGGGTTGTAAGTACCTGCCAGGAAAAGGAGGAGGAGAACAATCAGGCGGATAAGCTTGGAGACTACACCCCTCAGCTGGGCCCTTCCAATCCTGTCTCTGGCAAGCCCCACAGAGTTGTAAGAACCTGCCAGGGAAGGGAGGAGAAAAATCAGGCAAGCAGGTGGAAAAGCTTGCAGACTCCACCCCTCAGCCGGCTAGTCCCAAAGCTGGGCCCTTCCAATACTGCCTCTGGCAAGACCCTCAGAGATGTAAGTACCTGCAAGGGAAGGGAGGAGGAGAACAATTAGGGAAGCAGGTGGACAAGCTTGCAGAATCCAACTCTCAGCTGAGACCTTTCAATCCTGCCTCTGGCAAGGCCGGCATAGTTGTAAGTACTTGCCAGGGAAGGGAGGAGGAGAACGATCAGACAAGCAGGTGGACAAGCTTGCAGACTCCACCCCTCAGAAGGGCACTTCCAATCCTGCCTCTGGCAGGCCCCGCAGAGATGAAAGTACCTGCCAGGGAAGGGAGGAGGAGAACGATCAGGCAAGCAGTTGGGCACTCTTGAAGACTCCACCCCTCAGACGTGCCCTTCCAATCCTTCCTCTGGCAAACCCCGCAGAGATGTAAGTACCTGCCAGGGAAGGGAGGAGGATAACGATCCGGAAAGTAGGTGGACAAGCTTGCAGACTCCACCCCTCAGCCGGGCCCTTCTAATCCTTCCTTTGGCAAGGCCCGCAGAGATGTAAGTAACTGCCAGGGAAGGGAGGAGGAGAACGATCAGGAAAGCAGGTGGACAAGCTTGCAGACTCCACCCCTCAGACGGGCCCTTCCAATCCTGCTTCTGGAAAGCCCCGCAGAGATGTAAGTACCTGCCAGGGAAGGGAGGAGGAGAACGATAAGGCAAGCAGGTGGACAAGCTTGCAGACTCCAACCATCAGCCAGGCCCTCCCAATCCTGCCTCTGGCAAGCGCCGCAGAGTTGTAAGTACCTGCCAGGGAAGGGAGGAGGAGAAAAATCAGGCAAGCAGGTGGAAAAGCTTGCAGACTCCAACTCTCAGCTGGGCCCTTCCAATCCTGCCTCTGGCAAGGCCGGCATAGTTGTAAGTACCTGCCAGGGAAGGGAGGAGGAGAACAATCAGGTAAGCAGGTGGACAAGCTTGCAGACTCCACCCCCCAGCCGGGTCCTTCCAATGCTGTCTCTGGAAAGCCCAGAAGAGTTGTAAGTACCTGCCAGGGAATGGAAGAGGAGAAAAATCAGGCAAGCAGGTGGAAAAGCTTGCGGACTCCAACCCTCAGCCAGCCAGTCCCCCAGCTGGGCCCTTCCAATCCTAACTCTGGCAAACCCCGCAGGGTTGTAAGTACCTGCCAGGAAAAGGTGGAGGAGAACAATCAGGCGGATAAGCTTGGAGACTACACCCCTCAGCTGGGCCCTTCCAATTCTGTCTCGGGCAAGCCCGGCATAGTTGTAAGTACCAGACAGGGAAGGGAGGAGGAGAACAATCAGGCAAGCAGGTGGGCAAGCTTGCAGACTCCACCCCTCAGCTGGGCCCTTCCAATCCTGCCTCTGGCAAGCCCGAAATAGTTGTAAGTACCTGCCAGGGAAGGGAGGAGGAGAAAAATCAAGCAAGCAGGCGGACAAGTTTGCAGACTCCACCCCTCAGAAGGGCCCTTGCAATCCTGCATCTGGAAATCCCCGCAAAGATGTAAGTACCTGCCAGGAAAAGGAGGAGGAGAAAAATCAGGCAAGCAGGCGGACAAGTTTGCAGGCTCCAGCCCTCAGCCGGCCAGTCCCCCAGCTGCGCCCTTCCAATCCTAACTCTGGCAAGACCCGCACGGTTGTAAGTACCTGCCAGGAAAATGAGGAGGAGAACAATCAGGCGGATAAGCTTGGTGACTAAACCGCTCAGCTGGGCCCTTCCAATCCAGTCTCTGGCAAGCCCTGCAGAGAGGTAAGTACCTGTCAGGGAAGGGAGGAGAAGACCAATCAAGTAAGCAGGTGGACAAGTTTGCAGACTCCACCCCTCAGCCGGGTCCTACCAATGCTGCCTCTGGAAAGCCCAGCAGAGTTGTAAGTATCTGCCAGGGAAGGGAGGAGGAGAAAAATCAGGCAAGCAGGTGGAAAAGCTGGCTGACTCCACCAATCAGCCGGCTAGTCCCCCAGCTGTGCCCTTCCAATACTTCCTCTGCCAAGACCCGCAGAGATGTAAGTACCTGCCAGGGAATGGAGGACGAGAACAATCAGGGAAGCAGGTGGACAAGCTTGCGGACTCCAACTCTCAGCTGGGCCCTTCCAATCCTGCCTCTGGCAAGGCCGGCATAGTTGTAAGTACCTGCCAGGGAAGGGAGGAGGAGAACGATCAGACAAGCAGGTGGACAAGCTTGCAGACTCCACCCCTCAGACGGGCCCTTCCAATCCTGCCTCTGGCAAACCCCGCAGAGATGTAAGTACCTGCCAGAGAACGGAGGAGGAGAAAAATGAGGCAAGCTGGTGAAATAACATGCAGAATCCATCGCTCAGCCGGCTAGTCCCCCAGCTGGGCCCTTCCTATACTGCCTGTGGCAGGACCCGCAGAGATGTAAGTACCTGCCAGGGAAGGGAGTAGGAGAAAAATCAGGGAAGCATGTGGAATAACATGCAGACTCCAACCCTCAGCCGGCTAGTCCCCCAGCTGGGCCCTTCCAATCCTGCCTCTGGCAAGCCCGGCATAGTTGTAAGTACCTGACAGGGAAGGGAGGAGGAGAACAATCAGGGAAGCAGGTGGACAAGCTAGCAGACTCGAAGTCTCAGCTGGGCCCTTCCAATCCTGCCTCTGGAAAGCCTGAAATAGTTGTAAGTTCCTGCCAGGGAGGGGAGGAGGAGAAAAATCAAGCAAGCAGGCAGACAAGTTTGCAGTCTTCACCACTCAGCCGGCCAGTCCCGCAGCTAGGCCCTTCCAATCCTAACTCTGGCAAGCCACGCAGGTTTGTAAGTACCTGCCAGGAAAAGGAGGAGGTGAACAATCAGGAGGTGGACAAACTTGCAGACTCCAACCATCAACCGGGACTTTCCAATTCTGTCTTTGGCAAGCCCCGCAGAGATGTAAGTACCTGCCATGGAAGGGAGGAGGATAACGATCAGGAAAGCAGGTGGACAAGCTTGCAGACTCCACCCCTCCACCCCTCAGCTGGCCAGATCCCCAGTCCCCCCAGGAAAAGTAGGAGGAGAACAATCAGGAAAGCAGGTGGACAAGCTTGCAGACTCCACCCCTCAGCCGGCCAGTCCCCCAGCCCTTCCAATCCTGTCTCTGGCAAGCCCCGTAGAGAAAAAAGTACCTGTCAGGGAAGGGAGGAGAAGATAAATCAGGCAAGCAGGTGTACAAGCTTGCAGACTCCACCCCTAAGCCGGGCCCTTCCAATACTGCCTCTGGCAAGCCCCGCAGTGATTTAAGCACCTGCCAGGGAAGGGAGGAGGAGAACGATCAGGCAAGCAGGTGGGGAAGCTTGCAGACTCCAAACATCATCCGGGCCCTTCCAATCCTGCGCCTGGCAAGCCGCGCAGAGATGTAAGTACCTGCCAGGGAAGGAAGGAGGATAACGATCAGGAAAGCAGGTGGACAAGCTTGCAGATTCCACCCCTCAGCCGGGCCCTTCCAATCCTGCCTCAGGCAAGCCCCGCAGAGATGTAAGTACCTGCCAGGGAAGGGAGGAGGAGAACGATCAGGAAAGCAGGTGGACAAGCTTGCAGACTCCACCCTTCAGACAGGCCCTTCCAATCCTGCCTCTGGCAAGCCCCGCAGTGTTGTACGTACCTGCCAGGGAAGGGAGGAGGAGAAAAATCAGGCAAGCAGGTGGAAAAGGTTGCAGACTCCACCCCTCAGCCGGCTAGTCCCCCAGCTGGGCACTTCCAATCCTGCCTCTGGCAAGCCCGGCATAGTTGTAATTACCTGCAAGGGAAGGTAGGAGGAGAAAAATCAGGCAAGCAGGTGGAAAAGCTTGGAGACTCCACCCCTCAGCCGCCTAGTCCGCCAGCTGGGCCTTTCCAATACTGACTCAGGCAGGACCCGCAGAGATGTAAGTACCTGCCAGGGAAGGGAGGAGGAGAAAAATCAGGCAAGCAGGTGGGCAAGCTTGCAGTCTCCACCCCTCAGCTGGGCCCTTCCAATCCTGCCTCTGGCAAGCCCCGCAGAGATCTAAGTACCTGCCAGGGAAGTGAGGAGGAGAACATTCAGGGAAGCAGCTGGACAAGCTAGCAGACTCGAACTCTCAGCTGGGCCCTTCCAATCCTGCCTCTGGCAAGCCCAACATAGTTGTAAGTACCTGCCAGGGAAGGGAGGAGGAGAAAAATCAGGCAAGCAGGCGGACAAGTTTGCAGTCTCCACCCCTCAGCTGGCTAGTCCCCCAGCTGGGCCCTTCCAATAAAGCCTCTGCCAGGACCTGCAGTGATGTAAGTACCTGCCAGGCTAGGGAGGAGAAGAACAATCAGGCAAGCTGGTGGACAAGCTTGCAGACTCCACCCCTTGCAATTCTGACTCTGGCAAACCCTGCAGGGGTGTAAGTACCTGCCAGGGAAGGAAGGAGGTGAACGATCAGGCAAGCAGGTGGACAAGCTTGCAGACTCCACACCTCAGCTGGGCCCATCCAATCCTGCCTCTGGCAAGCCCTGCAGAGATGTAAGTACCTGCCAGAGAAGGGAGGAGGAGAATGATGAGGCAAGGTGGTGGGCAAGCTTGCAGACTGCAACCATCAGCCGGGCCCTTCCAATCCTGCCTCTGGAAAGCCCAGCAGAGATGTAAGTACCTGCCAGGGAAGGGAGGAGGCGAACGATCAGGAAAGCAGGTGGACAAGCTTGCAGACTCCAACCATCAGCCAGGTCCTTCCAATCGTGCCTCTGGCAAGCCCCGCAGGGTTGTAAGCACTTGCCAGGGAAGGGAGGTGGAGAACAATCAGGCGGATAAGCTTGGAGATTACACCCGTCAGCTGGGCACTTCCAATCCTAGCTCTGGCAAGGCCCGCGGAGATGTAAGTACCTGCAAGGGTAGGGAGGAGTATAACAATCAGGCAAGCTGGTGGAAAAGATTGCAGACTCCACCCCTCAGCCGGACACTTCCAATCCTGCCTCTGGCAAACCCCGCAGAGATGTAAGTAACTGCCAGGGATGGGAGGAGGAGAACGATCAGGCAAGCAGGTAGACAAGCTTGCAGACTCCATCCCTCAGCCGGGCCCTTCCAATCCTGCCTCTGGCAAACCCAGCAGAGATGTAAGTACCTGCCAGGGAAGGGAGGAGGAGAACGATCAGGCAAGCAGGTGGGCAAGCTGGCAGACTCCAACCATCAGCCGTGCCTTCCAATCCTGCCTCTGGCAGGACCTGCAGAGATGTAAGTACCTGCCAGGTAAGGGAGGAGGTGAACGATCAGGCAAGCAGGTAGACAAGCTTGCAGACTCCACCCCTCAGCCGGGCCCTTCCAATCCTGCCACTGGCAAGCCCCGAAGAGATGTAAGTATCTGTTAGGGAAGGGAGGAGGAGAACGATCAGGCAAGCAGGTGGGCAAGCTTGCAGACTCAAACCATCAGCCGGGCCATCCAATCCTGCCTCTGGCAAGCCCTGCAGAGATGTAAGTACCTGCCAGGGAAGGGAGGAGGAGAACGATCAGGCAAGTAGTTGGGCAAGCTTGCAGACTCCAACCATCAGCTGGGCCTTTACAATACTGCCTATGGCTGGAACCGCTGAGATGACAGTACCTGCCAGGGTAGGGAGGAGGAGAAAAATCAGGCAAGCAGGTGGAAAATCTTGCAGACTCGACACCTCAGCCGGCCAATCCCAAACCTGGGCCCTTCCAATCCTGACTCTGGCAATCCCCGGAAGGTTTGTAAGTACCTGCCAGGAAAGGGAGGAGGAGAACAAACAGGCGGATAAGCTTGGAGACTCCACCCCTCAGCTGGGCCCTTCCAATCCTGCCTCTGGCAAGCCCGGCACAGTTGTAAGTACCTGCCATGGAAGGGAGGAGGAGAAAAATCAGGCAAGCAGGTGGACAAGCTTGCAGACTCCACACCTCAGCTGGGCCCATCCAATCCTGCCTCTGGCAAGCCCTGCAGAGATGTAAGTACCTGCCAGGGAAGGGAGGAGGAGAATGATGAGGCAAGGAGGTGGGCAAGCTTGCAGACTGCAACCATCAGCCGGGCCCTTCCAATCCTGCCTCTGGCAAGCCCCGCAGAGATGTAAGTACATGCCAGGGAAGGGAGGAGGCAAACGATCAGGAAACCAGGTGGGCAAGCTTGCAGACTCCAACCATCAGCCAGGCCCTTCCAATCCTGCCTCTGGCAAGCCCCGCAGTGTTGTAATTACCTGCCAGGGAAGGGAGGAGGAGAAAAATCAGGCAAGCAGGTGGAAAAGTTTGCAGACTCTATGCCTCAGCCGGCTAGTCCCCAAGCTGGGCCCTTCCAATGCTGCCTCTCGCAGGACTGGGAGACATGTACGTACCTTCCAGGGAAGGGAGGAGGAGAAAAATCAGGCAAGTAGGTGGGAAAGCTTGCAGACTGCACCCCTCAGCCGGCTATTCCCCCAGCTGGGCCCTTCCAATACTGCTCTGGCAGGACCCGCAGAGATGTAAGTACCTGCCAGGGAAGGGAGGAGGAGCAAAATCAGGCAAGCAGGTTTAAAAGCTTGCAAACTCCACCCCTCAGCTGGGCCCTTCCAATCCTGCCTCTGGCAAGCCCGGCATAGTTGTAAGTACCTGCCAGGTAGGGGAGGAGGAGAACAATCAGGGAAGCATGTTGTCAAGATTGCAGACTCCAACACTCAGCTGGGCCCTTCCAATCCTGCTTCTCGCAAGCCCGGCATAGATGTAAGTACCTGCCAGGGAAGGGAGGAGGAGAATAATCAGGCAAGCAGGTGGAAAAGCTTGCAGACACCACCCCTCAGCTGGCTAGCCCCCCAGCTGGGCACTTCCATTCCTGCTTCTGGTAAGCCCGGCATATTTGTAAGTACCTGCCAGGAAAGGGAGGAGGAGAAAACTCAGGCAAGCAGGTGGAAAAGCTTGCAGACTCCACCCCTCATCTTGTCCCTTCCAATATTGCCTCAGGCAGGACACGCAGAGATGACAGTACCTGCCACGGAAGAGAGGAGGAGAAAAATCAGACAAGCAGGTGGAAAAGCTTGCAGACTCCACCCATCAGCCGGCTAGTCCCCCAGCTGGGCCCTTCCAATACAGCCTCTGCCAGGACCCGCAGAGATGTAAGTACCTGCTAGGGTAGGGAAGAGTAGAACCATCAGGCAAGCTGCTGGACAAGCTTTCAGACTCCACCCCTCAGCCGGGACCTTCCAATTCTGACTCTGGCAAACCCTACAGAGGTGTAAGTACCTGCCAAGGAAGGAAGGAGGAGAACGATCCGGCAAGCAGGTGGACAAGCTTGCAGACTCCACACCTCAGCTGGGCCCATCCAATCCTGCCTCTGGCAAGCCCTTCAGAGATGTAAGTACCTGCCAGGGAAGGGAGGAGGAGAATGATCAGGCAAGGAGGTGGGCAAGCTTGCAGACTGCAACCATCAGCTGGGCCCTTCCAATCCTGCCTCATGCAAGCCCCGCAGAGATGTAAGTACCTGCAAGGAAGGGAGGTGGCGAACGATCAGGAAAGCAGGTGGACAAGCTTGCAGACTCCAACCACCAGCCAGGCCCTTCCAATCCTGCCTCTGGCAAGCCCCGCAGTGTTGTAATTACCTGCCAGGGAAGGGAGGCAGAGAAGAATCAGGCAAGAAGGTGGAAAAGTTTGCAGACTCCACCACTCAGCCGGCTAGTCCCCCAGCTAGGCCCTTCCAATACTGTTCTGGCAGGACCTGCCGAGATGTAAGTATCTGTCAGGGAAGGGAGGAGGAGCAAAATCAGGCAAGCAGGTTTAAAAGCTTGCAGACTCCACCCCTCCGCTGGGCCCTTCCAATCCTGCATCTGGCAAGCCCGGCATAGTTGTAAGTACCTGCCAGGTAGGGGAGGAGGAGAACAATCAGGGAAGCATGTTGTCAAGCTTGCAGTCTCCACCCCTCAGCTGGGCCCTTCCAATCCTGCCTCCGGCAAATCCGGGATAGTTGTAAGTACCTGCCAGGGAAGGGAGGAGGAGAACAATCAGGGAAGCAGGTGGACAAGCTAGCAGACTCGAACTCTCAGCTGGGCCCTTCCAATCCTGCCTCTGGCAAGCCCGACATAGTTGTAAGTACCTGCCAGGGAAGGGAGGAGGAGAAAAATCAGGTAAGCAGGCGGACAAGTTTGCAGACTTCACCCCTCAGCCGGCCAGTCACCCAGCTGGGTACTTCCAATCTTAACTCTGGCAAACCATGCAGGGTTGTAAGTACCTGCAAGGAAAAGTAAGAGGAGTACAATTAGGCGAATAAGCTTGGAGACTCCACCCCTCAGCCGGGCCCTTCCAAGACTGCCTCTGGAAAGCCCAGCATAGTTGTAAGTACCTGCCAGGGAAGGGAGGAGGTGAAAAATCAGGCAAGCAGGAGGAAAAGCTTGCAGACTCCACCCCTCAGCTGGCTAGTCCCACAGCTGGGCCCTTCCAATACTGCCTCTGGCAGGACCCGCAGAGATGTAAGTACCTGCCAGGGAAGGGAGGAGGTGAACAAAAATGAGGCAAGCAGGCGGACAAGTCACCCTTCAGCCGGCTAGTCCCCCAGCTGGGCCCTTCCAATACTGCCTCTGGCAGGACCCACAGAGATGAAAGTACCTGCCAGGGAAGGGAGGTGAAATATCAGGCAAGCAGGTGAAAAAGCTCGCAGACTCCACCCCTCAGCTGGGCCCTTCCAATCCTGCCTCTGGCAAGTCCTTCATAGTTGTAAGCACCTGCCAGGGTAGGGAGGAGTAGAACAATCAGGCAAGCTGGTGGAAAAGCTTGCAGTCTCCACCCATCAGCCGGCTAGTCCCCCAGCTGGGCCCTTCCAATACTGCCTCTGGCAGGACCCGCAGAGATGTAAGTGCCAGCCAGGGAAGGGAGTAGGAGAAAACTCAGGCAAGCAGGTGGAAAAGCTTGCAGACTCCAACCATCAGCCGGGCCATCCAATCCTGCCTCTGGCAAGCCCTGCAGAGATGTAAGTACCTGCCATGGAAGGGAGAAGGAGAACGATCAGGCAAGCAGGTGGACAAGCTTGCAGACTCCACCACTCAGCCGGCCAGTCCCCCAGCTGGGCCCTTTCAATCCTGACTCCTGAAAGCCCCTGCAGGGTTGTAAGCATTTGCCAGGGAACATAGGAGGAGAACAATCAGGCGAATATGCTTGGAGACTGCACCCCTCAGCTGGGTCCTAATAATCCTAGCTCTGACAAGCCCCGCAGAGATGTAAGTACCTGCCAGGGTAGGGAGGAGTATAACAATCAGGCAAGCTGGTGGAAAAGCTTGCAGACTCGACCCCTCAGCCGGGCCCTTCCAATCCTGCCTCTGGCAAGCCCCGCAGAGATGTAAGTACCTGACAGGGAAGGGAGGAGGAGAAAAATCAGGCAAGCAGTTGGAAAAGTTTGCAGACTCCACCCCTAATCCGGCTAGTCCCGCAGCTGGGCCCTTCCAATACTGCCTCTGGCAGGACCCGCAGAGATGTAAGTACCTGCCAGGGAAGGGAGGAGGAGAAAAATCAGGGAAGCAGGTGGACAAGTTTGCAGACTTCACCCCTCAGCCGGCCAGTCCCCAAGCTGGGCCCTTCCAATCCTAAATCTGGCAAGCCCCGCAGAGATGTAAGTACCTGCCAGGGAAGGGAGGAGGAGAACAATCAGGCGAATAAGCTTGGAGACTTCACCCCTCAGCTGGGCCCTTCTAATCCTAGCTCTGACAAGCCCCGCAGAGATGTAAGTACCTGCCAGGGAAGGGAGGAGGAGAACAATCAGGGAAGCTGGTGGAAAAGCTTGCAGTCTCCACCCCTCAGCTGGGCCCTTCCAATCCTGCCTCTGGCAAGTCCGGCATAGTTGTAAGTACCTGCCAGGGAAGGGAGGAGGAGAATGATCAGGAAAGCAGGTGGACAAGCTTGCAGACTCCAAACATCAGCCGGGCCCTTCCAATCCTGCCTCTGGAACGCCCCGCAGAGATGTAAGTACCTGCCAGGGAAGGGAGGAGGAGAAAATCAGGCAAGCAGGTGGAAAAGCTTGCAGACACCACCCCTCAGCTGGGCCCTTCCAATCCTGCCTCTGGCAAGCCTGGCATAGTTGTAAGTACCTGCCATGGAATGAAGGAGGAGAACAAAAATGAAGCAAGCAGGTGGACATGTTTGCAGACTACACCCCTCAGCCGGTCAGTCCCCCAGCTGGGCCCTTCCAATACTTCCTCTGGCAAGACCCGCAGAGATGTGAGTACCTGCCAGGGAAGGGAGGTGGAGAAAATCAGGCAAGCATGTGGAAAAGCTTGCAGACACCACCCCTCAGCTGGGCCCTTCCAATCCTGCCTCTGGCAAGCCCGGCATAGTTGTAAGTACCTGCCTGGGAAGGGAGGATGAGAACAATCAGGGAAGCAGGTGGACAAGCTTGCAGACTCCAACTCTCAGCTGGGCCCTTCCAATCCTGCGACTGGCTAGCGCGGCATAGTTGAAATAACCTGCCAGGGAAAGGAGGAAGAGAAAAATCAGGCAAGCAGTCAGACAAGTTTGCAGACTCCACCCCACAGCCGGCTAGTCCCCCAGCTTGGCCCTTCCAATACTGCCTCTGGCAGGACCCGCAGAGATGTAAGTACCTGCCAGGGAAGGGAGGAGGAGAACGATCAGGAAAGCAGGTGGAAAAGCTTGCAGACTCCACCCCTCAGCTGGCTAGTCCCCCTGCTGGGCCCTTCCAATACTGCCTCTGTCAGGACCTGCAGAGATGTAAGTACCTGCCAGGGAAGGGAGGAGGAGAAAATTAGGCAAGCAGGTGGAAAAGCTTGCAGACTCCACCCCTCAGTTGGGCCCTTCCAATCCTGCCTCTGGCAAGACCGGCATAGTTGTAAGTACCTGCCAGGGAAAGGAGGAGGAGTACAAAAATGAGGCAAGCAGGTGGACAAGGTTGCAGGCTACACCCTTCAGCCGGCCAGTCCTCCAGCTGGGCCCTTCCAATCCTAACTCAGGCAAGCCCGAAAGGTTGTAAGTAACTGCCAGGAAAAGGAGGAAGAGAACAATCAGGCGGATAAGCTTGGAGACTCCACCCCTCAGCCGGGCCCTTCCAATACTGCCTCTGGAAAGCCCAGCAGAGTTGTAAGTACCTACCAGGGAAGGGAGGAGGAGAAAAATCAGGCAAGCAGGTGGAAAAGCTTGCAGACTCCACCACTCAGCCTGCTAGTCCCCCAGCTGGGCCCTTCCAATACTGCCTCAGGCAAGACCCGCAGAGATGTAAGTACCTGCCAGGGAAGGGAGGAGGACAACAATCAGGCGGATAAGCTTGGGGACTCCACCCCTCAGCCGGGCCCTTCCAATCCTGTCTCTGGCAAGCCCTGCAGAGATATAAGTACCTGCCAGGGAAGGGAGGAGGAGAACGATCAGGCAAGCAGGTGGGCAAGCTTGCAGACTCCAACCTTCAGCCAGGCCCTTCCAATCCTGCCTCTGGAAAGCCCCGCAGAGATGTAAGTACCTGCCAGGGAAGGGATGAGGAGAACGATCAGGAAAGCAGGTGGACAGGATTGCAGACTCCACCCCTCAGCCGGGCCCTTCCATTCCTGCCTGTGGAAAGCACCGCAGAGTTGTAAGAACCTTCCAGGGAAGGGAGGAGGAGAAAAATCAGGCAAGCAGGTGGAAAAGCTTGCAGACCATTCCCCTAAGCTGGGCCCTTCCAATTCTGCCTCTGGCAAGCCCCGCAGAGATGAAAGTACCTGCCAGGGAAGGGAGGAGGAGAAAAATCAGGCAAGTAGGTGGAAAAGCTTGCAGACTCCACCCCTAAGCAGGGCCCTTCCAATCCTGCCTCTGGCAAGCCCCGCAGAGATGTAAGTACCTGCCAGGGAAGTGAGGAGGAGAAAAAACAGGCAGGCAGGTGGAAAAGCTTGCAGACGCCACCCTTCAGCTGGCTAGTCCCCCAGCTGGGCCCTTCCAATACTGCCTCTGGCAAGACCCGCAGAGATGAAAGTACCTGCAAGGGAAGGGGGGAGGAGAAAAATCAGGCAAGCAGTTGGAAAAGCTTGCAGTCTCCACCCCTCAGCTGGGCCCTTCCAATCCTGCCTCAGGCAAGCCCTGCATTTTTGTTAGTACCTGCCAGGGAAGGGAGGAGGAGAACAATCAGGGAAGCAGGTGGACAAGCTAGCTGGCTCGAACTCTCAGATGGGCCCTTCCAATCCTGCCTCTGGCAAGTCTGGCATAGTTGTAAGTACCTGCCAGGGAAGGGAGGAGGAGAAAAATCAGGCAAGCAGGCGGACAAGTTTGCAGACTCCACCCCTCAGCCGGCTAGTCTCCCAGCTGGGCACTTCCAATACCGCCTCTGGCAGGACCCGCAGAGTTGTAAGTACCTGCTAGGGAAGGGAGGAGGAGAACCATCAGGCAAGCAAGTGGGCAAGGTTGCAGACCCCAATCATCAGCCGGGCCCTTCCAATCCTGCCTCTGGCAAGCTCTGCAAGATGTAAGTACCTGCCAGGGAAGGGAGGAGAAGAACCATCAGGCAAGCAGGTGGGCAAGCTTGCTGACTCCAACCATCAGCCGGGCCCTTCCAATCCTTCCTCTTGCAAGCCCCGCAGAGATGTAAGTACCTACCAGGGAAGGGAGAAGGAGAAAAATCAGACAAGCAGGTGGAAAAGCTTGCAGACTCCACCACTCAGCCTGCTAGTCCCCCAGCTGGGCCCTTCCAATACTGCCTCTGGCAAGACCCGCAGAGATGTAAGTACCTGCCAGAGAAGGGAGGAGGAGAAAAATCAGGCAAGCAGGTGGAAAAGCTTGCAGACTCGACATCTCAGCCGGCCAGTCCCCCAGCTGGGCCCTTCCAATCCTGACTCTGGAAATCCCCGCAGGGTTGTAAGTACCTGCCAGGGAAGGGAGGAGGAGAACAATCAGGCGGATAAGCTTGGAGACTACACCGCTCAGCTGTGCCCTTCCAATCCTGTCCCTGGCAAGCCCCGCAGAGATATAAGTACCTGCCAGGGTAGGGAGGAGAAGAACAATCAGGCAAGCTGGTGGACAAGCTTGCAGACTCCACCCCAGAGCCGGGCCCTTCCAATCCGGCCTCTGGCAAGCCCCGCAGAGATGTAAGTACCTGCCAGGGAAGGGAGGAGGAGAACAATCAGGCAAGCAGGTGGACAAGCTTGCAGACTCCAACTCTCTGCTGGGCCTTCCACTCCTGCCTCTGGCAAGCTCCGCATAGTTGTAAGTACCTGCCAGGGAAGGGAGGAGGAGAACGATCAGGAAAGCAGGTGGACAAGATTGCAGAGTCCACCCCTCAGCCGGGCCCTTCCAATCCTGCCTGTGGAAAGCACCGAAGAGTTGTAAGTACCTTCCAGGGAAGGGAGGAGGAGAAAAATCAGGCAAGCAGGTGGAAAAGCTTGCAGACCCCACCCCTAAGCTGGGCCCTTCCAATTCTGCCTCTGGCAAGCCCCGCAGAGATGAAAGTACCTGCCAGGGAAGGGAGGAGGAGAAAAATCAGGCAAGTAGGTGGAAAAGCTTGCAGACTCCACCCCTAAGCAGGGCCCTTCCAATCCTGCCTCTGGCAAGCCCCGCAGAGATGTAAGTACCTGCCAGGGAAGTGAGGAGGAGAAAAAACAGGCAGGCAGGTGGAAAAGCTTGCAGACGCCACCCTTCAGCTGGCTAGTCCCCCAGCTGGGCCCTTCCAATACTGCCTCTGGCAAGAACCGCAGAGATGAAAGTACCTGCAAGGGAAGGGAGGAGGAGAAAAATCAGGCAAGCAGTTGGAAAAGCTTGCAGTCTCCACCCCTCAGCTGGGCCCTTCCAATCCTGCCTCAGGCAAGCCCTGCATTTTTGTTAGTACCTGCCAGGGAAGGGAGGAGGAGAACAATCAGGGAAGCAGGTGGACAAGCTAGCTGGCTCGAACTCTCAGATGGGCCCTTCCAATCCTGCCTCTGGCAAGTCTGGCATAGTTGTAAGTACCTGCCAGGGAAGGGAGGAGGAGAAAAATCAGGCAAGCAGGCGGACAAGTTTGCAGACTC
Organism: Tiliqua scincoides; assembly: GCF_035046505.1. NCBI lineage: Eukaryota > Metazoa > Chordata > Lepidosauria > Squamata > Scincidae > Tiliqua > Tiliqua scincoides. The sequence goes on from NC_089823.1 coordinate 220,504,261, forward strand.
CACCCCTCAGCCGGCTAGTCTCCCAGCTGGGCACTTCCAATACCGCCTCTGGCAGGAACCGCAGAGTTGTAAGTACCTGCTAGGGAAGGGAGGAGGAGAACCATCAGGCAAGCAAGTGGGCAAGCTTGCAGACCCCAATCATCAGCCGGGCCCTTCCAATCCTGCCTCTGGCAAGCTCTGCAGAGATGTAAGTACCTGCCAGGGAAGGGAGGAGAAGAACCATCAGGCAAGCAGGTGGGCAAGCTTGCTGACTCCAACCATCAGCCGGGCACTTCCAATCCTTCCTCTTGCAAGCCCCGCAGAGATGTAAGTACCTACCAGGGAAGGGAGAAGGAGAAAAATCAGACAAGCAGGTGGAAAAGCTTGCAGACTCCACCACTCAGCCTGCTAGTCCCCCAGCTGGGCCCTTCCAATACTGCCTCTGGCAAGACCCGCAGAGATGTAAGTACCTGCCAGAGAAGGGAGGAGGAGAAAAATCAGGCAAGCAGGTGGAAAAGCTTGCAGACTCGACATCTCAGCCGGCCAGTCCCCCAGCTGGGCCCTTCCAATCCTGACTCTGGAAATCCCCGCAGGGTTGTAAGTACCTGCCAGGGAAGGGAGGAGGAGAACAATCAGGCGGATAAGCTTGGAGACTACACCGCTCAGCTGTGCCCTTCCAATCCTGTCCCTGGCAATCCCCGCAGAGATATAAGTACCTGCTAGGGTAGGGAGGAGAAGAACAATCAGGCAAGCTGGTGGACAAGCTTGCAGACTCCACCCCAGAGCCGGACCCTTCCAATCCGGCCTCTGGCAAGCCCCGCAGAGATGTAAGTACCTGCCAGGGAAGGGAGGAGGAGAACAATCAGGCAAGCAGGTGGACAAGCTTGCAGACTCCAACTATCTGCTGGGCCTTCCACTCCTGCCTCTGGCAAGCCCCGCATAGTTGTAAGTACCTGCCAGTGAAGGGAGGAGGAGAACGATCAGGAAAGCAGGTGGACAAGCTTGCAGACTCCACCCCTCAGCTGGGCCCTTCCAATCCTGCCTCTGGCAAACCCGGCATAGTCGTAAGTACCTGCCAGGGAAGGGAGGAGAACAATCAGGGAATCAGGTGGACAAGCTTGCAGAGTCCAACTCTCAGCTGGGCCTTTCCAATCCTGCCTCTGGCAAGCCCGGCATAGTCGTAAGTACCTGCCAGGGAAGGGAGGAGGAGAACAATCAGGCAAGCAGGTGGAAAAGCTTTCAGTCTCCACCCCTCAGCTGGGCCCTTCAAATCCTGCCTCTCGCAAGCCTGGCTTGGAGACTACACCCCTTAGCTGGGCCCTTCCAATCCTGTCTCTGGCAAGTCCTGCAGAGATGTAAGTACCTGTCAGGGAAGGGAGGAGAAGTACAATTAGTCAAGCAGGGGGACAAGCTTGCAGACTCCACCCCTCAGCTGGGCCCTTCCAATCCTGCCTCTGGCAAACCCGGCATAGTCGTAAGTACCTGCCAGGGAAGGGAGGAGAACAATCAGGGAATCAGGTGGACAAGCTTGCAGAGTCCAACTCTCAGCTGGGCCTTTCCAATCCTGTCTCTGGCAAACCCAGCATAGTTGTAAGTACCTGCCAGGGAAGTGAGGAGGAGAACAATCAGGGAAGCATGTGGACAAGCTTGCAGACTCCAACTCTCAGCTGGGCCCTTCCAATCCTGCCTCTGGCAAGCCCAGCATAGTTGTAAGTACCTGCCAGCGAAGGAAGGAGGAGAACGATCAGGCAAGCAGGTGGGCACTCTTGCAGACTCCAGCCATCAGCCGGGCCCTTCCAATCCTGCCTCTGGCAAGCCCTGCAGGAATGTAAGTACCTGCCAGGGAAGGGAGGAGGAGAACGATCAGGCAAGCAGGTGGGCACTCTTGCAGGCTCCAACCTCTGGCAAGCCCCGAAGAGTTGTAAGTACCTGCCAGGGAAGGTACGAGGAGAAAAATCAGGCAAGCAGGTGGAAAAGCTTGCAGACTCCACCGCTCATCCGGCCAGTCCCCCAGCTGGGCCCTTCCAATCCTGACTCTGGCAATTCCGGCAGTGTTGTAAGTACCTGCCAGGGAAGGGAGGAGGAGAATGATCAGGCAAGCAGGTGGACAAGCTTGCAGACTCCACACCTCAGCTGGGCCCTTCCAATCCTGCCTCTGGCAAGCCCTTCAGAGAAGTAAGTACCTGCCTGGGAAGGGAGGAGGAGAAAAATCAGGCAAGCAGGTGGAAAAGCTTGCAGACTCCACCCCTCAGCTGGGCCCTTCCATTCCTGCCTCTGGCAAGCCCGGCATAGTTGAAAGTACCTGCCAGGGTAGGGAGGAGAAGAACAATGAGGCAAACTGGTGGACAAGCTTGTAGACTCCACCCCTCAGCTGGGACCTTCCGATCCTGACTCAGGCAAAACCTGCAGAGGTGTAAGTAAATGCCAGGGAAGGGAGGAAGAGAACGATCAGGCAAGCAGGTGGACAAGCTTGAAGACTCCACCCCTCAGCCGGGCCCTTCCAATCCTGCATCTGGCAAGCCCCGCAGAGATGTAAGTACCTGCCAGGGAAGGGAGGAGGAGAAAAATCAGGCAAGCAGCTGGAAAAGCTTGCAGACTCCACCCCTCAGCTGGGCCTTCCAATCCTGCCTCTGGGAAGCCCGGCATATTTGTAAGTACCTGCCAGGGAAGAGAGGAGTTGAACAATCAGGCAAGCAGGTGGACAAGCTTGCAGACTCCAACTCTCAGCTGGGCCCTTCCAATCCTGCCTCAAGCAAGCCCCGCATTTTTGTAAGTACCTGCCAGGGAAGGGAGGAGGAGAAAAAACAGGCAAGCAGGTGGAAAAGCTTGCAGAATGCACCCCTCAGTCGTCTAGTCCCCCAGCTGGCCCTTCCGATACTGCCTATGGCAGGACCCGCAGAGATGAAAGTACCTGCCAGGGAAGGGAGGAGGAGAAAAATCAGGCAAGCAGGTGGAAAAACTTGCAGACTCGACACCTCAGCCGGCCAGTCCCCCAGCTGGGCCCTTCCAATCCTGAATCTGGCAATTCCCGCAGTGTTGTAAGTACCTGCCAGGGAAGGGAGGAGGAGAACAATCAGGCAGATAAGCTTGGAGACTACAACCCTCAGCTGGGCCCTTCCAATCCTGTCTCTGGCACGCCCTGCAGAGATATAAGTACCTGCCAGCTTAGGGAGGAGTAGAACAATCAGGCAAGCTGATGGACAAGCTTGCAGACTCCACCCCTCAGCCGGGACCTTCCAATCCTGACTCTGGCAAACCCTGCAGAGGTGTAAGTACCTGCCAGGGAAGGGAGGAGGAGAACGATCAGGCAAGCAGGTGGACAAGCTTGCAGACTCCACACCTCAGCTGGGCCCTTCCAATCCTGCCTCTGGCAAGCCCTGCAGAGATGTAAGTACCTGCCAGGGAAGGGAGGAGATGAATGATCAGGCAAGCAGGTCGGCAAGCTTGCAGACTCCAACTATCAGCCGGGCCCTTCCATTCCTGCCTCTGGAAAGACCCGCAGAAATGTAAGTACCTGCCAGGGAATAGAGGGAGAGAACTATCAGGAAAGCAGTTGGACAAGCTTGCAGACTTCAACCCTCAGCAGGGAACTTCCAATCCTGCCTCTGGCAAGCCCCGCAGAGATGTAAGTACCTGCCAGGGAAGGGAGGAGGAGAAAAATCAGGCAAGATGGTGGAAAAGCTTGCAGACTTCACCTCTCAGCTGGGCCCTTCCAATCCTGCCTCTGGCAAACCCGGCAGAGATGTCAGTACCTGCCAGGGATGGGAGGAGGAGAAAAATCAGGCAAGATGGTGGACAAGCTTGCAGACTCCACACCTCAACTGGGCCCTTCCAATCCTGCCTCTGGCAAGCCCTGCAGAGATGTAAGTACCTGCCAGGGAAGGGAGGAGATGAATGATCAGGCAAGCAGGTGGGAAAGCTTGCAGACTTCAACTATCAGCCGGGCCCATCCAATCCTGCCTCTGGAAAGCCCCGCAGATATGTAAGTACCTGCCAGGGAATGGAGGGGGAGAACTATCAGGAAAGCAGGTGGACAAGCTTGCAGACTCCACCCCTCAGCCGGGCCCTTCCAATGCTGCCACTGGCAAGCCCCGCAGTGATGTAAGTACCTGCCAGGGAAGGGAGGAGGAGAACGATCAGGCAAGCAGGTGGACAAGCTTGCAGACTCCACCCCTCATCCGGCTAGTCCCCCAGCTTGGCATTTCCAATACTGCCTCTGGCAGGACCCGCAGAGATGTAAGTACCTGCCAGGGAAGGGAGGAGGAGAAAAATCAGGCAAGCAGGTGGAAAAGCTTGCAGACACCTAAACTCAGCTGGGCCCTTCCAATCCTGCATCTGGCAAGCCCTGCAGAGATGCAAGTACCTGCCAGGGAAGGGAGGAGGCGAAAAATATGGCAAGCAGGTGGAAAAGCTTGCAGACTCCACCGCTCAGCTGGGCCCTTCCAATCCTGTCTCTGGCAAGCCCGGCATATTTGTAAGTACCTGCCATGGTAGGGAGGAGAAGAACAATGAGTCAAGCTGATGGACAAGCTTGCAGACTCCACCCCTCAGCCGGGACCTTCCAATCCTGCATCTGGCAAGCCCCACAGAGATGTAAGTACCTGCCAGGGAAGGGAGGAGGAGAAAAATCAGGCAAGCAGCTGGAAAAGCTTGCAGACTCCAACTATCAGCTGGGCCCTTCCAATCCTGCCTCTGGCAAGCCCGGCATATTTGTAAGTACCTGCCAGGGAAGAGAGGAGTTGAACAATCAGGCAAGCAGGTGGACAAGCTTGCAGACTCCAACTCTCAGCTGGGCCCTTCCAATCCTGCCTCTGGCAAGCCCCGCATAGTTGTAAGTACCTGCCAGGGAAGAGAGGAGTTGAACAATCAGGCAAGCAGGTGGACAAGCTTGCAGACTCCAACTCTCAGCTGGGCCCTTCCAATCCTGCCTCTGGCAAGCCCCGCATAGTTGTAAGTACCTGCCAGGGAAGGGAGGAGGAGTAAAATCAGGCAAGCAGGTGGAAAAGCTTGCAGACTGCACCCCTCATTCGTCTAGTCCCCCAGCTGGGCCCTTCCGATACTGCCTATGGCAGGACCTGCAGAGATGAAAGTACCTGCCATGGAAGGGAGGAGGAGAAAAATCAGGCAAGCAGGTGGAAAAACTTGCAGACTCGACACCTCAGCCGGCCATTCCCCCAGCTGGGCCCTTCCAATCCTAACTCTGGCAATTTCCGCAGGGTTGTAAGTACCTGCCAGGAAAGGGAGGAGGAGAACAATCAGGCAGATAAGGTTGGAGACTACACCCCTCAGCTTGGCCCTTCCAATCCTGTCTCTGGCAAGCCTCGCAGAGATATAAGTACCTGCCAGGGTAGGGAGGAGGAGAAAAATCAGGCAAGATGGTGGAAAAGCTTGCAGACTTCACCTCTCAGCTGGGCCCTTCCAATCCTGCCTCTGGCAAACCCGGCAGAGATGTCAGTACCTGCCAGGGATGGGAGGAGGAGAAAAATCAGGCAAGATGGTGGACAAGCTTGCAGACTCCACACCTCAGCTGGGCCCTTCCAATCCTGCCTCTGGCAAGCCCTGCAGAGATGTAAGTACCTGCCAGGGAAGGGAGGAGATGAATGATCAGGCAAGCAGGTGGGAAAGCTTGCAGACTTCAACTATCAGCCGGGCCCATCCAATCCTGCCTCTGGAAAGCCCCGCAGATATGTAAGTACATGCCAGGGAATGGAGGGGGAGAACTATCAGGAAAGCAGGTGGACAAGCTTGCAGACTCCACCCCTCAGCCGGGCCCTTCCAATCCTGCCTCTGGCAAGCCCCGCAGTGATGTAAGTACCTGCCAGGGAAGGGAGGAGGAGAACGATCAGGCAAGCAGGTGGACAAGCTTGCAGACTCCACCACTCATCCGGCTAGTCCCCCAGCTTGGCATTTCCAATACTGCCTCTGGCAGGACCCGCAGAGATGTAAGTACGTGCCAGGGAAGGGAGGAGGAGAAAAATCAGGCAAGCAGGTGGAAAAGCTTGCAGACACCAAAACTCAGCTGGGCCCTTCCAATCCTGCATCTGGCAAGCCCTGCAGAGATGCAAGTACCTGCCAGGGAAGGGAGGAGGCGAAAAATATGGCAAGCAGGTGGAAAAGCTTGCAGACTCCACCGCTCAGCTGGGCCCTTCCAATCCTGTCTCTGGCAAGCCCGGCATATTTGTAAGTACCTGCCATGGTAGGGAGGAGAAGAACAATGAGTCAAGCTGATGGACAAGCTTGCAGACTCCACCCCTCAGCCGGGACCTTCCAATCCTGCATCTGGCAAGCCCCACAGAGATGTAAGTACCTGCCAGGGAAGGGAGGAGGAGAAAAATCAGGCAAGCAGCTGGAAAAGCTTGCAGACTCCAACTATCAGCTGGGCCCTTCCAATCCTGCCTCTGGCAAGCCCGGCATATTTGTAAGTACCTGCCAGGGAAGAGAGGAGTTGAGCAATCAGGCAAGCAGGTGGACAAGCTTGCAGACTCCAACTCTCAGCTGGGCCCTTCCAATCCTGCCTCTGGCAAGCCCCGCATAGTTGTAAGTACCTGCCAGGGAAGAGAGGAGTTGAACAATCAGGCAAGCAGGTGGACAAGCTTGCAGACTCCAACTCTCAGCTGGGCCCTTCCAATCCTGCCTCTGGCAAGCCCCGCATAGTTGTAAGTACCTGCCAGGGAAGGGAGGAGGAGAAAAATCAGGCAAGCAGGTGGAAAAGCTTGCAGACTGCACCCCTCATTCGTCTAGTCCCCCAGCTGGGCCCTTCCGATACTGCCTATGGCAGGACCTGCAGAGATGAAAGTACCTGCCATGGAAGGGAGGAGGAGAAAAATCAGGCAAGCAGGTGGAAAAACTTGCAGACTCGACACCTCAGCCGGCCATTCCCCCAGCTGGGCCCTTCCAATCCTGACTCTGGCAATTTCCGCAGGGTTGTAAGTACCTGCCAGGAAAGGGAGGAGGAGAACAATCAGGCAGATAAGGTTGGAGACTACACCCCTCAGCTTGGCCCTTCCAATCCTGTCTCTGGCAAGCCTCGCAGAGATATAAGTACCTGCCAGGGTAGGGAGGAGTAGAACAATCAGGCAAGCTGATGGACAAGCTTGCAGACTCCACCCCTCAGCCGGGACCTTCCAATCCTGACTCTGGCAAACCCTGCAGAGGTGTAAGTACCTGCCAGGGAAGGGAGGAGGCGAACGATCAGGCAAGCAGGTTGACAAGCTTGCAGACACCACACCTCAGCTGGGCCCTTCCAATCCTGCCTCTGGCAAACCCTGCAGAGATGTAAGTAGCTGCAAGGGAAGGGAGGAGGTGAATAATCAGGCAAGCAGGTGGGAAAGCTTGCAGACTCCAACTATCAGCCGGGCCCATCCAATCCTGCCTCTGGAAAGCCCCACAGATATGTAAGTACCTGCCAGGGAATGGAGGGGGAGAACTATCAGGAAAGCAGGTGGACAAGCTTGCAGACTCCACCCCTCAGCCGGGCCCTTCCAATCCTGTCACTGGCAAGCCCCGCAGAGATGTAAGTACCTGCCTGGGAAGGGAGGAGGAGAAAAATCAGGCAAGATGGTGGAAAAGCTTGCAGACTGCACCCTTCAGTCGTCTAGTCCCCCAGCTGGGCAATTCCAATACTGCCTATGGCAGGATCCACAGAGATGAAAGTACCTGCCAGGGAAGGGAGGAGGAGAAAAATCAGGCAAGCAGGTGGAAAAACTTGCAGACTCTACACCTCAGCCGGCCAGTCCCCCAGCTGGGCCCTTCCAATCCGGACTCTGGCAATTCCCGCAGTGTTGTAAGTACCTGCCAGGGAAGGGAGGAGGAGAACAATCAGGCAGATAAGCTTGGAGTCTACAACCCTCAGCTGGGCCCTTCCAATCCTGTCTCTGGCAAGCCCCGCAGAGATATAAGAACCTGCCAGGGTAGGGAGGAGTAGAACAATCAGGCAAGCTGATGGACAAGCTTGCAGACTCCACCCCTCAGCCGGGACCTTCCAATCCTGACTCTGGCAAACCCTGCAGAGGTGTAAGTACCTGCCAGGGAAGGGAGGAGGAGAACGATCAGGCAAGAAGGTGGACAAGCTTGCAGACTCCACTCCTCAGCTGGGCCCTTCCAATCCTGCTTCTGGCAAGCCCTGCAGAGATGTAAGTACCTGCCAGGGAAGGGAGGAGGTGAATGATCAGGCAAGCAGGTCGGCAATCTTGCAGACTCCAACTATAAGCCGGGCCCTTCCAATCCTGCCTCTGGAAAGACCCGCAGATATGTAAGTACCTGCCAGGGAATAGAGGTGGAGAACTATCAGGAAAGCAGGTGGACAAGCTTGCAGACTCCACCCCTCAGCCGGGCCCTTCCAATCCTGCCTCTGGCAAGCCCCGCAGAGATGTAAGTACCTGCCAGGGAAGGGAGGAGGAGAAAAATCAGGCAAGATGGTGGAAAAGCTTGCAGACTTCACCTCTCAGCTGGGCCCTTCCAATCCTGCCTCTGGCAAACCCGGCAGAGAAGTAAGTACCTGCCAGGGAAGGGAGGAGGAGAAAAATCAGGCAAGCACGTGGAAAAGCTTGCAGACTCCACCCCTCATCCAGCCAGTCCCCAAGCTGGGCCCTTCCAAACCTGACTCTGGCAATTCCTGCAGTGTTGTAAGTACCTGCCAGGGAAGGGAGGAGGAGAACAATCAGGCAGATAAGCTTGGAGACTACACCCCTCAGCTGGGCCCTTCCAATCCTGTGTCTGGCAAGCCCCGCAGAGATATAAGTACCTGCCAGTGTAGGGAGGAGTAGAACAATCAGGCAAGCTGATGGACAAGCTTGCAGACTCCACCCCTCAGCCGGGACCTTCCAATCCTGACTCTGGCAAACCCTCCAGAGGTGTAAGTACCTGCCAGGGAATGGAGGCGGAGAATGATCAGGCAAGCAGGTGGACAAGCTTGCAGACTCCACACCTCAGCTGGGCCCTTCCAATCCTGCCTCTGGCAAGCCCTGCAGAGATGTAAGTACCTGCCAGGGAAGGGAGGAGGTGAATGATCAGGCAAGCAGGTCGGCAAGCTTGCAGACTCCAACTATCATCCGGGCCCTTCCAATCCTGCCTCTGGAAAGACCCGCAGATATGTAAGTACCTGCCAGGGAATAGAGGGGGAGAACTATCAGGAAAGCAGGTGGACAAGCTTGCAGACTCCACCCCTCAGCCGGGCCCTTCCAATCCTGCCTCTGGCAAGCCCCGCAGAGATGTAAGTACCTGCCAGGGAAGGGAGGAGGAGAAAAATCAGGCAAGATGGTGGAAAAGCTTGCAGACTTCACCTCTCAGCTGGGCCCTTACAATCCTGCCTCTGGCAAACCCGGCAGAGACGTAAGTACCTGCCAGGGAAGGGAGGAAGAGAAAAATCAGGCAAGCAGGTGGAAAAGCTTGCAGACTCCACCCCTTATCCGGCTAGTCCACCAGCTGGGCCCTTCCAATTCTGCCTCTGGCAAGACCCGCAGAGATGTAAGTAACTGCCTGGGAAGGGAGGAGGAGAAAAATCAGGCAAGCAGGTGGAAAAGCTTGCAGACTCCACCCCTCAGCTGGTCCCTTCCAATCCTGCCTCTGGCAAGCCCGGCATAGTTGTAAGTACCTGCCAGGTTAGGGAGGAGAAGAACAATGAGGCAAGCTGGTGGACAAGCTTGCAGACTCCACCCCTCAGCTGGGACCTTCCGATCCTGACTCTGGCAAACCCTGCAGAGGTGTTAGTACCTGCCAGGGAAGGGAGGAGGAGAACGATCAGGCAAGCAGGTGGACAAGCTTGAAGACTCCACCCCTCAGCCGGGCCCTTCCAATCCTGCATCTGGCAAGCCCCGCAGAGATGTAAGTACCTGCCAGGGAATGGAGGAGGAGAAAAATCAGGCAAGCAGCTGGAAAAGCTTGCAGACTCCACCCCTCAGCTGGGCCCTTCCAATCCTGCCTCTGGCAAGCCCGGCATATTTGTAAGTACCTGCCAGGTAAGAGAGTATTTGAACAATCAGGCAAGCAGGTGGTCAAGCTTGCAGACTCCAACTCTCAGCTGGGCCCTTCCAATCCTGCCTCTGGCAAGCCCGGCATAGTTGTAAGTACCTGCCAGGGAAGGGAGGAGGAGAAAAATCAGGCAAGCATGTGGAAAAGCTTGCAGACTGCACCCCTCAGTCGTCTAGTCCCCCAGCTGGGCCCTTCCGATACTGCCTATGGCAGGACCTGCAGAGATGAAAGTACCTGCCATGGAAGGGAGGAGGAGAAAAATCAGGCAAGCAGGTGGAAAAACTTGCAGACTCGACACCTCAGCCGGCCAGTCCCCCAGCTGGGCCCTTCCAATCCTGACTCTGGCAATTTCCGCAGGGTTGTAAGTACCTGCCAGGAAAGGGAGGAGGAGAACAATCAGGCAGATAAGGTTGGAGACGACACCCCTCAGCTTGGCCCTTCCAATCCTGTCTCTGGCAAGCCTCGCAGAGATATAAGTACCTGCCAGGGTAGGGAGGAGTAGAACAATCAGGCAAGCTGATGGACAAGCTTGCAGACTCCACCCCTCAGCCGGGACCTTCCAATCCTGACTCTGGCAAACCCTGCAGAGGTGTAAGTACCTGCGAGGGAAGGGAGGAGGAGAACGATCAGGCAAGCAGGTTGACAAGCTTGCAGACACCACACCTCAGCTGGGCCCTTCCAATCCTGCCTCTGGCAAGCCCTGCAGAGATGTAAGTACCTGCAAGGGAAGGGAGGAGGTGAATAATCAGGCAAGCAGGTGGGAAAGCTTGCAGACTCCAACTATCAGCCGGGCCCATCCAATCCTGCCTCTGGAAAGCCCCACAGATATGAAAGTACCTGCCAGGGAAGGGAGGAGGAGAAAAATCAGGCAAGCAGGTGGAAAAATTTGCAGACTCTACACCTCAGCCGGCCAGTCCCCCAGCTGGGCCCTTCCAATCCTGACTCTGGCAATTCCCGCAGTGTTGTAAGTACCTGCCAGGGAAGGGAGGAGGAGAACAATCAGGCAGATAAGCTTGGAGTCAACACCCCTCAGCTGGGCCCTTCCAATCCTGTGTCTGGCAAGCCCTGCAGAGGTGTAAGTACCTGCCAGGGAAGGGAGGAGGAGAACGATCAGGCAAGCAGGTGGACAAGCTTGCAGACTCCACCCCTCAGCCGGGCCCTTCCAGTCCTGCATCTGGCAAGCCCCGCAGAGATGTAAGTACCTGCCAGGGAAGGGAGGAGGAGAAAAATCAGGCAAGCAGCTGGAAAAGCTTGCTGACTCCACCCCTCAGCTGGTCCCTTCCTTTCCTGCCTCTGGCAAGCCCAGCATATTTGTAAGTACCTGCCATGGAAGAGAGTAGTTGAACAATCAGGCAAGCAGGTGGACAAGCTTGCAGACTCCAACTCTCATCTGGGCCCTTCCAATCCAGCCTCAAGCAAGCCCCGCATAGTTGCAAGTACCTGCCAGGGAAGGGAGGAGGAGAAAAATCAGGAAAGCAGGTGGAAAAGCTTGCAGACTGCATCCCTCAGTCGTCTCGTCCCCCAGCTGGGCCCTTCCGATACTGCCTATGGCAGGACCCGCAGAGATGAAAGTGCCTGCCAGGGAAGGGAGGAGGAGAAAAATCAGGCAAGATGGTGGAAAAGCTTGCAGACTGCACCCTTCAGTCGTCTAGTCCCCCAGCTGGGCCCTTCCAATCCTGCCTCTGGCAAGCCCCGCAGAGATGTAAGTACCTGCCAGGGAAGGGAGGAGGAGAAAAATCAGGCAAGATGGTGGAAAAGCTTGCAGACTTCACCTCTCAGCTGGGCCCTTCCAATCCTGCCTCTGGCAAACCCGGCAGAGAAGTAAGTACCTGCCAGGGAAGGGAGGAGGAGAAAAATCAGGCAAGCAGGTGGAAAAGCTTGCAGACTCCACCCCTCATCCGGCCAGTCCCCCAGCTGGGCCCTTCCAATCCTGACTCTGGCAATTCCCGCAGTGTTGTAAGTACCTGCCAGGGAAGGAGGAGGAGAACAATCAGGCAGATAAGCTTGGAGACTACACCCCTCAGCTGGGCCCTTCCAATCCTGTGTCTGGCAAGCCCCGCAGAGATAAAAGTACCTGCCAGGGTAGGGAGGAGTAGAACAATCAGGCAAGCTGATGGACAAGCTTGCAGACTCCACCCCTCAGCCGGGACCTTCCAATCCTGACTCTGGCAAACCCTGCAGAGGTGTAAGTACCTGCCAGGGAATGGAGGAGGAGAATGATCAGGCAAGCAGGTGGACAAGCTTGCAGACTCCACACCTCAGCTGGGCCCTTCCAATCCTGCCTCTGGCAAGCCCCGCAGAGATGAAAGTACCTGCCAGGGAAGGGAGGAGGAGAAAAATCAGGCAAGATGGTGGAAAAGCTTGCAGACTTCACCTCTCAGCTGGGCCCTTCCAATCCTGCCTCTGGCAAACCCGGCAGAGAAGTAAGTACCTGCCAGGGAAGGGTGGAAGAGAAAAATCAGGCAAGCAGGTGGAAAAGCTTGCAGACTCCACCCCTCATCCGGCTAGTCCTCCAGCTGGGCCCTTCAAATACTGCCTCTGGCAAGACCCGCAGAGATGTAAGTACCTGCCTGGGAAGGGAGGAGGAGGGAAATCAGGCAAGCAGGTGGAAAAGCTTGCAGACACCACCCCTCATCCGGCTAGTCCCCCAGCTGGACCCTTCCAATACTGCCTCTGGCAAGACGCGCAGAGATGTAAGTACCTGCCAGGGAAGGGAGGAGGAGAAAAATCAGGCAAGCAGGTGGAAAAGCTAGCAGACACCACCCCTCAGCTGGGCCCTTCCAATCCTGCCTCTGGCAAGCCCTGTACAGATGTAAGTACCTGCCAGGGAAGGGAGGAGGTGAATGATCAGGCAAGCAGGTCGGCAAGCTTGCAGACTCCAACTATCAGCTGGGCCCTTCCAATCCTGCCTCTGGCAAGCCCCGCATAGTTGTAAGTACCTTCCAGGGAAGGGAGGAGGAGAAAAATCAGGCAAGCAGGTGGAAAAGCTTGCAGACTGCACCCCTCAGACGTCTAGTCCCCCAGCTGGGCCCTTCCGATACTGCCTATGGCAGGACCCGCAGAGATGAAAGTACCTGCCAGGGAAGGGAGGAGGAGAAAAATCAGGGAAGCAGGTGGAAAAACTTGCAGACTCGACACCTCAGCCGGCCAGTCCCCCAGATGGGCCCTACCACTCCTGATTCTGGCAATTCCCGCAGGGTAGTAAGTACCTGCCAGGGAAGTGAGGAGGAGAACAATCAGGCAGATAAGCTTGGAGACTACACCCCTCAGCTGGGCCATTCCAATCCTGTGTCTGGCAAGCCCCGCAGAGATATAAGTACCTGCCAGGGTAGGGAGGAGTAGAACAATCAGGCAAGCTGATGGACAAGCTTGCAGACTCCACCCCTCATCCGGCTAGTCCCCCAGCTGGGCCTTTCCAATACTGCCTCTGGCAGGACACGCAGAGTTGTAAGTACCTGCCAGGGAAGGAAGGAGGTGAAAAATCAGGCAAGCAGATGTTAAAACTTGCAGACTCGACACCTCAGCCGGCCAGTCCCCCAGCTAGGCCCTTCCAATCCTGCCTCTGGCAAGCCCTGCAGAGATGTAAGTACCTGTCAGGCAAGGGAGGAGGAGAATGATCAAGCAAGCAGGTGGGCAAGCTTGCAGACTCCAACCATCAGCCGGGACCTTCCAATGCTGCCTCTGGAAAGCCCCGCAGAGATGCAAGTACCTTCCAGGGAAGGGAGGACGCGAAAAATAAGGCAAGCAGGTGGAAAATCTTGCAGACTACACCCCTCAGCTGGGCCCTTCCAATCCTGCCTCTGGCAAGCCCGGCATAGTTGTAAGTACCTGCCAGGGTAGGGAGGAGAAGAACAATCAGGCAAGCTGGTGGACAAGCTTGCACACTCCACCCCTCAGCTGGGAACTTCCAATCCTGACTCTGGCATACCCTGCAGAGGTGTAAGTACCTGCCAGGGAAGGGAGGAGGAGAACGATCAGGCAAGCAGTTGGACAAGCCTTCAGACTCCACCCCTCAGCCGGGCCCTTCCAATCCTGCATCTGGCAAGCCCCACAGTGATGTAAGTACCTGCCAGGGAAGGGAGGAGGAGAAAAATCAGGCAAGCAGCTGGAAAAGCTTGCAGACTCCACCCCTCAGCTGGGCCCTTCCAATCCTGCCTCTGGCAAGCCCGGCATATTTGTAAGTACCTGCCAGGGAAGAGAGGAGTTGAAAAATCAGGCAAGCAGGTGGACAAGCTTGCAGACTCCAACTCTCAGCTGGGCCCTTCCAATCCTGCCTCTGGCAAGCCCGGCATAGTTGTAAGTACCTGCCTGGGAAGGGAGGAGGAGAAAAATCAGGCAAGATGGTGGAAAAGCTTGCAGACTGCACCCCTCAGTCGTCTAGTCCCCCAGCTGGGCCCTTCCGATACTGCCTATGGCAGGACCTGCAGAGATGAAAGTACCTGCCAGGGAAGGGAGGAGGAGAAAAATGAGGCAAGCAGGTGGAAAAACTTGCAGACTCGACACCTCAGCCGGCCAGTCCCCCAGCTGGGCCCTTCCAATCCTGACTCTGGCAATTTCCGCAGGGTTGTAAGTACCTGCCAGGAAAGGGAGGAGGAGAACAATCAGGCAGATAAGGTTGGAGACGACACCCCTCAGCTTGGCCCTTCCAATCCTGTCTCTGGCAAGCCTCGCAGAGATATAAGTACCTGCCAGGGAAGGGAGGAGTAGAACAATCAGGCAAGCTGATGGACAAGCTTGCAGACTCCACCCCTCAGCCTGGACCTTACAATCCTGACTCTGGCAAACCCTGCAGAGGTGTAAGTACCTGCCAGGGAAGGGAGGAGGAGAACGATCAGGCAAGCAGGTTGACAAGCTTGCAGACACCACACCTCAGCTGGGCCCTTCCAATCCTGCCTCTAGCAAGCCCTGCAGAGATGTAAGTACCTGCAAGGGAAGGGAGGAGGTGAATGATCAGGCAAGCAGGTGGGAAAGCTTGCAGACTCCAACTATCAGCCGGGCCCATCCAATCCTGCCTCTGGAAAGCCCCGCAGATATGTAAGTACCTGCCAGGGAATGGAGCGGGAGAACTATCAGGAAAGCAGGTGGACAAGCTTGCAGACTCCACCCCTCAGCCGGGCCCATCCAATCCTGCCTCTGGCAAGCCCCGCAGAGATGTAAGTACCTGCCAGGGAAGGGAGGAGGAGAAAAATCAGGCAACATGGTGGAAAAGCTGGCAGACTTCTCCCCTCAGCTGGGCCCTTCCAATCCTGCCTCTGGCAAACCTGGTAGAGATGTAAGTACTTGCCAGGGAAGGGAGGTGGAGAAAAATCAGGCAAGCAGGTGGAAAAGCTTGCAGACTCCACCCCTCATCCGGCTAGTCCCCCAGCTGGGCCCTTCCAATCCTGCCTCTGGCAAGCCCTGCAGAGATGTAAGTACCTGCCAGGGAAGGGAGGAGGTGAATTTTCAGGCAAGCAGGTCGGCAAGCTTGCAGACTCCAACTATCAGCCGGGCCCTTCCAATCGTGCCTCTGGCAAGCCCCGCAGAGATGTAGGTACCTGCCAGGGAAGGGAGGAGGAGAAAAATCAGGCAAGATGGTGGAAAAGCTGGCAGACTTCACCTCTCAGCTGGGCCCTTCCAATCCTGCCTCTGGCAAACCCGGCAGAGAAGTAAGTACCTGCCAGGGAAGGGAGGAGGAGAAAAATCAGGCAAGCAGGTGGAAAAGCTTGCAGACTCCACCCCTCATCCGGCCAGTCCCCCAGCTGGGTCCTTCCAATCCTGACTCTGGCAATTCCCGCAGTGTTGTAAGTACCTGCCAGGGAAGGGAGGAGGAGAACAATCAGGCAGATATGCTTGGAGACTACACCGCTCAGCTGGGCCCTCCCAATCCTGTATCTGGCAAGCCCCGCAGAGATATAAGTACCTGCCAGGGTAGGGAGGAGTAGAACAATCAGGCAAACTGATGGACAAGCTTGCAGACTCCACCCCTCAGCCTGGACCTTCCAATCCTGACTCTGGCAAACCCTGCAGAGGTGTAAGTACCTGCCAGGGAATGGAGGAGGAGAATGATCAGGCAAGTAGGTGGACAAGCTTGCAGACTCCACACCTCAGCTGGGCCCTTCCAATCCTGCCTCTGGCAAGCCCCGCAGAGATGTAAGTACCTGCCAGGGAAGGGAGGAGGAGAAAAATCAGGCAAGATGGTGGAAAAGCTTGCAGACTTCACCTCTCAGCTGGGCCCTTCCAATCCTGCCTCTGGCAAACCCGGCAGAGAAGTAAGTACCTGCCAGGGAAGGGAGGAGGAGAAAAATCAGGCAAGCAGGTGGAAAAGCTTGCAGACTCCACCCCTCATCCGGCCAGTCCCCCAGCTGGGTCCTTCCAATCCTGACTCTGGCAATTCCCGCAGTGTTGTAAGTACCTGCCAGGGAAGGGAGGAGGAGAACAATCAGGCAGATATGCTTGGAGACTACACCCCTCAGCTGGGCCCATCCAATCCTGTGTCTGGCAAGCCCCGCAGAGATATAAGTACCTGCCAGGGTAGGGAGGAGTAGAACAATCAGGCAAGCTGATGGACATGCTTGCAGACTCCACCCCTCAGCCTGGACCTTCCAATCCTGACTCTGGCAAACCCTGCAGAGATGTAAGTACCTGCCAGGGAATGGAGGAGGAGAATGATCAGGCAAGCAGGTGGACAAGCTTGCAGACTCCACACCTCAGCTGGGCCCTTCCAATCCTGCCTCTGGCAAGCCCTGCAGAGATGTAAGTACCTGCCAGGGAAGGGAGGAGGTGAATGATCAGGCAAGCAGGTCGGCAAGCTTGCAGACTCCAACTATCAGCCGGGCCCTTCCAATTCTGCCTCTGGAAAGCCCCGCAGATATGTAAGTACATGCCAGGGAATGGAGGGGGAGAACTATCAGGAAAGCAGGTGGACAAGCTTGCAGACTCCAACTCTCATCTGGGCCCTTCCAATACTGCCTATGGCAGGACCTGCAGATATGTAAGTACCTGCCAGGGAAGGGAGAAAGAGAACGATCAGGAAAGCAGGTGGACAAGCTTGAAGACTCCAACCCTCAGACGGTCCCTTCCAATCCTGCCTCCTGCAAGCCTCACAGAGATGTAAGAACCTGACAGGGAAGGGAGGAGGAGAACGATCTGGCAAGCAGGTGGGCACTCTTGCAGACTCCAACCATTAGCCGGGCCCTTCCAATCCTGCCTCTGGCAAGCCCTGCAGAGATGTAAGTACCTGCCAGGGAAGGGAGGAGGAGAAAAATCAGGCAAGCAGGTGGGAAAAGCTTGCAGACTGCACACCTCAGTCGTCTAGTCCCCCAGCTGGGCCCATCCAATACTGCCTATGGCAGGACCCGCAGAGATTAAAGTACCTGCCAGGGAAGGGAGGAGGAGAAAAATCCGGCAAGCAGGTGGAAAAGCTTGCAGACTCCACCCCTCATCCGGCCAGTCCCCCAGCTGGGCCCTTCCAATCCTGACTCTGGCAATTCCTGCAGTGTTGTAAGTACCTGCCAGGGAAGGGAGGAGGAGAACAATCAGGCAGATATGCTTCGAGACTACACCCCTCAGCTGGGCCCTTCCAATCCTGTGTCTGGCAAGCCCCGCAGAGATATAAGTACCTGCCAGGGTAGGGAGGAGTAGAACAATCAGGCAAGCTGATGGACAAGCTTGCAGACTCCACCCCTCAACCGGGACCTTCCAATCCTGACTCTGGCAAACCCTGCAGAGGTGTAAGTACCTGCCAGGGAATGGAGGAGGAGAATGATCAGGCAAGCAGGTGGACAAGCTTGCAGACTCCACACCTCAGCTGGGCCCTTCCAATCCTGCCTCTGGCAAGCCCCACAGAGATGAATGTACCTGCCAGGGAAGGGAGGAGGAGAAAAATCAGGCAAGATGGTGGAAAAGCTTGCAGACTTCACCTCTCAGCTGGGCCCTTCCAATCCTGCCTCTGGCAAACCCGGCAGAGATGTAAGTACCTGCCAGGGAAGGGAGGAGGAGAATAATCAGGCAAGCAGGTGGAAAAGCTTGCAGACTCCACCCCTCATCCGGCCAGTCCCCCAGCTGGGTCCTTCCAATCCTGACTCTGGCAATTCCCGCAGTGTTGTAAGTACCTGCCAGGGAAGGGAGGAGGAGAACAATCAGGCAGATATGCTTGGAGACTACACCCCTCAGCTGGGCCCTCCCAATCCTGTATCTGGCAAGCCCCGCAGAGATATAAGTACCTGCCAGGGTAGGGAGGAGTAGAACAATCAGGCAAGCTGATGGACAAGCTTGCAGACTCCACCCCTCAGCCTGGACCTTCCAATCCTGACTCTGGCAAACCCTGCAGAGGTGTAAGTACCTGCCAGGGAATGGAGGAGGAGAATGATCAGGCAAGCAGGTGGACAAGCTTGCAGACTCCACACCTCAGCTGGGCCCTTCCAATCCTGCCTCTGGCAAGCCCTGCAGTGATGTAAGTACCTGCCAGGGAAGGGAGGAGGTGAATGATCAGGCAAGCAGGTCGGGAAGCTTGCAGACTCCAACTATCAGCCGGGCCCTTCCAATTCTGCCTCTGGAAAGCCCCGCAGATATGTAAGTACATGCCAGGGAATGGAGGGGGAGAACTATCAGGAAAGCAGGTGGACAATCTTGCAGACTCCAACTCTCAGCTGGGCCCTTCCAATACTGCCTCTGGCAGGACCTGCAGATATGTAAGTACCTGCCAGGGAAGGGAGAAAGAGAACGATCAGGAAAGCAGGTGGACAAGCTTGCAGACTCCAACCCTCAGACGGTCCCTTCCAATCCTGCCTCCTGCAAGCCTCGCAGAGATGTAAGAACCTGACAGGGAAGGGAGGAGGAGAACGATCTGGCAAGCAGGTGGGCACTCTTGCAGAATCCAACCATTAGCCGGGCCCTTCCAATCCTGCCTCTGGCAAGCCCTGCAGAGATGTAAGTACCTGCCAGGGAAGGGAGGAGGAGAAAAATAAGGCAAGCAGGTGGGAAAAGCTTGCAGACTGCACCCCACAGTCGTCTAGTCCCACAGCTGGGCCCATCCAATACTGCCTATGGCAGGACCCGCAGAGATGAAAGTACCTGCCAGGGAAGGGAGGAGGAGAAAAATCCGGCAAGCAGGTCGGCAAGCTTGCAGACTCCACCCCTCATCCGGCCAGTCCCCCAGCTGGGTCCTTCCAATCCTGACTCTGGCAATTCCCGCAGTGTTGTAAGTACCTGCCAGGGAAGGGAGGAGGAGAACAATCAGGCAGATATGCTTGGAGACTACACCCCTCAGCTGGGCCCTTCCAATCCTGTGTCTGGCAAGCCCCGCAGAGATATAAGTACCTGCCAGGGTAGGGAGGAGTAGAACAATCAGGAAAGCTGATGGACAAGCTTGCAGACTCCACCCCTCAGCCGGGACCTTCCAATCCTGACTCTGGCAAACCCTGCAGAGATGTAAGTACCTGCCAGGGAATGGAGGAGGAGAATGATCAGGCAAGCAGGTGGACAAGCTTGCAGACTCCACA
The DNA here is from genome assembly GCF_035046505.1 of Tiliqua scincoides. Lineage (NCBI taxonomy): Eukaryota > Metazoa > Chordata > Lepidosauria > Squamata > Scincidae > Tiliqua > Tiliqua scincoides. The sequence goes on from NC_089823.1 coordinate 220,523,688, forward strand.
CCTCAGCTGGGCCCTTCCAATCCTGCCTCTGGCAAGCCCCGCTGAGATGAAAGTACCTGCCAGGGAAGGGAGGAGGAGAAAAATCAGGCAAGATGGTGGAAAAGCTTGCAGACTTCACCTCTCAGCTGGGCCCTTCCAATCCTGCCTCTGGCAAACCCGGCAGAGAAGTAAGTACCTGCCAGGGAAGGGAGGAAGAGAAAAATCAGGCAAGCAGGTGGAAAAGCTTGCAGACTCCACCCCTCATCCGGCTAGTCCTCCAGCTGGGCCCTTCCAATACTGCCTCTGGCAAGACCCGCAGAGATGTAAGTACCTGCCTGGGAAGGGAGGAGGAGAAAAATCAGGCAAGCAGGTGGAAAAGCTTGCAGACACCACCCCTCATCCGGCTAGTCCCCCAGCTGGACCCTTCCAATACTGCCTCTGGCAAGACGCGCAGAGATGTAAGTACCTGCCAGGGAAGGGAGGAGGAGAAAAATCAGGCAAGCAGGTGGAAAAGCTAGCAGACACCACCCCTCAGCTGGGCCCTTCCAATCCTGCCTCTGGCAAGCCCTGTACAGATGTAAGTACCTGCCAGGGAAGGGAGGAGGTGAATGATCAGGCAAGCAGGTCGGCAAGCTTGCAGACTCCAACTATCAGCTGGGCCATTCCAATCCTGCCTCTGGCAAGCCCGGCATATTTGTAAGTACCTGCAAGGGAAGAGAGGAATTGAACAATCAGGCAAGCAGGTGGACAAGCTTGCAGACTCCAACTCTCACCTGGGCCCTTCCAATCCTGCCTCTGGCAAGCCCCGCATAGTTGTAAGTACCTTCCAGGGAAGGGAGGAGGAGAAAAATCAGGCAAGCAGGTGGAAAAGCTTGCAGACTGCACCCCTCAGACGTCTAGTCCCCCAGCTGGGCCCTTCCGATACTGCCTATGGCAGGACCCGCAGAGATGAAAGTACCTGCCAGGGAAGGGAGGAGGCGAAAAATAAGGCAAGCAGGTGGAAAAGCTTGCAGACTCCACCCCTCAGCTGGGCCCTTCCAATCCTGTCTCTGGCAAGCCCAGCATATTTGAAAGTACCTGCCAGGGAAGGGAGGAAGAGAACGATCAGGAAAGCAGGTGGACAAGCTTGCAGACTCCAACTCTCAGCTGGGCCCTTCCAATACTGCCTCTGGCAGGACCCGCAGAGATGTAAGTACCTGCCAGGGAAGGGAGGAGGAGAAAAATCAGGCAAGCAGGTAGAAAAACTTGCAGGCTCCACCCCTCAGCTGGGCCCTTCCAATCCTGCCTCTGGCAAGCCCGGCATAGTTGTAAGTACCTGCCAGGGTAGGGAGGAGAAGAACAATCAGGCAAGCTGGTGGACAAGCTTGCAGACTCCACCCCTCAGCTGGGACCTTCCGATCTTGACTCTGGCAAACCCTGCTGAGGTGTAAGTACCTGCGAGGGAAGGGAGGAGGAGAAAAATCAGGCAAGCAGGTGAAAAAGCTTGCAGACTCCAACTCTCAGCTGGGCCCTTCCAATTCTGCCTCAAGCAAGCCCCGCATAGTTGTAAGTACCTGCCAGAGAACGGAGGAGGAGAAAAATCAGGCAAGCAGGTGGAAAAGCTTGCAGACTCCACCCCTCAGCTGGTCCCTTCCAATCCTGCCTCTGGCAAGCCCGGCATAGTTGTAAGTACCTGCCAGGGTAGGGAGGAGAAGAACAATCAGGCAAGCTGGTGGACAAGCTTGCAGACTCCACCCCTCAGCTGGGACCTTCCGATCCTGACTCTGGCAAACCCTGCTGAGGTGTAAGTACCTGCCAGGGAAGGGAGGAGGAGAACGATCAGGCAAGCAGGTGGACAAGCTTGCAGACTCCAACTATAAGCCGGGCCCTTCCAATCCTGCCTCTGGAAAGAACCGCAGATATGTAAGTACCTGCCAGGGAATAGAGGGGGAGAACTATCAGGAAAGCAGGTGGACAAGCTTGCAGACTTAACTTCTCAGCTGGGCCCTTCCAATCCTGCCTCTGGCAAACCCGGCAGAGAAGTAAGTACCTGCCAGAGAAGGGAAGAGGAGAAAAATCAGGCAAGCAGGTGGAAAAGCTTGCAGACTCCACCCCTCATCCGGCCAGTCCCCCAGCTGGGCCCTTCCAATCCTGACTCTGGCAATTCCCGCAGTGTTGTAAGTACCTGCCAGGGAAGGGAGGAGGAGAACAATCAGGCAGATAAGCTTGGAGAGTACACCCCTCAGCTTGGCCCTTCCAATCCTGTGTCTGGCAAGCCCCGCAGAGATATAACTACCTGCCAGGGTAGGGAGGAGTAGAACAATCAGGCAAGCTGATGGACAAGCTTGCAGACTCCACCCCTCAGCCGGGACCTTCCAATCCTGACTCTGGAAAACCCTGCAGAGGTGTAAATACCTGCCAGGGAAGGGAGGAGGAGAATGATCAGGCAAGCAGGTGGACAAGCTTGCAGACTCCACACCTCAGCTGGGCCCTTCCAATCCTGCCTCTGGCAAGCCCTGCAGAGGTGTAAGTACCTGCCTGGGAAGGGAGGAGGTGAATGATCAGGCAAGCAGGTCGGCAAGCTTGCAGACTCCAACTATCAGCCTTGCCCTTCCAATCCTGCCTCTGGAAAGACCCGCAGAAATGTAAGTACCTGCCAGGGAATAGAGGGGGAGAACTATCAGGAAAGCAGGTGGACAAGCCTGCAGACTTCACCCCTCAGCCGGGCCCTTCCAATCCTGCCTCTGGCAAGCCCCGCAGAGATGTAAGTACCTGCCAGGGAAGGGAGGAGGAGAAAAATGAGGCAAGATGGTGGAAAAGCTTGCAGACTTAACCTCTCAGCTGGGCCCTTCCAATCCTGCCTCTGGCAAACCCGGCAGAGAAGTAAGTACCTGCCAGGGAAGGGAGGAGGAGAAAAATCAGGCAAGCAGGTGGAAAAGCTTGCAGACTCCACCCCTCATCCGACTAGTCCTCCAGCTGGGCCCTTCCAATACTGCCTCTGGCAAACCCGGCAGAGAAGTAAGTACCTGCCTGGGAAGGGAGGAGGAGAAAAATCAGGCAAGCAGGTGGAAAAGCTTGCAGACTCCACCCCTCAGCTGGGCCCTTCCAAACCTGCCTCTGGCAAGCCCGGCATAGTTGTAAGTACCTGCCAGGGTAGGGAGGAGAAGAACAATCAGGCAAGCTGGTGGACAAGCTTGCAGACTCCAACTATCAGCCGGAACCTTCCAATGCTGCCTCTGGAACGCCCTGCAGAGATGCAAGTACCTGCCAGGGAAGGGAGGAGGAGAACGATCAGGAAAGCAGGTGGACAAGCTTGCAGACTCCACCCCTCAGCCGGGCCCTTCCAATACTGCCTCTGGCAAGACCCGCAGAGATGTAAGTACCTGCCAGGGAAGGGAGGAGGAGAAAAATCAGGCAAGCAGGTGGAAAAGCTTGCAGACACCACCCCTTAGCTGGGCCCTTCCAATCCTGCCTCTGGCAAACCTCGCATAGTTGTAAGTACCTGCCAGGGAAGGGAGGAGGAGAAAAATCAGGCAAGCAGGTGGAAAAGCTAGCAGACTGTACCCCTCAGTCGTCTAGTCCCCAACTGGGCCCTTCCGATACTGCCTATGGCAGGACCCGCAGAGATGTAAGTACCTGCCAGGGAAGGGGGAGGAGAAAAATCAGGCAAGCAGGTGGAAAAACTTGCAGACTCGGCACCTCAGCCGGACAGTCCCACAGCTGGGCTCTTCCAATACTGACTCTGGCAATTCCCGCAGGGTTGTAAGTACCTGCCAGGAAAGGGAGGAGAAGAACAATCAGGCAGATCAGGTTGGAGACTACAACCCTCAGCTGGGCCCTTCCAATCCTGTCACTGGCAAGACCCGCAGAGATATAAGTACCTGCCAGGGAAGGGAGGAGGAGAACGATCAGGCAAGCAGGTGGACAAGCTGGCAGACTCCACCCCTCAGCAGGGCCCTTCCAATCCTGCATCTGGCAAGCCCCGCAGAGATTTAAGTACCTGCCAGGGAAGGGAGGATGAGAAAAATCAGGCAAGATGGTGGATAAGCTTGCAGATTTCACCCCTCAGATGGGCCCTTCCAATCCTGCCTCTGGCAAACCGGGCAGAGATGTAAGTACCTGCCAGGGAAGGGAGGAGGAGAAAAATCAGACAAGCAGGTGGAAAAGCTTGCAGACTCCACTGCTCAGCTGGGCCCTTCCAATCCTGCCTCTGGCAAGCCCGGCATAGTTGTAAGTACCTGCCAGGGTAGGGAGGAGAAAAACAATCAGGAAAGCTGGTGGACAAGCTTGCAGACTCCACCCCACAGCTGGGACCTTCCAATCCTGAATCTGGCAAACCCTGCAGAGATGTAAGTACCTGCAAGGGAAGGGAGGAGGAGAACGATCAGGCAAGCAGGTGGACAAGCATGCAGATTCCACCCCTAAGCCGGGCCCTTCCAGTCCTGCATCTGGCAAGCCCCGCAGAGATGTAAGTCCCTGCCAGGGATGGGAGGAGGAGAAAAATCAGGCAAGCAGCTGGAAAAGCTTGCAGGCTCCACCCCTCAGCAGGGCCCTTCCATTCCTGCCTCTGGCAAGCCCGGCATATTTGTAAGTACCTGCCAGGGAAGAGAGGAGTTGAACAATCAGGCAAGCATGTGGACAAGCTTGCAAACTCCAACTCTCAGCTGGTCCCTTCCAATCCTGCCTCTGGCAAGCCCCGCATAGTTGTAAGTACCTGCCAGGGAAGGGAGGAGGAGAAAAATCAGGCAAGGAGGTGGACAAGCTTGCAGACTCCACCCCACAGCCGGGCCCTTCCAATCCTGCCACTGGCAAGCCCCGCAGAGATGTAAGTACCTGCCAGGGAAGGGAGGAGGAAAAAATCAGGCAAGATGGTGGAAAAGCTTGCAGACTTCACCACTCAGCTGGGCCCTTCCAATCCTGCCTCTGGCAAACCCGGCAGAGATGTAAGTACCTGCCAGGGAAGGGAGGTGGTGAAAAATCAGGCAAGCAGATGGAAAAGCTTGCAGACTCTACCCCTCATCCGGATAGTCCCCCAGCTGGGCCTTTCCAATACTGCCTCTGGCAAGACCCGCAGATATGTAAGTACCTGCCAGGGAAGGGAGGAGGAGAAAAATCAGGCCAGCAGGTGGAAATGCTTGCAGACCCCACCCCTCAGCTGGGCCCTTCCAATCCTGCCTCTGGCAAGCCCGGCATAGTTGTAAGTACCTGCCAGGGAAGGGAGGAGTAGAACGATCAGGAAAGCAGGTGGAAAAGCTTGCAGACTCCACACCTCAGCTGGGCCCTTCCAATTCTGCCTCTGGCAAGCCCTGCAGAGATGTAAGTACCTGCCAGGCAAGGGAAGAGGAGAATGATCAAGCAAACAGGTGGGCAAGCTTGCAGACTCCGACCATCAGCCGGGAGTTTCCAATGCTGCCTCTGGAAAGCCCCGCAGAGATGCAAGTACCTGCCAGGGAAGGGAGGAGGAGAAAAATCAGGCAAGCAGGTGGAAAAGCTTGCAGACTCCACCCCTCAGCTGGGCCCTTCTAATCCTGCCTCTGGCAAGCCCGGCATATTTGTAAGTACCTGCCGGGGAAGAGAGGAGTTGAACAATCAGGCAAGCAGGTGGACAAGCTTGCAGACTCCAACTCTCAGCTGGGCCCTTCCAATCCTGCCTCTGGCATGCCCCACATAGTTGTAAGTACCTGCCAGGGAAGGGAGGAGGAGAAAAATCAGGCAAGCAGGTAGAAAAGCTTGCAGACTGCACCCCTCAGTCGTCTAGTCCCCCAGCTGGGACCTTCCGATACTGCCTATGGCAGGACCCGCAGAGATGAAAGTACCTGCCAGGGAAGGGAGGAGGAGAAAGATCAGGAAAGCAAGTGAAAAAACTTGCAGACTCGACACCTCAGCCGGCCAGTCCCGCAGCTGGGCCCATCCATTCCTGACTCTGGCAATTCCCGCAGGGTTGTAAGTACCAGCCAGGGATGGGAGGAGGAGAACAATCAGGCAGATAAGCTTGGAGACAACACCCCTCAGCTGGGCCCTTCCAATCCTGTGTCTGGCAAGCCCCGTAGAGATATAAGTACCTGACAGCGTAGGGAGGAGTAGAACAATCAGGCAATCTGATGGACAAGCTTGCAGACTCCACCCCTCAGCCGGGACTTTCCAATCCTGACTCTGGCAAACCCTGCAGAGGTGTAAGTACCTGCCAGGGAAGGGAGGAGGAGAATGATCAGGCAAGCAGGTGGACAAGCTTGCAGACTCCACACCTCAGCTGGGCCCTTCCAATCCTGCCCCTGGCAAGCCCTGCAGAGATGTAAGTACCTGCCAGGGAAGGGAGGTGGTGAATGATCAGGCAAGCAGGTCGGCAAGCTTGCAGACTCCATCTATCAGCCGGGCCCTTCCAATCCTGCTTCTGGTAAGACCCGCAGATATGTAAGTACTTGCCAGGGAATAGAGGGGGAGAACTATCAGGAAAGCAGGTGGACAAGCTTGCAGACTCCACCCCTCAGCCGGGCCCTTCCAATCCTTCCTCTGGCAAGCACCGCAGAGATGTAAGTACATGCCAGGGAAGGGAGGAGGAGAAAAATCAGGCAAGCAGGTGGAAAAGCTTGCAGACTCCACCCCTCATCCAGCTAGTCCCCCAGCTGGGCACTTCCAATCCCGGCTCTGGCAAGACCCGCAGAGATGTAAGTACCTGCCAGGGAAAAGAGGGGGAGAACTATCCGGAAAGCAGGTGGACAAGCTTGATGACTCCACCCCTCAGCCGGGCCCTTCCAATCCTTTCTCTGGCATGCCCCGCAGAGATGTAAGTACCTGCCAGGGAAGGGAGGAGTTGAACAATCAGGCAAGCTGATGGACAAGCTTGCAGACTCCACCCCTCAGCCGGGCCCTTCCAATCCTGCCACTGGCAAGCCCCGCAGAGATGTAAGTACCTGCCAGGGAAGGGAGGAGGAGAAAAATCAGGCAAGCAGCTGGAAAAGCTTGCAGACTCCACCCCTCAGCTGGGCCCTTCCAATCCTGCCTCTGGCAAGCCCGGCATATTTGTAAGTAACTGCCAGGGAAGAGAGGAGTTGAACAAACAGGCAAGCAGGTGGACAAGCTTGCAGACTCCACACCTCAGCTGGGCCCTTCCAATCCTGCCTCTGGCAAGCCCCACATAGTTGTAAGTACCTGCCAGGGAAGGAAGAAGGAGAAAAATCAGGCAAGCAGGTGGAAAAACTTGCAGACTCGACACCTCAGCCGGCCAGTCCCCCAGCGGGGCCCTTCCAATACTGAATCTGGCAATTCCCGCAGGGTTGTAAGTACCTGCCAGGAAAGGGAGGAGAAGAACAATCAGGCAGATCGGGTTGGAGTCTACAACCCTCAGCTGGGCCCTTCCAATCCTGTCTCTGGCAAGACCCGCAGAGATATAAGTACCTGCCAGGGAAGGGAGGAGAAGAACGATCAGGCAAGCAGGTGGACAAGCTTGCAGACTCCATCCCTCAGCCGGGCACTTCCAATCCTGCCACTGGCAAGCCCCGCAGTGATGTAAGTACCTGCCAGGGAAGGGAGGAGGAGAAAAAGCAGGCAAGCAGCTGGATAAGCTTGCAGACTCCACCCCTCAGCTGGGCCCTTCCAATCCTGCCTCTGGCAAGCCCGGCATAGTTGTAAGTACCTGCCAGGGAAGGGAAGAGGAGAACGATCAGGAAAGCAGGTGGACAAGCTTGCAGACTCCAACTGTCAGCTGGGCCCTTCCAATACTGCCTCTGGTAGGACCTGCAGAGATGTAAGTACCTGCCAGGGAAGGGAGGAGGAGAAAAATCAGGCAAGCAGGTGGAAAAGCTTGCAGACTGCACCCCTCAGTCGTCTAGTCCCCCAGCTGGGCCGTTCCGATACTGCCTATGGCAGGACCCACAGAGATGAAAGTACCTGCCAGGGAAGGGAGGAGGAGAAAAATCAGGCATGCAGGTGGAAAAACTTGCAGACTCGACAACTCAGCCGGCCAGTCCGCCAGGTGGGCCCTTCCAATCCTGACTCTGGCAATTCCCGCAGGGTTGTAAGTACCTGCCAGGAAAGGGAGGAGGAGAACAATCAGGCAGATAAGGTTGGAGACGACACCCCTCAGCTTGGCCCTTCCAATCCTGTCTCTGGCAAGCCCCGCAGAGATATTAGTTCCTGCCAGGGTAGGGAGGAGTAGAACAATCAGGCAAGCTGATGGACAAGCTTGCAGACTCCAACACTCAGCCGGGACCTTCCAATCCTGCCTCTGGCAAGCCCTGCATAGTAGTAAGTACCTGCCAGGGAAGGAAGGAGGAGAAAAATCAGGCAAGCAGGAGGAAAAACTTGCAGACTCGACACCTCAGCCCGCCAGTCCCCCAGCTAGGCCCTTCCAATTCTGCCTCTGGCAAGCCCTGCAGAGATGTAAGTACCTGCCAGGCAAGGGAAGAGGAGAATGATCAAGCAAACAGGTGGGCAAGCTTGCAGACTCCAACCATCAGCCGGGAGTTTCCAATGCTGCCTCTGGAAAGCCCCGCAGAGATGCAAGTACCTGCCAGGGAAGGGAGGAGGAGAACGATCAGGAAAGCAGGTGGACAAGCTTGCAGACTCCACCCCTCAGCCGGGCCCTTCCAATCCTGCCTCTGGCAAGCCCCGCAGAGATGTAAGTAGCAGCCAGGGAAGGGAGGAGGAGAAAAATCAGGCAAGCAGGTGGAAAAGCTTGCAGACTCCACCCCTCAGCTGGGCCCTTCTAATCCTGCCTCTGGCAAGCCCGGCATATTTGTAAGTACCTGCCGGGGAAGAGAGGAGTTGAACAATCAGGCAAGCAGGTGGACAAGCTTGCAGACTCCAACTCTCAGCTGGGCCCTTCCAATCCTGCCTCTGGCATGCCCCACATAGTTGTAAGTACCTGCCAGGGAAGGGAGGAGGAGAAAAATCAGGCAAGCAGGTAGAAAAGCTTGCAGACTGCACCCCTCAGTCGTCTAGTCCCCCAGCTGGGACCTTCCGATACTGCCTATGGCAGGACCCGCAGAGATGAAAGTACCTGCCAGGGAAGGGAGGAGGAGAAAGATCAGGAAAGCAAGTGGAAAAACTTGCAGACTCGACACCTCAGCCGGCCAGTCCCGCAGCTGGGCCCATCCATTCCTGACTCTGGCAATTCCCTCAGGGTTGTAAGTACCAGCCAGGGAAGGGAGGAGGAGAACAATCAAGCAGATAAGCTTGGAGACTACACCCCTCAGCTGGGCCCTTCCAATCCTGTGTCTGGCAAGCCCCGTAGAGATATAAGTACCTGACAGCGTAGGGAGGAGTAGAACAATCAGGCAATCTGATGGACAAGCTTGCAGACTCCACCCCTCAGCCGGGACCTTCCAATCCTGACTCTGGCAAACCCTGCAGAGGTGTAAGTACCTGCCAGGGAAGGGAGGAGGAGAATGATCAGGCAAGCAGGTGGACAAGCTTGCAGACTCCACACCTCAGCTGGGCCCTTCCAATCCTGCCTCTGGCAAGCCCTACAGAGATGTAAGTACCTGCCAGGGAAGGGAGGTGGTGAATGATCAGGCAAGCAGGTCGGCAAGCTTGCAGACTCCATCTATCAGCCGGGCCCTTCCAATCCTGCCTCTGGAAAGACCCGCAGATATGTAAGTACCTGCCAGGGAATAGAGGGGGAGAACTATCAGGAAAGCAGGTGGACAAGCTTGCAGAATCCACCCCTCAGCCGGGCCCTTCCAATCCTTCCTCTGGCAAGCCCCGCAGAGATGTAAGTACATGCCAGGGAAGGGAGGAGGAGAAAAATCAGGCAAGCAGGTGGAAAAGCTTGCAGACTCCACCCCTCATCCGGCAAGTCCCCCAGCTGGGCACTTCCAATCCCGGCTCTGGCAAGACCCGCAGAGATGTAAGTACCTGCCAGGGAAAAGAGGGGGAGAACTATCCGGAAAGCAGGTGGACAAGCTTGAAGACTCCACCCCTCAGCCGGGCCCTTCCAATCCTTTCTCTGGCATGCCCCGCAGAGATGTAAGTACCTGCCAGGGAAGGGAGGAGTTGAACAATCAGGCAAGCTGATGGACAAGCTTGCAGACTCCACCCCTCAGCTGGGCCCTTCCAATCCTGCCACTGGCAAGCCCTGCAGAGATGTAAGTACCTGCCAGGGAAGGGAGGAGGAGAAAAATCAGGCAAGCAGCTGGAAAAGCTTGCAGACTCCACCCCTCAGCTGGGCCCTTCCAATCCTGCCTCTGGCAAGCCCGGCATATTTGTAAGTAACTGCCAGGGAAGAGAGGAGTTGAACAAACAGGCAAGCAGTTGGACAAGCTTGCAGACTCCACACCTCAGCTGGGCCCTTCCAATCCTGCCTCTGGCAAGCCCCACATAGTTGTAAGTACCTGCCAGGGAAGGAAGAAGGAGAAAAATCAGGCAAGCAGGTGGAAAAACCTGCAGACTCGACACCTCAGCCGGCCAGTCCCCCAGCTGGGCCCTTCCAATACTGACTCTGGCAATTCCCGCAGGGTTGTAAGTACCTGCCAGGAAAGGGAGGAGAAGAACAATCAGGCAGATCGGGTTGGAGACTACAACCCTCAGCTGGGCCCTTCCAATCCTGTCTCTGGCAAGACCCGCAGAGATATAAGTACCTGCCAGGGAAGGGAGGAGAAGAACGATCAGGCAAGCAGGTGGACAAGCTTGCAGACTCCACCCCTCAGCCGGGCCCTTCCAATCCTACCACTGGCAAGCCCCGCAGAGATGTAAGTACCTGCCAGGGAAGGGAGGAGGAGAAAAAGCAGGCAAGCAGCTGGAAAAGCTTGCAGACTGCACCCCTCAGTCGTCTAGTCCCCCAGCTGGGCCCTTCCGATACTGCCTATGGCAGGACCCACAGAGATGAAAGTACCTGCCAGGGAAGGGAGGAGGAGAAAAATCAGGCATGCAGGTGGAAAAACTTGCAGACTCGACAACTCAGCCGGCCAGTCCGCCAGGTGGGCCCTTCCAATCCTGACTCTGGCAATTCCCGCAGGGTTGTAAGTACCTGCCAGGAAAGGGAGGAGGAGAACAATCAGGCAGATAAGGTTGGAGACTACACCCCTCAGCTTGGCCCTTCCAATCCTGTCTCTGGCAAGCCCCGCAGAGATATTAGTTCCTGCCAGGGTAGGGAGGAGTAGAACAATCAGGCAAGCTGATGGACAAGCTTGCAGACTCCACCCCTCAGCTGGGCCCTTCTAATCCTGACTCTGGCAAGCCCTGCATAGTTGTAAGTACCTGCCAGGGAAGGGAGGAGTAGAACGATCAGGAAAGCAGGTGGAAAAGCTTGCAGACTCCACACCTCAGCTGGGCCCTTCCAATCCTGCCTCTGGCAAGCCCTGCATAGTAGTAAGTACCTGCCAGGGAAGGAAGGAGGATAAAAATCAGGCAAGCAGGAGGAAAAACTTGCAGACTCGACACCTCAGCCGGCCAGTCCCCCAGCTAGGCCCTTCCAATTCTGCCTCTGGCAAGCCCTGCAGAGATGTAAGTACCTGCCAGGCAAGGGAAGAGGAGAATGATCAAGCAAACAGGTGGGCAAGCTTGCAGACTCCAACCATCAGCCGGGAGTTTCCAATGCTGCCTCTGGGAAGCCCCGCAGAGATGCAAGTACCTGCCAGGGAAGGGAGGAGGAGAATGATCAGGCAAGCAGGTGGGAAAGATTGCAGACTCCAACACTCAGCCGGGCCCTTCCAATCCTGCCTCTGGCAAACCCGGCAGAGATGTAAGTACCTGCCAGGGAAGGGAGGTGGTGAAAAATCAGGCAAGCAGATGGAAAAGCTTGCAGACTCCACCCCTCAGTTGGGCCCTTCCAATCCTGCCTCTGGCAAGCCCGGCATCGTTGTAAGTACCTGCCAGGGAAGGGAGCTTGCAGACTCCAACTCTCAGCTGGGCCCTTCCAATCCTGCCTCTGGCAAGCCCCGCATAATTGTTAAGTACCTGCCAGGGAAGGGAGGAGGAGAAAAATCAGGCAAGCAGGTGGAAAAGCTTGCAGACTGCAACCCTCAGTCGTTTAGTCCCCCAGCTGGGCCCTTCCGATGCTGCCTATGGCAGGACCCGCAGAGATGAATGTACCTGCCACCGAAGGGAGGAGGAGAAAATTCAGGCAAGCAGGTGGAAAAACTTGCAGACTCGACACCTCAGCCGGCCAGTCCCCCAGCTGGGCCCTTCCAATCCTGACTCTGGCAATTCCCGCAGGGTTGTAAGTACCTGCCAGGAAAGGGAGGAGGAGAACAATCAGGCAGATAAGGTTGGAGACTACAACCCTCAGCTGGGCCCTTCCAATCCTGTCTCTGGCAAGACCCGCACAGATATATGTACCTGCCAGGGAAGGGAGGATGAGAACGATCAGGCAAGCAGCTGGAAAAGCTTGCAGACTCCACCCCTCAGCTGGGCCCTTCCAATCCTGCCTCTGACAAGCCCGGCATAGTTGTAAGTACCTGCCAGGGTAGGGAGGAGAAGAACAATCAGGCAAGCTGGTGGACAAGCTTGAAGACTCCACCCCTCAGCTGGGACCTTCCAATCCTGACTCTGGCAAACCCTGCAGAGGTATAAGTACCTGCCAGGGTAGGGAGGAGTAGAACAATCAGGCAAGCTGGTGGACAAGCTTGCAGACACCACCCCTCAGCTGGGACCTTCCAATCCTGACTCTGGCAAACCCTGCAGAGGTATAAGTACCTGCCAGGGAAGGGAGGAGGAGAACGATCAGGCAAGCAGGTGGACAAGCTTGCAGACTCCACCCCTCAGCCGGGCCCTTCCAATCCTGCATCTGGCAAGCCCCGCAGAGATGTAAGTACCTGCCAGGGAAGGGAGGAGGAGAAAAATTAGGCAAGCAGCTGGAAAAGCTTGCAGACTGCACCCCTCTGTCGTCTAGTCCCCCAGCTGGGCCCTTCCGATACTGCCTATGGCAGGACCCGCAGAGGTGAAAGTACCTGTCAGGGAAGGGAGGAGGAGAAAAATCAGGCAAGCAGGTGGAAAAACTTGCAGACTCGACACCTCAGCCGGCCAGTCCCCCAGCTGGGCCCTTCCAATCCTGACTCTGGAAATTCCCGCAGGGTTGTAAGTACCTGCCAGGAAAGGGAGGAGGAGAACTATCAGGCAGATAATGTTGGAGACTACACCCCTCAGCTTGCCCCTTCCAATCCTGTCTCTGGCAAGCCCCGCAGAGATATTAGTTCCTGCCAAGGTAGGGAGGAGTAGAACAATCAGGCAAGCTGATGGACAAGCTTGCAGACTCCAACCCTCAGCCGGGAACTTCCAATCCTGACTCTGGCAAACCCTGCAGAGGTGTAAGTACCTGCCAGGGAAGGGAGGAGGAGAAAAATCAGGCAAGCAGTTGGAAAAGCTTGCAGACTCCACTCCTCAGCTGGGCCATTCCAATCCTGCCTCTGGCAAGCCCGGCATAGTTGTAAGTACCTGCCAGGGTAGGGAGGAGAAGAACAATCAGGAAAGCTGGTGGACAAGCTTGCAGACTCCACCCCACAGCTGGGACTTTCCAATCCTGACTCTGGCAAACCCTGCAGAGGTGTAAGTACCTGCCAGGGAAGGGAGGAGGAGAACGATCAGGCAAGAAGGTGGACAAGCTTGCAGACTCCACACCTCAGCTGGGCCCTTCCAATCCTGCCTCTGTAAAGCCCCGCAGATATGTAAGTACCTGCCAGGGAAAGGAGGGGGAGAACTATCAGGAAAGCAGGTGGACAAGCTTGCAGTCTCCACCCCACAGCCGGACCCTTCCAATCCTGCCACTGGCAAGCCCAGCAGAGATGTAAGTACCAGCCATGGAAGCGAGGAGGAGAAAAATCAGGCAAGATGGTGGAAAAGCTTGCAGACTTCACCCCTCAGCTGGGCCCTTCCAATCCTGCCTCTGGCAAACCTGGCAGACATGTAAGTACCTGCCAGGGAAGGGAGGTGGAGAAAAATCAGGCAAGCAGGTGGAAAAGCTTGCAGACTCCACCCCTCATCCGGCTAGTCCCCCAGCTGGGCCTTTCCAATCCTGCCTCTGGCAAGACCCGCAGAGATATAAGTACCTGCCAGGGAAGGGAGGAGGAGAAAAATCAGGCAAGCAGCTGGAAAAGCTTGCAGACTCCACCCCTCAGCTGGGCCCTTCCAATCCTGCCTCTGACAAGCCCGGCATAGTTGTAAATACCTGCCAGGGTAGGGAGGAGAAGAACAATCAGGCAAGCTGGTGGACAAGCTTGCAGTCTCCACCCCTCAGCTGGGACCTTCCATTCCTGACTCAGGCAAACCCTGCAGAGGTGTAAGTACCTGCCAGGGAAGGGAGGAGGAGAACGATCAGGCATGCAGGTGGACAAGCTTGCAGACTCCACCCCTCAGCCGGGCCCTTCCAATCCTGCATCTGGCAAGCCCCGCAGAGATGTAAGTACCTGCCAGGGAAGGGAGGAGGAGAATAATTAGGCAAGCAGCTGGAAAAGCTTGCAGACTCCACCCCTCAGCTGGTCCCTTCCAATCCTGCCTCTGGCAAGCCCGGCATATTTGTAAGTACCTGCCAGGGAAGAGAGGAGTTGAACAATCAGGCAAGCAGGTGGACAAGCTTGCAGACTCCAACTATCAGCTGGGCCCTTCCAATCCTGCCTCTGGCAAGCCCCGCATAGTTGTAAGTACCTGCCAGGGAAGGGAGGAGGAGAAAAATCAGGCAAGCAGGTGGAAAATCTTGCAGACTGCACCCCTCTGTCGTCTAGTCTCCCAGCTGGGCCCTTCCGATACTGCCTATGGCAGGACCCGCAGAGATGAAAGCACCTGCCAGGGAAGGGAGGAGGAGAAAAATCAGGCAAGCAGGTGGAAAAACTTGCAGACTCAACACCTCAGCCGGCCAGCCCCCAGCTGGGCCCTTCCAATCCTGACTCTGGAAATTCCCGCATGGTTGTAAGTACCTGCCAGGAAAGGGAGGAGGAGAACAATCAGGCAGATAAAGTTGGAGACTACACCCCTCAGCTTGGCCCTTCCAATCCTGTCTCTGGCAAGCCCCGCAGAGATATTAGTTCCTGCCAGGGTAGGGAGGAGTAGAACAATCAGGCAAGCTGATGGACAAGCTTGCAGACTCCAACCCTCAGCCGGGACCTTCCAATCCTGTCTCTGGCAAACCCTGCAGAGGTGTAAGTACCTGCCAGGGAAGGAAGGAGGAGAACGATCAGGCAAGCAGGTGGACAAGCTTGCAGACTCCACCCCTCAGCCGGGCCCTTCCAATCCTGCCACTGGCAAGCCCCGCAGAGATGTAAGTACCTGCCAGGGAAGGGAGGAGAAAAATCAGGCAAGCAGCTGGAAAAGCTTGCAGACTCCACCCCTCAGCTGGGCCCTTCCAATCCTGCCTCTGGCAAGCCCGGCATATTTGTAAGTAACTGCCAGGGAAGAGAGGAGTTGAACAAACAGGCAAGCAGGTGGACAAGCTTGCAGACTCCACACCTCAGCTGGGCCCTTCCAATCCTGCCTCTGGCAAGCCCCGCATAGTTGTAAGTACCTGCCAGGGAAGGAAGAAGGAGAAAAATCAGGCAAGCAGGTGGAAAAACTTGCAGACTCGACACCTCAGCAGGCCAGTCCCCCAGCTCGGCCCTTCCAATACTGACTCTGGCAATTCCCGCAGGGTTGTAAGAACCTGCCAGGAAAGGGAGGAGAAGAACAATCAGGCCGATCAGGTTGGAGACTTCAACCCTCAGCTGGGCCCTTCCAATCCTGTCTCTGGCAAGACCCGCAGAGATATAAGTACCTGCCAGGAAAGGGAGGAGGAGAACGATCAGGCAAGAAGGTGGACAAGCTGGCAGACTCCACCCCTCAGCCGGGCCCTTCCAATCCTGCATCTGGCAAGCCCCGCAGAGATGTAAGTACCTGCCAGGGAAGGGAGGAGGAGAAAAATCAGGCAAGCAGCTGGAAAAGCTTGCAGACTCCACCCCTCAGCTGGGCCCTTCCAATCCTGCCTCTGGCAAGCCCGGCATAGTTGTAAGTACTTGCAAGGGAAGGGAAGAGGAGAACGATCAGGAAAGCAGGTGGACAAGCTTGCAGAATCCAACTGTCAGCTGGGCCCTTCCAATACTGCCTCTGGTAGGACCTGCAGAGATGTAAGTACCTGCCAGGGAAGGGAGGAGGAGAAAAATCAGGCAAGCAGTTGGAAAAGCTTGCAGACTCCACTCCTCAGCTGGGCCATTCCAATCCTGCCTCTGACAAGCCCGGCATAGTTGTAAATACCTGCCAGGGTAGGGAGGAGAAGAACAATCAGGCAAGCTGGTGGACAAGCTTGCAGACTCCACCCCTCAGCTGGGACCTTCCAATCCTGACTCAGGCAAACCCTGCAGAGGTGTAAGTACCTGCCAGGGAAGGGAGGAGGAGAACAATCAGGCAAGCAGGTGGACAAGCTTGCAGACTCCACCCCTCAGCCGGGCCCTTCCAATCCTGCATCTGGCAAGCCCCGCAGAGATGTAAGTACCTGCCAGGGAAGGGAGGAGGAGAATAATCAGGCAAGCAGCTGGAAAAGCTTGCAGACTCCACCCCTCAGCTGGTCCCTTCCAATCCTGCCTCTGGCAAGCCCGGCATATTTGTAAGTACCTGCCAGGGAAGAGAGGAGTTGAACAATCAGGCAAGCAGGTGGACAAGCTTGCAGACTCCAACTCTCAGCTGGGCCCTTCCAATCCTGCCTCTGGCAAACCCCGCAGAGTTGTAAGTACCTGCCAGGGAAGGGAGGAGGAGAAAAATCAGGCAAGCAGGTGGAAAAGCTTGCAGACTCCACCCCTCATCCGGCAAGTCTCCCAGCTGGGCCCTTCCAATGCTGCCTCTGGCAAGACGCGCAGAGATGTAAGTACCTGCCAGGGAAGGGAGGAGGAGAAAAATCAGGCAAGCAGGTGGAAAAGCTTGCAAACACCACCCCTCAGCTGGGCCCTTCCAATCCTGACTCTGGCAAACCCTGCAGAGGTGTAAGTACCTGCCAGGGAAGGGAGGAGGAGAACGATCAGGCAAGCAGGTGGACAAGCTTGCAGACTCCACCCCTCAGCTGGGACCTTCCAATCCTGCCTCTGGCAAGCCCTGCATATTTGTAAGTACCTGCCAGGGAAGAGAGGAAGTGAACAATCAGGCAAGCATGTGGACAAGCTTTCAGACTCCACCCCTCAGCCGGGCACTTCCAATCCTGCATCTGGCAAGCCCCGCAGAGATGTAAGTACCTGCCAGGGAAGGGAGGAGAAGAAAAATCAGGCAAGCAGCTGGAAAAGCTTGCAGACTCCACCCCTCAGCCGGGCCCTTCCAATCCTGCATCTGGCAAGCCCCGCAGAGATGTAAGTACCTGCCAGGGAAGGGAGGAGAAGAAAAATCAGGCAAGCAGGTGGACAAGCTTGCAGACTCCAACTCTCAGCTGGGCCCTTCCAATCCTGCTTCTGGCAAGCCCCGCATAGTTGTAAGTACCTGCCAGGGAAGGGAGGAGGAGATAAATCA
Organism: Tiliqua scincoides; assembly: GCF_035046505.1. Taxonomy (NCBI): domain Eukaryota; kingdom Metazoa; phylum Chordata; class Lepidosauria; order Squamata; family Scincidae; genus Tiliqua; species Tiliqua scincoides. Next base: position 220,541,034 of record NC_089823.1, read on the forward strand.
GGCAAGCAGGTGGAAAAGCTTGCATATTCCACCCCTCAGCTGGGCCCTACCAATCCTGCCTCTGGTAAGCCTGTCATAGTTGTAAGTACCTGCCAGGGTAGGGAGGAAAAGATCAATCAGGCAAGCTGGTGGACAAGCTTGCAGTCTCCACCCCTCAGCTGGCACATTCCAATCCTGCATCTGGCAAGCCCCGCAGAGATGTAAGTACCTGCCAGGGAAGGGAGGAGGAGAAAAATCAGGCAAGCATGTGGAAAAGCTTGCAGACTCCACCCCTCAGCTGGGCCCTTTCAGACCTGCCTCTGGCAAGCCCGGCATAGTTGTAACTACCTGCCAGTGAAGGGAGGAGGAGAAAAATCAGAAAAGCATGTAAAAAGGCTTGCAGACTCCACCTCTCAGCTGGGCCCTTCCAATCCTGCCTGTGGCAAGCCCCGCAGAGATGTAAGTACCTGCCAGGGAAGGGAGGAGGAGAAAAATCAGGCAAGCAACTGGAAAAGCTTGCAGACTCCACCGCTCACCTGGGCATTTCCAATCCTGCCTCTGGCAAGCCCGGCATATTTGTAAGTACCTGCCAGGGAAGAGAGGAGTTGAACAATCAGGCAAGCAGGTTGACAAGCTTGCAGACTCCAACTCTCAGCTGGGCCCTTCCAATCCTGCCTCTGGCAAGCCTGGCATAGTTGTAAGTACCTGCCAGGGAAGGGAGGAGGAGAAAAATCAGGCAAGATGGTGGATAAGCTTGCAGACTTCACCACTCAGCTGGGCAGTTCCAATACTGCCTCTTGCAAACCTGGCATAGTTGTAAGCACCTGCCAGGGAAGGGAGGAGGAGAACAATAAGGGAAGCAGGTGGATAAGCTTGCATACTGCACCCCTCAGTCGTCTAGTCCCCCAGCTGGGCCCTTCCAATACTGCCTATGGCAGGACCTGCAGAGATGAAAGTACCTGCCAGGGAAGGGAGGTGAAGAAAAATCAGGCAAGCAGGTGGAAAAACTTGCAGACTCAACACTTCAGCCGGCCAGTCCCCCAGCAGGGCCCTTCCAATCCTGACTCTGGCAATTCCCGCAGTGTTGTAAGTACCTGCCAGGGAAGGGAGGTGGAGAAAAATCAGGCAAGCAGGTGGAAAAGCTTGCAGACTGCACCCCTCTGTCATCTAGTCCCCAAGCTGGGACCTTCCGATACTGCCTATGGCAGGACCTGCAGAGATGAAAGTACCTGCCAGGGAAGGGAGGAGGAAAAATATCAGGCAAGCAGGTGGAAAAACTTGCAGACTCGACACCTCAGCCAGCCAGTCCCCCAGCTGGGCCCTTCCGATACCGCCTATGGCAATTCCCGCAGGGTTGTAAGTACCTGCCAGGGAAGGGAGGAGGTGAACCATCAGGCAGATAAGCTTGGAGACTACACTCCTCAGCTGGGCCCTTCCAATCCTGCCTCTGGCAAGCTCCGCAGAGATATAAGTACCTGCCAGGGTAGGGAGGAGTAGATCAATCAGGCAAGCTGATGGACAAGCTTGCAGACTCCACCCCTAAGCCGGGACCTTCCAATCCTGACTCTGGCAAACCCTACAGAGGTGTAAGTACCTGCCAGGGAAGGGAGGAGGAGAATGATCAGGCAAGCAGGTGGACAAGCTTGCAGACTCCACACCTCAGCCGGGCCCTTCCAATCCTGCCTCTGGCAAGACCTGCAGAGGTGTAAGTAACTGCCAGGGAAGGGAGGAGGAGAACGATCAGGCAAGCAGGAGGACAAGCTTGCAGACTCCACCCCTCAGCCGGGCCCTTCCAATCCTGCATCTAGCAAGCCCCGCAGAGATGTAAGTACCTGCCAGGGAAGGGAGGAGGAGAAAAATCAGGCAAGCAGCTGGAAAAGCTTGCAGACTCCACCCCTCAGCTGGGCCCTTCCAATCCTGCCTCTGGCAAGCCCGGCATATTTGTAAGTACCTGCCAGGGAAGAGAGGAGTTGAACAATCAGGCAAGCAGGTGGACAAGCTTGCAGACTCCAACTCTCAGCTGGGCCCTTCCAATCCTGCCTCTGGCAAGCCTCGCCTAGTTGTAACTACCTGCCAGGGAAGGGAGGAAGAGAAATATCAGGCAAGCAGGTGGAAAAGCTTGCAGACTGCACCCCTCAGTCGTCTAGTCCCCCAGCTGGGCCCTTCCGACACTGCCTATGGCAGGACCCGCAGAGATGAAAGTACCTGCCAGGGAAGGGAGGAGGAGAAAAATCAGGCAAGCTGGTGGAAAAACTTGTAGACTCGACACCTCAGCCGGCCATTCCCCCAGCTGGGCCCTTCCAATCCTGACTCTGGCAATTCCCGCAGGGTTGTAAGTACCTGCCAGGGAAGGGAGGAGGAGAAAAATCAGGCAAGCAGGTGGAAAAGCTTGCAGACTGCACCCCTCTGTCATCTAGTCCCCAAGCTGGGCCCTTTCGATACTGCCTATTGCAGGACCCGTAGAGATGAAAGTACCTGACAGGGAAGGGAGGAGGAAAAATATCAGGCAAGCAGGTGGAAAAACTTGCAGACTCGACACCTCAGCCGGCCAGTCCTCCAGCTGGGCCCTTCCGATACCGCCTATGGCAGGACCCGCAGAGATGAAAGTACCTTCCAGGGAAGGGAGAAGGGGAAAAATCAGGCAAGCGGTGGAAAAACTTGCAGACTCAATACCTAAGCCGGCTAGTCCCCCAGCTGGGCCCTTCCGATACTGCCTATGGCAGGACCCGCAGAGATGAAAGTACCTGCCAGGGAAGGGAGGAGGAGAAAAATCAGGCAAGCAGGTGGAAAAACTTGCAGACTCGACACCTCAGCCGGCCAGTCCCCCAGCTGGTCCCTTCCAATCCTGACTCTGGCTATTCCCGCAGGGTTGTAAGTACCTGCCAGGGAAGGGAGGAGGTGAACAATCAGGCAGATAAGCTTGGAGACTACACCCCTCAGCTGGGCACTTCCAATCCTGCCTCTGGCAAGCTCCGCAGAGATATAAGTACCTGCCAGGGTAGGGAGGAGTAGAACAATCAGGCAAGCTGATGGACAAGCTTGCAGACTCCACCCCTAAGCCGGGACCTTCCAATCCTGACTCTGGCAAACCCTACAGAGGTGTATGTACCTGCCAGGGAAGGGAGGAGGAGAATGATCAGGCAAGCAGGTGGACAAGCTTGCAGACTCCACACCTCAGCCGGGCCCTTCCAATCCTGCCTCTGGCAAGACCTGCAGAGATGTAAGTACCTGCCAGGGAAGGGAGGAGGTGAATGATCAGGCAAGCAGGTCGGCAATCTTGCAAACTCCAACTATCAGCCGGGCCCTTCCAATCCTGCCTCTGGAAAGACCCGCAGATATGTAAGTACCTGCCAGGGAATAGAGGGGGAGAACTATCAGGAAAGCAGTTGGACAAGCTTGCAGACTATACCCCTCAGCCGGGCCCTTCCAATCCTGCCTCTGGCAAGCCCCGCAGAGATGTAAGTACCTGCCAGGGAAGGGAGGAGGAGAAAAATCAGGCAAGATGGTGGATAAGCTTGCAGACTTCACCACTCAGCTGGGCAGTTCCAATACTGCCTCTTGCAAACCTGGCATAGTTGTAAGCACCTGCCAGGGAAGGGAGGAGGAGAACAATAAGGGAAGCAGGTGGATAAGCTTGCAGACTCCACCCCTCAGCCGGCTAGTCCCCCAGCTGGGCCCTTCCAATACTGCCTCTGGCAGGACCCGCAGAGATGTAAGTACCTGCCAGGCAAAGGAGGAGGAGAAAAATCAGGCAAGCAGGTGGAAAAGCTTGCAGACACCACCTCTCAGCTGGGACCTTCCAATCCTGACTCTGGCAAACCCTGCAGAGGTGTAAGTACCTTCCAGGGAAGGGAGGAGGAGAAAAATCAGGCAAGCAGCTGGAAAAGCTTGCAGACTCCACCCCTCAGCTGGGCCCTTCCAATCCTGCCTCTGGCAAGCCCGGCATATTTGTAAGTACCTGCCAGGGAAGAGAGGAGTTTAACAATCAGGCAAGCAGGTGGACAAGCTTGCAGACTCCAACTCTCCCCTTCCAATCCTGCCTGTGGCAAGCCCCGCATAGTACCTGCCAGGGAAAGGAGGAGGAGAAAAATCAGGCAAGCAGGTGGAAAAGATTGCAGACTGCACCCCTCAGTCATCTAGTCCCCCAGCTGGGCCCTTCCGACACTGCCTATGGCAGGACCCGCAGAGATGAAAGTACCTGCCAGGGAAGGGAGGAGGAGAAAAATCAGGCAAGCTGGTGGAAAAACTTGTAGACTCGACACCTCAGCCGGCCATTCCCCCAGCTGGGCCGTTCCAATCCTGACTCTGGCAATTCCCGCAGGGTTGTAAGTACCTGCCAGGGAAGGGAGGAGGAGAAAAATCAGGCAAGCAGGTGGAAAAGCTTGCAGACTGCACCCCTCTGTCATCTAGTCCCCAAGCTGGGCCCTTTCGATACTGCCTATTGCAGGACCCGCAGAGATGAAAGTACCTGACAGGGAAGGGAGGAGGAAAAATATCAGGCAAGCAGGTGGAAAAACTTGCAGACTCGACACCTCAGCCGGCCAGTCCTCCAGCTGGGCCCTTCCGATACCGCCTATGGCAGGACCCGCAGAGATGAAAGTACCTTCCAGGGAAGGGAGAAGGGGAAAAATCAGGCAAGCGGTGGAAAAACTTGCAGACTCAATACCTAAGCCGGCTAGTCCCCCAGCTGGGCCCTTCCGATTCTGCCTATGGCAGGACCCGCAGAGATGAAAGTACCTGCCAGGGAAGGGAGGAGGAGAAAAATCAGGCAAGCAGGTGGAAAAACTTGTAGACTCGACACCTCAGCCGGCCAGTCCCCCAGCTGGTCCCTTCCAATCCTGACTCTGGCTATTCCCGCAGGGTTGTAAGTACCTGCCAGGGAAGGGAGGAGGTGAACAATCAGGCAGATAAGCTTGGAGACTACACCCCTCAGCTGGGCACTTCCAATCCTGCCTCTGGCAAGCTCCGCAGAGATATAAGTACCTGCCAGGGTAGGGAGGAGTAGAACAATCAGGCAAGCTGATGGACAAGCTTGCAGACTCCACCCCTAATTCGGGACCTTCCAATCCTGACTCTGGCAAACCCTACAGAGGTGTATGTACCTGCCAGGGAAGGGAGGAGGAGAATGATCAGGCAAGCAGGTGGACAAGCTTGCAGACTCCACACCTCAGCCGGGCCCTTCCAATCCTGCCTCTGGCAAGACCTGCAGAGATGTAAGTACCTGCCAGGGAAGGGAGGAGGTGAATGATCAGGCAAGCAGGTCGGCAATCTTGCAGACTCCAACTATCAGCCGGGCCTTTCCAATCCTGCCTCTGGAAAGACCCGCAGATATGTAAGTACCTGCCAGGGAATAGAGGGGGAGAACTATCAGGAAAGCAGTTGGACAAGCTTGCAGACTCCACCCCTCAGCCGGGCCCTTCCAATCCTGCCTCTGGCAAGCCCCGCAGAGATGTAAGTACCTGCCAGGGAATGGAGGAGGAGAAAAATCAGGCAAGATGGTGGATAAGCTTGCAGACTTCACCACTCAGCTGGGCAGTTCCAATCCTGCCTCTTGCAAACCTGGCATAGTTGTAAGCACCTGCCAGGGAAGGGAGGAGGAGAACAATAAGGGAAGCAGGTGGATAAGCTTGCAGACTCCACCCCTCAGCCGGCTAGTCCCCCAGCTGGGCCCTTCCAATACTGCCTCTGGCAGGACCCGCAGAGATGTAAGTACCTGCCAGGCAAGGGAGGAGGAGAAAAATCAGGCAAGCAGGTGGAAAAGCTTGCAGACACCACCTCTCAGCTGGGACCTTCCAATCCTGACTCTGGCAAACCCTGCAGAGGTGTAAGTACCTTCCAGGGAAGGGAGGAGGAGAAAAATCAGGCAAGCAGCTGGAAAAGCTTGCAGACTCCACCCCTCAGCTGGGCCCTTCCAATCCTGCCTCTGGCAAGCCCGGCATATTTGTAAGTACCTGCCAGGGAAGAGAGGAGTTTAACAATCAGGCAAGCAGGTGGACAAGCTTGCAGACTCCAACTCTCCCCTTCCAATCCTGCCTGTGGCAAGCCCCGCATAGTACCTGCCAGGGAAGGGAGGAGGAGAAAAATCAGGCAAGCAGGTGGAAAAGATTGCAGACTGCACCCCTCAGTCATCTAGTCCCCCAGCTGGGCCTTTCCGATACTGCTTATGGCAGGACCTGCAGAGATGAAAGTACCTGCCAGGGAAGGGAGGAGGAAAAATATCAGGCAAGCAGGTGGAAAAACTTGCAGACTCGACACCTCAGCTGGACAGTCCCCCAGCTGGGCCCTTCCAATCCTGACTCTGGCAATTCCCGCAAGGTTGTAAGTACCAGCCAGGGAAGGTAGGAGGTGAACAATCAGGCAGATAAGCTTGGAGACTACACCCCTCAGCTGGGCCCTTAAAATCCTGTCTCTGGCAAGCCCCGCAGAGATATAAGTACCTGCCAGGGTAGGGAGGAGTAGAACAATCAGGCAAGCTGATGGACAAGCTTGCAGACTCCACCCCTAAGCCGGGACTTTCCAATCCTGACTCTGGCAAACCCTACAGAGGTGTAAGTACCTGCCAGGGAAGGGAGGAGGAGAATGATCAGGCAAGCAGGTGGACAAGCTTGCAGACTCCACACCTCAGCCGGGCCCTTCCAATCCTGCCTCTGGCAAGACCTGCAGTGATGTAAGTACCTGCCAGGGAAGGGAGGAGGTGAATGATCAGGCAAGCAGGTCGGAAAGCTGGCAGACCCCAACTATCAGCTGGGCCCTTCCAATCCTGCCTCTGGAAAGACCCGCAGATATGTAAGTACCTGCCAGGGAATAGAGGGGGAGAACTATCAGGAAAGCAGGTGGACAAGCTTGCAGACTCCACCCCTCAGCCGGGCCCTTCCAATCCTGCCTCTGGCAAGCCCCGCAGAGATGTAAGTACCTGCCAGGGAAGGGAGGAGGAGAAAAATCAGGCAAGATGGTGGATAAGCTTGCAGACTCCACCCCTAAGCCGGGACCTTCCAATCCTGACTCTGGCAAACCCTACAGAGGTGTAAGTACCTGCCAGGGAAGGGTGGAGGAGAATGATCAGGCAAGCAGGTGGACAAGCTTGCAGACTCCACACCTCAGCCGGGCCCTTCCAATCCTGCCTCTGGCAAGACCTGCAGTGATGTAAGTACCTGCCAGGGAAGGGAGGAGGTGAATGATCAGGCAAGCAGGTCGGCAAGCTTGCAGACCCCAACTATCAGCCGGGCCCTTCCAATCCTGCCTCTGGAAAGACCCGCAGATATGTAAGTACCTGCCAGGGAATAGAGGGGGAGAACTATCAGGAAAGCATGTGGACAAGCTTGCAGACTCCACCCCTCAGCCGGGCGCTTCCAATCCTGCCTCTGGCAAGCCCCGCAGAGATGTAAGTACCTGCCAGGGAAGGGAGGAGGAGAAAAATCAGGCAAGATGGTGGATAAGCTTGCAGACTTCACCCCTCAGCTGGGCACTTCCAATCCTGCCTCTTGCAAACCTGGCATAGTTGTAAGCACCTGCCAGGGAAGGGAGGAGGAGAACAATCAGGGATGCAGGTGGATAAGCTTGCAGACTCCACCCCTCAGCCGGCTAGTCCCCCAGCTGGGCCCTTCCAATACTGCCTCTGGCAGGACCCGCAGAGATGTAAGTACCTGCCAGGCAAGGGAGGAGGAGAAAAATCAGGCAAGCAGGTGGAAAAGCTTGCAGACACTACCCCTCAGCTGGGCCCTTCCAATCCTGCCTCTGGCAAGCCCGGCATAGTTGTAAGTACCTGCCAGGGAAGGGAGGAGGAGAACGATCAGGAAAGCAGGTGGACAATCTTGCAGAATCCAACTCTCAGCTGGGCCCTTCCAATACTGCCTCTGGCAGGACCTGCAGAGATGTAAGTACCTGCCAGGGAAGGGAGGAGGAGAAAAATCAGGCAAGCAGGTGGAAAAGCTTGCAGACTCCACCCCTCAGCTGGGCGCTTCCAATCCTGCCTCTGGCAAGCCCGGCATAGTTGTAAGTACCTGCCAGGTTAGGGCGGAGAAGAACAATCCGGTAAGCTGGTGGACAAGCTTGCAGACTCCACCCCTCAGCTGGAACCTTCCAATCCTGACTCTGGCAAACCCTGCAGAGGTGTAAGTACCTGCCAGGGAAGGGAGGAGGAGAACGATCAGGCAAGCAGGTGGACAAGCTTGCAGACTCCACCCCTCAGCTGGGACCTTCCAATCCTGACTCTGGCAAACCCTGCAGAGGTGTAAGTAACTGCCAGGGAAGGGAGGAGGAGAACGATCAGGCAAGCAGGTGGACAAGCTTGCAGACTCCACCCCTCAGCCGGGCCCTTCCAATCCTGCATCTGGCAAGCCCCGTAGAGATGTAAGTACCTGCCAGGGAAGGGAGGAGGAGAAAAATCGGGAAAGCAGCTGGAAAAGCTTGCAGACTCCACCCTTCAGCTGGGCCTTTCCAATCCTGCCTCTGACAAGCCCGGCATATTTGTAAGTACCTGCCAGGGAAGAGAGGAGTTGAACGCACGCAAGCAGGTGGACAAGCTTGCAGACTCCACCCCTCAGCCGGGCCCTTCCAATCCTGCCTCTGGCAAGCCTCGCATAGTTGTAAGTTCCTGCCAGGGAAGGGAGGAGGAGAAAAATCAGGCAAGCAGGTGGAAAAGCTTGCAGACTGCATCCCTTAGTCGTCTAGTCCCCCAGCTGGGCCCTTCCGATACTGCTTATGGCTGGACCCGCAGAGATGAAAGTACCTGCCAGGGAAGGGGGAGGAGAAAAATCAGGCAAGCAGGTGGAAAAACTTGCAGACTCGACACCTCAGCCGGCCAGTCCCCCAGCTGGGCCCTTCCAATACTGACTCTGGCAAGCCCCACAGAGATATAAGTACCTGCCAGGGAAGGGAGGAGGAGAACGATCAGGCAAGTAGGTGGACAAGCTTGCAGGCTCCACCCCTCAGCCGGGCCCTTCCAATCCTGCATCTGGCAAGCCCCGCATAGTTGTAAGTACCTGCCAGGGAAGGGAGGAGGAAAAAAATCAGGAAAGCAGGTGGACAAGCTTGCAGACTCCACCCCTCAGCCGGGCCCTTCCAATCCTGCCTCTGGAATGACCCGCAGATATGTAAGTACCTGCCAGGGAATAGAGGGGGAGAACTATCAGGAAAGCAGGTGGACAAGCTTGCAGACTGCACCCCTCAGCCGGGACCTTCCAATCCTTCCTCTGGCAAGCCCCGCAGAGATGTAAGTACCTGCCAGGGAATGGAGGAGGAGAAAAATCAGGCAAGATGGTGGAAAAGCTTGCAGACTTCACCCCTCAGCTGCGCCCTTCCAATCCTGCCTCTGGCAAACCCGGCAGAGATGTAAGTACCTGCCAGGGAAGGGAGGAGGAGAAAAATCAGGCAAGCAGGTGGAAAAGCTTGCAGACTCCACCCCTCATCCGGCTAGTCCCCCAGCTCGGCACTTCCAATCCTGGCTCTGGCAAGACCCGCAGAGATGTATGTACCTGCCAGGGTAAAGAGGGGGAGAACTATCAGGAAAGCAGGTGGACAGGCTTGCAGACTCCACCCCTCAGCCGGGCCCTTCCAATCCTGTCTCTGGCATGCCCCGCAGAGATGTAAGTACCTGCCAGGGAAGGGAGGAGGAGAAAAATCAGGCAAGATGGTGGAAAAGCTTGCAGACTTCACCCCTCAGCTGGGCCCTTCCAATCCTGTCTCTGGCAAACCCGGCAGAGATGTAAGTACCTGCCAGGGAAGGGAGGAGTAGAACAATCAGGCAAGCTGATGGACAAGCTTGCATACTCCACCCCTCAGCCGGGCCCATCCAATCCTGTCTCTGGCAAGCCCCGCAGAGATGTAAGTACCTGCCAGGGAAGGGAGGAGGAGAAAAATCAGGCAAGCAGGTGGAAAAACTTGCAGACTCGACACCTCAGCCGGCCAGTCCCCCAGCTGGGCCCTTCCAATCCTGACTCTGGCAAGCCCTGCGGAGATGTCGGTACCTGCCAGGGAAGGGAGGAGGAGAAAAATCAGGCAAGCAGGTGGGAAAAGCTTGCAGACTGCACCCCTCAGTCGTCTAGTCCCCCAGCTTTGCCCTTCCAATACTGCCTATAGCAGGACCCGCAGAGATGAAAGTACCTGCCAGAGAAGGGAGGAGGAGAAAAATCAGGCAAGCAGGTGGAAAAGCTTGCAGACAGGACCCCTCATTCGTCAAGTCCCCCAGCTGTGCCCGTCAGATACTGCCTAGTTGTAAGTACCTGCCAGGGTAGGGAGGAGAAGAACAATCAGGTAAGCTGGTGGACAAGCTTGCAGACTCCACCCCTCAGCTGGGACCTTCCAATCCTGACTCTGGCAAACCCTGCAGAGGTGTAAGTACCTGCCAGGGAAGGGAGGAGGAGAACGATCAGGCAAGCAGTTGGACAAGCTTGCAGACTCCACCCCTCAGCCGGGCCCTTCCAATCCTGCATCTGGCAAGCCCGGCATATTTGTAAGTACCATCCAGGGAAGGGAGGAGGAGAAAAATCAGGAAAGCAGATGGAAAAACTTGCAGACTCAGCACCTCAGCCGGCCAGTCCCCCAGCTGGGCCCTTCCAATCCTGATTCTGGCAATCCCCGCAGGGTTGTAAGTACCTGCCAGGGATGGGAGGAGGAGAACAATCAGGCGGATAAGCTTGGATACTACAACCCTCAGCTGGGCCCTTCCAATCCTGTCTCTGGCAATCCCCCCAGAGATATAAGTACCTGCCAGGGTAGGGAGGAGTAGAACAATCAGGCAAGCTGGTGGACAAGCTTGCAGACACCACCTCTCAGCTGGGACTTTCCAATTCTGACTCTGGCAAACCCTGCAGAGGTGTAAGTACCTGCCAGGGAAGGGAGGAGGAGAACAATCAGGCAAGCAGGTGGAAAAGCTTGCAGACTCCACCCCTCAGCTGGGCCCTTCCAATCCTGCCTCTGGCAAGCCCGGCATATTTGTAAGTACCTGCCAGGGAAGTGAGGAGGAGAACAATCAGGAAAGCAGGTGGACAAGCTTGCAGACTCCAACTCTCAGCTGGGCGCTTCCAATCCTGCCTCTGGCAAGCCCCGCATAGTTGTAAGTACCTACCAGGGAAGGGAGGAGGAGAAAAATCAGGCAAGCAGGTGGACAAGCTTGAAGACTCCACCCCTCAGCCGGGCCCTTTCAATCCTGCCTCTGGCAAGCCGCGCAGAGATGTAAGTACCTTGCCAGGGAAGGAAGGAGGAGAAAAATCAGGCAAGCATGTGGAAAAGCTTGCAGACTCCACCCCTAAGCTGGGCCCTTCCAATACTGCCTCTGGCAGGACCCGCAGAGATGTAAGTACCTGCCAGGGAATGAAGGAGGAGAAAAATCAGGCAAGCATGTGGAAAAGCTTGCAGACTCCACCCCTCAGCCGGCCAGTCCCCCAGCTGGGCGCTTCCAATCCTAACTCTGGCAAGCCACGCGGGGTTGTAAGTACCTGCCAGGAAATGGAGGAGGAGAACAATCAGGCAAACAGGTTGATAAGCTTGGAGACTCCACCTCTCAGCCCGTCCCTTCCAATACTGCCTGTGGCAAGCCCAGCATAGTTGTAAGTACCTGCCAGGGAAGGGAGGAGGATAAAAATCAGGCAAGCAGGTGGAAAAGCTTGCAGACTGCACCCCTCAGTCATCTATTCCCCACCCCTATAGCAGGACCCGCAGAGTCCAGACTTGACTCCACCCCTATAGCAGGAACCGCAGAGTCCAGACTTGACTCCACCCCTAAGCTGGGCCCTTCCAATACTGCCTATGGCAGGACCCGCAGAGATGAAAGTACCTGCCAAGGAAGGGAGGAGGAGAAAAATCGGGCAAGCAGGTGGAAAAACTTGCAGACTCAACACCTCAGTCGGCCAGTCCCCCCAGTTGGGCCCTTCCAATCCTGCCTCTGGCAAGCCCCGCAGAGAGAATGATCAGGCAAGCACGTGGGCAAGCTTGCAGACTCCAACCATCAGCCAGGCCCTTCTAATTCTGCCTCTGGCAAGCCCCGCAGTGATGTAAGTACCTGCCAGGGAAGGGAGGTGGAGAAAAATCACGCAAGCAGGTGGAAAAGCTTGCAGACTCCAACTCTCAGCAGGGCCCTTCCAATCCTGCCTCTGGCAAGCCCGGCATATTTGTAAGTACCAGCCAGGGAAGAGAGGAGGAGAACAATCAGGAAAGCAGGTGGACGAGCTTGCAGACTCCAACTCTCAGCTGGGCGCTTCCAATCCTGCCTCTGGCAAGCCCCGCATAGTTGTAAGTACCTGCCAGGGAAGGGAGGAGGAGAAAAATCAGGCAAGCAGGTGGACAAGCTTGCAGACTCCACCCCTAAGCTGGGCCCTTCCAATACTGCCTCTGGCAGGACCCGCAGAGATGTAAGTAGCTGCCAGGGAAGAGAGGATTAGAAAAATCAGGCAAGCAGGTGGAAAAGTTTGCAGACTCCACCCCTCAGAAGTCTAGTCCCCCAGCTGGGCCCTTCCACTACTGCCTATGGCAGGACCCGCAGAGATAAAAGTACCTGCCAGGGAAGGGAGAAGGAGAAAAATCAGGCAAGCAGGTGGAAAAACTTGCAGACTCAACACCTCAGCCGGCCAGTCCCCCAGCTGGGCCCTTCCAATCCTGATTCTGGCAATCCCCGCAGGGTTGTAAGTACCTGCCAGGGATGGGAGGAGGAGAACAATCAGGCGGATAAGCTTGGAGACTACAACCCTCAGCTGGGCCCTTCCAATCCTGTCTCTGGCAATCCCCGCAGAGATGTAAGTACGTGCCAGGGACGGGAGGAGGAGAACGATCAGGCAAGCAGGTGGGCACACTTGCAGACTCCAACCATCAGCCGGGCCCTTCCAATCCTGCCTCTGGACAGCCCCGCAGAGATGTAAGTACCTGCCAGGGAAGGGAGGAGGAGAACGATCAGGAAAGCAGGTGGACAAGCTTGCAGACTCCACCCCTCAGACGGGCCCATCCAATCCTGCCTCTGGGAAGCCCCGCAGAGTTGTAAGTACCTGCCAGGGAAGGGTGGAAGAGAACGATCAGGAAAGCAGGTGGACAAGCTTGCAGACTCCACCCCTCAGCCGGGACCTTCCAATCCTTCCTCTGGCAAGCCCCGCAGAGATGTAAGCACCTGCCAGGGAAGGGAGGCGGAGAACGATCAGGCAAGCAAGTGGGCAAGCTTGCAGACTCCAACCATCAGCCAGGCCCTTCCAATCCTGCCTCTGGCAAGCCCCGCAGAGATGTAAGTACCTGCCAGGGAAGGGAGGAAGAGAACAATCAGGAAAGCAGGTGGAAAAGTTTGCAGATTCCACCCCTCAGCCCTCACCCCTCACCCCTCACCCCTCACCCCTCACACCTCAGAAGTCTAGTCCCCCAGCTGGTCCCTTCCACTACTGCCTATGGCAGGACCCGCAGAGATAAAAGTACCTGCCAGGGAAGGGAGAAGGAGAAAAATCAGGCAAGCAGGTGGAAAAACTTGCAGACTCAACACCTCAGCCTGCCAGTCCCCCAGCTGGGCCCTTCCAATCCTGATTCTGACAATCCCCGCAGTGTTGTAAGCACCTGCCAGGAAAGGGAGGAGGAGAACAATCAGGCGGATAAGCTTGGAGACTACACCCCTCAGCTGGGCCCTTCCAATCCTACCTCTGTCAAGCCCCGCAGAGATGTAAGTACCTGCCAGGGTAGGGAGGAGTAGAACAATCAGGAAAGCAGGTGGACAAGCTTGCAGACTCCACCCCTCAGCCGGGCCCTTCCAATCCTGCCTCTGGCAAGCCCCGCAGAGATGTAAGTACCTGCCTGGGAAGGGAGGAGGAGAAAAATCAGGCAAGCAGGTGGAAAATCTTGCAGACTCCACCTATCAGCCGGCCAGTCCCCCAGCTGGGCCCTTCCAATCCTAACTCTGGCAAGCCCTGCAGGGTTGTAAGTGCCTTCCAGGAAAAGGGGGAGGAGAACAATCAGGCGGATAAGCTTGGAGACTACACCCCTCAGCTGGGCCCTTCCAATCCTACCTCTGGCAAGCCCCGCAGAGATGTAAGTACCTGCCAGGGTAGGGAGGAGTAGAACAATCAGGCAAGCAGGTTGACAAGCTTCCAGACTCCACCCCTCAGCCGGGCCCTTCCAATTCTGCCTCTGGCAAGACCCGCAGAGATGTAAGTACCTGCCAGGGAAGGGAGGAGGAGAACGACCAGGCAAGCAGGTTGGCAAGCTTGCAGACGCCAACCATCAGCCGGGCCCTTCCAATCCTGCCACTGGCAAGCCCCGCACAGATGTAAGTACCTGCCAGGGAATAGAGGGGGAGAACTATCAGGAAAGCAGGTGGAAAAGCTTGCAGACTCCACCCCTCAGCCGGGCCCTTCCAATCCTTCCTCTGGCAAGCCCCGCAGAGATGTAAGTACCTGCCCAGGAAGGGAGGAGGAGAAAAATCAGGCAAGATGGTGGAAAAGCTTGCAGGCTTCACCCCTCAGCTGCGCCCTTCCAATCCTGCCTCTGGCAAACCCGGCAGAGATGTAAGTACCTGCCAGGGAAGGGAGGAGGAGAAAAATCAGGCAAGCAGTTGGAAAAGCTTGCAGACTCCACCCCTCATCCGGCTAGTCCCCCAGCTGGGCACTTCCAATCCTGGCTCTGGCAAGTCCCGCAGAGATGTAAGTACCTGCCAGGGAAAAGAGGGGGAGAACTATCAGGAAAGCAGGTGGACAAGCTTGCAGACTCCACCCCTCAGCCGGGCCCTTCCAATCCTGTCTCTGGCATGCCCCGCAGAGATGTAAGTACCTGCCAGGGAAGGGAGGAGGAGAAAAATCAGGCAAGCAGCTGGAAAAGCTTGCAGACTCCACCCCTCATCCAGCTAGTCCCCCAGCTGGGCCTTTCCAATACTGCCTCTGGCAAGACCCGCAGAGATATAAGTACCTGCCAGGGAAGGGAGGAGGAGAAAAATCATGCAAGCAGCTGGAAAAGATTGCAGACTCCACCCCTCAGCTGGGCCCTTCCAATCCTGCCTCTGACAAGCCCGGCATAGTTGTAAGTACCTGCCAGGGTAGGGAGGAGAAGAACAATCAGGCAAGCTGGTGGACAAGCTTGCAGAGTCCACCCCTCAGCTGGGACCTTCCAATCCTGACTCTGGCAAACCCTGCAGAGGTGTAAGTACCTGCCAGGGAAGGGAGGAGGAGAAAAATCAGGCAAGCAGCTGGAAAAGCTTGCAGACTCCACCCCTCAGCTGGGCCCTTCCAATCCTGCCTCTGGCAAGCCCGGCATATTTGTAAGTACCTGCCAGGGAAGAGAGGAGTTGAACAATCAGGCAAGCAGGTGGACAAGCTTGCAGACTCCAACTCTCAGCTGGGCCCTTCCAATCCTGCCTCTGGCAAGCCACGCATAGTTGTAAGTACCTGCCAGGGAAGGGAGGAGGAGAAAAATCAGGCAAGCAGGTGGAAAAGCTTGCAGACTGCACCCCTCTGTCGTCTAGTCCCCCAGCTGGGCCCTTCCGATACTGCCTATGGCAGGACCCGCAGAGATGAAAGTACCTGCCAGGGAAGGGAGGAGGAGAAAAATCAGGCAAGCAGGTGGAAAAACTTGCTGACTCGACACCTCAGCCGGCCAGTCCCCCAGCTGGGCCCTTCCAATCCTGACTCTGGAAATTCCCGCAGGGTTGTAAGTACCTGCCAGGAAAGGGAGGAGGAGAACAATCAGGCAGATAAGGTTGGAGACTACACCCCTCAGCTTGGCCCTTCCAATCCTGTCTCTGGCAAGCCCCGCAGAGATATTAGTTCCTGCCAGGGTTGGGAGGAGTAGAACAATCAGGCAAGCTGATGGACAAGCTTGCAGACTCCAACCCTCAGCCGGGACTTTCCAATCCTGACTCTGGCAAACCCTGCAGAGGTGTAAGTACCTGCCAGGGAAGGGAGGAGGACAACGATCAGGCAAGCAGGTGGGAAAGCTTGCAGACTCCAACCATAAGCCGGGCCCTTCCAATCCTGCCTCTGGAAAGCCCCGCAGATATGTAAGTACCTGCCAGGGAAAGGAGGGGGAGAACTATCAGGAAAGCAGGTGGACAAGCTTGCAGTCTCCACCCCACAGCCGGGCCCTTCCAATCCTGACACTGGCTAGCCCAGCAGAGATGTAAGTACCTTCCAGGGAAGCGAGGAGGAGAAAAATCAGGCAAGATGGTGGAAAAGCTTGCAGACTTCACCCCTCAGCTGGGCCCTTCCAATCCTGCCTCTGGCAAACCTGGCAGACATGTAAGTACCTGCCAGGGAAGGGAGGTGGAGAAAAATCAGGCAAGCAGGTGGAAAAGCTTGCAGACTCCACCCCTTATCCGGCTAGTCCCCCAGCTGGGCCTTTCCAATACTGCCTCTGGCAAGACCCGCAGATATGTAAGTACCTGCCAGGGAAGGGAGGAGGAGAAAAATCAGGCAAGCTGGTGGAAAAGCTTGCAGACACCACCCCTCAGCTGGGCCCATCCAATCCTGCCTCTGGCAAGCCCGGCATAGTTGTAAGTACCTGCCAGGGAAGGGAGGAGGAGAAAAATCAGGCAAGCAGGTGGAAAAGCTTGCAGACTGCACCCCTCAGTCGTCTAGTCCCCCAGCTGGTCCCTTCCGATACTGCCTATGGCAGGACCCGCAGAGATGAAAGTACCTGCCAGGGAAGGGAGGAGGAGAAAAATCAGGCAAGCAGGTGGAAAAACTTGCAGACTCGACACCTCAGCCGGCCAGTCCCCCAGCTGGGCCCTTCCAATCCTGACTCTGGCAATTCCCGCAGGGTTGTAAGTACCTGCCAGGAAAGGGAGGAGGAGAACAATCAGGCAGATAAGGTTGGAGACTACACCCCTCAGCTTGGCCCTTCCAATCCTGTCTCTGGCAAGCCCCGCAGAGATATTAGTTCCTGCCAGGGTAGGGAGGAGTAGAACAATCAGGCAAGCTGATGGACAAGCTTGCAGACTCCAACCCTCAGCCGGGACCTTCCAATCCTGACTCTGGCAAACCCTACAGAGGTGTAAGTACCTGCCAGGGAAGGGAGGAGGAGAACGATCAGGCAAGCAGGTGGGAAAGCTTGCTGACTCCAACTATCTGCCGGGCCCTTCCAATGCTGCCTCTGGAAAGCCCCGCAGAGATGTAAGTACCTGCCAGGGAAGGGAGGAGGAGAACGATCAGGAAAGCAGGTGGACAAGCTTGCAGACTCCAACTCTCAGCTGGGCCCTTCCAATACTGCCTCTGGCAGGACCTGCAGATATGTAAGTACCTGCCAGGGAATGAAGGAGGAGAAAAATCAGGCAAGCATGTGGAAAAGCTTGCAGACTCCACCCCTCAGCTGGGCCCTTCCAATCCTGCCTCTGGCAAGCCCGGCATATTTGTAAGTACCTGCCAGGGAAGGGAGGAGGAGAAAAATCAGGCAAGCATGTAAAAAAGCTTGCAGACTCCACCTCTCAGCTGGGCCCTTCCAATCCTACCTCTGGCAAGCCCAGCATGGTTGTAAGTACCTGCCAGGGTAGGGAGGAGAAGAACAATCAGGCAGTCTGGTGGACAAGCTTGCAGACTCCACCCCTCAGCCTGGCCCTTCCAATCCTGCATCTGGCAAGCCCCGCAGAGATGTAAGTACCTGCCAGGGAAGGGAGGAGGAGAAAAATCAGGCAAGCAGCTGGAAAAGCTTGCAGACTCCACCCCTCTGCTGGGCACTTCCAATCCTGCCTCTGGCAAGCCCGGCATATTTGAAAGTACCTGCCAGGGAAGAGAGGAGTTGAACAATCAGGCAAGCAGGTGGACAAGCTTGCAGACTCCAACTCTCAGCTGGGCCCGTCCAATCCTGCCTCTGGCAAGCCCGGCATAGTTGTAAGTACCTGCCAGTGAAGGGAGGAGGAGAAAAATCAGGCAAGCAGGTGGAAAATCTTGCAGACTGCACCACTCAGTGGTCTAATCTCCCAGCTGGGACCTTCCGATACTGCCTATGGCAGGACCCGCAGCGATGAAAGTACCTGCCAGGGAAGGGAGGAGGAGTAAAATCAGGCAAGCAGGTGGAAAAACTTGCAGACTCGACACCTCAGCTGGCCAGTCCCCCATCTGGGCCCATCCAATCCTGACTCTGGCAATTCCCGCACGGTTGTAAGTACCTGCCAGGGAAGGGTGGAGGAGAACAATCAGGCAGATAAGCTTGGAGACTACACCCCTCAGCTGGGCGCTTCCAATCCTGTGTCTGGCAAGCCCCGCAGAGATATAAGTACCTGCCAAGGTAGGGAGGAGTAGAACAATCAGGCAAGCTGATGGACAAGCTTGCAGACTCCACCCCTCAGCCGGGACCTTCCAATCCTGCCTCTGGCAAACCCTGCAGAGGTGTAAGTACTTGCCAGGGAAGGGAGGAGGAGAATGATCAGGCAAGCAGGTGGACAAGCTTGCAGACTCCACACCACAGCTGGGCCCTTCCAATCCTGCCTCTGGCAAGCCCTGCAGAGATGTAAGTACCTGCCAGGGAAGGGAGGAGGTGAATGATCAGGCAAGCATGTCGGCAAGCTTGCAGACTCCAACTATAAGCCGGGACCTTCCAATCCTGCCTCTGGAAAGACCCGCAGATATGTAAGTACCTGCCAGGGAATAGAGGGTGAGAACTATCAGGAAAGCAGGTGGACAAGCTTGCAGACTCCACCCCTCAGCCGGGCCCTTCCAATCCTGCCTGTGGCAAGCCCCGCAGAGATGTAAGTACCAGCCAGGGAAGGGAGGAGGAGAAAAATCAGGCAAGCAGGTAGAAAAGCTTGCAGACTGCACCCCTCAGTCGTCTAGTCCCCCAGCTGGGACCTTCCGATACTGCCTATGGCAGGACCCGCAGAGATGAATGTACCTGCCAGGGATGGGAGGAGGAGAAAAATCAGGCAAGCAGGTGGAAAAACTTGCAGACTCGACACCTCAGCCGGCCAGTCCCCCAGCTGGGCCCATCCATTCCTGACTCTGGCAATTCCCGCAGGGTTGTAAGTACCTGCCAGGGAAGGGAGGAGGAGAACAATCAGGCAGATAAGCTTGGAGACTACACCCCTCAGCTGGGCCCATCCAATCCTGTTTCCCGCAAGCCCCGCAGAGATATAAGTACCTGCCATGGTAGGGAGGAGTAGAACAATCAGGCAAGCTGATGGACAAGCTTGCAGACTCCACCCCTCAGCCGGGACCTTCCAATGCTGACTCTGGCAAACCCTGCAGAGGTGTAAGTACCTGCCAGGGAAGGGAGGAGGAGAATGATCAGGCAAGCAGGTGGACAAGCTCGCAGACTCCACACCTCAGCTGGGCCCTTCCAATCCTGCCTCTGGCAAGCCCTGAAGTGATGTAAGTACCTGCCAGGGAAGGGAGGAGGTGAGTGATCAGGCAAGCAGGTCGGCAAGCTTGCAGACTCCAACTATCAGCCGGGCCCTTCCAATCCTGCCTCTGGAAAGACCCGCAGATATGTAAGTACCTGCCAGGGAATAGAGGAGGAGAACTATCAGGAAAGCAGGTGGACAAGCTTGCAGACTCCACCCCTCAGCCGGGCCCTTCCAATCCTTCCTCTGGCAAGCCCCGCAGAGATGTAAGTACCTGCCAGGAAAGGGAGGAGGAGAAAAATCAGGCAAGATGGTGGAAAAGCTTGCAGACTTCACCCCTCAGCTGGGCCCTTCCAATCCTGCCTCTGGCAAACCCGGCAGAGATGTAAGTACCTGCCAGGGAAGGGAGGAGGTGAAAAATCAGGCAAGCAGGTGGAAAAGCTTGCAGACTCCACCCCTCATCCGGCTAGTCCCCCAGCAGGGCACTTCCAATCCTGGCTCTGGCAAGACCCGCAGAGATGTAAGTACCTGCCAGGGAAAAGAGGGGGAGAACTATCAGGAAAGCAGGTGGACAAGCTTGCAGACTCCACCCCTCAGCCGGGCATGTCCAATCATCTCTCTGGCATGCCCCGCAGAGAGGTAAGTACCTGCCAGGGAAGGGAGGAGGAGAAAAATCAGGCAAGATGGTGGAAAAGCTTGCAGACTTCACCCCTCACCTGGGCCCTTCCAATCCTGTCTCTGGCAAACCCGGCAGATTTGTAAGTACCTGCCAGGGAAGGGAGGAGTTGAACAATCAGGCAAGCTGATGGACAAGCTTTCAGACTCCACACCTCCCCTGAGCCCTTCCAATCCTGCCTCTGGCAAGCCCTGCAGAGATGTAAGTACCTGCCAGGGAAGGAAGGAGGAGAACAATCAGGGATGCATGTGGACAATCTTGCAGACTCCAACTCTTAGCTGGGCCCTTCCAATCCTGCCTCTGGCAAGCCCGGCATAGTTGTAAGTACCTGCCAGGAAAGGGAGGAGGAGAACAATCAGGCAAGCTGGTGGACAAGCTTGCAGTCTCCACCCCTCAGCTGGGCCCTTCCAATCCTGTCTCTGACAAGCCACGCAGAGATATAATTACCTGCCAGGGAAGAGAGGAGTAGAAAAATCAGGCAAGCAGGTGCAAAAGCTTGCAGACTCCACCCCTCAGCCGGCTAGTCCCCCAGCTGGGATCTTCCAATACTGCCTCTGGCAGGACCCGCAGAGATGTAAGTACCTGCCAGGGAAGGGAGGAGGAGAAAAATCAGGCAAGCAGGTGGAAAAGCTTGCAGTCTCCACCCCTCAGCTGGGACCTTCCAATCCAGCCTCTGGCAAGTCCGGCATAGTTGTAAGTACCCGCCAGGGAAGGGAGGAGCAGAACAATCAGGGAAGCAGGTGGACAAGCTAGCAGACTCGATCTCTCAGCTGGACACATCCAATCCTGCCTCTGGCAAGTCTGGCATAGTTGTAAGTACCTGCCAGGGAAGGGAGGAGGAGAAAAATCAGGCAAGCAGGCGGACAAGTTTGCATACTCCACCGCTCAGCTGGGCCCTTCCAATCCTGTCTCTGGCAAGCCCTGCAGAGATATAAGTACCTGACAGGGAAGAGAGGAGGAGAAAAATCAGTCAAGCAGGTGGAAAAGCTTGCAGACTCCACCCCTCATCCGGCTCGTCCCCCAGCTGGGCCCTTCCAATACTACCTCTGGCAAGACCCGCAGAGATGTAAGTACCTGCCAGGGAAGGGAGGAGGAGAAAAATCAGGCAAGCAGGTGGAAAAGTTGCAGACACCACCCCACAGCTGGGCCCTTCCAATCCTGCCTTTGGCAAGCCCGGCATAGTTGTAAGTACCTGCCAGGGAAGGGAGGAGGAGAATGATCAGGGAAGCAGGTGGACAAGCTAGCAGGCTCGAACTCTCAGCTGGGCCCTTCCAATCCTGCCTCTGGCAAGCCCGGCATAGTTGTAAGTACCTACCCGGGTAGGGAGGAGAGGAACAATCAGGCAAGCTGGTGGACAAGCTTGCAGACTCCACCCCTCAGCTGGGAACTTCCAATCCTGACTCTGGCAAACCCTGCAGTGGTGTAAGTACCTGCCAGGGAAGGGAGGAGGAGAACGATCAGGCAAGCAGTTGGACAAGCTTGCAGACTCCACCCCTCAGACGGGCCCTTCCAATCCTGCATCTGGCAAGCCCCGCAGAGATGTAAGTACCTGCCAGGGAAGGGAGGAGGAGAAAAATCAGGCAAGGAGCTGGAAAAGCTTGCAGACTCCACCCCTCAGCTGGGCCCTTACAATCCTGCCTCTGGCAAGCCGGGCATATTTGTAAGTACCTGCCAGGGAAGAGAGGAATTGAACAATCAGGCAAGCAGGTGGACAAGCTTGCAGATTCCAACTCTCAGCTGGGCCCTTCCAATCCTGACTCTGGCAAGCCCCGCATAGTTGTAAGTACCTGCCAGGGAAGGGAGGAGGAGAAAAATCAGGCAAGCAGGTGGAAAAGCTTGCAGACTGCACCCCTCAGTCTTCTAGTTCCCCAGCTGGGCCCTTCAAATGCTGACTATGGAAATCCCCGCAGGGTTTTAAGTACCTGCCAGGGAAGGGAGGAGGAGAACAATCATGCGGATAAGCTTGGAGAATACACCCCTCAGCTGGGCCCTTCCAATCCTGCCTCTGGCAAGCCCGGCATATTTGTAAGTACCTGCCAGGGAAGAGAGGAATTGAACAATCAGGCAAGCATGTGGACAAGCTTGCAGACTCCACCCTTCAGCCGGGCCCTTCCAATCCTGCATCTGGCAAGCCCCGCAGAGATATAAGTACCTGCCAGGGAAGGGAGGAGAAGAAAAATCAGGCAAGCAGCTGGAAAAGCTTGCAGACTCCACCCCTCAGCCGGGCCCTTCCAATCCTGCCTCTGGCAAGCCCTGCATATTTGTAAGCACCTGCCAGGGAAGGGAGGAGGAGAAAAATCAGGCAAGCAGGTGGACAAGCTTGCAGACTCCAACTCTCAGCTGGGCCCTTCCAGTCCTGCTTCTGGCAAGCCCCGCATAGTTGTAAGTACCTGCCATGTAAGGGAGGAGGAGAAAAATCAGGCAAGCAGGTGGAAAAGCTTGCAGACTCCACCCCTCAGCTGGGCCCTACCAATCCTGCCTCTGGCAAGCCCGTCATAGTTGTAAGTACCTGCCAGGGTAGGGAGGAAAAGAACAATCATGCAAGCTGGTGGACAAGCTTGCAGACTCCACCCCTCAGCTGGGACAATCCAATCCTGACTCTGGCAAACCCTGCAGAGGTGTAATTACCTGCCAGGGAAGGGAGGAGGAGAACGATAAGGCAAGCAGGTGGACAAGCTTGCAGACTCCACCCCTCAGCCGGGCCCTTCCAATCCTGCATCTGGCAAGCCCCGCAGAGTTGTAAGTACCTGCCAGGGAATGGAGGAGGAGAAAAATCAGGCAAGCAAGTGGAAAAGCTTGCAGACTCCACCCCTCAGCTGGGCCCTTTCAGTCCTCCCTCTGGCAAGCCCGGCATAGTTGTAACTACCTGCCAGTGAAGGGAGGAGAAGAAAAATCAGGAAAGCATGTAAAAAGGCTTGCAGACTCCACCTCTCAGCTGGGCCCTTCCAATCCTGCCTGTGGCAAGCCCCGCAGAGATGTAAGTACCTGCCAGGGAAGGGAGGAGGAGAAAAATCAGGCAAGCAGCTGGAAAAGCTTGCAGACTCCACCGCACACCTGGGCCTTTCCAATCCTGCCTCTGGCAAGCCCGGCATATTTGTAAGTACCTGCCAGGGAAGACAGGAGTTGAACAATCAGGCAAGCAGGTTGACAAGCTTGCAGACTCCAACTCTCTGCTGGGCCCTTCCAATCCTGCCTCTGGCAAGCCCGGCAGAGATGTAAGTACCTGCCAGGGAAGGGTAGAGGAGAACAATCTGGCAGATAAGCTTGGAGACTACACCCCTCAGCTGGGCCCTTCCAATCCTGTCTCTGGCAAGCCCCGCAGAGATGTAAGTACCTGCCAGGGTTGGGAGGAGTAGAACAATCAGGCAAGCTGATGGACAAGCTTTCAGACTCCACCCCTCAGCCGGGCCCTTCCAATCCTGCCTCTGGCAAGACCTGCAGAGATGTAAGTACCTTCCAGGGAATGGAGGAGGAGAAAAATCAGGCAAGCAGCTGGAAAAGCTTGCAGACTCCACCCCTCAGCTGGGCCCTTCCAATCCTGCCTTTGGCAAGCCCGGCATATTTGTAAGTACCTGCCAGGGAAGGGAGGAGGAGAAAAATCAGGCAAGCAGGTGGAAAAACTTGCAGACTCGACACCTCAGCTGGCCAGTCCCCCAGCTGGGCCCTTCCAATACTGCCTCTGGCAAACCCGGCAGAGATGTAAGTACCTGCCAGGGAAGGGAGGAGGAGAAAAATCAGGCTAGCAGGTGGAAAAGCTTGCATACTGCACCCCTCAGTCGTCTAGTCCCCCAGCTGGGCCCTTCCAATACTGCCTATGGCAGGACCGCAGAGATGAAAGTACCTGCCAGGGAAGGGAGGTGGAGAAAAATCAGGCAAGCAGGTGGAAAAACTTGCAGACTCAACACCTCAGCCGGCCAGTCCCCCAGCTGGGCCCTTCCAATCCCGCCTCTGGCAAGCCCTGCAGAGATGTAAGTGCCTGCCAGGGAAGGGTGGAAGAGAAAAATCAGCAAAGCAGGTGGACAAGCTTGCAGACTCAACCACTCAGCCGGGCCCTTCAAATCCTGCTTCTGGCAAGCCCCGCAGAGATGTACGTACCTGCCAGGGAAGGGAGGAGGAGAACATTCTGGTAAGCAGGTGGGCAAGCTTGCAGACTCCAACCATCAGCCAGGCCCTTCCAATCCTGCCTCTGGCAAGCCCCGCAGAGTTGTAAGTATCAGCCAGGGAAGGGAGGAGGAGAAAAATCAGGCAAGCAGGTGGAAAAGTTTGCAGACTCCACCGCTCAGACGGCTAGTCCCCCAGCTGGGCCCTTCCAATCCTGACTCTGGCAAGACCAGCAGAGATGTACTTACCTGCCAGGGAAGGGACGAGTAGAACAATCAGGGGGATAAGCTAGGAGACTACACCCCTCAGCTGGGCCCTTTCAATCCTGCCTCTGGCAAACCCGGCATAGTTGTAAGTACCTGCCAGGGAAGGGAGGAGGAGAACAATCAGGGAAGCAGGTGGACAAGCTTGCAGACTCCAACTCTCAGATGGGCCCTTCCAATCCTGCCTCTGGCAAGCCCGGCATAATTGTAAGTACCTGCCAGGGAAGCGAGGAAGAGAACGATCAGGAAAGCAGGTGGACAAGCTTGCAGACTCCAACCCTCAGACGGTCCCTTCCAATCCTGCTTCCTGCAAGCCTCGCAGAGATGTAAGTACCTGCCAGGGAAGGGAGGAGGAGAACGATCTGGCAAGCAGGTGGGCACTCTTGCAGACTCCATCCATTAGCCGTGCTCTTCTAATCCTACCTCTGGCAAGCCCTGCAGAGATGTAAGTACCTACCAGGGAAGGGAGGAGGAGAACGAACAGGCAAGCAGTTGGGCACTCTTGCAGACTCCAACCATCAGCCGGGCCCTTCCAATCCTGCCTCTGGCAAGCCCTGCAGAGATGTAGGTACCTGCCAGGGAAGGGAGGAGGAGAAAAATCAGGCAAGCAGGTGGGAAAAGCTTGCAGACTGCACCCCTCAGTCGTCTAGTCCCCCAGCTTTGCCCTTCCAATACTGCCTATGACAGGACCGGCAGAGATGAAAGTACCTGCCAGGGAAGGGAGGAGGAGAAAAATCAGGCAAGCAGGTGGAAAAGCTTGCAGACTGCACCCCTCAGTCGTCAAGTCCCTCAGCTGTGCCCTTCAGATACTGACTAGTTGTAAGTACCTGCCATGGTAGGGAGGAGAAGAACAATCAGGCAAGCTGGTGGACAAGCTTGCAGACTCCACCCCTCAGCTGGGACCTTCCAATCCTGACTCTGGCAAACCCTGCAGAGCTGTAAGTACCTGCCAGGGAAGGGAGGAGGAGAACGATCAGGCAAGCAGTTGGACAAGCTTGCAGACTCCACCCCTCAGCCAGGCCCTTCCAATCCTGCATCTGGCAAGCCCCGTAGAGATGTATGTACCTGCCAGGGAAGGGAGGAGGAGAAAAATCAGGCAAGTAGCTGGAAAAGCTTGCAGACTCGACCCCTCAGCTGGGCCCTTCCAATCCTGCCTCTGGCAAGCCCGGCATATTTGTAAGTACCTGCCAGGGAAGAGAGGAGTTGAACAATCAGGCAAGCAGGTGGACAAGCTTGCAGACTCCAACTCTCAGCTGGGCCCTTCCAATCCTGCCTCTGGCAAGCCTCGCATAGTTGTAAGTACCTGCCAGGGAAGGGAGGAAGAGAAAAATCAGGCAAGCAGGTGGAAAAGCTTGCAGACTGCACCCCTCAGTCGTCTAGTCCCCCAGCTGGGCCCTTCCGATACTGCCTATGGCAGGACCCGCAGAGATGAACGTACCTGCCAGGGAAGGGAGGAGGAGAAAAATCAGGCAAGCAGGTGGAAAAACTTGCAGACTCGACACCTCAGCCGGCCAGTCCCCCAGCTGGGCCCTTCCAATCCTGACTCTGGCAATTCCCGCAGGGTTGTAAGTACCTGCCAGGAAAGGGAGGAGGAGAACAATCAGGCAGATAAGGTTGGAGACTACAACCCTCAGCTGGGCCCTTCCAATCCTGTCTCTGGCAAGCCCCGCAGAGATATAAGTACCTGCCAGGGTAGGGAGGAGTAGAACAATCAGGCAAGCTGGTGGACAAGCTTGCATACTCCACCTATCAGCCGGGACCGTCCAATTCTGACTCTGGCAAACCCTGCGGAGGTGTAAGAACCTGCCAGGGAAGGGAGGAGAAGAACGATCAGGCAAGCAGGTGGAAAAGCTTGCAGAATCCACACCTAAGTTGGGCCCTTCCAATCCTGCCTCTGGTAAGCCCTACAGAGATGTAAGTACCTGCCAGGGAAGGGAGGAGGAGAACGATCAGGAAAGAAGGTGGACAAGCTTGCAGACTCCAACTCTCAGCTGGGCCCTTCCAATACTGCCTCTGGCAGGACCTGCAGATATGTAAGTACCTGCCAGGGAAGGGAGTTGGAGAACGATCAGGAAAGCAGGTGGAAAAGCTTGCAGACTCCACCCCTCAGCTGGGCCCTTCCAATCCTGCCTCTGGCAAGCCCGGCATAGTTGTAAGTACCTGCCAGGAAAGGGAGGAGGAGAAAAATCAGGAAAGCAGGTGGACAAGCTTGCAGTCTCCAACTCTCAGCTGGGCCCTTCCAATACTGCCTCTGGCAGGACCTGCAGATATGTTTGTACCTGCCAGGGAAGGGAGGAGGAGAAAAATCAGGCAAGCATGTGGAAAAGCTTGCAGACTCCACCCCTCAGCTGGGCCCTTCCAATCCTACCTCTGGCAAGCCCTGCATATTTGTAAGTGCCTGCCAGGTAAGGGAGGATGAGAAAAATCAGGCAAGCATGTAAAAGAGCTAGCAGACTCCACCTCTCAGCTGGGCCCTTCCAATCCTGCCTCTGGCAAGCCCCGCAGAGATGTAAGTACCTGCCAGGGAAGGGAGTTGGAGAAAAATCAGGCAAGCAGCTGGAAAAGCTTGCAGACTCCACCGCTCAGCTGGACCCTTCCAATCCTGCCTCTGGCAAGCCCGGCATATTTTTAAGTACCTGCCAGGGAAGAGAGGAGTTGAAAAATCAGGCAAGCAGGTGGACAAGCTTGCAGACTCCAACTCTCTGCTGGGCCCTTCCAATCCTACCTCTGGCAAGCCCCGCATAGTTGTAAGTACCTGCCAGGGAAGGGAGGAGGAGAAAAATCAGGCAAGCAGGTGGAAAAACTTGCAGACTCGACACCTCAGCCGGCCAGTCCCCCAGCTGGGCCCATCCAATCCTGACTCTGGAAATTCCTGCAGGGTTGTAAGTACCTGCCAGGAAAGGAAGGAGGAGAACAATCAGGCAGATAAGGTTGGAGACTACACCCCTCAGCTTGGCCCTTCCAATCCTGTCTCTGGCAAGCCCCGCAGAGATATTAGTTCCTGCCAGGGTAGGGAGGAGTAGAACAATCAGGCAAGCTGATGGACAAGCTTGCAGCCTCCAACCCTCAGCCGAGACCTTCCAATCCTGACTCTGGCAAACCCTGCAGTGGTGTAAGTACCTGCCAGGGAAGGGAGGAGGAGAACGATCAGGCAAGCAGGTGGGAAAGCTTGCAGACTCCAACCATAAGCCGGGCCCTTCCAATCCTGCCACTGGAAAGCCCCTCAGATATGCCTCTGTCAAGCCCGGCATATTTGTAAGTACCTGCCAGGGAAGAGAGGAATTGAACAATCAGGCAAGCATGTCGTCAAGCTTGCAGACTCCAACTATAAGCCGGGCCCTTCCAATCCTGCCTCTGGAAAGACTCGCAGATATGTAAGTACCTGCCAGGGAATAGAGTGGGAGAACTATCAGGCAAGCAGGTGGAAAAGCTTGCAGACTCCACCCCTCAGCTGGGCCCTTCTAATCCTGCCTCTGGAAAGCCCAGCATATTTGTAAGTACCTGCCAGGGAAGAGAGGAGTTGAACAATCAGGCAAGCAGGTGGACAAGCTTGCAGACTCCAACTCTCAGCTGGGCCCTTCCAATCCTGCCTCTGGCAAGCCCCGCATAGTTGTAAGTACCTGCCAGGGAAGGGAGGAGGAGAAAAATCAGGCAAGCAGGTAGAAAAGCTTGCAGACTGCACCCCTCAGTCGTCTAGTCCCCCAGCTGGGACCTTCCGATACTGCTATGGCAGGACCCGCAGAGATGAAAGTACCTGCCAGGGAAGGGAGGAGGAGAAAAATCAGGCAAGCAGGTGGAAAAACTTGCAGACTCGACACCTCAGCCAGCCAGTCCCCCAGCTGGGCCCATCCATTCCTGACTCTGGCAATTCCCGCAGGGTTGTAAGTACCTTCCAGGGAAGGGAGGAGGAGAACAATCAGGTAGATAAGCTTGGAGACTACACCCCTCAGCTGGGCCCATCCAATCCTGTGTCCGGCAAGCCCCGCAGAGATATAAGTACCTGCCAGGGTAGGGAGGAGCAGAACAATCAGGCAAGCTGATGGACAAGCTTGCAGACTCCACCCCTCAGCCGGGACCTTCCAATCCTGACTCTGGCAAACCCTGCAGAGGTGTAAGTCCTGCCAGGGAAGGGAGGAGGAGAATGATCAGGCAAGCAGGTGGACAAGCTCGCAGACTCCACACCTCAGCTGGGCCCTTCCAATCCTGCCTCTGGCAAGCCCTGCAGTGATGTAAGTACCTGCCAGGGAAGGGAGGAGGTGAATGATCAGGCAAGCAGGTCGGCAAGCTTGCAGACTCCAACTATCAGCCGAGCCCTTCCAATCCTGCCTCTCGAAAGACCCGCAGATATGTAAGTACCTGCCAGGGAATAGAGGGGGAGAACTATCAGGAAAGCAGGTGGACAAGCTTGCAGTCTCCACCCCTCAGCCGGGCCCTTCCAATCCTTCCTCTGGCAAGCCCCGCAGAGATGTAAGTACCTGCCAGGGAAGGGAGGAGGAGAAAAATCAGGCAAGATGGTGGAAAAGCTTGCAGACTTCACCCCTCAGCTGGGCCCTTCCAATCCTGTCTCTGGCAAACCCGGCAGAGATGTAAGTACCTGCCAGGGAAGGGAGGAGTTGAACAATCAGGCAAGCTGATGGACAAGCTTTCAGACTCCACACCTCAGCTGGGCCCTTCCAATCCTGCCTCTGGAAAGCCCTGCAGAGATGTAAGTACCTGCCAGGGAAGGAAGGAGGAGAACAATCAGGGATGCAGGTGGACAATCTTGCAGACTCCAACTCTTAGCTGGGCCCTTCCAATCCTGCCTCTGGCAAGCCCGGCATAGTTGTAAGTACCTGCCAGGAAAGGGAGGAGGAGAAAAATCAGGAAAGCAGGTGGAAAAGCTTGCAGTCTCCACCCCTCAGCTGGGCCCTTCCAATCCTGTCTCTGACAAGCCACGCAGAGATATAATTACCTGCCAGGGAAGGGAGGAGTAGAAAAATCAGGCAAGCAGGTGCAAAAGCTAGCAGACTCCACCCCTCAGCCGGCTAGTCCCCCAGCTGGGATCTTCCAATACTGCCTCTGGCAGGACCCGCAGAGATGTAAGTACCTGCCAGGGAAGGGAGGAGGAGAAAAATCAGGCAAGCAGGTGGAAAAGCTTGCAGTCTCCACCACTCAGCTGGGCCCTTCCAATCCAGCCTCTGGAAAGTCCGGCATAGTTGTAAGTACCTGCCAGGGAAGGGAGGAGCAGAACAATCAGGGAAGCAGGTGAACAAGCTAGCAGACTCGAACTCTCAGCTGGACACTTCCAATCCTGCCTCTGGCAAGTCTGGCATAGTTGTAAGTACCTGCCAGGGAAGGGAGGAAGAGAAAAATCAAGCAAGCAGGCGGACAAGTTTGCAGACTCCACCCCTCAGCTGGGCCCATCCAATCCTGTCTCTGGAAGCCCTGCAGAGATATAAGTACCTGACAGGGAAGGGAGGAGGCGAAAAATCAGGCAAGCAGCTGGAAAAGCTTGCAGACTCCACCCTTCATCCGGCTCGTCCCCCAGCTGGGCCCTTCCAATAATGCCTCTGGCAAGACCCGCAGAGATGTAAGTACCTGCCAGGGAAGGGAGGAGGAGAAAAATCAGGCAAGCAGGTGGAAAAGTTGCAGACACCACCCCACAGCTGGGCCCTTCCAATCCTGCCTCTCACAAGCCCGGCATAGTTGTAAGTACCTGCCAGGGAAGGGAGGAGGAGAACGATCAGGGAAGCAGGTGGACAAGCTAGCAGACTCGAACTCTCAGCTGGGCCCTTCCAATCCTGCCTCTGGCAAGCCCGGCGTAGTTGTAAGTACCTGCCCGGGTAGGGAGGAGAGGAACAATCAGGCAAGCTGGTGGACAAGCTTGCAGACTCCACACCTCAGCTGGGACCTTCCAATCCTGACTCTGGCAAACCCTGCAGAGGTGTAAGTACCTGCCAGGGAAGGGAGGAGGAGAACGATCAGGCAAGCAGGTGGACAAGCTTGCAGACTCCACCCCTCAGCCGGGCCCTTCCAATCCTGCATCTGGCAAGCCCCGCAGAGATGTAAGTACCTGCCAGGGAAGGGAGGAGGAGAAAAATCAGGCAAGGAGCTGGAAAAGCTTGCAGACTCCACCCCTCAGCTGGGCCCTTCCAATCCTGCCTCTGGCAAGCCCGGCATATTTGTAAGTACCTGCCAGGGAAGAGAGGAATTGAACAATCAGGCAAGCAGGTGGACAAGCTTGCAGACTCCAACTCTCAGCTGGGCCCTTCCAATCCTGACTCTGGCAAGCCCCGCATAGTTGTAAGTACCTGCCAGGGAAGGGAGGAGGAGAAAAATCAGGCAAGCAGGTGGAAAAGCTTGCAGACTGCACCCCTCAGTCGTCTAGTCCCCCAGCTGGGCCCTTCAAATGCTGACTCTGAAAATCCCCGCAGGGTTGTAAGTACCTGCCAGGGAAGGGAGGAGTAGAACAATCATGCGGATAAGCTTGGTGTATACACCCCTCAGCTGGGCCCTTCCAATCCTGCCTCTGTCAAGCCCGGCATATTTGTAAGTACCTGCCAGGGAAGAGAGGAATTGAACAATCAGGCAAGCATGTGGACAAGCTTGCAGACTCCACCCCTCAGCTGGGCCCTTCCAATCCTGCATCTGGCAAGCCCCGCAGAGATGTAAGTACCTGCCAGGGAAGGGAGGAGAAGAAAAATCAGGCAAGCAGCTGGAAAAGCTTGCAGACTCCACCCCTCAGCCGGGCCCTTCTAATCCTGCCTCTGGCAAGCCCTGCATATTTGTAAGTACCTGCCAGGGAAGGGAGGAGGAGAAAAATCAGGCAAGCAGGTGGACAAGCTTGCAGACTCCAACTCTCAGCTGGACCCTTCCAATCCTGCTTCTGGCAAGCCCCGCATAGTTGTAAGTACCTGCCAGGGAAGGGAGGAGGAGAAAAATCAGGCAAGCAGGTGGACAAGCTTGCAGACTCCACCCCTCAGCTGGGCCCTACCAATCCTGCCTCTGGTAAGCCCGTCATAGTTGTAAGTACCTGCCAGGGTAGGGAGGAGGAGAACAATCAGGCAAGCTGGTGGACAAGCTTGCAGTCTCCACCCCTCAGCTGGCACATTCCAATCCTGACTCTGGCAAACCCTGCAGAGGTGTAATTACCTGCCAGGGAAGGGAGGAGGAGAACGATAAGGCAAGCAGGTGGACAAGCTTGCAGACTCCACCCCTCAGCCGGGCCCTTCCAATCCTGCATCTGGCAAGCCCCGCAGAGATGTAAGTACCTGCCAGGGAAGGGAGGAGGAGAAAAATCAGGCAAGCATGTGGAAAAGCTTGCAGAATCCACCCCTCAGCTGGGCCCTTTCAGACCTGCCTCTGGCAAGCCCGGCATAGTTGTAACTACCTGCCAGTGAAGGGAGGAGGAGAAAAATCAGGAAAGCATGTAAAAAGGCTTGCAGACTCCACCTCTCAGCTGGGCCCTTCCAATCCTGCCTGTGGCACGCCCCGCAGAGATGTAAGTACCTGCCAGGGAAGGGAGGAGGAGAAAAATCAGGCAAGCAGCTGGAAAAGCTTGCAGACTCCACCGCTCACCTGGGCATTTCCAATCCTGCCTCTGGCAAGCCCGGCATATTTGTAAGTACCTGCCAGGGAAGAGAGGAGTTGAACAATCAGGCAAGCAGGTTGATAAGCTTGCAGACTCCAACTCTCAGCTGGGCCCTTCCAATCCTGCCTCTGGCAAGCCCTGCAGAGATGTAAGTACCTGCCAGGGAAGGGTAGAGGAGAACAATCTGGCAGATAAGCTTGGAGACTACACCCCTCAGCTGGGCCCTTCCAATCCTGTCTCGGGCAAGCCCCGCAGAGATGTAAGTACCTGCCAGGGTTGGGAGGAGTAGAACAATCAGGCAAGCTGATGGACAAGCTTTCAGACTCCACCCCTCAGCCGGGCCCTTCCAATCCTGCCTCTGGCAAGACCTGCAGAGATGTAAGTACCTTCCAGGGAATGGAGGAGGAGAAAAATCAGGCAAGCAGCTGGAAAAGCTTGCAGACTCCACCCCTCAGCTGGGCCCTTCCAATCCTGCCTTTGGCAAGCCCGGCATATTTGTAAGTACCTGCCAGGGAAGGGAGGAGGAGAAAAATCAGGCAAGCAGGTGGAAAAACTTGCAGACTCGACACCTCAGCTGGCCAGTCCCCCAGCTGGGCCCTTCCAATACTGCCTCTGGCAAACCCGGCAGAGATGT
Organism: Tiliqua scincoides; assembly: GCF_035046505.1. Taxonomy (NCBI): domain Eukaryota; kingdom Metazoa; phylum Chordata; class Lepidosauria; order Squamata; family Scincidae; genus Tiliqua; species Tiliqua scincoides. The sequence continues at coordinate 220,573,482 of NC_089823.1, forward strand.
AAGTACCTGCCAGGGAAGGGAGGAGGAGAAAAATCAGGCAAGCAGGTGGAAAAGCTTGCAGACTCCACCCCTCATCCGGCTAGTCCCCCAGCTGGGCCCTTCCAATACTGCCTCTGGCAAGACGCGCAGAGATGTAAGTACCTGCCAGGGAAGCGAGGAGGAGAAAAATCAGGCAAGCAGGTGGAAAATCTTGCAGACACAACCCCTCAGCTGGGCCCTTCCAATCCTGCATCTGGCAAGCCCGGAATAGTTGTAAGTACCTGCCAGGGAAGGGAGGAGGAGAACGATCAGGAAAGCAGGAGGACAAGCTTGCAGACTCCAACTCTCAGCTCGGCCCTTTCAATCCTGCCTATGGCAAGCCCCGCATAGTTGTAAGTACCTGCCAGGGAAGGAAGGAGGAGAAAAATCAGGCATGCAGGTGGAAAAACTTGCAGACTCGACACCTCAGCCGGCCATTCCCACAGCTGGGCCCTTCCGATACCGCCTATTGCAGGACCCGCAGAGATGAAAGTACCTTCCAGGGAAGGGAGAAGGAGAAAAATCAGGCAAGCGAAGGAAAAACTTGAAGACTCAATACCTCAGCCGGCCAGTCCCCCAGCTGGGCCCTTCCGATACTGCCTATGGCAGGACCCGCAGAGATGAAAGTACCTGCCAGGGAAGGGAGGAGGAGAAAAATCAGGCAAGCAGGTGGAAAAACTTGCAGACTCGACACCTCAGCCGGCCAGTCCGCCAGCTGGGCCCTTCCAATCCAGCCTCGGGCAAGCCTGGTAGAGATGTAAATACCTGCCAGGGAAGGGAGGAGGAGAATGATCAGGCAAGCAGGTGGACAAGCTTGCAGACTCCACCCCTCAGCCGGGCCCTTCCAATCCTGCGTCTGGCAAGAACTGCAGAGATGTAAGTACCTGCCAGGGAAGGGAGGAGGTGAATGATCAGGCAAGCAGGTCGGCAAGCTTGCAGACTCCAACTATCAGCTGGGCCCTTCCAATCCTGCCTCTGGAAAGACCCGCAGATATGTAAGTACCTGCCAGGGAATAGAGGGGGAGAACTATCAGGGAAGCAGGTGGAAAAGCTTGCAGACTGCACCCCTCAGTCGTCTAGTCCCCCAGCTGGGCCCTTCCAATACTGCCTATGGCAGGACCCGCAGAGATGAAAATACCTGCCAGGGAAGGGAGGAGGAGAAAATTCAGGCAAGCAGGTGGAAAAACTTGCAGACTCAACACCTCAGCCGGCCAGTCCCCCAGCTGGGCCCTTCCAATCCAGCCTCTGGCAAGCCCACAGATATGAAAGTACCTGCCAGGGAAGGGAGGAGGAGAAAAATCAGGCAAGCAGGTGGAAAAATTTGCAGACTCTACACCTCAGCCGGCCAGTCCCCCAGCTGGGCCCTTCCAATCCTGACTCTGGCAATTCCCGCAGTGTTGTAAGTACCTGCCAGGGAAGGGAGGAGGAGAACAATCAGGCAGATAAGCTTGGAGTCAACACCCCTCAGCTGGGCCCTTCCAATCCTGTGTCTGGCAAGCCCTGCAGAGGTGTAAGTACCTGCCAGGGAAGGGAGGAGGAGAACGATCAGGCAAGCAGGTGGACAAGCTTGCAGACTCCACCCCTCAGCCGGGCCCTTCCAGTCCTGCATCTGGCAAGCCCCGCAGAGATGTAAGTACCTGCCAGGGAAGGGAGGAGGAGAAAAATCAGGCAAGCAGCTGGAAAAGCTTGCTGACTCCACCCCTCAGCTGGTCCCTTCCTTTCCTGCCTCTGGCAAGCCCAGCATATTTGTAAGTACCTGCCAGGGAAGAGAGTAGTTGAACAATCAGGCAAGCAGGTGGACAAGCTTGCAGACTCCAACTCTCATCTGGGCCCTTCCAATCCAGCCTCAAGCAAGCCCCGCATAGTTGCAAGTACCTGCCAGGGAAGGGAGGAGGAGAAAAATCAGGAAAGCAGGTGGAAAAGCTTGCAGACTGCATCCCTCAGTCGTCTCGTCCCCCAGCTGGGCCCTTCCGATACTGCCTATGGCAGGACCCGCAGAGATGAAAGTGCCTGCCAGGGAAGAGAGGAGGAGAAAAATCAGGCAAGATGGTGGAAAAGCTTGCAGACTGCACCCTTCAGTCGTCTAGTCCCCCAGCAGGGCCCTTCCAATCCTGCCTCTGGCAAGCCCCGCAGAGATGTAAGTACCTGCCAGGGAAGGGAGGAGGAGAAAAATCAGGCAAGATGGTGGAAAAGCTTGCAGACTTCACCTCTCAGCTGGGCCCTTCCAATCCTGCCTCTGGCAAACCCGGCAGAGAAGTAAGTACCTGCCAGGGAAGGGAGGAGGAGAAAAATCAGGCAAGCAGGTGGAAAAGCTTGCAGACTCCACCCCTCATCCGGCCAGTCCCCCAGCTGGGCCCTTCCAATCCTGACTCTGGCAATTCCCGCAGTGTTGTAAGTACCTGCCAGGGAAGGAGGAGGAGAACAATCAGGCAGATAAGCTTGGAGACTACACCCCTCAGCTGGGCCCTTCCAATCCTGTGTCTGGCAAGCCCCGCAGAGATAAAAGTACCTGCCAGGGTAGGGAGGAGTAGAACAATCAGGCAAGCTGATGGACCAGCTTGCAGACTCCACCCCTCAGCCGGGACCTTCCAATCCTGACTCTGGCAAACCCTGCAGAGGTGTAAGTACCTGCGAGGGAATGGAGGAGGAGAATGATCAGGCAAGCAGGTGGACAAGCTTGCAGACTCCACACCTCAGCTGGGCCCTTCCAATCCTGCCTCTGGCAAGCCCCGCAGAGATGAAAGTACCTGCCAGGGAAGGGAGGAGGAGAAAAATCAGGCAAGATGGTGGAAAAGCTTGCAGACTTCACCTCTCAGCTGGGCCCTTCCAATCCTGCCTCTGGCAAACCCGGCAGAGAAGTAAGTACCTGCCAGGGAAGGGTGGAAGAGAAAAATCAGGCAAGCAGGTGGAAAAGCTTGCAGACTCCACCCCTCATCCGGCTAGTCCTCCAGCTGGGCCCTTCAAATACTGCCTCTGGCAAGACCCGCAGAGATGTAAGTACCTGCCTGGGAAGGGAGGAGGAGGGAAATCAGGCAAGCAGGTGGAAAAGCTTGCAGACACCACCCCTCATCCGGCTAGTCCCCCAGCTGGACCCTTCCAATACTGCCTCTGGCAAGACGCGCAGAGATGTAAGTACCTGCCAGGGAAGGGAGGAGGAGAAAAATCAGGCAAGCAGGTGGAAAAGCTAGCAGACACCACCCCTCAGCTGGGCCCTTCCAATCCTGCCTCTGGCAAGCCCTGTACAGATGTAAGTACCTGCCAGGGAAGGGAGGAGGTGAATGATCAGGCAAGCAGGTCGGCAAGCTTGCAGACTCCAACTATCAGCTGGGCCATTCCAATCCTGCCTCTGGCAAGCCCGGCATATTTGTAAGTACCTGCAAGGGAAGAGAGGAATTGAACAATCAGGCAAGCAGGTGGACAAGCTTGCAGACTCCAACTCTCAGCTGGGCCCTTCCAATCCTGCCTCTGGCAAGCCCCGCATAGTTGTAAGTACCTTCCAGGGAAGGGAGGAGGAGAAAAATCAGGCAAGCAGGTGGAAAAGCTTGCAGACTGCACCCCTCAGACGTCTAGTCCCCCAGCTGGGCCCTTCCGATACTGCCTATGGCAGGACCCGCAGAGATGAAAGTACCTGCCAGGGAAGGGAGGAGGAGAAAAATCAGGGAAGCAGGTGGAAAAACTTGCAGACTCGACACCTCAGCCGGCCAGTCCCCCAGATGGGCCCTACCACTCCTGATTCTGGCAATTCCCGCAGGGTAGTAAGTACCTGCCAGGGAAGTGAGGAGGAGAACAATCAGGCAGATAAGCTTGGAGACTACACCCCTCAGCTGGGCCATTCCAATCCTGTGTCTGGCAAGCCCCGCAGAGATATAAGTACCTGCCAGGGTAGGGAGGAGTAGAACAATCAGGCAAGCTGATGGACAAGCTTGCAGACTCCACCCCTCATCCGGCTAGTCCCCCAGCTGGGCCTTTCCAATACTGCCTCTGGCAGGACACGCAGAGTTGTAAGTACCTGCCAGGGAAGGAAGGAGGTGAAAAATCAGGCAAGCAGATGTTAAAACTTGCAGACTCGACACCTCAGCCGGCCAGTCCCCCAGCTAGGCCCTTCCAATCCTGCCTCTGGCAAGCCTGCAGAGATGTAAGTACCTGTCAGGCAAGGGAGGAGGAGAATGATCAAGCAAGCAGGTGGGCAAGCTTGCAGACTCCAACCATCAGCCGGGACCTTCCAATGCTGCCTCTGGAAAGCCCCGCAGAGATGCAAGTACCTTCCAGGGAAGGGAGGACGCGAAAAATAAGGCAAGCAGGTGGAAAATCTTGCAGACTACACCCCTCAGCTGGGCCCTTCCAATCCTGCCTCTGGCAAGCCCGGCATAGTTGTAAGTACCTGCCAGGGTAGGGAGGAGAAGAACAATCAGGCAAGCTGGTGGACAAGCTTGCACACTCCACCCCTCAGCTGGGAACTTCCAATCCTGACTCTGGCATACCCTGCAGAGGTGTAAGTACCTGCCAGGGAAGGGAGGAGGAGAACGATCAGGCAAGCAGGTGGACAAGCCTTCAGACTCCACCCCTCAGCCGGGCCCTTCCAATCCTGCATCTGGCAAGCCCCACAGTGATGTAAGTACCTGCCAGGGAAGGGAGGAGGAGAAAAATCAGGCAAGCAGCTGGAAAAGCTTGCAGACTCCACCCCTCAGCTGGGCCCTTCCAATCCTGCCTCTGGCAAGCCCGGCATATTTGTAAGTACCTGCCAGGGAAGAGAGGAGTTGAAAAATCAGGCAAGCAGGTGGACAAGCTTGCAGACTCCAACTCTCAGCTGGGCCCTTCCAATCCTGCCTCTGGCAAGCCCGGCATAGTTGTAAGTACCTGCCTGGGAAGGGAGGAGGAGAAAAATCAGGCAAGCAGGTGGAAAAGCTTGCAGACTGCACCCCTCAGTCGTCTAGTCCCCCAGCTGGGCCCTTCCGATACTGCCTATGGCAGGACCTGCAGAGATGAAAGTACCTGCCAGGGAAGGGAGGAGGAGAAAAATGAGGCAAGCAGGTGGAAAAACTTGCAGACTCGACACCTCAGCCGGCCAGTCCCCCAGCTGGGCCCTTCCAATCCTGACTCTGGCAATTTCCGCAGGGTTGTAAGTACCTGCCAGGAAAGGGAGGAGGAGAACAATCAGGCAGATAAGGTTGGAGACGACACCCCTCAGCTTGGCCCTTCCAATCCTGTCTCTGGCAAGCCTCGCAGAGATATAAGTACCTGCCAGGGAAGGGAGGAGTAGAACAATCAGGCAAGCTGATGGACAAGCTTGCAGACTCCACCCCTCAGCCTGGACCTTCCAATCCTGACTCTGGCAAACCCTGCAGAGGTGTAAGTACCTGCCAGGGAAGGGAGGAGGAGAACGATCAGGCAAGCAGGTTGACAAGCTTGCAGACACCACACCTCAGCTGGGCCCTTCCAATCCTGCCTCTGGCAAGCCCTGCAGAGATGTAAGTACCTGCAAGGGAAGGGAGGAGGTGAATGATCAGGCAAGCAGGTGGGAAAGCTTGCAGACTCCAACTATCAGCCGGGCCCATCCAATCCTGCCTCTGGAAAGCCCCGCAGATATGTAAGTACCTGCCAGGGAATGGAGGGGGAGAACTATCAGGAAAGCAGGTGGACAAGCTTGCAGACTCCACCCCTCAGCCGGGCCCATCCAATCCTGCCTCTGGCAAGCCCCGCAGAGATGTAAGTACCTGCCAGGGAAGGGAGGAGGAGAAAAATCAGGCAACATGGTGGAAAAGCTGGCAGACTTCTCCCCTCAGCTGGGCCCTTCCAATCCTGCCTCTGGCAAACCTGGTAGAGATGTAAGTACTTGCCAGGGAAGGGAGGTGGAGAAAAATCAGGCAAGCAGGTGGAAAAGCTTGCAGACTCCACCCCTCATCCGGCTAGTCCCCAGCTGGGCCCTTCCAATCCTGCCTCTGGCAAGCCCTGCAGAGATGTAAGTACCTGCCAGGGAAGGGAGGAGGTGAATTTTCAGGCAAGCAGGTCGGCAAGCTTGCAGACTCCAACTATCAGCCGGGCCCTTCCAATCGTGCCTCTGGCAAGCCCCGCAGAGATGTAGGTACCTGCCAGGGAAGGGAGGAGGAGAAAAATCAGGCAAGATGGTGGAAAAGCTGGCAGACTTCACCTCTCAGCTGGGCCCTTCCAATCCTGCCTCTGGCAAACCCGGCAGAGAAGTAAGTACCTGCCAGGGAAGGGAGGAGGAGAAAAATCAGGCAAGCAGGTGGAAAAGCTTGCAGACTCCACCCCTCATCCGGCCAGTCCCCCAGCTGGGTCCTTCCAATCCTGACTCTGGCAATTCCCGCAGTGTTGTAAGTACCTGCCAGGGAAGGGAGGAGGAGAACAATCAGGCAGATATGCTTGGAGACTACACCGCTCAGCTGGGCCCTCCCAATCCTGTATCTGGCAAGCCCCGCAGAGATATAAGTACCTGCCAGGGTAGGGAGGAGTAGAACAATCAGGCAAACTGATGGACAAGCTTGCAGACTCCACCCCTCAGCCTGGACCTTCCAATCCTGACTCTGGCAAACCCTGCAGAGGTGTAAGTACCTGCCAGGGAATGGAGGAGGAGAATGATCAGGCAAGTAGGTGGACAAGCTTGCAGACTCCACACCTCAGCTGGGCCCTTCCAATCCTGCCTCTGGCAAGCCCCGCAGAGATGTAAGTACCTGCCAGGGAAGGGAGGAGGAGAAAAATCAGGCAAGATGGTGGAAAAGCTTGCAGACTTCACCTCTCAGCTGGGCCCTTCCAATCCTGCCTCTGGCAAACCCGGCAGAGAAGTAAGTACCTGCCAGGGAAGGGAGGAGGAGAAAAATCAGGCAAGCAGGTGGAAAAGCTTGCAGACTCCACCCCTCATCGGCCAGTCCCCCAGCTGGGTCCTTCCAATCCTGACTCTGGCAATTCCCGCAGTGTTGTTAGTACCTGCCAGGGAAGGGAGGAGGAGAACAATCAGGCAGATATGCTTGGAGACTACACCCCTCAGCTGGGCCCATCCAATCCTGTGTCTGGCAAGCCCGCAGAGATATAAGTACCTGCCAGGGTAGGGAGGAGTAGAACAATCAGGCAAGCTGATGGACATGCTTGCAGACTCCACCCCTCAGCCTGGACCTTCCAATCCTGACTCTGGCAAACCCTGCAGAGATGTAAGTACCTGCCAGGGAATGGAGGAGGAGAATGATCAGGCAAGCAGGTGGACAAGCTTGCAGACTCCACACCTCAGCTGGGCCCTTCCAATCCTGCCTCTGGCAAGCCCTGCAGAGATGTAAGTACCTGCCAGGAAGGGAGGAGGTGAATGATCAGGCAAGCAGGTCGGCAAGCTTGCAGACTCCAACTATCAGCCGGGCCCTTCCAATTCTGCCTCTGGAAAGCCCCGCAGATATGTAAGTACATGCCAGGGAATGGAGGGGGAGAACTATCAGGAAAGCAGGTGGACAAGCTTGCAGACTCCAACTCTCATCTGGGCCCTTCCAATACTGCCTATGGCAGGACCTGCAGATATGTAAGTACCTGCCAGGGAAGGGAGAAAGAGAACGATCAGGAAAGCAGGTGGACAAGCTTGAAGACTCCAACCCTCAGACGGTCCCTTCCAATCCTGCCTCCTGCAAGCCTCACAGAGATGTAAGAACCTGACAGGTTAGGGAGGAGGAGAACGATCTGGCAAGCAGGTGGGCACTCTTGCAGACTCCAACCATTAGCCGGGCCCTTCCAATCCTGCCTCTGGCAAGCCCTGCAGAGATGTAAGTACCTGCCAGGGAAGGGAGGAGGAGAAAAATCAGGCAAGCAGGTGGGAAAAGCTTGCAGACTGCACACCTCAGTCGTCTAGTCCCCCAGCTGGGCCCATCCAATACTGCCTATGGCAGGACCCGCAGAGATTAAAGTACCTGCCAGGGAAGGGAGGAGGAGAAAAATCCGGCAAGCAGGTGGAAAAGCTTGCAGACTCCACCCCTCATCCGGCCAGTCCCCCAGCTGGGCCCTTCCAATCCTGACTCTGGCAATTCCTGCAGTGTTGTAAGTACCTACCAGGGAAGGGAGGAGGAGAACAATCAGGCAGATATGCTTCGAGACTACACCCCTCAGCTGGGCCCTTCCAATCCTGTGTCTGGCAAGCCCCGCAGAGATATAAGTACCTGCCAGGGTAGGGAGGAGTAGAACAATCAGGCAAGCTGATGGACAAGCTTGCAGACTCCACCCCTCAACCGGGACCTTCCAATCCTGACTCTGGCAAACCCTGCAGAGGTGTAAGTACCTGCCAGGGAATGGAGGAGGAGAATGATCAGGCAAGCAGGTGGACAAGCTTGCAGACTCCACACCTCAGCTGGGCCCTTCCAATCCTGCCTCTGGCAAGCCCCACAGAGATGAATGTACCTGCCAGGGAAGGGAGGAGGAGAAAAATCAGGCAAGATGGTGGAAAAGCTTGCAGACTTCACCTCTCAGCTGGGCCCTTCCAATCCTGCCTCTGGCAAACCCGGCAGAGAAGTAAGTACCTGCCAGGGAAGGGAGGAGGAGAATAATCAGGCAAGCAGGTGGAAAAGCTTGCAGACTCCACCCCTCATCCGGCCAGTCCCCCAGCTGGGTCCTTCCAATCCTGACTCTGGCAATTCCCGCAGTGTTGTAAGTACCTGCCAGGGAAGGGAGGAGGAGAACAATCAGGCAGATATGCTTGGAGACTACACCCCTCAGCTGGGCCCTCCCAATCCTGTATCTGGCAAGCCCCGCAGAGATATAAGTACCTGCCAGGGTAGGGAGGAGTAGAACAATCAGGCAAGCTGATGGACAAGCTTGCAGACTCCACCCCTCAGCCTGGACCTTCCAATCCTGACTCTGGCAAACCCTGCAGCGGTGTAAGTACCTGCCAGGGAATGGAGGAGGAGAATGATCAGGCAAGCAGGTGGACAAGCTTGCAGACTCCACACCTCAGCTGGGCCCTTCCAATCCTGCCTCTGGCAAGCCCTGCAGTGATGTAAGTACCTGGAAGGGAGGAGGTGAATGATCAGGCAAGCAGGTCGGGAAGCTTGCAGACTCCAACTATCAGCCGGGCCCTTCCAATTCTGCCTCTGGAAAGCCCCGCAGATATGTAAGTACATGCCAGGGAATGGAGGGGGAGAACTATCAGGAAAGCAGGTGGACAATCTTGCAGACTCCAACTCTCAGCTGGGCCCTTCCAATACTGCCTCTGGCAGGACCTGCAGATATGTAAGTACCTGCCAGGGAAGGGAGAAAGAGAACGATCAGGAAAGCAGGTGGACAAGCTTGCAGACTCCAACCCTCAGACGGTCCCTTCCAATCCTGCCTCCTGCAAGCCTCGCAGAGATGTAAGAACCTGACAGGGAAGGGAGGAGGAGAACGATCTGGCAAGCAGGTGGGCACTCTTGCAGAATCCAACCATTAGCCGGGCCCTTCCAATCCTGCCTCTGGCAAGCCCTGCAGAGATGTAAGTACCTGCCAGGGAAGGGAGGAGGAGAAAAATAAGGCAAGCAGGTGGGAAAAGCTTGCAGACTGCACCCCTCAGTCGTCTAGTCCCACAGCTGGGCCCATCCAATACTGCCTATGGCAGGACCCGCAGAGATGAAAGTACCTGCCAGGGAAGGGAGGAGGAGAAAAATCCGGCAAGCAGGTCGGCAAGCTTGCAGACTCCACCCCTCATCCGGCCAGTCCCCCAGCTGGGTCCTTCCAATCCTGACTCTGGCAATTCCCGCAGTGTTGTAAGTACCTGTCAGGGAAGGGAGGAGGAGAACAATCAGGCAGATATGCTTGGAGACTACACCCCTCAGCTGGGCCCTTCCAATCCTGTGTCTGGCAAGCCCCGCAGAGATATAAGTACCTGCCAGGGTAGGGAGGAGTAGAACAATCAGGAAAGCTGATGGACAAGCTTGCAGACTCCACCCCTCAGCCGGGACCTTCCAATCCTGACTCTGGCAAACCCTGCAGAGATGTAAGTACCTGCCAGGGAATGGAGGAGGAGAATGATCAGGCAAGCAGGTGGACAAGCTTGCAGACTCCACACCTCAGCTGGGCCCTTCCAATCCTGCCTCTGGCAAGCCCCGCTGAGATGAAAGTACCTGCCAGGGAAGGGAGGAGGAGAAAAATCAGGCAAGATGGTGGAAAAGCTTGCAGACTTCACCTCTCAGCTGGGCCCTTCCAATCCTGCCTCTGGCAAACCCGGCAGAGAAGTAAGTACCTGCCAGGGAAGGGAGGAAGAGAAAAATCAGGCAAGCAGGTGGAAAAGCTTGCAGACTCCACCCCTCATCCGGCTAGTCCTCCAGCTGGGCCCTTCCAATACTGCCTCTGGCAAGACCCGCAGAGATGTAAGTACCTGCCTGGGAAGGGAGGAGGAGAAAAATCAGGCAAGCAGGTGGAAAAGCTTGCAGACACCACCCCTCATCCGGCTAGTCCCCCAGCTGGACCCTTCCAATACTGCCTCTGGCAAGACGCGCAGAGATGTAAGTACCTGCCAGGGAAGGGAGGAGGAGAAAAATCAGGCAAGCAGGTGGAAAAGCTAGCAGACACCACCCCTCAGCTGGGCCCTTCCAATCCTGCCTCTGGCAAGCCCTGTACAGATGTAAGTACCTGCCAGGGAAGGGAGGAGGTGAATGATCAGGCAAGCAGGTCGGAAAGCTTGCAGACTCCAACTATCAGCTGGGCCATTCCAATCCTGCCTCTGGCAAGCCCGGCATATTTGTAAGTACCTGCAAGGGAAGAGAGGAATTGAACAATCAGGCAAGCAGGTGGACAAGCTTGCAGACTCCAACTCTCACCTGGGCCCTTCCAATCCTGCCTCTGGCAAGCCCCGCATAGTTGTAAGTACCTTCCAGGGAAGGGAGGAGGAGAAAAATCAGGCAAGCAGGTGGAAAAGCTTGCAGACTGCACCCCTCAGACGTCTAGTCCCCCAGCTGGGCCCTTCCGATACTGCCTATGGCAGGACCCGCAGAGATGAAAGTACCTGCCAGGGAAGGGAGGAGGCGAAAAATAAGGCAAGCAGGTGGAAAAGCTTGCAGACTCCACCCCTCAGCTGGGCCCTTCCAATCCTGTCTCTGGCAAGCCCAGCATATTTGAAAGTACCTGCCAGGGAAGGGAGGAAGAGAACGATCAGGAAAGCAGGTGGACAAGCTTGCAGACTCCAACTCTCAGCTGGGCCCTTCCAATACTGCCTCTGGCAGGACCCGCAGAGATGTAAGTACCTGCCAGGGAAGGGAGGAGGAGAAAAATCAGGCAAGCAGGTAGAAAAACTTGCAGGCTCCACCCCTCAGCTGGGCCCTTCCAATCCTGCCTCTGGCAAGCCCGGCATAGTTGTAAGTACCTGCCAGGGTAGGGAGGAGAAGAACAATCAGGCAAGCTGGTGGACAAGCTTGCAGACTCCACCCCTCAGCTGGGACCTTCCGATCTTGACTCTGGCAAACCCTGCTGAGGTGTAAGTACCTGCGAGGGAAGGGAGGAGGAGAAAAATCAGGCAAGCAGGTGGAAAAGCTTGCAGACTCCAACTCTCAGCTGGGCCCTTCCAATTCTGCCTCAAGCAAGCCCCGCATAGTTGTAAGTACCTGCCAGAGAACGGAGGAGGAGAAAAATCAGGCAAGCAGGTGGAAAAGCTTGCAGACTCCACCCCTCAGCTGGGCCCTTCCAATCCTGCCTCTGGCAAGCCCGGCATAGTTGTAAGTACCTGCCAGGGTAGGGAGGAGAAGAACAATCAGGCAAGCTGGTGGACAAGCTTGCAGACTCCACCCCTCAGCTGGGACCTTCCGATCCTGACTCTGGCAAACCCTGCTGAGGTGTAAGTACCTGCCAGGGAAGGGAGGAGGAGAACGATCAGGCAAGCAGGTGGACAAGCTTGCAGACTCCAACTATAAGCCGGGCCCTTCCAATCCTGCCTCTGGAAAGAACCGCAGATATGTAAGTACCTGCCAGGGAATAGAGGGGGAGAACTATCAGGAAAGCAGGTGGAAAAGCTTGCAGACTCCACCCCTCAGCTGGGCCCTTCCAATCCTGCCTCTGGCAAACCCGGCAGAGAAGTAAGTACCTGCCAGGGAAGGGAAGAGGAGAAAAATCAGGCAAGCAGGTGGAAAAGCTTGCAGACTCCACCCCTCATCCGGCCAGTCCCCCAGCTGGGCCCTTCCAATCCTGACTCTGGCAATTCCCGCAGTGTTGTAAGTACCTGCCAGGGAAGGGAGGAGGAGAACAATCAGGCAGATAAGCTTGGAGAGTACACCCCTCAGCTTGGCCCTTCCAATCCTGTGTCTGGCAAGCCCCGCAGAGATATAACTACCTGCCAGGGTAGGGAGGAGTAGAACAATCAGGCAAGCTGATGGACAAGCTTGCAGACTCCACCCCTCAGCCGGGACCTTCCAATCCTGACTCTGGAAAACCCTGCAGAGGTGTAAGTACCTGCCAGGGAAGGGAGGAGGAGAATGATCAGGCAAGCAGGTGGACAAGCTTGCAGACTCCACACCTCAGCTGGGCCCTTCCAATCCTGCCTCTGGCAAGCCCTGCAGAGGTGTAAGTACCTGCCTGGGAAGGGAGGAGGTGAATGATCAGGCAAGCAGGTCGGCAAGCTTGCAGACTCCAACTATCAGCCTTGCCCTTCCAATCCTGCCTCTGGAAAGACCCGCAGAAATGTAAGTACCTGCCAGGGAATAGAGGGGGAGAACTATCAGGAAAGCAGGTGGACAAGCCTGCAGACTTCACCCCTCAGCCGGGCCCTTCCAATCCTGCCTCTGGCAAGCCCCGCAGAGATGTAAGTACCTGCCAGGGAAGGGAGGAGGAGAAAAATGAGGCAAGATGGTGGAAATGCTTGCAGACTTAACCTCTCAGCTGGGCCCTTCCAATCCTGCCTCTGGCAAACCCGGCAGAGAAGTAAGTACCTGCCAGGGAAGGGAGGAGGAGAAAAATCAGGCAAGCAGGTGGAAAAGCTTGCAGACTCCACCCCTCATCCGACTAGTCCTCCAGCTGGGCCCTTCCAATACTGCCTCTGGCAAACCCGGCAGAGAAGTAAGTACCTGCCTGGGAAGGGAGGAGGAGAAAAATCAGGCAAGCAGGTGGAAAAGCTTGCAGACTCCACCCCTCAGCTGGGCCCTTCCAAACCTGCCTCTGGCAAGCCCGGCATAGTTGTAAGTACCTGCCAGGGTAGGGAGGAGAAGAACAATCAGGCAAGCTGGTGGACAAGCTTGCAGAATCCACCCCTCAGCTGGGACCTTCCGATCCTGACTCTGGCAAACCCTGCTGAGGTGTAAGTACCTGCCAGGGAAGGGAGGAGGAGAACGATCAGGCAAGCAGGTGGACAAGCTTGCAGACTCCACCCCTCAGCCGGGCCCTTCCAGTCCTGCATCTGGCAAGCCCCGCAGAGATGTAAGTACCTGCCAGGGAAGGGAGGAGGAGAAAAATCAGGCAAGCAGCTGGAAAAGCTTGCAGACTCCACCCCTCAGCTGGGCCCTTCCAATCCTGCCTCTGGCAAGCCCGGCATATTTGTAAGTACCTGCCAGGTAAGAGAGTAGTTGAACAATCAGGCAAGCAGGTGAACAAGCTTGCAGACTCCAACTCTCAGCTGGGCCCTTCCAATCCTGCCTCAAGCAAGCCCCGCATAGTAGTAAGTACCTGCCAGAGAAGGGAGGAGGAGAAAAATCAGGCAAGCAGGTGGAAAAGCTTGCAGACTGCACCCCTCAGTCGTCTCGTCCCCCAGCTGGGCCCTTCCGATACTGCCTATGGCAGGACCCGCAGAGATGAAAGTACCTGCCAGGGAAGGGTGGAGGAGAAAAATCAGGCAAGCAGGTGGAAAAATTTGCAGACTCGAAACCTCAGCCGGCCAGTCCCCCAGCTGGGCCCTTCCAATCCTGACTCTGGCAATTCCCGCAGGGTTGTAAGTACCTGCCAGGGAAGGGAGGAGGAGAACAATCAGGCAGATAAGCTTGGAGACTACAACCCTCAGCTGGGCCCTTCCAATCCTGTGTCAGGCAAGCCCCGCAGAGATATAAGTACCTGCCAGGGTAGGGAGGAGTAGAACAATCAGGCAAGCTGATGGACAAGCTTGTAGACTCCACACCTCAGCCGGGACCTTCCAATCCTGACTCTGGCAAACCCTGCAGAGGTGTAAGTACCTGCCAGGGAAGGGAGGAGGAGAATGATCAGGCAAGCAGGTGGACAAGCTTGCAGATTCCACACCTCAGCTGTGCCCTTCCAATCCTGCCTCTGGCAAGCCCTGCAGAGATGTAAGTACCTGCCAGGGAAGGGAGGAGGTGAATGATCAGGCAAGCAGGTCGGCAAGCTTGCAGACTCCAACTATCAGCTGGGCCCTTCCAATCCTGCCTCTGGCAAGCCCCGCAGAGATATATGTACTTGCCAGGGAAGGGAGGAGGAGAAAAATCAGGCAAGATGGTGGAAAAGCTTGCAGACTTCACCTCTCAGCTGGGCCCTTCCAATCCTGCCTCTGGCAAACCCGGCAGAGATGTAAGTACCTGCCAGGGAAGGGAGGAGGAGAAAAATCAGGGAAGCAGGTGGAAAAGCTTGCAGACACCACCCCTCATCCGGCTAGTCCCCCAGCTGGGCCCTTCCAATACTGCCTTTGGCAAGACGCGCAGAGATGTAAGTACCTGCCAGGGAAGGGAGGAGGAGAAAAATCAGGCAAGCAGGTGGAAAACTAGCAGACACCACCCCTCAGCTGGGCCCTTCCAATCCTGCCTCTGGCAAGCCCTGCAGAGATGTAAGTACCTGCCAGGGAAGGGAGGAGGTGAATGATCAGGCAAGCAGGTCGGCAAGCTTGCAGACTCCAACTATCAGCTGGGCCATTCCAATCCTGCCTCTGGCAAGCCCGGCATATTTGTAAGTACCTGCAAGGGAAGAGAGGAATTGAGCAATCAGGCAAGCAGGTGGACAAGCTTGCAGACTCCAACTCTCAGCTGGGCCTTTCCAAGCCTGCCTCTGGCAAGCCCGGCATATTTGTAAGTACCTGCCAGGGAAGATAGGTGTTGAACGCACGCAAGCAGGTGGACAAGCTTGCAGACTCCAACTCTCAGCTGGGCCCTTTCAATCCTGCCTCTGGCAATCCACGCATAGTTGTAAGTACCTGACAGGGAAGGGAGGAGGAGAAAAATCAGGCAAGCAGGTGGAAAAGCTTGCAGACTGCACCCTTCAGTCGTCTAGTCCCCCAGCTGGGCCCTTCCGATACTGCCTATGGCAGGACCCGCAGAAATGAAAGTACCTGCCAGGGAAGGGGGAGGAGAAAAATCAGGCAAGCAGGTGGAAAAACTTGCAGACTCGACACCTCAGCCGGCCAGTCCCCCAGCTGGGCCCTTCCAATACTGACTCTGGCAAGCCCGGAATAGTTGTAAGTACCTGCCAGGGAAGGGAGGAGGAGAACGATCAGGAAAGCAGGTGGACAAGTTTGCAGGCTCCACCCCTCAGCCGGGCCCTTCCAATCCTGCATCTGGCAAGCCCCGCAGAGATGTAAGAACCTGCCAGGGAAGGGAGGAGGAGAATAATCAGGCAAGCAGCTGGAAAAGCTTGCAGACTCCACCCCTCAGCAGGGACCTTCCAATCCTGCCTCTGGCAAGCCCGGCATAGTTCTAAGTACCTGCCAGGGAAGGGAGGAGGAGAACGATCAGGAAAGCAGGTGGACAAGCTTGCAGTCTCCAACTCTCAGCTGGGCCCTTCCAATACAGCCTCTGGCAGGACCTGCAGAGATGTAAGTACCTGCTACGGAAGGGAGGAGGAGAAAAATCAGGCAAGCAGGTGGAAAAGCTTGCAGACTCCACCCCTCAGCTGGGCCCTTCTAATACTGCCTCTGGCAAGCCCGGCATATTTGTAAGTACCTGCCATGGAAGAGAGGAGTTGAACAATCAGGCAAGCATTTGGACAAGCTTGCAGACTCCAACTCTCAGCTGGGCCCTTCCAATCCTGCCTCTGGCATGCTCCGCATAGTTTTAAGTACCTGCCAGGGAAGGGAGGAGGAGAAAAATCAGGCAAGCAGGTAGAAAAGCTTGCAGACTGCACCCCTCAGTCGTCTAGTCCCCCAGCTGGGACCTTTCGATACTGCCTATGGCAGGACCCGCAGAGATGAAAGTACCTGCCAGGGAAGGGAGGAGGAGAAAGATCAGTCAAGCAGGTGGAAAAACTTGCAGAATCGACACCTCAGCCGGCCAGTCCCCCAGGTGGGCCCATCCAATCCTGACTCTGGCAATTCCCGCAGGGTTGTAAGTACCTGCCAGGGAAGGGAGGAGGAGAACAATCAGGCAGATAAGCTTGGAGACTACACCCCTCAGCTGGGCCCTTCCAATCCTGTGTCTGGCAAGCCCCGCAGAGATATAAGTACCTGCCAGGGTAGGGAGGAGTAGAACAATCAGGCAAGCTGATGGACAAGCTTGCAGACTCCACCCCTGAGCCGGGACCTTCCAATCCTGACTCTGGCAATCCCTGCAAAGGTGTAAGTACCTGCCAGGGAAGGGAGGAGGAGAATGATCAGGCAAGCAGGTGGACAAGCTTGCAGACTCCAAACCTCAGATGGGCACTTCCAATCCTGCCTCTGGCAAGCCCTGCAGAGATGTAAGTACCTGCCAGGGAAGGGAGGAGGTGAATGATCAGGCAAGCAGGTCGGCAAGCTTGCAGACTCCATCTATCAGCCGGGCCCTTCCAATCCTGCCTCTGGCAAGCCCGGAATAGTTGTAAGTACCTGCCAGGGAAGGGAGGAGGAGAACGATCAGGAAATCAGGTGGACAAGCTTGCAGACTCCAACTGTCAGCTGGGCCCATCCAATACTGCCTCTGGCAGGACCTGCAGAGATGTAAGTACCTGCCAGGGAAGGGAGGAGTAGAAAAATCAGGCAAGCAGCTGGAAAAGCTTGCAGACTCCACCCCTCATCCGGCTAGTCCCCCAGCTGGGCCTTTCCAATACTGCCTCTGGCAAGACCCGCAGATATGTAAGTACCTGCCAGGGAAGGGAGGAGGAGAAAAATCAGGCAAGCAGCTGGAAAAGCTTGCAGACACCACCCGTCAGCTGGGCCCATCCAATCCTGCCTCTGGCAAGCCCGGCATAGTTGTAAGTTCCTGCCAGGGAAGGGAGGAGGAGAAAAATCAGGCAAGCAGTTGGAAAAGCTTTCAGACTGCACCCCTCAGTCGTCTAGTCCCCCAGCTGGTCCCTTCCGATACTGCCTATGGCAGGACCCGCAGAGATGAAAGTATCTGCCAGGGAAGGGAGGAGGAGAAAAATCAGGCAAGCAGGTGGAAAAACTTGCAGACTCGACACCTCAGCCGGCCAGTCCCCCAGCTGGGCCCTTCCAATCCTGACTGTGGCAATTCCCGCAGGGTTGTAAGTACCTGCCAGGAAAGGGAGAAGGAGAGCAATCAGGCAGATAAGGTTGGAGACTACACCCCTCAGTTTGGCCCTTCCAATCCTGTCTCTGGCAAGCCCCGCAGAGATATTAGTTCCTGCCAGGGTAGGGAGGAGTAGAACAATTAGGCAAGCTGATGGACAAGCTTGCAGACTCCAACCCTCAGCCGGGACCATCCAATCCTGACTCTGGCAAACCCTGCAGAGGTGTAAGTAACTGCCAGGGAAAGGAGGCGGAGAACGATCAGGCAAGCAGGTGGAAAAGCTTGCAGACTCCAACTATCAGCCGGACCCTTCCAATGCTGCCTCTGGAACGCCCTGCAGAGATGCAAGTACCTGCCAGGGAAGGGAGGAGGAGAACGATCAGGAAAGCAGGTGGACAAGCTTGCAGACTCCACCCCTCAGCCGGGCCCTTCCAATACTTCCTCTGGCAATCCCCGCAGGGTTGTAAGTACCTGCCAGGGAAGGGAGGAGGAGAAAAATCAGGCAAGCAGGTGGAAAAGCTTGCAGACACCACCCCTTAGCTGGGCCCTTCCAATCCTGCCTCTGGCAAACCTCGCATAGTTGTAAGTACCTGCCAGGGAAGGGAGGAGGAGAAAAATCAGGCAAGCAGGTGGAAAAGCTAGCAGACTGTACCCCTCAGTCGTCTAGTCCCCAACTGGGCCCTTCCGATACTGCCTATGGCAGGACCCGCAGAGATGTAAGTACCTGCCAGGGAAGGGGGAGGAGAAAAATCAGGCAAGCAGGTGGAAAAACTTGCAGACTCGGCACCTCAGCCGGAGAGTCCCACAGCTGGGCTCTTCCAATACTGACTCTGGCAATTCCCGCAGGGTTGTAAGTACCTGCCAGGAAAGGGAGGAGAAGAACAATCAGGCAGATCAGGTTGGAGACTACAACCCTCAGCTGGGCCCTTCCAATCCTGTCACTGGCAAGACCCGCAGAGATATAAGTACCTGCCAGGGAAGGGAGGAGGAGAACGATCAGGCAAGCAGGTGGACAAGCTGGCAGACTCCACCCCTCAGCAGGGCCCTTCCAATCCTGCATCTGGCAAGCCCCGCAGAGATTTAAGTACCTGCCAGGGAAGGGAGGATGAGAAAAATCAGGCAAGATGGTGGATAAGCTTGCAGATTTCACCCCTCAGATGGGCCCTTCCAATCCTGCCTCTGGCAAACCGGGCAGAGATGTAAGTACCTGCCAGGGAAGGGAGGAGGAGAAAAATCAGACAAGCAGGTGGAAAAGCTTGCAGACTCCACTGCTCAGCTGGGCCCTTCCAATCCTGCCTCTGGCAAGCCCGGCATAGTTGTAAGTACCTGCCAGGGTAGGGAGGAGAAAAACAATCAGGAAAGCTGGTGGACAAGCTTGCAGACTCCACCCCACAGCTGGGACCTTCCAATCCTGAATCTGGCAAACCCTGCAGAGATGTAAGTACCTGCAAGGGAAGGGAGGAGGAGAACGATCAGGCAAGCAGGTGGACAAGCATGCAGATTCCACCCCTAAGCCGGGCCCTTCCAGTCCTGCATCTGGCAAGCCCCGCAGAGATGTAAGTCCCTGCCAGGGATGGGAGGAGGAGAAAAATCAGGCAAGCAGCTGGAAAAGCTTGCAGGCTCCACCCCTCAGCAGGGCCCTTCCATTCCTGCCTCTGGCAAGCCCGGCATATTTGTAAGTACCTGCCAGGGAAGAGAGGAGTTGAACAATCAGGCAAGCATGTGGACAAGCTTGCAGACTCCAACTCTCAGCTGGTCCCTTCCAATCCTGCCTCTGGCAAGCCCCGCATAGTTGTAAGTACCTGCCAGGGAAGGGAGGAGGAGAAAAATCAGGCAAGCAGGTGGACAAGCTTGCAGACTCCACCCCACAGCCGGGCCCTTCCAATCCTGCCACTGGCAAGCCCCGCAGAGATGTAAGTACCTGCCAGGGAAGGGAGGAGGAAAAAATCAGGCAAGATGGTGGAAAAGCTTGCAGACTTCACCACTCAGCTGGGCCCTTCCAATCCTGCCTCTGGCAAACCCGGCAGAGATGTAAGTACCTGCCAGGGAAGGGAGGTGGTGAAAAATCAGGCAAGCAGATGGAAAAGCTTGCAGACTCTACCCCTCATCCGGATAGTCCCCCAGCTGGGCCTTTCCAATACTGCCTCTTGCAAGACCCGCAGATATGTAAGTACCTGCCAGGGAAGGGAGGAGGAGAAAAATCAGGCCAGCAGGTGGAAATGCTTGCAGACCCCACCCCTCAGCTGGGCCCTTCCAATCCTGCCTCTGGCAAGCCCGGCATAGTTGTAAGTACCTGCCAGGGAAGGGAGGAGTAGAACGATCAGGAAAGCAGGTGGAAAAGCTTGCAGACTCCACACCTCAGCTGGGCCCTTCCAATCCTGCCTCTGGCAAGCCCTGCATAGTAGTAAGTACCTGCCAGGGAAGGAAGGAGGATAAAAATCAGGCAAGCAGGAGGAAAAACTTGCAGACTCGACACCTCAGCCGGCCAGTCCCCCAGCTAGGCCCTTCCAATTCTGCCTCTGGCAAGCCCTGCAGAGATGTAAGTACCTGCCAGGCAAGGGAAGAGGAGAATGATCAAGCAAACAGGTGGGCAAGCTTGCAGACTCCAACCATCAGCCGGGAGTTTCCAATGCTGCCTCTGGAAAGCCCCGCAGAGATGCAAGTACCTGCCAGGGAAGGGAGGAGTAGAACGATCAGGAAAGCAGGTGGAAAAGTTGCAGACTCCACACCTCAGCTGGGCCCTTCCAATCCTGCCTCTGGCAAGCCCTGCATAGTAGTAAGTACCTGCCAGGGAAGGAAGGAGGATAAAAATCAGGCAAGCAGGAGGAAAAACTTGCAGACTCGACACCTCAGCCGGCCAGTCCCCCAGCTAGGCCCTTCCAATTCTGCCTCTGGCAAGCCCTGCAGAGATGTAAGTACCTGCCAGGCAAGGGAAGAGGAGAATGATCAAGCAAACAGGTGGGCAAGCTTGCAGACTCCGACCATCAGCCGGGAGTTTCCAATGCTGCCTCTGGAAAGCCCCGCAGAGATGCAAGTACCTGCCAGGGAAGGGAGGAGGAGAAAAATCAGGCAAGCAGGTGGAAAAGCTTGCAGACTCCACCCCTCAGCTGGGCCCTTCTAATCCTGCCTCTGGCAAGCCCGGCATATTTGTAAGTACCTGCCGGGGAAGAGAGGAGTTGAACAATCAGGCAAGCAGGTGGACAAGCTTGCAGACTCCAACTCTCAGCTGGGCCCTTCCAATCCTGCCTCTGGCATGCCCCACATAGTTGTAAGTACCTGCCAGGGAAGGGAGGAGGAGAAAAATCAGGCAAGCAGGTAGAAAAGCTTGCAGACTGCACCCCTCAGTCGTCTAGTCCCCCAGCTGGGACCTTCCGATACTGCCTATGGCAGGACCCGCAGAGATGAAAGTACCTGCCAGGGAAGGGAGGAGGAGAAAGATCAGGAAAGCAAGTGAAAAAACTTGCAGACTCGACACCTCAGCCGGCCAGTCCCGCAGCTGGGCCCATCCATTCCTGACTCTGGCAATTCCCGCAGGGTTGTAAGTACCAGCCAGGGATGGGAGGAGGAGAACAATCAGGCAGATAAGCTTGGAGACAACACCCCTCAGCTGGGCACTTCCAATCCTGTGTCTGGCAAGCCCCGTAGAGATATAAGTACCTGACAGCGTAGGGAGGAGTAGAACAATCAGGCAATCTGATGGACAAGCTTGCAGACTCCACCCCTCAGCCGGGACTTTCCAATCCTGACTCTGGCAAACCCTGCAGAGGTGTAAGTACCTGCCAGGGAAGGGAGGAGGAGAATGATCAGGCAAGCAGGTGGAAAAGCTTGCAGACTCCACTGCTCAGCTGGGCCCTTCCAATCCTGCCTCTGGCAAGCCCGGCATAGTTGTAAGTACCTGCCAGGGTAGGGAGGAGAAAAACAATCAGGAAAGCTGGTGGACAAGCTTGCAGACTCCACCCCACAGCTGGGACCTTCCAATCCTGAATCTGGCAAACCCTGCAGAGATGTAAGTACCTGCAAGGGAAGGGAGGAGGAGAACGATCAGGCAAGCAGGTGGACAAGCATGCAGATTCCACCCCTAAGCCGGGCCCTTCCAGTCCTGCATCTGGCAAGCCCCGCAGAGATGTAAGTCCCTGCCAGGGATGGGAGGAGGAGAAAAATCAGGCAAGCAGCTGGAAAAGCTTGCAGGCTCCACCCCTCAGCAGGGCCCTTCCATTCCTGCCTCTGGCAAGCCCGGCATATTTGTAAGTACCTGCCAGGGAAGAGAGGAGTTGAACAATCAGGCAAGCATGTGGACAAGCTTGCAGACTCCAACTCTCAGCTGGTCCCTTCCAATCCTGCCTCTGGCAAGCCCCGCATAGTTGTAAGTACCTGCCAGGGAAGGGAGGAGGAGAAAAATCAGGCAAGCAGGTGGACAAGCTTGCAGACTCCACCCCACAGCCGGGCCCTTCCAATCCTGCCACTGGCAAGCCCCGCAGAGATGTAAGTACCTGCCAGGGAAGGGAGGAGGAAAAAATCAGGCAAGATGGTGGAAAAGCTTGCAGACTTCACCACTCAGCTGGGCCCTTCCAATCCTGCCTCTGGCAAACCCGGCAGAGATGTAAGTACCTGCCAGGGAAGGGAGGTGGTGAAAAATCAGGCAAGCAGATGGAAAAGCTTGCAGACTCTACCCCTCATCCGGATAGTCCCCCAGCTGGGCCTTTCCAATACTGCCTCTTGCAAGACCCGCAGATATGTAAGTACCTGCCAGGGAAGGGAGGAGGAGAAAAATCAGGCCAGCAGGTGGAAATGCTTGCAGACCCCACCCCTCAGCTGGGCCCTTCCAATCCTGCCTCTGGCAAGCCCGGCATAGTTGTAAGTACCTGCCAGGGAAGGGAGGAGTAGAACGATCAGGAAAGCAGGTGGAAAAGCTTGCAGACTCCACACCTCAGCTGGGCCCTTCCAATCCTGCCTCTGGCAAGCCCTGCATAGTAGTAAGTACCTGCCAGGGAAGGAAGGAGGATAAAAATCAGGCAAGCAGGAGGAAAAACTTGCAGACTCGACACCTCAGCCGGCCAGTCCCCCAGCTAGGCCCTTCCAATTCTGCCTCTGGCAAGCCCTGCAGAGATGTAAGTACCTGCCAGGCAAGGGAAGAGGAGAATGATCAAGCAAACAGGTGGGCAAGCTTGCAGACTCCAACCATCAGCCGGGAGTTTCCAATGCTGCCTCTGGAAAGCCCCGCAGAGATGCAAGTACCTGCCAGGGAAGGGAGGAGTAGAACGATCAGGAAAGCAGGTGGAAAAGTTGCAGACTCCACACCTCAGCTGGGCCCTTCCAATCCTGCCTCTGGCAAGCCCTGCATAGTAGTAAGTACCTGCCAGGGAAGGAAGGAGGATAAAAATCAGGCAAGCAGGAGGAAAAACTTGCAGACTCGACACCTCAGCCGGCCAGTCCCCCAGCTAGGCCCTTCCAATTCTGCCTCTGGCAAGCCCTGCAGAGATGTAAGTACCTGCCAGGCAAGGGAAGAGGAGAATGATCAAGCAAACAGGTGGGCAAGCTTGCAGACTCCGACCATCAGCCGGGAGTTTCCAATGCTGCCTCTGGAAAGCCCCGCAGAGATGCAAGTACCTGCCAGGGAAGGGAGGAGGAGAAAAATCAGGCAAGCAGGTGGAAAAGCTTGCAGACTCCACCCCTCAGCTGGGCCCTTCTAATCCTGCCTCTGGCAAGCCCGGCATATTTGTAAGTACCTGCCGGGGAAGAGAGGAGTTGAACAATCAGGCAAGCAGGTGGACAAGCTTGCAGACTCCAACTCTCAGCTGGGCCCTTCCAATCCTGCCTCTGGCATGCCCCACATAGTTGTAAGTACCTGCCAGGGAAGGGAGGAGGAGAAAAATCAGGCAAGCAGGTAGAAAAGCTTGCAGACTGCACCCCTCAGTCGTCTAGTCCCCCAGCTGGGACCTTCCGATACTGCCTATGGCAGGACCCGCAGAGATGAAAGTACCTGCCAGGGAAGGGAGGAGGAGAAAGATCAGGAAAGCAAGTGAAAAAACTTGCAGACTCGACACCTCAGCCGGCCAGTCCCGCAGCTGGGCCCATCCATTCCTGACTCTGGCAATTCCCGCAGGGTTGTAAGTACCAGCCAGGGATGGGAGGAGGAGAACAATCAGGCAGATAAGCTTGGAGACAACACCCCTCAGCTGGGCACTTCCAATCCTGTGTCTGGCAAGCCCCGTAGAGATATAAGTACCTGACAGCGTAGGGAGGAGTAGAACAATCAGGCAATCTGATGGACAAGCTTGCAGACTCCACCCCTCAGCCGGGACTTTCCAATCCTGACTCTGGCAAACCCTGCAGAGGTGTAAGTACCTGCCAGGGAAGGGAGGAGGAGAATGATCAGGCAAGCAGGTGGACAAGCTTGCAGACTCCACACCTCAGCTGGGCCCTTCCAATCCTGCCCCTGGCAAGCCCTGCAGAGATGTAAGTACCTGCCAGGGAAGGGAGGTGGTGAATGATCAGGCAAGCAGGTCGGCAAGCTTGCAGACTCCATCTATCAGCCGGGCCCTTCCAATCCTGCTTCTGGTAAGACCCGCAGATATGTAAGTACTTGCCAGGGAATAGAGGGGGAGAACTATCAGGAAAGCAGGTGGACAAGCTTGCAGACTCCACCCCTCAGCCGGGCCCTTCCAATCCTTCCTCTGGCAAGCACCGCAGAGATGTAAGTACATGCCAGGGAAGGGAGGAGGAGAAAAATCAGGCAAGCAGGTGGAAAAGCTTGCAGACTCCACCCCTCATCCAGCTAGTCCCCCAGCTGGGCACTTCCAATCCCGGCTCTGGCAAGACCCGCAGAGATGTAAGTACCTGCCAGGGAAAAGAGGGGGAGAACTATCCGGAAAGCAGGTGGACAAGCTTGAAGACTCCACCCCTCAGCCGGGCCCTTCCAATCCTTTCTCTGGCATGCCCCGCAGAGATGTAAGTACCTGCCAGGGAAGGGAGGAGTTGAACAATCAGGCAAGCTGATGGACAAGCTTGCAGACTCCACCCCTCAGCCGGGCCCTTCCAATCCTGCCACTGGCAAGCCCCGCAGAGATGTAAGTACCTGCCAGGGAAGGGAGGAGGAGAAAAATCAGGCAAGCAGCTGGAAAAGCTTGCAGACTCCACCCCTCAGCTGGGCCCTTCCAATCCTGCCTCTGGCAAGCCCGGCATATTTGTAAGTAACTGCCAGGGAAGAGAGGAGTTGAACAAACAGGCAAGCAGGTGGACAAGCTTGCAGACTCCACACCTCAGCTGGGCCCTTCCAATCCTGCCTCTGGCAAGCCCCACATAGTTGTAAGTACCTGCCAGGGAAGGAAGAAGGAGAAAAATCAGGCAAGCAGGTGGAAAAACTTGCAGACTCGACACCTCAGCCGGCCAGTCCCCGAGCGGGGCCCTTCCAATACTGAATCTGGCAATTCCCGCAGGGTTGTAAGTACCTGCCAGGAAAGGGAGGAGAAGAACAAACAGGCAGATCGGGTTGGAGACTACAACCCTCAGCTGGGCCCTTCCAATCCTGTCTCTGGCAAGACCCGCAGAGATATAAGTACCTGCCAGGGAAGGGAGGAGAAGAACGATCAGGCAAGCAGGTGGACAAGCTTGCAGACTCCATCCCTCAGCCGGGCACTTCCAATCCTGCCACTGGCAAGCCCCGCAGTGATGTAAGTACCTGCCAGGGAAGGGAGGAGGAGAAAAAGCAGGCAAGCAGCTGGAAAAGCTTGCAGACTCCACCCCTCAGCTGGGCCCTTCCAATCCTGCCTCTGGCAAGCCCGGCATAGTTGTAAGTACCTGCCAGGGAAGGGAAGAGGAGAACGATCAGGAAAGAAGGTGGACAAGCTTGCAGACTCCAACTGTCAGCTGGGCCCTTCCAATACTGCCTCTGGTAGGACCTGCAGAGATGTAAGTACCTGCCAGGGAAGGGAGGAGGAGAAAAATCAGGCAAGCAGGTGGAAAAGCTTGCAGACTGCACCCCTCAGTCGTCTTGTCCCCCAGCTGGGCCGTTCCGATACTGCCTATGGCAGGACCCACAGAGATGAAAGTACCTGCCAGGGAAGGGAGGAGGAGAAAAATCAGGCATGCAGGTGGAAAAACTTGCAGACTCGACAACTCAGCCGGCCAGTCCGCCAGGTGGGCCCTTCCAATCCTGACTCTGGCAATTCCCGCAGGGTTGTAAGTACCTGCCAGGAAAGGGAGGAGGAGAACAATCAGGCAGATAAGGTTGGAGACGACACCCCTCAGCTTGGCCCTTCCAATCCTGTCTCTGGCAAGCCCCGCAGAGATATTAGTTCCTGCCAGGGTAGGGAGGAGTAGAACAATCAGGCAAGCTGATGGACAAGCTTGCAGACTCCAACACTCAGCCGGGACCTTCCAATCCTGCCTCTGGCAAGCCCTGCATAGTAGTAAGTACCTGCCAGGGAAGGAAGGAGGAGAAAAATCAGGCAAGCAGGAGGAAAAACTTGCAGACTCGACACCTCAGCCCGCCAGTCCCCCAGCTAGGCCCTTCAAATTCTGCCTCTGGCAAGCCCTGCAGAGATGTAAGTACCTGCCAGGCAAGGGAAGAGGAGAATGATCAAGCAAACAGGTGGGCAAGCTTGCAGACTCCAACCATCAGCCGGGAGTTTCCAATGCTGCCTCTGGAAAGCCCCGCAGAGATGCAAGTACCTGCCAGGGAAGGGAGGAGGAGAACGATCAGGAAAGCAGGTGGACAAGCTTGCAGACTCCACCCCTCAGCCGGGCCCTTCCAATCCTGCCTCTGGCAAGCCCCGCAGAGATGTAAGTAGCAGCCAGGGAAGGGAGGAGGAGAAAAATCAGGCAAGCAGGTGGAAAAGCTTGCAGACTCCACCCCTCAGCTGGGCCCTTCTAATCCTGCCTCTGGCAAGCCCGGCATATTTGTAAGTACCTGCCGGGGAAGAGAGGAGTTGAACAATCAGGCAAGCAGGTGGACAAGCTTGCAGACTCCAACTCTCAGCTGGGCCCTTCCAATCCTGCCTCTGGCATGCCCCACATAGTTGTAAGTACCTGCCAGGGAAGGGAGGAGGAGAAAAATCAGGCAAGCAGGTAGAAAAGCTTGCAGACTGCACCCCTCAGTCGTCTAGTCCCCCAGCTGGGACCTTCCGATACTGCCTATGGCAGGACCCGCAGAGATGAAAGTACCTGCCAGGGAAGGGAGGAGGAGAAAGATCAGGAAAGCAAGTGGAAAAACTTGCAGACTCGACACCTCAGCCGGCCAGTCCCGCAGCTGGGCCCATCCATTCCTGACTCTGGCAATTCCCTCAGGGTTGTAAGTACCAGCCAGGGAAGGGAGGAGGAGAACAATCAAGCAGATAAGCTTGGAGACTACACCCCTCAGCTGGGCCCTTCCAATCCTGTGTCTGGCAAGCCCCGTAGAGATATAAGTACCTGACAGCGTAGGGAGGAGTAGAACAATCAGGCAATCTGATGGACAAGCTTGCAGACTCCACCCCTCAGCCGGGACCTTCCAATCCTGACTCTGGCAAACCCTGCAGAGGTGTAAGTACCTGCCAGGGAAGGGAGGAGGAGAATGATCAGGCAAGCAGGTGGACAAGCTTGCAGACTCCACACCTCAGCTGGGCCCTTCCAATCCTGCCTCTGGCAAGCCCTACAGAGATGTAAGTACCTGCCAGGGAAGGGAGGTGGTGAATGATCAGGCAAGCAGGTCGGCAAGCTTGCAGACTCCATCTATCAGCCGGGCCCTTCCAATCCTGCCTCTGGAAAGACCCGCAGATATGTAAGTACCTGCCAGGGAATAGAGGGGGAGAACTATCAGGAAAGCAGGTGGACAAGCTTGCAGAATCCACCCCTCAGCCGGGCCCTTCCAATCCTTCCTCTGGCAAGCCCCGCAGAGATGTAAGTACATGCCAGGGAAGGGAGGAGGAGAAAAATCAGGCAAGCAGGTGGAAAAGCTTGCAGACTCCACCCCTCATCCGGCTAGTCCCCCAGCTGGGCACTTCCAATCCCGGCTCTGGCAAGACCCGCAGAGATGTAAGTACCTGCCAGGGAAAAGAGGGGGAGAACTATCCGGAAAGCAGGTGGACAAGCTTGAAGACTCCACCCCTCAGCCGGGCCCTTCCAATCCTTTCTCTGGCATGCCCCGCAGAGATGTAAGTACCTGCCAGGGAAGGGAGGAGTTGAACAATCAGGCAAGCTGATGGACAAGCTTGCAGACTCCACCCCTCAGCTGGGCCCTTCCAATCCTGCCACTGGCAAGCCCCGCAGAGATGTAAGTACCTGCCAGGGAAGGGAGGAGGAGAAAAATCAGGCAAGCAGCTGGAAAAGCTTGCAGACTCCACCCCTCAGCTGGGCCCTTCCAATCCTGCCTCTGGCAAGCCCGGCATATTTGTAAGTAACTGCCAGGGAAGAGAGGAGTTGAACAAACAGGCAAGCAGGTGGACAAGCTTGCAGACTCCACACCTCAGCTGGGCCCTTCCAATCCTGCCTCTGGCAAGCCCCACATAGTTGTAAGTACCTGCCAGGGAAGGAAGAAGGAGAAAAATCAGGCAAGCAGGTGGAAAAACCTGCAGACTCGACACCTCAGCCGGCCAGTCCCCCAGCTGGGCCCTTCCAATACTGACTCTGGCAATTCCCGCAGGGTTGTAAGTACCTGCCAGGAAAGGGAGGAGAAGAACAATCAGGCAGATCGGGTTGGAGACTACAACCCTCAGCTGGGCCCTTCCAATCCTGTCTCTGGCAAGACCCGCAGAGATATAAGTACCTGCCAGGGAAGGGAGGAGAAGAACGATCAGGCAAGCAGGTGGACAAGCTTGCAGACTCCACCCCTCAGCCGGGCCCTTCCAATCCTACCACTGGCAAGCCCCGCAGAGATGTAAGTACCTGCCAGGGAAGGGAGGAGGAGAAAAAGCAGGCAAGCAGCTGGAAAAGCTTGCAGACTGCACCCCTCAGTCGTCTAGTCCCCCAGCTGGGCCCTTCCGATACTGCCTATGGCAGGACCCACAGAGATGAAAGTACCTGCCAGGGAAGGGAGGAGGAGAAAAATCAGGCATGCAGGTGGAAAAACTTGCAGACTCGACAACTCAGCCGGCCAGTCCGCCAGGTGGGCCCTTCCAATCCTGACTCTGGCAATTCCCGCAGGGTTGTAAGTACCTGCCAGGAAAGGGAGGAGGAGAACAATCAGGCAGATAAGGTTGGAGACTACACCCCTCAGCTTGGCCCTTCCAATCCTGTCTCTGGCAAGCCCCGCAGAGATATTAGTTCCTGCCAGGGTAGGGAGGAGTAGAACAATCAGGCAAGCTGATGGACAAGCTTGCAGACTCCACCCCTCAGCTGGGCCCTTCTAATCCTGACTCTGGCAAGCCCTGCATAGTTGTAAGTACCTGCCAGGGAAGGGAGGAGTAGAACGATCAGGAAAGCAGGTGGAAAAGCTTGCAGACTCCACACCTCAGCTGGGCCCTTCCAATCCTGCCTCTGGCAAGCCCTGCATAGTAGTAAGTACCTGCCAGGGAAGGAAGGAGGATAAAAATCAGGCAAGCAGGAGGAAAAACTTGCAGACTCGACACCTCAGCCGGCCAGTCCCCCAGCTAGGCCCTTCCAATTCTGCCTCTGGCAAGCCCTGCAGAGATGTAAGTACCTGCCAGGCAAGGGAAGAGGAGAATGATCAAGCAAACAGGTGGGCAAGCTTGCAGACTCCAACCATCAGCCGGGAGTTTCCAATGCTGCCTCTGGGAAGCCCCGCAGAGATGCAAGTACCTGCCAGGGAAGGGAGGAGGAGAATGATCAGGCAAGCAGGTGGGAAAGATTGCAGACTCCAACACTCAGCCGGGCCCTTCCAATCCTGCCTCTGGCAAACCCGGCAGAGATGTAAGTACCTGCCAGGGAAGGGAGGTGGTGAAAAATCAGGCAAGCAGATGGAAAAGCTTGCAGACTCTACCCCTCATCCGGATAGTCCCCCAGCTGGGCCTTTCCAATACTGCCTCTGGCAACACCCGCATATATATAAGTACCTGCCAGGGAAGGGAGGAGGAGAAAAATCAGGCAAGCAGGTGGAAATGCTTGCAGACCCCACCCCTCAGTTGGGCCCTTCCAATCCTGCCTCTGGCAAGCCCGGCATCGTTGTAAGTACCTGCCAGGGAAGGGAGCTTGCAGACTCCAACTCTCAGCTGGGCCCTTCCAATCCTGCCTCTGGCAAGCCCCGCATAATTGTTAGTACCTGCCAGGGAAGGGAGGAGGAGAAAAATCAGGCAAGCAGGTGGAAAAGCTTGCAGACTGCAACCCTCAGTCGTTTAGTCCCCCAGCTGGGCCCTTCCGATGCTGCCTATGGCAGGACCCGCAGAGATGAATGTACCTGCCACCGAAGGGAGGAGGAGAAAATTCAGGCAAGCAGGTGGAAAAACTTGCAGACTCGACACCTCAGCCGGCCAGTCCCCCAGCTGGGCCCTTCCAATCCTGACTCTGGCAATTCCCGCAGGGTTGTAAGTACCTGCCAGGAAAGGGAGGAGGAGAACAATCAGGCAGATAAGGTTGGAGACTACAACCCTCAGCTGGGCCCTTCCAATCCTGTCTCTGGCAAGACCCGCACAGATATATGTACCTGCCAGGGAAGGGAGGATGAGAACGATCAGGCAAGCAGCTGGAAAAGCTTGCAGACTCCACCCCTCAGCTGGGCCCTTCCAATCCTGCCTCTGACAAGCCCGGCATAGTTGTAAGTACCTGCCAGGGTAGGGAGGAGAAGAACAATCAGGCAAGCTGGTGGACAAGCTTGAAGACTCCACCCCTCAGCTGGGACCTTCCAATCCTGACTCTGGCAAACCCTGCAGAGGTATAAGTACCTGCCAGGGTAGGGAGGAGTAGAACAATCAGGCAAGCTGGTGGACAAGCTTGCAGACTCCACCCCTCAGCTGGGACCTTCCAATCCTGACTCTGGCAAACCCTGCAGAGGTATAAGTACCTGCCAGGGAAGGGAGGAGGAGAACGATCAGGCAAGCAGGTGGACAAGCTTGCAGACTCCACCCCTCAGCCGGGCCCTTCCAATCCTGCATCTGGCAAGCCCCGCAGAGATGTAAGTACCTGCCAGGGAAGGGAGGAGGAGAAAAATTAGGCAAGCAGCTGGAAAAGCTTGCAGACTGCACCCCTCTGTCGTCTAGTCCCCCAGCTGGGCCCTTCCGATACTGCCTATGGCAGGACCCGCAGAGGTGAAAGTACCTGTCAGGGAAGGGAGGAGGAGAAAAATCAGGCAAGCAGGTGGAAAAACTTGCAGACTCGACACCTCAGCCGGCCAGTCCCCCAGCTGGGCCCTTCCAATCCTGACTCTGGAAATTCCCGCAGGGTTGTAAGTACCTGCCAGGAAAGGGAGGAGGAGAACTATCAGGCAGATAATGTTGGAGACTACACCCCTCAGCTTGCCCCTTCCAATCCTGTCTCTGGCAAGCCCCGCAGAGATATTAGTTCCTGCCAAGGTAGGGAGGAGTAGAACAATCAGGCAAGCTGATGGACAAGCTTGCAGACTCCAACCCTCAGCCGGGAACTTCCAATCCTGACTCTGGCAAACCCTGCAGAGGTGTAAGTACCTGCCAGGGAAGGGAGGAGGAGAAAAATCAGGCAAGCAGTTGGAAAAGCTTGCAGACTCCACTCCTCAGCTGGGCCATTCCAATCCTGCCTCTGGCAAGCCCGGCATAGTTGTAAGTACCTGCCAGGGTAGGGAGGAGAAGAACAATCAGGAAAGCTGGTGGACAAGCTTGCAGACTCCACCCCACAGCTGGGACTTTCCAATCCTGACTCTGGCAAACCCTGCAGAGGTGTAAGTACCTGCCAGGGAAGGGAGGAGGAGAACGATCAGGCAAGAAGGTGGACAAGCTTGCAGACTCCATACCTCAGCTGGGCCCTTCCAATCCTGCCTCTGTAAAGCCCCGCAGATATGTAAGTACCTGCCAGGGAAAGGAGGGGGAGAACTATCAGGAAAGCAGGTGGACAAGCTTGCAGTCTCCACCCCACAGCCGGACCCTTCCAATCCTGCCACTGGCAAGCCCAGCAGAGATGTAAGTACCAGCCATGGAAGCGAGGAGGAGAAAAATCAGGCAAGATGGTGGAAAAGCTTGCAGACTTCACCCCTCAGCTGGGCCCTTCCAATCCTGCCTCGGGCAAACCTGGCAGACATGTAAGTACCTGCCAGGGAAGGGAGGTGGAGAAAAATCAGGCAAGCAGGTGGAAAAGCTTGCAGACTCCACCCCTCATCCGGCTAGTCCCCCAGCTGGGCCTTTCCAATCCTGCCTCTGGCAAGACCCGCAGAGATATAAGTACCTGCCAGGGAAGGGAGGAGGAGAAAAATCAGGCAAGCAGCTGGAAAAGCTTGCAGACTCCACCCCTCAGCTGGGCCCTTCCAATCCTGCCTCTGACAAGCCCGGCATAGTTGTAAATACCTGCCAGGGTAGGGAGGAGAAGAACAATCAGGCAAGCTGGTGGACAAGCTTGCAGTCTCCACCCCTCAGCTGGGACCTTCCATTCCTGACTCAGGCAAACCCTGCAGAGGTGTAAGTACCTGCCAGGGAAGGGAGGAGGAGAACGATCAGGCAAGCAGGTGGACAAGCTTGCAGACTCCACCCCTCAGCTGGGACCTTCCAATCCTGACTCTGGCAAACCCTGCAGAGGTGTAAGTACCTGCCAGGGAAGGGAGGAGGAGAACGATCAGGCAAGCAGGTGGACAAGCTTGCAGACTCCACCCCTCAGCCGGGCCCTTCCAATCCTGCATCTGGCAAGCCCCGCAGAGATGTAAGTACCTGCCAGGGAAGGGAGGAGGAGAATAATTAGGCAAGCAGCTGGAAAAGCTTGCAGACTCCACCCCTCAGCTGGTCCCTTCCAATCCTGCCTCTGGCAAGCCCGGCATATTTGTAAGTACCTGCCAGGGAAGAGAGGAGTTGAACAATCAGGCAAGCAGGTGGACAAGCTTGCAGACTCCAACTCTCAGCTGGGCCCTTCCAATCCTGCCTCTGGCAAGCCCCGCATAGTTGTACCTGACAGCGTAGGGAGGAGTAGAACAATCAGGCAATCTGATGGACAAGCTTGCAGACTCCACCCCTCAGCTTGGCCCTTCCAATCCTGTCTCTGGCAAGCCCCGCAGAGATATTAGTTCCTGCCAGGGTAGGGAGGAGTAGAACAATCAGGCAAGCTGATGGACAAGCTTGCAGACTCCAACCCTCAGCCGGGACCTTCCAATCCTGTCTCTGGCAAACCCTGCAGAGGTGTAAGTACCTGCCAGGGAAGGAAGGAGGAGAACGATCAGGCAAGCAGGTGGACAAGCTTGCAGACTCCACCCCTCAGCCGGGCCCTTCCAATCCTGCCACAGGCAAGCCCCGCAGAGATGTAAGTACCTGCCAGGGAAGGGAGGTGGAGAAAAATCAGGCAAGCAGCTGGAAAAGCTTGCAGACTCCACCCCTCAGCTGGGCCCTTCCAATCCTGCCTCTGGCAATCCCGGCATATTTGTAAGTAACTGCCAGGGAAGAGAGGAGTTGAACAAACAGGCAAGCAGGTGGACAAGCTTGCAGACTCCACACCTCAGCTGGGCCCTTCCAATCCTGCCTCTGGCAAGCCCCGCATAGTTGTAAGTACCTGCCAGGGAAGGAAGAAGGAGAAAAATCAGGCAAGCAGGTGGAAAAACTTGCAGACTCGACACCTCAGCAGGCCAGTCCCCCAGCTCGGCCCTTCCAATACTGACTCTGGCAATTCCCGCAGGGTTGTAAGAACCTGCCAGGAAAGGGAGGAGAAGAACAATCAGGCCGATCAGGTTGGAGACTTCAACCCTCAGCTGGGCCCTTCCAATCCTGTCTCTGGCAAGACCCGCAGAGATATAAGTACCTGCCAGGAAAGGGAGGAGGAGAACGATCAGGCAAGAAGGTGGACAAGCTGGCAGACTCCACCCCTCAGCCGGGCCCTTCCAATCCTGCATCTGGCAAGCCCCGCAGAGATGTAAGTACCTGCCAGGGAAGGGAGGAGGAGAAAAATCAGGCAAGCAGCTGGAAAAGCTTGCAGACTCCACCCCTCAGCTGGGCCCTTCCAATCCTGCCTCTGGCAAGCCCGGCATAGTTGTAAGTACTTGCAAGGGAAGGGAAGAGGAGAACGATCAGGAAAGCAGGTGGACAAGCTTGCAGAATCCAACTGTCAGCTGGGCCCTTCCAATACTGCCTCTGGTAGGACCTGCAGAGATGTAAGTACCTGCCAGGGAAGGGAGGAGGAGAAAAATCAGGCAAGCAGTTGGAAAAGCTTGCAGACTCCACTCCTCAGCTGGGCCATTCCAATCCTGCCTCTGACAAGCCCGGCATAGTTGTAAATACCTGCCAGGGTAGGGAGGAGAAGAACAATCAGGCAAGCTGGTGGACAAGCTTGCAGACTCCACCCCTCAGCTGGGACCTTCCAATCCTGACTCAGGCAAACCCTGCAGAGGTGTAAGTACCTGCCAGGGAAGGGAGGAGGAGAACAATCAGGCAAGCAGGTGGACAAGCTTGCAGACTCCACCCCTCAGCCGGGCCCTTCCAATCCTGCATCTGGCAAGCCCCGCAGAGATGTAAGTACCTGCCAGGGAAGGGAGGAGGAGAATAATCAGGCAAGCAGCTGGAAAAGCTTGCAGACTCCACCCCTCAGCTGGTCCCTTCCAATCCTGCCTCTGGCAAGCCCGGCATATTTGTAAGTACCTGCCAGGGAAGAGAGGAGTTGAACAATCAGGCAAGCAGGTGGACAAGCTTGCAGACTCCAACTCTCAGCTGGGCCCTTCCAATCCTGCCTCTGGCAAACCCCGCAGAGTTGTAAGTACCTGCCAGGGAAGGGAGGAGGAGAAAAATCAGGCAAGCAGGTGGAAAAGCTTGCAGACTCCACCCCTCATCCGGCAAGTCTCCCAGCTGGGCCCTTCCAATGCTGCCTCTGGCAAGACGCGCAGAGATGTAAGTACCTGCCAGGGAAGGGAGGAGGAGAAAAATCAGGCAAGCAGGTGGAAAAGCTTGCAAACACCACCCCTCAGCTGGGCCCTTCCAATCCTGACTCTGGCAAACCCTGCAGAGGTGTAAGTACCTGCCAGGGAAGGGAGGAGGAGAACGATCAGGCAAGCAGGTGGACAAGCTTGCAGACTCCACCCCTCAGCTGGGACCTTCCAATCCTGCCTCTGGCAAGCCCTGCATATTTGTAAGTACCTGCCAGGGAAGAGAGGAAGTGAACAATCAGGCAAGCATGTGGACAAGCTTTCAGACTCCACCCCTCAGCCGGGCCCTTCCAATCCTGCATCTGGCAAGCCCCGCAGAGATGTAAGTACCTGCCAGGGAAGGGAGGAGAAGAAAAATCAGGCAAGCAGCTGGAAAAGCTTGCAGACTCCACCCCTCAGCCGGGCCCTTCCAATCCTGCATCTGGCAAGCCCCGCAGAGATGTAAGTACCTGCCAGGGAAGGGAGGAGAAGAAAAATCAGGCAAGCAGGTGGACAAGCTTGCAGACTCCAACTCTCAGCTGGGCCCTTCCAATCCTGCTTCTGGCAAGCCCCGCATAGTTGTAAGTACCTGCCAGGGAAGGGAGGAGGAGATAAATCAGGCAAGCAGGTGGAAAAGCTTGCAGATTCCACCCCTCAGCTGGGCCCTACCAATCCTGCCTCTGGTAAGCCTGTCATAGTTGTAAGTACCTGCCAGGGTAGGGAGGAAAAGATCAATCAGGCAAGCTGGTGGACAAGCTTGCAGTCTCCACCCCTCAGCTGGCACATTCCAATCCTGCATCTGGCAAGCCCCGCAGAGATGTAAGTACCTGCCAGGGAAGGGAGGAGGAGAAAAATCAGGCAAGCATGTGGAAAAGCTTGCAGACTCCACCCCTCAGCTGGGCCCTTTCAGACCTGCCTCTGGCAAGCCCGGCATAGTTGTAACTACCTGCCAGTGAAGGGAGGAGGAGAAAAATCAGGAAAGCATGTAAAAAGGCTTGCAGACTCCACCTCTCAGCTGGGCCCTTCCAATCCTGCCTGTGGCAAGCCCCGCAGAGATGTAAGTACCTGCCAGGGAAGGGAGGAGGAGAAAAATCAGGCAAGCAACTGGAAAAGCTTGCAGACTCCACCGCTCACCTGGGCATTTCCAATCCTGCCTCTGGCAAGCCCGGCATATTTGTAAGTACCTGCCAGGGAAGAGAGGAGTTGAACAATCAGGCAAGCAGGTTGACAAGCTTGCAGACTCCAACTCTCAGCTGGGCCCTTCCAATCCTGCCTCTGGCAAGCCTGGCATAGTTGTAAGTACCTGCCAGGGAAGGGAGGAGGAGAAAAATCAGGCTAGCAGGTGGAAAAGCTTGCATACTGCACCCCTCAGTCGTCTAGTCCCCCAGCTGGGCCCTTCCAATACTGCCTATGGCAGGACCTGCAGAGATGAAAGTACCTGCCAGGGAAGGGAGGTGAAGAAAAATCAGGCAAGCAGGTGGAAAAACTTGCAGACTCAACACTTCAGCCGGCCAGTCCCCCAGCAGGGCCCTTCCAATCCTGACTCTGGCAATTCCCGCAGTGTTGTAAGTACCTGCCAGGGAAGGGAGGTGGAGAAAAATCAGGCAAGCAGGTGGAAAAGCTTGCAGACTGCACCCCTCTGTCATCTAGTCCCCAAGCTGGGACCTTCCGATACTGCCTATGGCAGGACCTGCAGAGATGAAAGTACCTGCCAGGGAAGGGAGGAGGAAAAATATCAGGCAAGCAGGTGGAAAAACTTGCAGACTCGACACCTCAGCCAGCCAGTCCCCCAGCTGGGCCCTTCCGATACCGCCTATGGCAATTCCCGCAGGGTTGTAAGTACCTGCCAGGGAAGGGAGGAGGTGAACAATCAGGCAGATAAGCTTGGAGACTACACTCCTCAGCTGGGCCCTTCCAATCCTGCCTCTGGCAAGCTCCGCAGAGATATAAGTACCTGCCAGGGTAGGGAGGAGTAGAACAATCAGGCAAGCTGATGGACAAGCTTGCAGACTCCACCCCTAAGCCGGGACCTTCCAATCCTGACTCTGGCAAACCCTACAGAGGTGTAAGTACCTGCCAGGGAAGGGAGGAGGAGAATGATCAGGCAAGCAGGTGGACAAGCTTGCAGACTCCACACCTCAGCCGGGCCCTTCCAATCCTGCCTCTGGCAAGACCTGCAGAGATGTAAGTACCTGCCAGGGAAGGGAGGAGGTGAATGATCAGGCAAGCAGGTCGGCAAGCTTGCAGACTCCAACTATCAGCCGGGCCCTTCCAATCCTGCCTCTGGAAAGACCCGCAGATATGTAAGTACCTGCCAGGGAATAGAGTGGGAGAACTATCAGGAAAGCAGTTGGACAAGCTTGCAGACTCCACCCCTCAGCCAGGCCCTTCCAATCCTGCCTCTGGCAAGCCCCGCAGAGATGTAAGTACCTGCCAGGGAAGGGAGGAGGAGAAAAATCAGACAAGATGGTGGATAAGCTTGCAGACTTCAACACTCAGCTGGGCAGTTCCAATCCTGCCTCTTGCAAACCTGGCAAAGTTGTAAGCACCTGCCAGGGAAGGGAGGAGGAGAACAATCAGGGAAGCAGGTGGATAAGCTTGCAGACTCCACCCCTCAGCCGGCTATTCCCCCAGCTGGGCCCTTCCAATACTGCCTCTGGCAGGACCCGCAGAGATGTAAGTACCTGCCAGGCAAGGGAGGAGGAGAAAAATCAGGCAAGCAGGTGGAAAAGCTTGCAGACACCACCGCTCAGCTGGGACTTTCCAATCCTGACTCTGGCAAACCCTGCAGAGGTGTAAGTACCTGCCAGGGAAGGGAGGAGGAGAACGCTCAGGCAAGCAGGTGGACAATCTTGCAGAATCCAACTCTCAGCTGGGCCCTTCCAATACTGCCTCTGGCAGGACCTTCAGAGATGTAAGTACCTGCCAGGGAAGGGAGGAGGAGAAAAATCAGGCAAGCAGTTGGAAAAGCTTGCAGTCTCCACCCCTCAGCTGGGCGCTTCCAATCCTGCCTCTGGCAAGCCCGGCATAGTTGTAAGTACCTGCCAGGTTAGGGCGGAGAAGAACAATCAGGCAAGCTGGTGGACAAGCTTGCAGACTCCACCCCTCAGCTGGAACCTTCCAATCCTGACTCTGGCAAACCCTGCAGAGGTGTAAGTACCTGCCAGGGAAGGGAGGAGGAGAACGATCAGGCAAGCAGGTGGACAAGCTTGCAGACTCCACCCCTCAGCTGGGACCTTCCAATCCTGACTCTGGCAAACCCTGCAGAGGTGTAAGTAACTGCCAGGGAAGGGAGGAGGAGAACGATCAGGCAAGCAGGAGGACAAGCTTGCAGACTCCACCCCTCAGCCGGGCCCTTCCAATCCTGCATCTAGCAAGCCCCGCAGAGATGTAAGTACCTGCCAGGGAAGGGAGGAGGAGAAAAATCAGGCAAGCAGCTGGAAAAGCTTGCAGACTCCACCCCTCAGCTGGGCCCTTCCAATCCTGCCTCTGGCAAGCCCGGCATATTTGTAAGTACCTGCCAGGGAAGAGAGGAGTTGAACAATCAGGCAAGCAGGTGGACAAGCTTGCAGACTCCAACTCTCAGCTGGGCCCTTCCAATCCTGCCTCTGGCAAGCCTCGCCTAGTTGTAACTACCTGCCAGGGAAGGGAGGAAGAGAAATATCAGGCAAGCAGGTGGAAAAGCTTGCAGACTGCACCCCTCAGTCGTCTAGTCCCCCAGCTGGGCCCTTCCGACACTGCCTATGGCAGGACCCGCAGAGATGAAAGTACCTGCCAGGGAAGGGAGGAGGAGAAAAATCAGGCAAGCTGGTGGAAAAACTTGTAGACTCGACACCTCAGCCGGCCATTCCCCCAGCTGGGCCCTTCCAATCCTGACTCTGGCAATTCCCGCAGGGTTGTAAGTACCTGCCAGGGAAGGGAGGAGGAGAAAAATCAGGCAAGCAGGTGGAAAAGCTTGCAGACTGCACCCCTCTGTCATCTAGTCCCCAAGCTGGGCCCTTTCGATACTGCCTATTGCAGGACCCGCAGAGATGAAAGTACCTGACAGGGAAGGGAGGAGGAAAAATATCAGGCAAGCAGGTGGAAAAACTTGCAGACTCGACACCTCAGCCGGCCAGTCCTCCAGCTGGGCCCTTCCGATACCGCCTATGGCAGGACCCGCAGAGATGAAAGTACCTTCCAGGGAAGGGAGAAGGGGAAAAATCAGGCAAGCGGTGGAAAAACTTGCAGACTCAATACCTAAGCCGGCTAGTCCCCCAGCTGGGCCCTTCCGATACTGCCTATGGCAGGACCCGCAGAGATGAAAGTACCTGCCAGGGAAGGGAGGAGGAGAAAAATCAGGCAAGCAGGTGGAAAAACTTGCAGACTCGACACCTCAGCCGGCCAGTCCCCCAGCTGGTCCCTTCCAATCCTGACTCTGGCTATTCCCGCAGGGTTGTAAGTACCTGCCAGGGAAGGGAGGAGGTGAACAATCAGGCAGATAAGCTTGGAGACTACACCCCTCAGCTGGGCACTTCCAATCCTGCCTCTGGCAAGCTCCGCAGAGATATAAGTACCTGCCAGGGTAGGGAGGAGTAGAACAATCAGGCAAGCTGATGGACAAGCTTGCAGACTCCACCCCTAAGCCGGGACCTTCCAATCCTGACTCTGGCAAACCCTACAGAGGTGTATGTACCTGCCAGGGAAGGGAGGAGGAGAATGATCAGGCAAGCAGGTGGACAAGCTTGCAGACTCCACACCTCAGCCGGGCCCTTCCAATCCTGCCTCTGGCAAGACCTGCAGAGATGTAAGTACCTGCCAGGGAAGGGAGGAGGTGAATGATCAGGCAAGCAGGTCGGCAATCTTGCAAACTCCAACTATCAGCCGGGCCCTTCCAATCCTGCCTCTGGAAAGACCCGCAGATATGTAAGTACCTGCCAGGGAATAGAGGGGGAGAACTATCAGGAAAGCAGTTGGACAAGCTTGCAGACTCCACCCCTCAGCCGGGCCCTTCCAATCCTGCCTCTGGCAAGCCCCGCAGAGATGTAAGTACCTGCCAGGGAAGGGAGGAGGAGAAAAATCAGGCAAGATGGTGGATAAGCTTGCAGACTTCACCACTCAGCTGGGCAGTTCCAATACTGCCTCTTGCAAACCTGGCATAGTTGTAAGCACCTGCCAGGGAAGGGAGGAGGAGAACAATAAGGGAAGCAGGTGGATAAGCTTGCAGACTCCACCCCTCAGCCGGCTAGTCCCCCAGCTGGGCCCTTCCAATACTGCCTCTGGCAGGACCCGCAGAGATGTAAGTACCTGCCAGGCAAAGGAGGAGGAGAAAAATCAGGCAAGCAGGTGGAAAAGCTTGCAGACACCACCTCTCAGCTGGGACCTTCCAATCCTTACTCTGGCAAACCCTGCAGAGGTGTAAGTACCTTCCAGGGAAGGGAGGAGGAGAAAAATCAGGCAAGCAGCTGGAAAAGCTTGCAGACTCCACCCCTCAGCTTGGCCCTTCCAATCCTGCCTCTGGCAAGCCCGGCATATTTGTAAGTACCTGCCAGGGAAGAGAGGAGTTTAACAATCAGGCAAGCAGGTGGACAAGCTTGCAGACTCCAACTCTCCCCTTCCAATCCTGCCTGTGGCAAGCCCCGCATAGTACCTGCCAGGGAAAGGAGGAGGAGAAAAATCAGGCAAGCAGGTGGAAAAGATTGCAGACTGCACCCCTCAGTCATCTAGTCCCCCAGCTGGGCCCTTCCGACACTGCCTATGGCAGGACCCGCAGAGATGAAAGTACCTGCCAGGGAAGGGAGGAGGAGAAAAATCAGGCAAGCTGGTGGAAAAACTTGTAGACTCGACACCTCAGCCGGCCATTCCCCCAGCTGGGCCGTTCCAATCCTGACTCTGGCAATTCCCGCAGGGTTGTAAGTACCTGCCAGGGAAGGGAGGAGGAGAAAAATCAGGCAAGCAGGTGGAAAAGCTTGCAGACTGCACCCCTCTGTCATCTAGTCCCCAAGCTGGGCCCTTTCGATACTGCCTATTGCAGGACCCGCAGAGATGAAAGTACCTGACAGGGAAGGGAGGAGGAAAAATATCAGGCAAGCAGGTGGAAAAACTTGCAGACTCGACACCTCAGCCGGCCAGTCCTCCAGCTGGGCCCTTCCGATACCGCCTATGGCAGGACCCGCAGAGATGAAAGTACCTTCCAGGGAAGGGAGAAGGGGAAAAATCAGGCAAGCGGTGGAAAAACTTGCAGACTCAATACCTAAGCCGGCTAGTCCCCCAGCTGGGCCCTTCCGATTCTGCCTATGGCAGGACCCGCAGAGATGAAAGTACCTGCCAGGGAAGGGAGGAGGAGAAAAATCAGGCAAGCAGGTGGAAAAACTTGTAGACTCGACACCTCAGCCGGCCAGTCCCCCAGCTGGTCCCTTCCAATCCTGACTCTGGCTATTCCCGCAGGGTTGTAAGTACCTGCCAGGGAAGGGAGGAGGTGAACAATCAGGCAGATAAGCTTGGAGACTACACCCCTCAGCTGGGCACTTCCAATCCTGCCTCTGGCAAGCTCCGCAGAGATATAAGTACCTGCCAGGGTAGGGAGGAGTAGAACAATCAGGCAAGCTGATGGACAAGCTTGCAGACTCCACCCCTAATTCGGGACCTTCCAATCCTGACTCTGGCAAACCCTACAGAGGTGTATGTACCTGCCAGGGAAGGGAGGAGGAGAATGATCAGGCAAGCAGGTGGACAAGCTTGCAGACTCCACACCTCAGCCGGGCCCTTCCAATCCTGCCTCTGGCAAGACCTGCAGAGATGTAAGTACCTGCCAGGGAAGGGAGGAGGTGAATGATCAGGCAAGCAGGTCGGCAATCTTGCAGACTCCAACTATCAGCCGGGCCTTTCCAATCCTGCCTCTGGAAAGACCCGCAGATATGTAAGTACCTGCCAGGGAATAGAGGGGGAGAACTATCAGGAAAGCAGTTGGACAAGCTTGCAGACTCCACCCCTCAGCCGGGCCCTTCCAATCCTGCCTCTGGCAAGCCCCGCAGAGATGTAAGTACCTGCCAGGGAATGGAGGAGGAGAAAAATCAGGCAAGATGTTGGATAAGCTTGCAGACTTCACCACTCAGCTGGGCAGTTCCAATCCTGCCTCTTGCAAACCTGGCATAGTTGTAAGCACCTGCCAGGGAAGGGAGGAGGAGAACAATAAGGGAAGCAGGTGGATAAGCTTGCAGACTCCACCCCTCAGCCGGCTAGTCCCCCAGCTGGGCCCTTCCAATACTGCCTCTGGCAGGACCCGCAGAGATGTAAGTACCTGCCAGGCAAGGGAGGAGGAGAAAAATCAGGCAAGCAGGTGGAAAAGCTTGCAGACACCACCTCTCAGCTGGGACCTTCCAATCCTGACTCTGGCAAACCCTGCAGAGGTGTAAGTACCTTCCAGGGAAGGGAGGAGGAGAAAAATCAGGCAAGCAGCTGGAAAAGCTTGCAGACTCCACCCCTCAGCTGGGCCCTTCCAATCCTGCCTCTGGCAAGCCCGGCATATTTGTAAGTACCTGCCAGGGAAGAGAGGAGTTTAACAATCAGGCAAGCAGGTGGACAAGCTTGCAGACTCCAACTCTCCCCTTCCAATCCTGCCTGTGGCAAGCCCCGCATAGTACCTGCCAGGGAAGGGAGGAGGAGAAAAATCAGGCAAGCAGGTGGAAAAGATTGCAGACTGCACCCCTCAGTCATCTAGTCCCCCAGCTGGGCCCTTCCGATACTGCTTATGGCAGGACCTGCAGAGATGAAAGTACCTGCCAGGGAAGGGAGGAGGAAAAATATCAGGCAAGCAGGTGGAAAAACTTGCAGACTCGACACCTCAGCTGGACAGTCCCCCAGCTGGGCCCTTCCAATCCTGACTCTGGCAATTCCCGCAAG
This sequence comes from Tiliqua scincoides, assembly GCF_035046505.1. Lineage (NCBI taxonomy): Eukaryota > Metazoa > Chordata > Lepidosauria > Squamata > Scincidae > Tiliqua > Tiliqua scincoides. Next base: position 220,615,614 of record NC_089823.1, read on the forward strand.
GTTGTAAGTACCAGCCAGGGAAGGTAGGAGGTGAACAATCAGGCAGATAAGCTTGGAGACTACACCCCTCAGCTGGGCCCTTAAAATCCTGTCTCTGGCAAGCCCCGCAGAGATATAAGTACCTGCCAGGGTAGGGAGGAGTAGAACAATCAGGCAAGCTGATGGACAAGCTTGCAGACTCCACCCCTAAGCCGGGACTTTCCAATCCTGACTCTGGCAAACCCTACAGAGGTGTAAGTACCTGCCAGGGAAGGGAGGAGGAGAATGATCAGGCAAGCAGGTGGACAAGCTTGCAGACTCCACACCTCAGCCGGGCCCTTCCAATCCTGCCTCTGGCAAGACCTGCAGTGATGTAAGTACCTGCCAGGGAAGGGAGGAGGTGAATGATCAGGCAAGCAGGTCGGAAAGCTGGCAGACCCCAACTATCAGCTGGGCCCTTCCAATCCTGCCTCTGGAAAGACCCGCAGATATGTAAGTACCTGCCAGGGAATAGAGGGGGAGAACTATCAGGAAAGCAGGTGGACAAGCTTGCAGACTCCACCCCTCAGCCGGGCCCTTCCAATCCTGCCTCTGGCAAGCCCCGCAGAGATGTAAGTACCTGCCAGGGAAGGGAGGAGGAGAAAAATCAGGCAAGATGGTGGATAAGCTTGCAGACTCCACCCCTAAGCCGGGACCTTCCAATCCTGACTCTGGCAAACCCTACAGAGGTGTAAGTACCTGCCAGGGAAGGGTGGAGGAGAATGATCAGGCAAGCAGGTGGACAAGCTTGCAGACTCCACACCTCAGCCGGGCCCTTCCAATCCTGCCTCTGGCAAGACCTGCAGTGATGTAAGTACCTGCCAGGGAAGGGAGGAGGTGAATGATCAGGCAAGCAGGTCGGCAAGCTTGCAGACCCCAACTATCAGCCGGGCCCTTCCAATCCTGCCTCTGGAAAGACCCGCAGATATGTAAGTACCTGCCAGGGAATAGAGGGGGAGAACTATCAGGAAAGCATGTGGACAAGCTTGCAGACTCCACCCCTCAGCCGGGCGCTTCCAATCCTGCCTCTGGCAAGCCCCGCAGAGATGTAAGTACCTGCCAGGGAAGGGAGGAGGAGAAAAATCAGGCAAGATGGTGGATAAGCTTGCAGACTTCACCCCTCAGCTGGGCACTTCCAATCCTGCCTCTTGCAAACCTGGCATAGTTGTAAGCACCTGCCAGGGAAGGGAGGAGGAGAACAATCAGGGATGCAGGTGGATAAGCTTGCAGACTCCACCCCTCAGCCGGCTAGTCCCCCAGCTGGGCCCTTCCAATACTGCCTCTGGCAGGACCCGCAGAGATGTAAGTACCTGCCAGGCAAGGGAGGAGGAGAAAAATCAGGCAAGCAGGTGGAAAAGCTTGCAGACACTACCCCTCAGCTGGGCCCTTCCAATCCTGCCTCTGGCAAGCCCGGCATAGTTGTAAGTACCTGCCAGGGAAGGGAGGAGGAGAACGATCAGGAAAGCAGGTGGACAATCTTGCAGAATCCAACTCTCAGCTGGGCCCTTCCAATACTGCCTCTGGCAGGACCTGCAGAGATGTAAGTACCTGCCAGGGAAGGGAGGAGGAGAAAAATCAGGCAAGCAGGTGGAAAAGCTTGCAGACTCCACCCCTCAGCTGGGCGCTTCCAATCCTGCCTCTGGCAAGCCCGGCATAGTTGTAAGTACCTGCCAGGTTAGGGCGGAGAAGAACAATCCGGTAAGCTGGTGGACAAGCTTGCAGACTCCACCCCTCAGCTGGAACCTTCCAATCCTGACTCTGGCAAACCCTGCAGAGGTGTAAGTACCTGCCAGGGAAGGGAGGAGGAGAACGATCAGGCAAGCAGGTGGACAAGCTTGCAGACTCCACCCCTCAGCTGGGACCTTCCAATCCTGACTCTGGCAAACCCTGCAGAGGTGTAAGTAACTGCCAGGGAAGGGAGGAGGAGAACGATCAGGCAAGCAGGTGGACAAGCTTGCAGACTCCACCCCTCAGCCGGGCCCTTCCAATCCTGCATCTGGCAAGCCCCGTAGAGATGTAAGTACCTGCCAGGGAAGGGAGGAGGAGAAAAATCGGGAAAGCAGCTGGAAAAGCTTGCAGACTCCACCCTTCAGCTGGGCCTTTCCAATCCTGCCTCTGACAAGCCCGGCATATTTGTAAGTACCTGCCAGGGAAGAGAGGAGTTGAACGCACGCAAGCAGGTGGACAAGCTTGCAGACTCCACCCCTCAGCCGGGCCCTTCCAATCCTGCCTCTGGCAAGCCTCGCATAGTTGTAAGTTCCTGCCAGGGAAGGGAGGAGGAGAAAAATCAGGCAAGCAGGTGGAAAAGCTTGCAGACTGCACCCCTCAGTCGTCTAGTCCCCCAGCTGGGCCCTTCCGATACTGCTTATGGCTGGACCCGCAGAGATGAAAGTACCTGCCAGGGAAGGGGGAGGAGAAAAATCAGGCAAGCAGGTGGAAAAACTTGCAGACTCGACACCTCAGCCGGCCAGTCCCCCAGCTGGGCCCTTCCAATACTGACTCTGGCAAGCCCCACAGAGATATAAGTACCTGCCAGGGAAGGGAGGAGGAGAACGATCAGGCAAGTAGGTGGACAAGCTTGCAGGCTCCACCCCTCAGCCGGGCCCTTCCAATCCTGCATCTGGCAAGCCCCGCATAGTTGTAAGTACCTGCCAGGGAAGGGAGGAGGAAAAAAATCAGGAAAGCAGGTGGACAAGCTTGCAGACTCCACCCCTCAGCCGGGCCCTTCCAATCCTGCCTCTGGAATGACCCGCAGATATGTAAGTACCTGCCAGGGAATAGAGGGGGAGAACTATCAGGAAAGCAGGTGGACAAGCTTGCAGACTGCACCCCTCAGCCGGGACCTTCCAATCCTTCCTCTGGCAAGCCCCGCAGAGATGTAAGTACCTGCCAGGGAATGGAGGAGGAGAAAAATCAGGCAAGATGGTGGAAAAGCTTGCAGACTTCACCCCTCAGCTGCGCCCTTCCAATCCTGCCTCTGGCAAACCCGGCAGAGATGTAAGTACCTGCCAGGGAAGGGAGGAGGAGAAAAATCAGGCAAGCAGGTGGAAAAGCTTGCAGACTCCACCCCTCATCCGGCTAGTCCCCCAGCTCGGCACTTCCAATCCTGGCTCTGGCAAGACCCGCAGAGATGTAAGTACCTGCCAGGGTAAAGAGGGGGAGAACTATCAGGAAAGCAGGTGGACAGGCTTGCAGACTCCACCCCTCAGCCGGGCCCTTCCAATCCTGTCTCTGGCATGCCCCGCAGAGATGTAAGTACCTGCCAGGGAAGGGAGGAGGAGAAAAATCAGGCAAGATGGTGGAAAAGCTTGCAGACTTCACCCCTCAGCTGGGCCCTTCCAATCCTGTCTCTGGCAAACCCGGCAGAGATGTAAGTACCTGCCAGGGAAGGGAGGAGTAGAACAATCAGGCAAGCTGATGGACAAGCTTGCATACTCCACCCCTCAGCCGGGCCCATCCAATCCTGTCTCTGGCAAGCCCCGCAGAGATGTAAGTACCTGCCAGGGAAGGGAGGAGGAGAAAAATCAGGCAAGCAGGTGGAAAAACTTGCAGACTCGACACCTCAGCCGGCCAGTCCCCCAGCTGGGCCCTTCCAATCCTGACTCTGGCAAGCCCTGCGGAGATGTCGGTACCTGCCAGGGAAGGGAGGAGGAGAAAAATCAGGCAAGCAGGTGGGAAAAGCTTGCAGACTGCACCCCTCAGTCGTCTAGTCCCCCAGCTTTGCCCTTCCAATACTGCCTATAGCAGGACCCGCAGAGATGAAAGTACCTGCCAGAGAAGGGAGGAGGAGAAAAATCAGGCAAGCAGGTGGAAAAGCTTGCAGACAGGACCCCTCATTCGTCAAGTCCCCCAGCTGTGCCCGTCAGATACTGCCTAGTTGTAAGTACCTGCCAGGTTAGGGAGGAGAAGAACAATCAGGTAAGCTGGTGGACAAGCTTGCAGACTCCACCCCTCAGCTGGGACCTTCCAATCCTGACTCTGGCAAACCCTGCAGAGGTGTAAGTACCTGCCAGGGAAGGGAGGAGGAGAACGATCAGGCAAGCAGTTGGACAAGCTTGCAGACTCCACCCCTCAGCCGGGCCCTTCCAATCCTGCATCTGGCAAGCCCGGCATATTTGTAAGTACCAGCCAGGGAAGGGAGGAGGAGAAAAATCAGGAAAGCAGATGGAAAAACTTGCAGACTCAGCACCTCAGCCGGCCAGTCCCCCAGCTGGGCCCTTCCAATCCTGATTCTGGCAATCCCCGCAGGGTTGTAAGTACCTGCCAGGGATGGGAGGAGGAGAACAATCAGGCGGATAAGCTTGGATACTACAACCCTCAGCTGGGCCCTTCCAATCCTGTCTCTGGCAATCCCCCCAGAGATATAAGTACCTGCCAGGGTAGGGAGGAGTAGAACAATCAGGCAAGCTGGTGGACAAGCTTGCAGACACCACCTCTCAGCTGGGACTTTCCAATTCTGACTCTGGCAAACCCTGCAGAGGTGTAAGTACCTGCCAGGGAAGGGAGGAGGAGAACAATCAGGCAAGCAGGTGGAAAAGATTGCAGACTCCACACCTCAGCTGGGCCCTTCCAATCCTGCCTCTGGCAAGCCCGGCATATTTGTAAGTACCTGCCAGGGAAGTGAGGAGGAGAACAATCAGGAAAGCAGGTGGACAAGCTTGCAGACTCCAACTCTCAGCTGGGCGCTTCCAATCCTGCCTCTGGCAAGCCCCGCATAGTTGTAAGTACCTACCAGGGAAGGGAGGAGGAGAAAAATCAGGCAAGCAGGTGGACAAGCTTGAAGACTCCACCCCTCAGCCGGGCCCTTTCAATCCTGCCTCTGGCAAGCCGCGCAGAGATGTAAGTACCTTGCCAGGGAAGGAAGGAGGAGAAAAATCAGGCAAGCATGTGGAAAAGCTTGCAGACTCCACCCCTAAGCTGGGCCCTTCCAATACTGCCTCTGGCAGGACCCGCAGAGATGTAAGTACCTGCCAGGGAATGAAGGAGGAGAAAAATCAGGCAAGCATGTGGAAAAGCTTGCAGACTCCACCCCTCAGCCGGCCAGTCCCCCAGCTGGGCGCTTCCAATCCTAACTCTGGCAAGCCACGCGGGGTTGTAAGTACCTGCCAGGAAATGGAGGAGGAGAACAATCAGGCAAACAGGTTGATAAGCTTGGAGACTCCACCTCTCAGCCCGTCCCTTCCAATACTGCCTGTGGCAAGCCCAGCATAGTTGTAAGTACCTGCCAGGGAAGGGAGGAGGATAAAAATCAGGCAAGCAGGTGGAAAAGCTTGCAGACTGCACCCCTCAGTCATCTATTCCCCACCCCTATAGCAGGACCCGCAGAGTCCAGACTTGACTCCACCCCTATAGCAGGAACCGCAGAGTCCAGACTTGACTCCACCCCTAAGCTGGGCCCTTCCAATACTGCCTATGGCAGGACCCGCAGAGATGAAAGTACCTGCCAAGGAAGGGAGGAGGAGAAAAATCGGGCAAGCAGGTGGAAAAACTTGCAGACTCAACACCTCAGTCGGCCAGTCCCCCCAGTTGGGCCCTTCCAATCCTGCCTCTGGCAAGCCCCGCAGAGAGAATGATCAGGCAAGCACGTGGGCAAGCTTGCAGACTCCAACCATCAGCCAGGCCCTTCTAATTCTGCCTCTGGCAAGCCCCGCAGTGATGTAAGTACCTGCCAGGGAAGGGAGGTGGAGAAAAATCACGCAAGCAGGTGGAAAAGCTTGCAGACTCCAACTCTCAGCAGGGCCCTTCCAATCCTGCCTCTGGCAAGCCCGGCATATTTGTAAGTACCAGCCAGGGAAGAGAGGAGGAGAACAATCAGGAAAGCAGGTGGACGAGCTTGCAGACTCCAACTCTCAGCTGGGCGCTTCCAATCCTGCCTCTGGCAAGCCCCGCATAGTTGTAAGTACCTGCCAGGGAAGGGAGGAGGAGAAAAATCAGGCAAGCAGGTGGACAAGCTTGCAGACTCCACCCCTAAGCTGGGCCCTTCCAATACTGCCTCTGGCAGGACCCGCAGAGATGTAAGTAGCTGCCAGGGAAGAGAGGATTAGAAAAATCAGGCAAGCAGGTGGAAAAGTTTGCAGACTCCACCCCTCAGAAGTCTAGTCCCCCAGCTGGGCCCTTCCACTACTGCCTATGGCAGGACCCGCAGAGATAAAAGTACCTGCCAGGGAAGGGAGAAGGAGAAAAATCAGGCAAGCAGGTGGAAAAACTTGCAGACTCAACACCTCAGCCGGCCAGTCCCCCAGCTGGGCCCTTCCAATCCTGATTCTGGCAATCCCCGCAGGGTTGTAAGTACCTGCCAGGGATGGGAGGAGGAGAACAATCAGGCGGATAAGCTTGGAGACTACAACCCTCAGCTGGGCCCTTCCAATCCTGTCTCTGGCAATCCCCGCAGAGATGTAAGTACCTGCCAGGGACGGGAGGAGGAGAACGATCAGGCAAGCAGGTGGGCACACTTGCAGACTCCAACCATCAGCCGGGCCCTTCCAATCCTGCCTCTGGACAGCCCCGCAGAGATGTAAGTACCTGCCAGGGAAGGGAGGAGGAGAACGATCAGGAAAGCAGGTGGACAAGCTTGCAGACTCCACCCCTCAGACGGGCCCATCCAATCCTGCCTCTGGGAAGCCCCGCAGAGTTGTAAGTACCTGCCAGGGAAGGGTGGAAGAGAACGATCAGGAAAGCAGGTGGACAAGCTTGCAGACTCCACCCCTCAGCCGGGACCTTCCAATCCTTCCTCTGGCAAGCCCCGCAGAGATGTAAGCACCTGCCAGGGAAGGGAGGCGGAGAACGATCAGGCAAGCAAGTGGGCAAGCTTGCAGACTCCAACCATCAGCCAGGCCCTTCCAATCCTGCCTCTGGCAAGCCCCGCAGAGATGTAAGTACCTGCCAGGGAAGGGAGGAAGAGAACAATCAGGAAAGCAGGTGGAAAAGTTTGCAGATTCCACCCCTCAGCCCTCACCCCTCACCCCTCACCCCTCACCCCTCACACCTCAGAAGTCTAGTCCCCCAGCTGGTCCCTTCCACTACTGCCTATGGCAGGACCCGCAGAGATAAAAGTACCTGCCAGGGAAGGGAGAAGGAGAAAAATCAGGCAAGCAGGTGGAAAAACTTGCAGACTCAACACCTCAGCCTGCCAGTCCCCCAGCTGGGCCCTTCCAATCCTGATTCTGACAATCCCCGCAGTGTTGTAAGCACCTGCCAGGAAAGGGAGGAGGAGAACAATCAGGCGGATAAGCTTGGAGACTACACCCCTCAGCTGGGCCCTTCCAATCCTACCTCTGTCAAGCCCCGCAGAGATGTAAGTACCTGCCAGGGTAGGGAGGAGTAGAACAATCAGGAAAGCAGGTGGACAAGCTTGCAGACTCCACCCCTCAGCCGGGCCCTTCCAATCCTGCCTCTGGCAAGCCCCGCAGAGATGTAAGTACCTGCCTGGGAAGGGAGGAGGAGAAAAATCAGGCAAGCAGGTGGAAAATCTTGCAGACTCCACCTATCAGCCGGCCAGTCCCCCAGCTGGGCCCTTCCAATCCTAACTCTGGCAAGCCCTGCAGGGTTGTAAGTGCCTTCCAGGAAAAGGGGGAGGAGAACAATCAGGCGGATAAGCTTGGAGACTACACCCCTCAGCTGGGCCCTTCCAATCCTACCTCTGGCAAGCCCCGCAGAGATGTAAGTACCTGCCAGGGTAGGGAGGAGTAGAACAATCAGGCAAGCAGGTTGACAAGCTTGCAGACTCCACCCCTCAGCCGGGCCCTTCCAATTCTGCCTCTGGCAAGACCCGCAGAGATGTAAGTACCTGCCAGGGAAGGGAGGAGGAGAACGACCAGGCAAGCAGGTTGGCAAGCTTGCAGACGCCAACCATCAGCCGGGCCCTTCCAATCCTGCCACTGGCAAGCCCCGCACAGATGTAAGTACCTGCCAGGGAATAGAGGGGGAGAACAATCAGGAAAGCAGGTGGAAAAGCTTGCAGACTCCACCCCTCAGCCGGGCCCTTCCAATCCTTCCTCTGGCAAGCCCCGCAGAGATGTAAGTACCTGCCCAGGAAGGGAGGAGGAGAAAAATCAGGCAAGATGGTGGAAAAGCTTGCAGGCTTCACCCCTCAGCTGCGCCCTTCCAATCCTGCCTCTGGCAAACCCGGCAGAGATGTAAGTACCTGCCAGGGAAGGGAGGAGGAGAAAAATCAGGCAAGCAGTTGGAAAAGCTTGCAGACTCCACCCCTCATCCGGCTAGTCCCCCAGCTGGGCACTTCCAATCCTGGCTCTGGCAAGTCCCGCAGAGATGTAAGTACCTGCCAGGGAAAAGAGGGGGAGAACTATCAGGAAAGCAGGTGGACAAGCTTGCAGACTCCACCCCTCAGCCGGGCCCTTCCAATCCTGTCTCTGGCATGCCCCGCAGAGATGTAAGTACCTGCCAGGGAAGGGAGGAGGAGAAAAATCAGGCAAGCAGCTGGAAAAGCTTGCAGACTCCACCCCTCATCCAGCTAGTCCCCCAGCTGGGCCTTTCCAATACTGCCTCTGGCAAGACCCGCAGAGATATAAGTACCTGCCAGGGAAGGGAGGAGGAGAAAAATCATGCAAGCAGCTGGAAAAGATTGCAGACTCCACCCCTCAGCTGGGCCCTTCCAATCCTGCCTCTGACAAGCCCGGCATAGTTGTAAGTACCTGCCAGGGTAGGGAGGAGAAGAACAATCAGGCAAGCTGGTGGACAAGCTTGCAGAGTCCACCCCTCAGCTGGGACCTTCCAATCCTGACTCTGGCAAACCCTGCAGAGGTGTAAGTACCTGCCAGGGAAGGGAGGAGGAGAAAAATCAGGCAAGCAGCTGGAAAAGCTTGCAGACTCCACCCCTCAGCTGGGCCCTTCCAATCCTGCCTCTGGCAAGCCCGGCATATTTGTAAGTACCTGCCAGGGAAGAGAGGAGTTGAACAATCAGGCAAGCAGGTGGACAAGCTTGCAGACTCCAACTCTCAGCTGGGCCCTTCCAATCCTGCCTCTGGCAAGCCACGCATAGTTGTAAGTACCTGCCAGGGAAGGGAGGAGGAGAAAAATCAGGCAAGCAGGTGGAAAAGCTTGCAGACTGCACCCCTCTGTCGTCTAGTCCCCCAGCTGGGCCCTTCCGATACTGCCTATGGCAGGACCCGCAGAGATGAAAGTACCTGCCAGGGAAGGGAGGAGGAGAAAAATCAGGCAAGCAGGTGGAAAAACTTGCTGACTCGACACCTCAGCCGGCCAGTCCCCCAGCTGGGCCCTTCCAATCCTGACTCTGGAAATTCCCGCAGGGTTGTAAGTACCTGCCAGGAAAGGGAGGAGGAGAACAATCAGGCAGATAAGGTTGGAGACTACACCCCTCAGCTTGGCCCTTCCAATCCTGTCTCTGGCAAGCCCCGCAGAGATATTAGTTCCTGCCAGGGTTGGGAGGAGTAGAACAATCAGGCAAGCTGATGGACAAGCTTGCAGACTCCAACCCTCAGCCGGGACTTTCCAATCCTGACTCTGGCAAACCCTGCAGAGGTGTAAGTACCTGCCAGGGAAGGGAGGAGGACAACGATCAGGCAAGCAGGTGGGAAAGCTTGCAGACTCCAACCATAAGCCGGGCCCTTCCAATCCTGCCTCTGGAAAGCCCCGCAGATATGTAAGTACCTGCCAGGGAAAGGAGGGGGAGAACTATCAGGAAAGCAGGTGGACAAGCTTGCAGTCTCCACCCCACAGCCGGGCCCTTCCAATCCTGACACTGGCAAGCCCAGCAGAGATGTAAGTACCTTCCAGGGAAGCGAGGAGGAGAAAAATCAGGCAAGCAGGTGGAAAAGCTTGCAGACTCCACCCCTCAGCTGGGCCCTACCAATCCTGCCTCTGGCAAGCCCGTCATAGTTGTAAGTACCTGCCAGGGTAGGGAGGAAAAGAACAATCAGGCAAGCTGGTGGACAAGCTTGCAGACTCCACCCCTCAGCTGGGACAATCCAATCCTGACTCTGGCAAACCCTGCAGAGGTGTAATTACCTGCCAGGGAAGGGAGGAGGAGAACGATAAGGCAAGCAGGTGGACAAGCTTGCAGACTCCACCCCTCAGCCGGGCCCTTCCAATCCTGCATCTGGCAAGCCCCGCAGAGTTGTAAGTACCTGCCAGGGAATGGAGGAGGAGAAAAATCAGGCAAGCAAGTGGAAAAGCTTGCAGACTCCACCCCTCAGCTGGGCCCTTTCAGTCCTCCCTCTGGCAAGCCCGGCATAGTTGTAACTACCTGCCAGTGAAGGGAGGAGAAGAAAAATCAGGAAAGCATGTAAAAAGGCTTGCAGACTCCACCTCTCAGCTGGGCCCTTCCAATCCTGCCTGTGGCAAGCCCCGCAGAGATGTAAGTACCTGCCAGGGAAGGGAGGAGGAGAAAAATCAGGCAAGCAGCTGGAAAAGCTTGCAGACTCCACCGCACACCTGGGCCTTTCCAATCCTGCCTCTGGCAAGCCCGGCATATTTGTAAGTACCTGCCAGGGAAGACAGGAGTTGAACAATCAGGCAAGCAGGTTGACAAGCTTGCAGACTCCAACTCTCAGCTGGGCCCTTCCAATCCTGCCTCTGGCAAGCCCGGCATAGTTGTAAGAACCTGCCAGGGAAGGGAGGAGGAGAAAAATCAGGCTAGCAGGTGGAAAAGCTTGCATACTGCACCCCTCAGTCGTCTAGTCCCCCAGCTGGGCCCTTCCAATACTGCCTATGGCAGGACCGCAGAGATGAAAGTACCTGCCAGGGAAGGGAGGTGGAGAAAAATCAGGCAAGCAGGTGGAAAAACTTGCAGACTCAACACCTCAGCCGGCCAGTCCCCCAGCTGGGCCCTTCCAATCCCGCCTCTGGCAAGCCCTGCAGAGATGTAAGTGCCTGCCAGGGAAGGGTGGAAGAGAAAAATCAGCAAAGCAGGTGGACAAGCTTGCAGACTCAACCACTCAGCCGGGCCCTTCAAATCCTGCTTCTGGCAAGCCCCGCAGAGATGTACGTACCTGCCAGGGAAGGGAGGAGGAGAACATTCTGGTAAGCAGGTGGGCAAGCTTGCAGACTCCAACCATCAGCCAGGCCCTTCCAATCCTGCCTCTGGCAAGCCCCGCAGAGTTGTAAGTATCAGCCAGGGAAGGGAGGAGGAGAAAAATCAGGCAAGCAGGTGGAAAAGTTTGCAGACTCCACCGCTCAGACGGCTAGTCCCCCAGCTGGGCCCTTCCAATCCTGACTCTGGCAAGACCAGCAGAGATGTACTTACCTGCCAGGGAAGGGACGAGTAGAACAATCAGGGGGATAAGCTAGGAGACTACACCCCTCAGCTGGGCCCTTTCAATCCTGCCTCTGGCAAACCCGGCATAGTTGTAAGTACCTGCCAGGGAAGGGAGGAGGAGAACAATCAGGGAAGCAGGTGGACAAGCTTGCAGACTCCAACTCTCAGATGGGCCCTTCCAATCCTGCCTCTGGCAAGCCCGGCATAATTGTAAGTACCTGCCAGGGAAGCGAGGAAGAGAACGATCAGGAAAGCAGGTGGACAAGCTTGCAGACTCCAACCCTCAGACGGTCCCTTCCAATCCTGCTTCCTGCAAGCCTCGCAGAGATGTAAGTACCTGCCAGGGAAGGGAGGAGGAGAACGATCTGGCAAGCAGGTGGGCACTCTTGCAGACTCCATCCATTAGCCGTGCTCTTCTAATCCTACCTCTGGCAAGCCCTGCAGAGATGTAAGTACCTACCAGGGAAGGGAGGAGGAGAACGAACAGGCAAGCAGTTGGGCACTCTTGCAGACTCCAACCATCAGCCGGGCCCTTCCAATCCTGCCTCTGGCAAGCCCTGCAGAGATGTAGGTACCTGCCAGGGAAGGGAGGAGGAGAAAAATCAGGCAAGCAGGTGGGAAAAGCTTGCAGACTGCACCCCTCAGTCGTCTAGTCCCCCAGCTTTGCCCTTCCAATACTGCCTATGACAGGACCGGCAGAGATGAAAGTACCTGCCAGGGAAGGGAGGAGGAGAAAAATCAGGCAAGCAGGTGGAAAAGCTTGCAGACTGCACCCCTCAGTCTTCAAGTCCCTCAGCTGTGCCCTTCAGATACTGACTAGTTGTAAGTACCTGCCATGGTAGGGAGGAGAAGAACAATCAGGCAAGCTGGTGGACAAGCTTGCAGACTCCACCCCTCAGCTGGGACCTTCCAATCCTGACTCTGGCAAACCCTGCAGAGCTGTAAGTACCTGCCAGGGAAGGGAGGAGGAGAACGATCAGGCAAGCAGTTGGACAAGCTTGCAGACTCCACCCCTCAGCCAGGCCCTTCCAATCCTGCATCTGGCAAGCCCCGTAGAGATGTATGTACCTGCCAGGGAAGGGAGGAGGAGAAAAATCAGGCAAGTAGCTGGAAAAGCTTGCAGACTCGACCCCTCAGCTGGGCCCTTCCAATCCTGCCTCTGGCAAGCCCGGCATATTTGTAAGTACCTGCCAGGGAAGAGAGGAGTTGAACAATCAGGCAAGCAGGTGGACAAGCTTGCAGACTCCAACTCTCAGCTGGGCCCTTCCAATCCTGCTTCTGGCAAGCCTCGCATAGTTGTAAGTACCTGCCAGGGAAGGGAGGAAGAGAAAAATCAGGCAAGCAGGTGGAAAAGCTTGCAGACTGCACCCCTCAGTCGTCTAGTCCCCCAGCTGGGCCCTTCCGATACTGCCTATGGCAGGACCCGCAGAGATGAACGTACCTGCCAGGGAAGGGAGGAGGAGAAAAATCAGGCAAGCAGGTGGAAAAACTTGCAGACTCGACACCTCAGCCGGCCAGTCCCCCAGCTGGGCCCTTCCAATCCTGACTCTGGCAATTCCCGCAGGGTTGTAAGTACCTGCCAGGAAAGGGAGGAGGAGAACAATCAGGCAGATAAGGTTGGAGACTACAACCCTCAGCTGGGCCCTTCCAATCCTGTCTCTGGCAAGCCCCGCAGAGATATAAGTACCTGCCAGGGTAGGGAGGAGTAGAACAATCAGGCAAGCTGGTGGACAAGCTTGCATACTCCACCTATCAGCCGGGACCGTCCAATTCTGACTCTGGCAAACCCTGCGGAGGTGTAAGAACCTGCCAGGGAAGGGAGGAGAATAACGATCAGGCAAGCAGGTGGAAAAGCTTGCAGAATCCACACCTAAGTTGGGCCCTTCCAATCCTGCCTCTGGTAAGCCCTACAGAGATGTAAGTACCTGCCAGGGAAGGGAGGAGGAGAACGATCAGGAAAGAAGGTGGACAAGCTTGCAGACTCCAACTCTCAGCTGGGCCCTTCCAATACTGCCTCTGGCAGGACCTGCAGATATGTAAGTACCTGCCAGGGAAGGGAGTTGGAGAACGATCAGGAAAGCAGGTGGAAAAGCTTGCAGACTCCACCCCTCAGCTGGGCCCTTCCAATCCTGCCTCTGGCAAGCCCGGCATAGTTGTAAGTACCTGCCAGGAAAGGGAGGAGGAGAAAAATCAGGAAAGCAGGTGGACAAGCTTGCAGTCTCCAACTCTCAGCTGGGCCCTTCCAATACTGCCTCTGGCAGGACCTGCAGATATGTTTGTACCTGCCAGGGAAGGGAGGAGGAGAAAAATCAGGCAAGCATGTGGAAAAGCTTGCAGACTCCACCCCTCAGCTGGGCCCTTCCAATCCTACCTCTGGCAAGCCCTGCATATTTGTAAGTGCCTGCCAGGTAAGGGAGGATGAGAAAAATCAGGCAAGCATGTAAAAGAGCTAGCAGACTCCACCTCTCAGCTGGGCCCTTCCAATCCTGCCTCTGGCAAGCCCCGCAGAGATGTAAGTACCTGCCAGGGAAGGGAGTTGGAGAAAAATCAGGCAAGCAGCTGGAAAAGCTTGCAGACTCCACCGCTCAGCTGGACCCTTCCAATCCTGCCTCTGGCAAGCCCGGCATATTTTTAAGTACCTGCCAGGGAAGAGAGGAGTTGAAAAATCAGGCAAGCAGGTGGACAAGCTTGCAGACTCCAACTCTCAGCTGGGCCCTTCCAATCCTACCTCTGGCAAGCCCCGCATAGTTGTAAGTACCTGCCAGGGAAGGGAGGAGGAGAAAAATCAGGCAAGCAGGTGGAAAAACTTGCAGACTCGACACCTCAGCCGGCCAGTCCCCCAGCTGGGCCCATCCAATCCTGACTCTGGAAATTCCTGCAGGGTTGTAAGTACCTGCCAGGAAAGGGAGGAGGAGAACAATCAGGCAGATAAGGTTGGAGACTACACCCCTCAGCTTGGCCCTTCCAATCCTGTCTCTGGCAAGCCCCGCAGAGATATTAGTTCCTGCCAGGGTAGGGAGGAGTAGAACAATCAGGCAAGCTGATGGACAAGCTTGCAGCCTCCAACCCTCAGCCGAGACCTTCCAATCCTGACTCTGGCAAACCCTGCAGTGGTGTAAGTACCTGCCAGGGAAGGGAGGAGGAGAACGATCAGGCAAGCAGGTGGGAAAGCTTGCAGACTCCAACCATAAGCCGGGCCCTTCCAATCCTGCCACTGGAAAGCCCCTCAGATATGCCTCTGTCAAGCCCGGCATATTTGTAAGTACCTGCCAGGGAAGAGAGGAATTGAACAATCAGGCAAGCATGTCGTCAAGCTTGCAGACTCCAACTATAAGCCGGGCCCTTCCAATCCTGCCTCTGGAAAGACTCGCAGATATGTAAGTACCTGCCAGGGAATAGAGTGGGAGAACTATCAGGCAAGCAGGTGGAAAAGCTTGCAGACTCCACCCCTCAGCTGGGCCCTTCTAATCCTGCCTCTGGAAAGCCCAGCATATTTGTAAGTACCTGCCAGGGAAGAGAGGAGTTGAACAATCAGGCAAGCAGGTGGACAAGCTTGCAGACTCCAACTCTCAGCTGGGCCCTTCCAATCCTGCCTCTGGCAAGCCCCGCATAGTTGTAAGTACCTGCCAGGGAAGGGAGGAGGAGAAAAATCAGGCAAGCAGGTAGAAAAGCTTGCAGACTGCACCCCTCAGTCGTCTAGTCCCCCAGCTGGGACCTTCCGATACTGCTATGGCAGGACCCGCAGAGATGAAAGTACCTGCCAGGGAAGGGAGGAGGAGAAAAATCAGGCAAGCAGGTGGAAAAACTTGCAGACTCGACACCTCAGCCAGCCAGTCCCCCAGCTGGGCCCATCCATTCCTGACTCTGGCAATTCCCGCAGGGTTGTAAGTACCTTCCAGGGAAGGGAGGAGGAGAACAATCAGGTAGATAAGCTTGGAGACTACACCCCTCAGCTGGGCCCATCCAATCCTGTGTCCGGCAAGCCCCGCAGAGATATAAGTACCTGCCAGGGTAGGGAGGAGCAGAACAATCAGGCAAGCTGATGGACAAGCTTGCAGACTCCACCCCTCAGCCGGGACCTTCCAATCCTGACTCTGGCAAACCCTGCAGAGGTGTAAGTCCTGCCAGGGAAGGGAGGAGGAGAATGATCAGGCAAGCAGGTGGACAAGCTCGCAGACTCCACACCTCAGCTGGGCCCTTCCAATCCTGCCTCTGGCAAGCCCTGCAGTGATGTAAGTACCTGCCAGGGAAGGGAGGAGGTGAATGATCAGGCAAGCAGGTCGGCAAGCTTGCAGACTCCAACTATCAGCCGAGCCCTTCCAATCCTGCCTCTCGAAAGACCCGCAGATATGTAAGTACCTGCCAGGGAATAGAGGGGGAGAACTATCAGGAAAGCAGGTGGACAAGCTTGCAGTCTCCACCCCTCAGCCGGGCCCTTCCAATCCTTCCTCTGGCAAGCCCCGCAGAGATGTAAGTACCTGCCAGGAAAGGGAGGAGGAGAAAAATCAGGCAAGATGGTGGAAAAGCTTGCAGACTTCACACCTCAGCTGGGCCCTTCCAATCCTGCCTCTGGCAAACCCGGCAGAGATGTAAGTACCTGCCAGGGAAGGGAGGAGGAGAAAAATCAGGCAAGCAGGTGGAAAAGCTTGCAGACTCCACCCCTCATCCGGCTAGTCCCCCAGCTGGGCACTTCCAATCCTGGCTCTGGCAAGACCCGCAGAGAGTAAGTACCTGCCAGGGAAAAGAGGGGGAGAACTATCAGGAAAGCAGATGGACAAGCTTGCAGACTCCACCCCTCAGCCGGGCCCGTCCAATCCTCTCTCTGGCATGCCCCGCAGAGATGTAAGTACCTGCCAGGGAAGGGAGGAGGAGAAAAATCAGGCAAGATGGTGGAAAAGCTTGCAGACTTCACCCCTCAGCTGGGCCCTTCCAATCCTGTCTCTGGCAAACCCGGCAGAGATGTAAGTACCTGCCAGGGAAGGGAGGAGTTGAAAAATCAGGCAAGCTGATGGACAAGCTTTCAGACTCCACACCTCAGCTGGGCCCTTCCAATCCTGCCTCTGGAAAGCCCTGCAGAGATGTAAGTACCTGCCAGGGAAGGAAGGAGGAGAACAATCAGGGATGCAGGTGGGACAATCTTGCAGACTCCAACTCTTAGCTGGGCCCTTCCAATCCTGCCTCTGGCAAGCCCGGCATAGTTGTAAGTACCTGCCAGGAAAGGGAGGAGGAGAAAAATCAGGAAAGCAGGTGGAAAAGCTTGCAGTCTCCACCCCTCAGCTGGGCCCTTCCAATCCTGTCTCTGACAAGCCACGCAGAGATATAATTACCTGCCAGGGAAGGGAGGAGTAGAAAAATCAGGGCAAGCAGGTGCAAAAGCTAGCAGGACTCCACCCCTCAGCCGGCTAGTCCCCCAGCTGGGATCTTCCAATACTGCCTCTGGCAGGACCCGCAGAGATGTAAGTACCTGCCAGGGAAGGGAGGAGGAGAAAAATCAGGCAAGCAGGTGAAAAGCTTGCAGTCTCCACCCCTCAGCTGGGCCCTTCCAATCCAGCCTCTGGAAAGTCCGGCATAGTTGTAAGTACCTGCCAGGGAAGGGAGGAGCAGAACAATCAGGGAAGCAGGTGAACAAGCTAGCAGACTCGAAACTCTCAGCTGGACACTTCCAATCCTGCCTCTGGCAAGTCTGGCATAGTTGTAAGTACCTGCCAGGGAAGGGAGGAAGAGAAAAATCAAGCAAGCAGGCGGACAAGTTTGCAGACTCCACCCCTCAGCTGGGCCCATCCAATCCTGTCTCTGGAAGCCCTGCAGAGATATAAGTACCTGACAGGGAAGGGAGGAGGCGAAAAATCAGGCAAGCAGCTGGAAAAAGCTTGCAGACTCCACCCTTCATCCGGCTCGTCCCCCAGCTGGGCCCTTCCAATAATGCCTCTGGCAAGACCCGCAGAGATGTAAGTACCTGCCAGGGAAGGGAGGAGGAGAAAAAATCAGGCAAGCAGGTGGAAAAGTTGCAGACACCACCCACAGCTGGGCCCTTCCAATCCTGCCTCTCACAAGCCCGGCATAGTTGTAAGTACCTGCCAGGGAAGGGAGGAGGAGAACGATCAGGGAAGCAGGTGGACAAGCTAGCAGACTCGAACTCTCAGCTGGGCCCTTCCAATCCTGCCTCTGGCAAGCCCGGCGTAGTTGTAAGTACCTGCCCGGGTAGGGAGGAGAGGAACAATCAGGCAAGCTGGTGGACAAGCTTGCAGACTCCACACCTCAGCTGGGACCTTCCAATCCTGACTCTGGCAAACCCTGCAGAGGTGTAAGTACCTGCCAGGAAGGGAGGAGGAGAACGATCAGGCAAGCAGGTGGACAAGCTTGCAGACTCCACCCCTCAGCCGGGCCCTTCCAATCCTGCATCTGGCAAGCCCCGCAGAGATGTAAGTACCTGCCAGGGAAGGGAGGAGGAGAAAAATCAGGCAAGGAGCTGGAAAAGCTTGCAGACTCCACCCCTCAGCTGGGCCCTTCCAATCCTGCCTCTGGCAAGCCCGGCATATTTGTAAGTACCTGCCAGGGAAGAGAGGAATTGAACAATCAGGCAAGCAGGTGGACAAGCTTGCAGACTCCAACTCTCAGCTGGGGCCCCTTCCAATCCTGACTCTGGCAAGCCCCGCATAGTTGTAAGTACCTGCCAGGGAAGGGAGGAGGAGAAAAATCAGGCAAGCAGGTGGAAAAGCTTGCAGACTGCACCCCTCAGTCGTCTAGTCCCCCATCTGGGCCCTTCAAATGCTGACTCTGGAAATCCCCGCAGGGTTGTAAGTACCTGCCAGGGAAGGGAGGAGTAGAACAATCATGCGGATAAGCTTGGTGTATACACCCCTCAGCTGGGCCCTTCCAATCCTGCCTCTGTCAAGCCCGGCATATTTGTAAGTACCTGCCAGGGAAGAGAGGAATTGAAACAATCAGGCAAGCATGTGGGACAAGCTTGCAGACTCCACCCCTCAGCTGGGCCCTTCCAATCCTGCATCTGGCAAGCCCCGCAGAGATGTAAGTACCTGCCAGGGAAGGGAGGAGAAGAAAAATCAGGCAAGCAGCTGGAAAAGCTTGCAGACTCCACCCCTCAGCCGGGCCCTTCCAATCCTGCCTCTGGCAAGCCCTGCATATTTGTAAGTACCTGCCAGGGAAGGGAGGAGGAGAAAAATCAGGCAAGCAGGTGGACAAGCTTGCAGGACTCCAACTCTCAGCTGGACCCTTCCAATCCTGCTTCTGGCAAGCCCCGCATAGTTGTAAGTACCTGCCAGGGAAGGGAGGAGGAGAAAAATCAGGCAAGCAGGTGGACAAGCTTGCAGACTCCACCCCTCAGCTGGGCCCTACCAATCCTGCCTCTGGTAAGCCCGTCATAGTTGTAAGTACCTGCCAGGGTAGGGAGGAGGAGAACAATCAGGCAAGCTGGTGGGACAAGCTTGCAGTCTCCACCCCTCAGCTGGCACATTCCAATCCTGACTCTGGCAAACCCTGCAGAGGTGTAATTACCTGCCAGGGAAGGGAGGAGGAGAACGATAAGGCAAGCAGGTGGACAAGCTTGCAGACTCCACCCCTCAGCCGGGCCCTTCCAATCCTGCATCTGGCAAGCCCCGCAGAGATGTAAGTACCTGCCAGGGAAGGGAGGAGGAGAAAAATCAGGCAAGCATGTGGAAAAGCTTGCAGAATCCACCCCTCAGCTGGGCCCTTTCAGACCTGCCTCTGGCAAGCCCGGCATAGTTGTAACTACCTGCCAGTGAAGGGAGGAGGAGAAAAATCAGGAAAGCATGTAAAAAGGCTTGCAGACTCACCTCTCAGCTGGGCCCTTCCAATCCTGCCTGTGGCACGCCCCGCAGAGATGTAAGTACCTGCCAGGGAAGGGAGGAGGAGAAAAATCAGGCAAGCAGCTGGAAAAGCTTGCAGACTCCACCCGCTCAACCTGGGCATTTCCAATCCTGCCTCTGGCAAGCCCGGCATATTTGTAAGTACCTGCCAGGGAAGAGAGGAGTTGAACAATCAGGCAAGCAGGTTGATAAGCTTGCAGACTCCAACTCTCAGCTGGGCCCTTCCAATCCTGCCTCTGGCAAGCCCTGCAGAGATGTAAGTACCTGCCAGGGAAGGGTAGAGGAGAACAATCTGGCAGATAAGCTTGGAGACTACACCCCTCAGCTGGGCCCTTCCAATCCTGTCTCTGGCAAGCCCCGCAGAGATGTAAGTACCTGCCAGGGTTGGGAGGAGTAGAACAATCAGCAAGCTGATGGACAAGCTTTCAGACTCCACCCCTCAGCCGGGCCCTTCCAATCCTGCCTCTGGCAAGACCTGCAGAGATGTAAGTACCTTCCAGGGAATGGAGGAGGAGAAAAATCAGGCAAGCAGCTGGAAAAGCTTGCAGACTCCACCCCTCAGCTGGGCCCTTCCAATCCTGCCTTTGGCAAGCCCGGCATATTTGTAAGTACCTGCCAGGGAAAGGGAGGAGGAGAAAAATCAGGCAAGCAGGTGGAAAAACTTGCAGACTCGACACCTCAGCTGGCCAGTCCCCCAGCTGGGCCTTCCAATACTGCCTCTGCCAAACCCGGCAGAGATGTAAGTACCTGCCAGGGAAGGGAGGAGGAGAAAAATCAGGCAAGCAGGTGGAAAAGCTTGCAGACTCCACCCCTCATCCGGCTAGTCCCCCACTGGGCCCTTCCAATACTGCCTCTGGCAAGACGCGCAGAGATGTAAGTACCTGCCAGGGAAGCGAGGAGGAGAAAAATCAGGCAAGCAGGTGGAAAATCTTGCAGACACAACCCCTCAGCTGGGCCCTTCCAATCCTGCATCTGGCAAGCCCGGAATAGTTGTAAGTACCTGCCAGGGAAGGGAGGAGGAGAACGATCAGGAAAGCAGGAGGACAAGCTTGCAGGACTCCAACTCTCAGCTCGGCCCTTTCAATCCTGCCTATGGCAAGCCCCGCATAGTTGTAAGTACCTGCCAGGGAAGGAAGGAGGAGAAAAATCAGGCATGCAGGTGGAAAAACTTGCAGACTCGACACCTCAGCCGGCCATTCCCACAGCTGGGGCCCTTCCGATACCGCCTATTGCAGGACCCGCAGAGATGAAAGTACCTTCCAGGGAAGGGAGAAGGAGAAAAATCAGGCAAGCGAAGGAAAAACTTGAAGACTCAATACCTCAGCCGGCCAGTCCCCCCAGCTGGGCCCTTCCGATACTGCCTATGGCAGGACCCGCAGAGATGAAAGTACCTGCCAGGGAAGGGAGGAGGAGAAAAATCAGGCAAGCAGGTGGAAAAACTTGCAGACTCGACACCTCAGCCGGCCAGTCCGCCAGCTGGGCCCTTCCAATCCAGCCTCGGGCAAGCCTGGTAGAGATGTAAATACCTGCCAGGGAAGGGAGGAGGAGAATGATCAGGCAAGCAGGTGGACAAGCTTGCAGACTCCACCCCTCAGCCGGGCCCTTCCAATCCTGCGTCTGGCAAGAACTGCAGAGATGTAAGTACCTGCCAGGGAAGGGAGGAGGTGAATGATCAGGCAAGCAGGTCGGCAAGCTTGCAGACTCCAACTATCAGCTGGGCCCTTCCAATCCTGCCTCTGGAAAGACCCGCAGATATGTAAGTACCTGCCAGGGAATAGAGGGGGAGAACTATCAGGGAAGCAGGTGGAAAAGCTTGCAGACTGCACCCCTCAGTCGTCTAGTCCCCCAGCTGGGCCCTTCCAATACTGCCTATGGCAGGACCCGCAGAGATGAAAATACCTGCCAGGGAAGGGAGGAGGAGAAAATTCAGGCAAGCAGGTGGAAAAACTTGCAGACTCAACACCTCAGCCGGCCAGTCCCCCAGCTGGGCCCTTCCAATCCAGCCTCTGGCAAGCCTGGCAGAGATGTAAGTACCTGCCAGGGAAGGGAGGAGGAGAATGATGAGGCAAGCAGGTGGGCAAGCTTGCAGACTTCAACCATCAGCCAGGCCCTTCCAATTCTGCCTCTGGCAAGCCCCGCAGTGATGTAAGTACCTGCCAGGGAAGGGAGGTGGAGAAAAATCACGCAAGCAGGTGGAAAAGCTTGCAGACTCCAACTCTCAGCTGGGCCCTTCCAATCCTGCCTCTGGCAAGCCCGGCATATTTGTAAGTACCAGCTAGGGAAGAGAGGAGGAGAACAATCAGGCAAGCAGGTGGACAAGCTTGCAGTCTCCAACTCTCAACTGGGCCCTTCCAATCCTGCCTCTGGCAAGCCCCGCATTTTTGTAAGTACCAGCCAGTGAAGGGAGGAGGAGAAAAATCAGGCAAGCAGGTGGACAAGCATGCAGACTCCACCCCTCATCCGGGCCCTTCCAATCCTGCCTCTGGCAAGCCCCGCAGAAATGTAAGTACCTGCCAGGGAAGGGAGGAGGAGAAAAATCCGGCAAGCAGATGGAAAAACTTGCAGACTCAGCACCTCAGCCGGCCAGTCCCTCAGCTGGGCCCTTCCAATCCTGATTCTGGCAATCCCCGCAGGGTTGTAAGTACCTGCCAGGGATGGGAGGGGGAGAACAATCAGGCGGATAAGCTTGGAGACTACAAACCTCAGCTGGGCCCTTCCAATCCTTTCTCTGGCAATCCCCCCAGAGATATAAGTACCTGCCAGGGTAGGGAGGAGTAGAACAATCAGGCAAGCTGGTGGACAAGCTTGCAGACCACCTCTCAGCTAGGACCTTCCAATTCTGACTCTGGCAAACCCTGCAGAGGTGTAAGTACCTGCCAGGGAAGGAAGGAGGAGAACAATCAGGCAAGCAGGTGGAAAATATTGCAGACTCCACACCTCAGCTGTGCCCTTCCAATCCTGCCTCTGGCAAGCCCTGCAGAGATGTAAGTACCTGCCAGGGAAGGGAGGAGGAGAATGAACAGGCAAGCACGTGGGCAAGCTTGCAGACTCCACCCCTCAGCCGGGCCCTTCCAATCCTGCCTCTGGCAAGCCCCGCAGTGATGTAAGTACCTGCCAGGGAAGGAAGGTGGAGAAAAATCACGCAAGCAGGTGGAAAAGCTTGCAGACTCCAACTCTCAGCTGGGCCCTTCCAATCCTGCCTCTGGCAAGCCCGGCATATTTGTAAGTACCTGCCAGGGAAGTGAGGAGGAGAACAATCAGGAAAGCAATTGGACAAGCTTGCAGACTCCAACTCTCAGCTGGGCGCTTCCAATCCTGCCTCTGGCAAGCCCCGCATAGTTGTAAGTACCTGCCAGGGAAGGGAGGAGGAGAAAAATGAGGCAAGCAGGTGGACAAGCTTGCAGACTCCACCCCTCAGCCGGGCCCTTCCAATCCTGCCTCTGGCAAGCCGTGCAGAGATCTAAGTACCTTTCCAGGGAAGGAAGGAGGAGAAAAATCAGGCAAGCAGGTGGAAAAGCTTGCAGACTCCACCCCTAAGCTGGGCCCTTCCAATACTGCCTCTGGCAGGACCCGCAGAGTTGTAAGTACCTGCCAGGGAAGGGAGGAGGAGAAAAATCAGGCAAGCAGGTGGACAAGTTTGCAGACTTCACCCCTCAGCCGGCCAGTCCCCCAGCTGGGCGCTTCCAATCCTAACTCTGGCAAGCCACGCAGGGTTGTAAGTACCTGCCAGGAAATGGAGGAGGAGAACAATCAGGCAAACAGGTGGATAAGCTTGGAGACTCCACCTCTCAGCCAGTCCCTTCCAATACTGCCTGTGGAAAGCCCGGCATAGTTGTAAGTACCTGCCAGGGAAGGGAGGAGGATAAAAATCAGGCAAGCAGGTGGAAAAGCTTGAGAGTGCACCCCTCAGTCGTCTATTCCCCCAGCTGGGCCATTCCAATACTGCCTATGGCAGGACCCGCAGAGATGAAAGTAACTGCCATGGAAGGGAGGAGGAGAAAAATCAGGCAAGCAGGTGGAAAAACTTGCAGACTCAACACCTCAGCCGGCCAGTCCCCCAGCTGGGCCCTTCCAATCCTGCCTCTGGCAAGCCCGGCAGAGATGTAAGTACTTGCCAGGGAAGGGAGGAGGCGAATGATCAGGCAAGCACGTGGGCAAGCTTGCAGACTCCAACCATCAGCCAGGCCCTTCCAATTCTGACTCTGGCAAGCCCCGCAGTGATGTAAGTACCTGCCAGGGAAGGGAGGAGGAGAAAAATCACGCAAGCAGGTGGAAAAGCTTGCAGACTCCAACTCTCAGCTGGGCCCTTCCAATCCTGCCTCTGGCAAGCCCGGCATATTTGTAAGTACCAGCCAGGGAAGAGAGGAGGAGAACAATCAGGAAAGCAGGTGGACAAGCTTGCAGACTCCAACTCTCAGCTGGGCGCTTCCAATCCTGCCTCTGGCATGCCCCGCATAGTTGTAAGTACCTGCCAGGGAAGGGAGGAGGAGAAAAATCAGGCAAGCAGGTGGACAAGCTTGCAGTCTCCACCCCTCAGCCGGGCCCTTCCAATCCTGCCTCTGGCAAGCCCCGCAGAGATGAAAGTACCTTGCCAGGGAAGGGAGGAGGAGAAAAATCAGGCAAGCAGCTGGAAAAGCTTGAAGACTCCAACCCTAAGCTGGGCCCTTCAAATACTGCCTCTGGCAGGACCCGCAGAGATGTAAGTACCTGCCAGGGAAGGGAGGAGGAGAAAAATCAGGCAAGCAGGTGGAAAAGTTTGCAGACTCCACCCCTCAGAAGTCTAGTCCCCCAGCTGGGCCCTTCCACTACTTCCTATGGCTGGACCCGCAGAGATAAAAGTACCTGCCAGGGAAGGGAGAAGGAGAAAAATCAGGCAAGCAGGTGGAAAAACTTGCAGACTCAACACCTCAGCCGGCCAGCCCCCTAGCTGGGCCCTTCCAATCCTGATTCTGGCAATCCCCGCAGGGTTGTAAGTACATGCCAGGGAAGGGAGGAGGAGAACGATCAGGCAAGCAGGTGGGCACACTTGCAGACTCCAACCATCAGCCGGGCCCTTCCAATCCTGCCTCTGGAAAGCCCCGCAGAGATGTAAGTACCTGCCAGGGAAGGAAGGAGGAGAACAATCAGGAAAGCAGGTGGAAAAGCTTGCAGATTCCACCCCTCAGCCGGGCCCTTCCAATCCTGCCTCTGGCAAGCCCCGCAGAGATGTAAGTACCTGCCAGGGAAGGGAGGAGGAGAACGATCAGGAAAGCAGGTGGACAAGCTTGCAGACTCCACCCCTCAGACGGGCCCATCCAATCCTGCCTCTGGCAAGCCCCGCAGAGTTGTAAGTACCTGCCAGGGAAGGGTGGAAGAGAACGATCAGGAAAGCAGGTGGACAAGCTTGCAGACTCCACCCCTCAGCCGGGACCTTCCAATCCTTCCACTGGCAAGCCCCGCAGAGATGTAAGCACCTGCCAGGGAAGGGAGGAGGAAAACGATCAGGCAAGCAATTGGGCAAGCTTGCAGACTCCAACCATCAGCCGGGCCCTTCCAATCCTGCCTCTGGCAAGCCCTACAGTGATGTAAGTACCTGCCAGGGAAGGAAGGTGGAGAACGATCAGGCAAGCAGGTGGGCAAGCTTGCAGTCTCCAACCATCAGCCAGGCCCTTCCAATCCTGCCTCTGGCAAGCCCTGCAGAGTTGTAAGTACCTGCCAGGGAAGGGAGGAGGAGAAAAATCAGGCAAGCAGGTGGAAAAGTTTGCAGACTCCACCCCTCATCCGGCTAGTCCCCCAGCTGGGCCCTTCCAATACTGCCTCTGGCAGGACCCGCAGAGATGTAAGTTCCTGCCAGGGAAGGGAGGAGGAGCAAAATCAGGGAAGAAGTTATAAAAGCTTGCAGACTCCACCCCTCAGCTGGGACCTTCCAATCCTGCCTCTGGCAAGCCCGGCATAGTTGTAAGTACCTGCCAGAGAAGGGAGGAGGAGAACAAAAATGAGGCAAGCAGGTGGACAAGTTTGCAGACTACACCCCGCAGCCGGCCAGTCACCCAGCTGGGCCCTTCCAATCCTAACTCTGGCAAGCCACGCAGATATGAAAGTACCTGCCAGGGAAGGGAGGAGAAGAACAATCAGGTAAGCAGGTGTACAAGCTTGCAGACTCCACCCCTCAGCCGGGCCCTTCCAATACTGCCTCTGGAAAGCCCGGCATAGTTGTAAGTACCTGCCAGGGAAGGGAGGAGGAGAACAATCAGGGAAGCAGGTGGACATGCTTGCAGACTCCACCCCTCTGCCGGCTAGTCCCCCAGCTGTGCCTTTCCAATACTGCCTATGGCAAGACCCGCAGAGATGTAAGTACCTGCCAGGGAAGGGAGGAGGAGAAAAATCAGGCAAGCAGGTGGAAAAGCTTGCAGACTCCACCCCTTAGCTGGGCACTTCCAATCCTGCCTCTGGGAAGCCCGGCATAGTTGTAAGTACCTGCCAGGGAAGGGAGGAGGAGAACAATCAGGGAAGCAAGTGGACAAGCTTGCAGACTCCACCCCTCAGCTGGCTAGTCCCCCAGCTGGGCCCTTCCAATACTGCCTCTGGCAGGACCCGCAGAGATGTAAATACCTGCCAGGGAAGGGAGGAGTAGAAAAATCAGGCAAGCAGGTGGAAAAGCTTGCAGACGCCACCCCTCAGCCGGCTAGTCCCCCAGCTGGGCCCTTCCAATACTGCCTCTGGCAAGACACGCAGAGATGTATGTACCTGCCAGGGAAGGGAGGAGGAGTAAAATCAGGCAAGCTGGTGGAAAAGCTTGCAGAAACCACCCCTCAGTCGTCTAGTTCCCCAGCTGGGCCCTTCCAATACTGCCTATGGCAGGACCCGCAGAGAAGAAAGTACCTGCCAAGGAAGGGAGGAGGAGAAAAATCAGGCAAGCAGGTGGAAAAACTTGCAGACTCCACCCCTCAGCCGGCTACTCCCCCAGCTGGGCCCTTCCAATACTGCCTCTGGCAGGACCCGCAGAGATGTAAGTACCTGCCAGGGAAGGGAGGAGGAGAGAAATCAGGCAAGCAGGTGGAAAAGCTTGAGAGTGCACCCCTCAGTCGTCTATTCCCCCAGCTGGGCCATTCCAATACTGCATATGGCAGGACCCGCAGAGATGAAAGTAACTGCCACGGAAGGGAGGAGGAGAAAAATCAGGCAAGCAGGTGGAAAAACTTGCAGACTCAGCACCTCAGCCGGCCAGTCCCCCAGCTGGGCCCTTCCAATCCTGCCTCTGGCAAGCCCGGCAGAGATGTAAGTACCTGCCAGGGAAGGGAGGAGGCGAATGATCAGGCAAGCACGTGGGCAAGCTTGCAGACTCCAACCATCAGCCAGGCCCTTCCAATTCTGCCTCTGGCAAGCCCCGCAGTGATGTAAGTACCTGCCAGGGAAGGGAGGAGGAGAAAAATCACGCAAGCAGGTGGAAAAGCTTGCAGACTCCAACTCTCAGCTGGGCCCTTCCAATCCTGCCTCTGGCAAGCCCGGCATATTTGTAAGTACCAGCCAGGGAAGAGAGGAGGAGAACAATCAGGAAAGCAGGTGGACAAGCTTGCAGACTCCAACTCTCAGCTGGGCGCTTCCAATCCTGCCTCTGGCATGCCCCGCATAGTTGTAAGTACCTGCCAGGGAAGGGAGGAGGAGAAAAATCAGGCAAGCAGGTGGACAAGCTTGCAGTCTCCACTCCTCAGCCGGGCCCTTCCAATCCTGCCTCTGGCAAGCCCTACAGTGATGTAAGTACCTGCCAGGGAAGGGAGGTAGAGAACGATCAGGCAAGCAGGTGGGCAAGCTTGCAGTCTCCAACCATCAGCAAGGCCCTTCCAATCCTGCCTCTGGCAAGCCCCGCAGAGATGTAAGTACCTGCCAGGGAAGGGAGGAGAAGAAAAATCAGGCAAGCAGCTGGAAAAGCTTGCAGACTCCACCCCTCAGCCGGGCCCTTCCAATCCTGCCTCTGGCAAGCCCTGCATATTTGTAAGTACCTGCCAGGGAAGGGAGGAGGAGAAAAATCAGGCAAGCAGGTGGACAAGCTTGCAGACTCCAACTCTCAGCTGGACCCTTCCAATCCTGCTTCTGGCAAGCCCCGCATAGTTGTAAGTACCTGCCAGGGAAGGGAGGAGGAGAAAAATCAGGCAAGCAGGTGGACAAGCTTGCAGACTCCACCCCTCAGCTGGGCCCTACCAATCCTGCCTCTGGTAAGCCCGTCATAGTTGTAAGTACCTGCCAGGGTAGGGAGGAGGAGAACAATCAGGCAAGCTGGTGGACAAGCTTGCAGTCTCCACCCCTCAGCTGGCACATTCCAATCCTGACTCTGGCAAACCCTGCAGAGGTGTAATTACCTGCCAGGGAAGGGAGGAGGAGAACGATAAGGCAAGCAGGTGGACAAGCTTGCAGACTCCACCCCTCAGCCGGGCCCTTCCAATCCTGCATCTGGCAAGCCCCGCAGAGATGTAAGTACCTGCCAGGGAAGGGAGGAGGAGAAAAATCAGGCAAGCATGTGGAAAAGCTTGCAGAATCCACCCCTCAGCTGGGCCCTTTCAGACCTGCCTCTGGCAAGCCCGGCATAGTTGTAACTACCTGCCAGTGAAGGGAGGAGGAGAAAAATCAGGAAAGCATGTAAAAAGGCTTGCAGACTCCACCTCTCAGCTGGGCCCTTCCAATCCTGCCTGTGGCACGCCCCGCAGAGATGTAAGTACCTGCCAGGGAAGGGAGGAGGAGAAAAATCAGGCAAGCAGCTGGAAAAGCTTGCAGACTCCACCGCTCACCTGGGCATTTCCAATCCTGCCTCTGGCAAGCCCGGCATATTTGTAAGTACCTGCCAGGGAAGAGAGGAGTTGAACAATCAGGCAAGCAGGTTGATAAGCTTGCAGACTCCAACTCTCAGCTGGGCCCTTCCAATCCTGCCTCTGGCAAGCCCTGCAGAGATGTAAGTACCTGCCAGGGAAGGGTAGAGGAGAACAATCTGGCAGATAAGCTTGGAGACTACACCCCTCAGCTGGGCCCTTCCAATCCTGTCTCTGGCAAGCCCCGCAGAGATGTAAGTACCTGCCAGGGTTGGGAGGAGTAGAACAATCAGGCAAGCTGATGGACAAGCTTTCAGACTCCACCCCTCAGCCGGGCCCTTCCAATCCTGCCTCTGGCAAGACCTGCAGAGATGTAAGTACCTTCCAGGGAATGGAGGAGGAGAAAAATCAGGCAAGCAGCTGGAAAAGCTTGCAGACTCCACCCCTCAGCTGGGCCCTTCCAATCCTGCCTTTGGCAAGCCCGGCATATTTGTAAGTACCTGCCAGGGAAGGGAGGAGGAGAAAAATCAGGCAAGCAGGTGGAAAAACTTGCAGACTCGACACCTCAGCTGGCCAGTCCCCCAGCTGGGCCCTTCCAATACTGCCTCTGGCAAACCCGGCAGAGATGTAAGTACCTGCCAGGGAAGGGAGGAGGAGAAAAATCAGGCAAGCAGGTGGAAAAGCTTGCAGACTCCACCCCTCATCCGGCTAGTCCCCCAGCTGGGCCCTTCCAATACTGCCTCTGGCAAGACGCGCAGAGATGTAAGTACCTGCCAGGGAAGCGAGGAGGAGAAAAATCAGGCAAGCAGGTGGAAAATCTTGCAGACACAACCCCTCAGCTGGGCCCTTCCAATCCTGCATCTGGCAAGCCCGGAATAGTTGTAAGTACCTGCCAGGGAAGGGAGGAGGAGAACGATCAGGAAAGCAGGAGGACAAGCTTGCAGACTCCAACTCTCAGCTCGGCCCTTTCAATCCTGCCTATGGCAAGCCCCGCATAGTTGTAAGTACCTGCCAGGGAAGGAAGGAGGAGAAAAATCAGGCATGCAGGTGGAAAAACTTGCAGACTCGACACCTCAGCCGGCCATTCCCACAGCTGGGCCCTTCCGATACCGCCTATTGCAGGACCCGCAGAGATGAAAGTACCTTCCAGGGAAGGGAGAAGGAGAAAAATCAGGCAAGCGAAGGAAAAACTTGAAGACTCAATACCTCAGCCGGCCAGTCCCCCAGCTGGGCCCTTCCGATACTGCCTATGGCAGGACCCGCAGAGATGAAAGTACCTGCCAGGGAAGGGAGGAGGAGAAAAATCAGGCAAGCAGGTGGAAAAACTTGCAGACTCGACACCTCAGCCGGCCAGTCCGCCAGCTGGGCCCTTCCAATCCAGCCTCGGGCAAGCCTGGTAGAGATGTAAATACCTGCCAGGGAAGGGAGGAGGAGAATGATCAGGCAAGCAGGTGGACAAGCTTGCAGACTCCACCCCTCAGCCGGGCCCTTCCAATCCTGCGTCTGGCAAGAACTGCAGAGATGTAAGTACCTGCCAGGGAAGGGAGGAGGTGAATGATCAGGCAAGCAGGTCGGCAAGCTTGCAGACTCCAACTATCAGCTGGGCCCTTCCAATCCTGCCTCTGGAAAGACCCGCAGATATGTAAGTACCTGCCAGGGAATAGAGGGGGAGAACTATCAGGGAAGCAGGTGGAAAAGCTTGCAGACTGCACCCCTCAGTCGTCTAGTCCCCCAGCTGGGCCCTTCCAATACTGCCTATGGCAGGACCCGCAGAGATGAAAATACCTGCCAGGGAAGGGAGGAGGAGAAAATTCAGGCAAGCAGGTGGAAAAACTTGCAGACTCAACACCTCAGCCGGCCAGTCCCCCAGCTGGGCCCTTCCAATCCAGCCTCTGGCAAGCCTGGCAGAGATGTAAGTACCTGCCAGGGAAGGGAGGAGGAGAATGATGAGGCAAGCAGGTGGGCAAGCTTGCAGACTTCAACCATCAGCCAGGCCCTTCCAATTCTGCCTCTGGCAAGCCCCGCAGTGATGTAAGTACCTGCCAGGGAAGGGAGGTGGAGAAAAATCACGCAAGCAGGTGGAAAAGCTTGCAGACTCCAACTCTCAGCTAGGCCCTTCCAATCCTGCCTCTGGCAAGCCCGGCATATTTGTAAGTACCAGCTAGGGAAGAGAGGAGGAGAACAATCAGGCAAGCAGGTGGACAAGCTTGCAGTCTCCAACTCTCAACTGGGCCCTTCCAATCCTGCCTCTGGCAAGCCCCGCATTTTTGTAAGTACCAGCCAGTGAAGGGAGGAGGAGAAAAATCAGGCAAGCAGGTGGACAAGCATGCAGACTCCACCCCTCATCCGGGCCCTTCCAATCCTGCCTCTGGCAAGCCCCGCAGAAATGTAAGTACCTGCCAGGGAAGGGAGGAGGAGAAAAATCCGGCAAGCAGATGGAAAAACTTGCAGACTCAGCACCTCAGCCGGCCAGTCCCCCAGCTGGGCCCTTCCAATCCTGATTCTGGCAATCCCCGCAGGGTTGTAAGTACCTGCCAGGGATGGGAGGGGGAGAACAATCAGGCGGATAAGCTTGGAGACTACAAACCTCAGCTGGGCCCTTCCAATCCTTTCTCTGGCAATCCCCCCAGAGATATAAGTACCTGCCAGGGTAGGGAGGAGTAGAACAATCAGGCAAGCTGGTGGACAAGCTTGCAGACCACCTCTCAGCTAGGACCTTCCAATTCTGACTCTGGCAAACCCTGCAGAGGTGTAAGTACCTGCCAGGGAAGGAAGGAGGAGAACAATCAGGCAAGCAGGTGGAAAATATTGCAGACTCCACACCTCAGCTGTGCCCTTCCAATCCTGCCTCTGGCAAGCCCTGCAGAGATGTAAGTACCTGCCAGGGAAGGGAGGAGGAGAATGAACAGGCAAGCACGTGGGCAAGCTTGCAGACTCCACCCCTCAGCCGGGCCCTTCCAATCCTGCCTCTGGCAAGCCCCGCAGTGATGTAAGTACCTGCCAGGGAAGGAAGGTGGAGAAAAATCACGCAAGCAGGTGGAAAAGCTTGCAGACTCCAACTCTCAGCTGGGCCCTTCCAATCCTGCCTCTGGCAAGCCCGGCATATTTGTAAGTACCTGCCAGGGAAGTGAGGAGGAGAACAATCAGGAAAGCAATTGGACAAGCTTGCAGACTCCAACTCTCAGCTGGGCGCTTCCAATCCTGCCTCTGGCAAGCCCCGCATAGTTGTAAGTACCTGCCAGGGAAGGGAGGAGGAGAAAAATGAGGCAAGCAGGTGGACAAGCTTGCAGACTCCACCCCTCAGCCGGGCCCTTCCAATCCTGCCTCTGGCAAGCCGTGCAGAGATCTAAGTACCTTTCCAGGGAAGGAAGGAGGAGAAAAATCAGGCAAGCAGGTGGAAAAGCTTGCAGACTCCACCCCTAAGCTGGGCCCTTCCAATACTGCCTCTGGCAGGACCCGCAGAGTTGTAAGTACCTGCCAGGGAAGGGAGGAGGAGAAAAATCAGGCAAGCAGGTGGACAAGTTTGCAGACTTCACCCCTCAGCCGGCCAGTCCCCCAGCTGGGCGCTTCCAATCCTAACTCTGGCAAGCCACGCAGGGTTGTAAGTACCTGCCAGGAAATGGAGGAGGAGAACAATCAGGCAAACAGGTGGATAAGCTTGGAGACTCCACCTCTCAGCCAGTCCCTTCCAATACTGCCTGTGGAAAGCCCGGCATAGTTGTAAGTACCTGCCAGGGAAGGGAGGAGGATAAAAATCAGGCAAGCAGGTGGAAAAGCTTGAGAGTGCACCCCTCAGTCGTCTATTCCCCCAGCTGGGCCATTCCAATACTGCCTATGGCAGGACCCGCAGAGATGAAAGTAACTGCCATGGAAGGGAGGAGGAGAAAAATCAGGCAAGCAGGTGGAAAAACTTGCAGACTCAACACCTCAGCCGGCCAGTCCCCCAGCTGGGCCCTTCCAATCCTGCCTCTGGCAAGCCCGGCAGAGATGTAAGTACTTGCCAGGGAAGGGAGGAGGCGAATGATCAGGCAAGCACGTGGGCAAGCTTGCAGACTCCAACCATCAGCCAGGCCCTTCCAATTCTGACTCTGGCAAGCCCCGCAGTGATGTAAGTACCTGCCAGGGAAGGGAGGAGGAGAAAAATCACGCAAGCAGGTGGAAAAGCTTGCAGACTCCAACTCTCAGCTGGGCCCTTCCAATCCTGCCTCTGGCAAGCCCGGCATATTTGTAAGTACCAGCCAGGGAAGAGAGGAGGAGAACAATCAGGAAAGCAGGTGGACAAGCTTGCAGACTCCAAATCTCAGCTGGGCGCTTCCAATCCTGCCTCTGGCATGCCCCGCATAGTTGTAAGTACCTGCCAGGGAAGGGAGGAGGAGAAAAATCAGGCAAGCAGGTGGACAAGCTTGCAGTCTCCACCCCTCAGCCGGGCCCTTCCAATCCTGCCTCTGGCAAGCCCCGCAGAGATGAAAGTACCTTGCCAGGGAAGGGAGGAGGAGAAAAATCAGGCAAGCAGCTGGAAAAGCTTGAAGACTCCACCCCTAAGCTGGGCCCTTCAAATACTGCCTCTGGCAGGACCCGCAGAGATGTAAGTACCTGCCAGGGAAGGGAGGAGGAGAAAAATCAGGCAAGCAGGTGGAAAAGTTTGCAGACTCCACCCCTCAGAAGTCTAGTCCCCCAGCTGGGCCCTTCCACTACTTCCTATGGCAGGACCCGCAGAGATAAAAGTACCTGCCAGGGAAGGGAGAAGGAGAAAAATCAGGCAAGCAGGTGGAAAAACTTGCAGACTCAACACCTCAGCCGGCCAGCCCCCTAGCTGGGCCCTTCCAATCCTGATTCTGGCAATCCCCGCAGGGTTGTAAGTACATGCCAGGGAAGGGAGGAGGAGAACGATCAGGCAAGCAGGTGGGCACACTTGCAGACTCCAACCATCAGCCGGGCCCTTCCAATCCTGCCTCTGGAAAGCCCCGCAGAGATGTAAGTACCTGCCAGGGAAGGAAGGAGGAGAACAATCAGGAAAGCAGGTGGAAAAGCTTGCAGATTCCACCCCTCAGCCGGGCCCTTCCAATCCTGCCTCTGGCAAGCCCCGCAGAGATGTAAGTACCTGCCAGGGAAGGGAGGAGGAGAACGATCAGGAAAGCAGGTGGACAAGCTTGCAGACTCCACCCCTCAGACGGGCCCATCCAATCCTGCCTCTGGCAAGCCCCGCAGAGTTGTAAGTACCTGCCAGGGAAGGGTGGAAGAGAACGATCAGGAAAGCAGGTGGACAAGCTTGCAGACTCCACCCCTCAGCCGGGACCTTCCAATCCTTCCACTGGCAAGCCCCGCAGAGATGTAAGCACCTGCCAGGGAAGGGAGGAGGAAAACGATCAGGCAAGCAATTGGGCAAGCTTGCAGACTCCAACCATCAGCCGGGCCCTTCCAATCCTGCCTCTGGCAAGCCCTACAGTGATGTAAGTACCTGCCAGGGAAGGGAGGTGGAGAACGATCAGGCAAGCAGGTGGGCAAGCTTGCAGTCTCCAACCATCAGCCAGGCCCTTCCAATCCTGCCTCTGGCAAGCCCTGCAGAGTTGTAAGTACCTGCCAGGGAAGGGAGGAGGAGAAAAATCAGGCAAGCAGGTGGAAAAGTTTGCAGACTCCACCCCTCACCCCAGCTGGGCCCTTCCAATACTGCCTCTGGCAGGACCCGCAGAGATGTAAGTTCCTGCCAGGGAAGGGAGGAGGAGCAAAATCAGGGAAGAAGTTATAAAAGCTTGCAGACTCCACCCCTCAGCTGGGACCTTCCAATCCTGCCTCTGGCAAGCCCGGCATAGTTGTAAGTACCTGCCAGAGAAGGGAGGAGGAGAACAAAAATGAGGCAAGCAGGTGGACAAGTTTGCAGACTACACCCCGCAGCCGGCCAGTCACCCAGCTGGGCCCTTCCAATCCTAACTCTGGCAAGCCACGCAGATATGAAAGTACCTGCCAGGGAAGGGAGGAGAAGAACAATCAGGTAAGCAGGTGTACAAGCTTGCAGACTCCACCCCTCAGCCGGGCCCTTCCAATACTGCCTCTGGAAAGCCCGGCATAGTTGTAAGTACCTGCCAGGGAAGGGAGGAGGAGAACAATCAGGGAAGCAGGTGGACATGCTTGCAGACTCCACCCCTCTGCCGGCTAGTCCCCCAGCTGTGCCTTTCCAATACTGCCTATGGCAAGACCCGCAGAGATGTAAGTACCTGCCAGGGAAGGGAGGAGGAGAAAAATCAGGCAAGCAGGTGGAAAAGCTTGCAGACTCCACCCCTTAGCTGGGCACTTCCAATCCTGCCTCTGGGAAGCCCGGCATAGTTGTAAGTACCTGCCAGGGAAGGGAGGAGGAGAACAATCAGGGAAGCAAGTGGACAAGCTTGCAGACTCCACCCCTCAGCTGGCTAGTCCCCCAGCTGGGCCCTTCCAATACTGCCTCTGGCAGGACCCGCAGAGATGTAAATACCTGCCAGGGAAGGGAGGAGTAGAAAAATCAGGCAAGCAGGTGGAAAAGCTTGCAGACTCCACCTCTAAGCTGGGCCCTTCCAATCCTTCCTCTGGCAAGCCCCGCAGAGATGTAAGTACCTGCCAGGGAAGAGATGAGGAGAAAAATCAGGCAAGCAGGTGGAAAAGCTTGCAGACGCCACCCCTCAGCCGGCTAGTCCCCCAGCTGGGCCCTTCCAATACTGCCTCTGGCAAGACACGCAGAGATGTATGTACCTGCCAGGGAAGGGAGGAGGAGTAAAATCAGGCAAGCTGGTGGAAAAGCTTGCAGAAACCACCCCTCAGTCGTCTAGTTCCCCAGCTGGGCCCTTCCAATACTGCCTATGGCAGGACCCGCAGAGAAGAAAGTACCTGCCAGGGAAGGGAGGAGGAGAAAAATCAGGCAAGCAGGTGGAAAAACTTGCAGACTCCACCCCTCAGCCGGCTACTCCCCCAGCTGGGCCCTTCCAATACTGCCTCTGGCAGGACCCGCAGAGATGTAAGTACCTGCCAGGGAAGGGAGGAGGAGAGAAATCAGGCAAGCAGGTGGAAAAGCTTGAGAGTGCACCCCTCAGTCGTCTATTCCCCCAGCTGGGCCATTCCAATACTGCATATGGCAGGACCCGCAGAGATGAAAGTAACTGCCACGGAAGGGAGGAGGAGAAAAATCAGGCAAGCAGGTGGAAAAACTTGCAGACTCAGCACCTCAGCCGGCCAGTCCCCCAGCTGGGCCCTTCCAATCCTGCCTCTGGCAAGCCCGGCAGAGATGTAAGTACCTGCCAGGGAAGGGAGGAGGCGAATGATCAGGCAAGCACGTGGGCAAGCTTGCAGACTCCAACCATCAGCCAGGCCCTTCCAATTCTGCCTCTGGCAAGCCCCGCAGTGATGTAAGTACCTGCCAGGGAAGGGAGGAGGAGAAAAATCACGCAAGCAGGTGGAAAAGCTTGCAGACTCCAACTCTCAGCTGGGCCCTTCCAATCCTGCCTCTGGCAAGCCCGGCATATTTGTAAGTACCAGCCAGGGAAGAGAGGAGGAGAACAATCAGGAAAGCAGGTGGACAAGCTTGCAGACTCCAACTCTCAGCTGGGCGCTTCCAATCCTGCCTCTGGCATGCCCCGCATAGTTGTAAGTACCTGCCAGGGAAGGGAGGAGGAGAAAAATCAGGCAAGCAGGTGGACAAGCTTGCAGTCTCCACTCCTCAGCCGGGCCCTTCCAATCCTGCCTCTGGCAAGCCCTACAGTGATGTAAGTACCTGCCAGGGAAGGGAGGTAGAGAACGATCAGGCAAGCAGGTGGGCAAGCTTGCAGTCTCCAACCATCAGCAAGGCCCTTCCAATCCTGCCTCTGGCAAGCCCTGCAGAGTTGTAAGTACCTGCCAGGGAAGGGAGGAGGAGAAAAATCAGGCAAGCAGGTGGAAAAGTTTGCAGACTCCACCCCTCATCCGGCTAGTCCCCCAGCTGGGCCCTTCCAATACTGCCTCTGGCAGGACCCGCAGAGTTGTAAGTTCCTGCCAGGGAAGGGAGGAGGAGCAAAATCAGGGAAGAAGTTATAAAAGCTTGCAGACTCCACCCCTCAGCTGGGACCTTCCAATCCTGCCTCTGGCAAGCCCGGCATAGTTGTAAGTACCTGCCAGAGAAGGGAGGAGGAGAACAAAAATGAGGCAAGCAGGTGGACAAGTTTGCAGACTACACCCCGCAGCCGGCCAGTCACCCAGCTGGGCCCTTCCAATCCTAACTCTGGCAAGCCACGCAGATATGAAAGTACCTGCCAGGGAAGGGAGGAGAAGAACAATCAGGTAAGCAGGTGTACAAGCTTGCAGACACCACCCCTCAGCCGGGCCCTTCCAATACTGCCTCTGGAAAGCCCGGCATAGTTGTAAGTACCTGCCAGGGAAGGGAGGAGGAGAACAATCAGGGAAGCAGGTGGACATGCTTGCAGACTCCACCCCTCTGCCGGCTGGTCCCCCAGCTGTGCCTTTCCAATACTGCCTATGGCAAGACCCGCAGAGATGTAAGTACCTGCCAGGGAAGGGAGGAGGAGAAAAATCAGGCAAGCAGGTGGAAAAGCTTGCAGACTCCACCCCTTAGCTGGGCACTTCCAATCCTGCCTCTGGGAAGCCCGGCATAGTTGTAAGTACCTGCCAGGGAAGGGAGGAGGAGAACAATCAGGGAAGCAAGTGGACAAGCTTGCAGACTCCACCCCTCAGCTGGCTAGTCCCCCAGCTGGGCCCTTCCAATACTGCCTCTGGCAGGACCCGCAGAGATGTAAATACCTGCCAGGGAAGGGAGGAGTAGAAAAATCAGGCAAGCAGGTGGAAAAGCTTGCAGACTCCAACTCTAAGCTGGGCCCTTCCAATCCTTCCTCTGGCAAGCCCCGCAGAGATGTAAGTACCTGCCAGGGAAGAGAGGAGGAGAAAAATCAGGCAAGCAGGTGGAAAAGCTTGCAGACGCCACCCCTCAGCCGGCTAGTCCCCCAGCTGGGCCCTTCCAATACTGCCTCAGGCAAGACACGCAGAGATGAATGTACCTGCCAGGGAAGGGAGGAGGAGTAAAATCAGGCAAGCTGGTGGAAAAGCTTGCAGAAACCACCCCTCAGTCGTCTAGTTCCCCAGCTGGGCCCTTCCAATACTGCCTATGGCAGGACCCGCAGAGAAGAAAGTACCTGCCAGGGAAGGGAGGAGGAGAAAAATCAGGCAAGCAGGTGGAAAAACTTGCAGACTCCAACCCTCAGCCGGCTACTCCCCCAGCTGGGCCCTTCCAATACTGCCTCTGGCAGGACCCGCAGAGATGTAAGTACCTGCCAGGGAAGGGAGGAGGAGAAAAATCAGGCAAGATGGTGGAAAAGCTTGCAGACTTCACCCCTCAGCTGGGCCCTTCCAATCCTGTCTCTTGCAAACCCGGCAGAGATGTAAGTACCTGTCAGGGTAGGAAGGATGAGAAAAATCAGGCAAGATGGTGGATAAGCTTGCAGATTTCACCCCTCAGATGGGCCCTTCCAATCCTGCCTCTGGCAAACCGGGCAGAGATGTAAGTACCTGCCAGGAAAAGGGGGAGGAGAACAATCAGGCGGATATGCTTGGAGACTACACCCCTCAGCTGGGCCCTTCCAATCCTGTCTCTGGCAAGCCCGGCAGAGATGTAAGTACCTGTCAGGGAAGGAAGGAGAAGAACAATCAGGCAAGCAGGTGGACAAGCTTGCAGACACCACCACTCAGCCGGGCCCTTCCAATCCTGCCTCTGGAAAGCCCAGCAGAGTTGTAAGTACCTGCCAGGGAAGGGAGGATGAGAAAAATCAGGCAAGATGGTGGATAAGCTTGCAGATTTCACCCCTCAGATGGGCCCTTCCAATCCTGCCTCTGGCAAACCGGGCAGAGATGTAAGTACCTGCCAGGGAAGGGAGGAGGAGAAAAATCAGGCAAGCAGGTGGAAAAGCTTGCAGACTCCACCTCTCAGCCGGTCAGTCCCCCAGCTGGGCCCTTCCAATCCTAACTCTGGCAAGCCCCGCAGGTTTGTAAGTACCTGCCAGGAAAAGGGGGAGGAGAACAATCAGGAGGATAAGCTTGGAGACTACACCCCTCAGCTGGGCCCTTCCGATCCTGTCTCTGGCAAGCCCCGCAGAGATGTAAGTACCT
Source organism: Tiliqua scincoides (assembly GCF_035046505.1). Classification (NCBI taxonomy): domain Eukaryota; kingdom Metazoa; phylum Chordata; class Lepidosauria; order Squamata; family Scincidae; genus Tiliqua; species Tiliqua scincoides. Next base: position 220,653,605 of record NC_089823.1, read on the forward strand.
GCCAGGGAAGGGAGGAGGAGACCAATCAGGCAATCAGGTGGGCAAGCTTGCAGACTCCACCTCTTAGCTGGCCTGTCCCCCAGCTGGGCCCTTCCAATCCTGCCTCTGGCAAGCCCCGCAGAAATGGAAGTACCTGCCAGGGAAGGGAGGAGGAGAACGATCAGGAAAGCAGGTGGACAAGCTTGCAGACTCCACCCCTCAGCCGGGCCCATCCAATCCTGCCTCTGGCAAGCCCCACATAGATGTAAGTACCTGCTAGGGAAGGGAGGAGGAGAAAAATCAGGCAAGCAGGTGGAAAAGCTTGAAGACACACTCCTAAGCTGGGCCCTTCAAATCCTGCCTCTGGAAAGCCCCGCAGAGATGTAAGTACCTGCCAGGAAAGGGAGGAGGAGAAAAAATAGGCAAGCAGTTGGAAGAGCTTGCAGACTCCACCCCTAAGCTGGGCCCTTCCAATACTGCCTCTGGCAAGTCCCGCAGAGATGAAAGTAACTGCCAGGGAAGGGAGGAGGAGAAAAACCAGGCAAGCAGATGGAAAAGCTTGCAGACACCACCGCTCAGCTGGGCCCTTCCAATCCTGCCTCTGGCAAGCCCCGCAGAGATGTAAGTACCTGCCAGGGAAGGGAGGAGGAGAACGATCAGGAAAGCAGGTGGACAAGCTTGCAGACTCCACCCCTCAGACGGGCCCATCCAATCCTGCCTCTGGCAAGCCCCGCAGAGTTCTAAGTACCTGCCAGGGAAGGGTGGAAGAGAAAAATCAGGCAAGCAGGCGGACAAGTTTGCAGACTTCACCCCTCAGCAGGCCAGTCCCCCAGCTGGGCGCTTCCAATGCTAACTCTGGCAAGCCACGCAGGGTTGTAAGTACCTGCCAGGAAAAGGAGGAGGAGAACAATCTGGCAAACAGGTGGATAAGCTTTTTGACTCCACCTCTCAGCCGGACCCTTCCAATACTGCCTGTGGCAAGCCCGGCATAGTTGTAAGTACCTGCCAGGGAAGGGAGGAGGAGAAAAATCAGGCAAGCAGCTGGAAAAGCTTGCAGACTCCACCCCTCAGTCGTCTAGTCCCCCAGCTGGGCCCGTCCAATACTGCCTATGGCAGGACCCGCAGAGATGAAAGTACCTGCCATGGAAGGGAGGAGGAGAATAATCAGGCAAGCAGGTGGAAAAACTTGCAGACTCAACACCTCAGCCGGCCAGTCCCGCAGCTGGGCCCTTCCAATCCTGCCTCTGGCAAGCCCGGCAGAGATGTAAGTACCTGCCAGGGAAGGGAGGAGGAGAATGATCAGGCAAGCAGGTGGGCAAGCTTGCAGACTCCAACCATCAGCCAGGCCCTTCCAATTCTGCCTCTGGCAAGCCCGGCATATTTGTAAGTACCAGACAGGGAAGAGAGGAGGAGAACAATCAGGCAAGCAGGTGGACAAGCTTGCAGACTCCAACTCTCAACTGGGCCCTTCCAATCCTGCCTCTGGCAGGCCCCGCATTTTTGTAAGTACCAGCCAGGGAAGGGAGGAGGAGAAAAATCAGGCAAGCAGGTGGACAAGCTTGAAGACTCCACCCCTCATCCGGGCCCTTCCAATCCTGCCTATGGCAAGCACCGCAGAGATGTAAGTACCTGCCAGGGAAGGGAGGAGGAGAAAAATCAGGCAAGCAGATGGAAAAACTTGCAGACTCAGCACCTCAGCCGGCCAGTCCCCCAGCTGGGCCCTTCCAATCCTGATTCTGGCAATCCCCGCAGGGTTGTAAGTACCTGCCAGGGATGGGAGGAGGAGAACAATCAGGCGGATAAGCTTGGAGACTACAACCCTCAGCTGGGCAATTCCAATCCTGTCTCTGGCAATCCCCCCAGAGATATAAGTACCTGCCAGGGTAGGGAGGAGTAGAACAATCAGGCAAGCTGGTGGACAAGCTTGCAGACTCCACCTCTCAGCTGGGACCTTCCAATTCTAACTCTGGCAAATGCTGCAGAGTTGTAAGTACCTGCCAGGGAAGGGAGGAGGAGAACAATCAGGCAAGCAGGTGGAAAAGATTGCAGACTCCACACCTCAGCTGGGCCCTTCCAATCTTGGATCTGGCAAGCCCTGCAGAGATGTAAGTACCTGCCAGGGAAGGGAGGAGGAGAATGATCAGGTAAGCAGGTGGGCAAGCTTGCAGACTGCACCCCTCAGTCATCTAGTCCCCCAGCTGGGCCCTTCCGATACTGCCAATGGCAGGACCCGCAGAGATGAAAGTACCTGCCAGGGAAGGGAGGAGGAGAATGATCAGGTAAGCAGGTGGGAAAGCTTGCAGACTCCAACTCTAAGCTGGGCCCTTCCAATCCTGACTCTGGCAAGCCCCGCATAGTTGTAAGTACCTGCCAGGGAATAGAGGGGGAGAACTATCAGGAAAGCAGGTGGACAAGCTTGCAGTCTCCACCCCTCAGCCGGGCCCTTCCAATCCTTCCTCTGGCAAGCCCCGCAGAGATGTAAGTACCTGCCAGGGAAGGGAGGAGGAGAAAAATCAGGCAAGATGGTGTAAAAGCTTGCAGACTTCACCCCTCAGCTGGGCCCTTCCAATCCTGCCTCTGGCAAACCCGGCAGAGATGTAAGTACCTGCCAGGAAAGGGAGGAGGAGAAATATCAGGCAAGCAGGTGGAAAAGCTTGCAGACTCCACCCTTCATCTGGCTAGTCCCCCAGCTGGGCACTTCCAATCCTGGCTCTGGCAAGACCCGCAGAGATGTAAGTACCTGCCAGGGAAAAGAGGGGGAGAACTATCAGAAAAGCAGGTGGACAAGCTTGCAGACTCCACCCCACAGCCGGGCCCTTCCAATCCTGTCTCTGGCATGCCCCGCAGTGATGTAAGTACCTGCCAGGGAAGGGAGGAGGAGAATGATCAGGCAAGCAGGTGGACAAGCTTGCAGACTCCACAACTCAGCTGGGCCCTTCCAATCCTGCCTCTGGCAAGCCCTGAAGAGATGTAAGTACCTGCCAGGGAAGGGAGGAAGAGAACGATCAGGGAAGCAGGTGGACAAGCTAGCAGACTCGAACTCTCAGCTGGGCTCTTCCAATCCTGCCTCTGGCAAGCCGGGCATAGTTGTAAGTACCTGCCCGGGTAGGGAGGAGAAGTACAATCAGGCAAGCTGGTGGACAAGCTTGCAGACTTCACCCCTCAGCCGGGCCCTTCCAATCCTGCATCTGGCAAGCCCCGCAGAGATGTAAGTACCTGCCAGGGAAGGGAGGAGGAGAAAAATCAGGCAAGATGGTGGAAAAGCTTGCAGACTTCACCCCTCAGCTGGGCCCTTCCAATCCTGTCTCTGGCAAACCCGGCAGAGATGTAAGTACCTGCCAGGGAAGGGAGGAGTTGAACAATCAGGCAAGCTGATGGAGAAGCTGGCAGACTCCACCCCTCAGCTGGGACCTTCCAATCCTGACTCTGGCAAATCCTGCAGAGGTGTAAGTACCTGCCAGGGAAGGGAAGAGGAGAATGATCAGGTAAGCAGGTAGACAAGCTTGCAGACTCCACACCTCAGCTGGGCCCTTCCAATCCTGCCTCTGGAAAGCCCTGCAGAGATGTAAGTAACTGCCAGGGAAGGGAGGAGGAGAACAATCAGGGAAGCAGGTGGACAATCTTGCAGACTCCAACTCTAAGCTGGGCCCTTCCAATCCTGCCTCTGGCAAGCCCGGCATAGTTGTAAGTACCTGCCAGGAAAGGGAGGAGGAGAAAAATCAGGAAAGCAGGTGGAAAAGCTTGCAGTCTCCACCCCTCTGCTGGGCCCTTCCAATCCTGTCTCTGGCAAGCCACGCAGAGATATAATTACCTGCCAGGGAAGGGAGGAGTAGAAAAATCAGGCAAGCAGGTGCAAAAGCTTGCAGACTCCACCCCTCAGCCGGCTAGTCCCCGAGCTGGGCTCTTCCAATACTGCCTCTGGCAGGACCCGCAGAGATGTAAGTACCTGCCAGGGAAGGGAGGAGGAGAAAAATCAGGCAAGCAGGTGGAAAAGCCTGAAGTCTCCACCCCTGAGCTGGGACCTTCCAATCCTGCCTCTGGCAAGTCTGGCATAGTTGTAAGTACCTGCCAGGGAAGGGAGGAGGAGAAAAATCAGGCAAGCAGGCGGACAAGTTTGCAGACTCCACCCCTCAGCTGGGCCCTTCCAATCCTGTCTCTGGCAAGCCCTGCAGAGATATAAGTACCTGACAGGAAAGGGAGGAGGAGAAAAATCAGGCAAGCAGGTGGAAAAGCTTGCAGACTCCACCCCTCATCCGTCTCGTCCCCCAGCTGCGCCCTTCCAATACTGCCTCTGGCAAGACCCGCAGAGTTGTAAGTACCTGCCAGGGAAGGGAGGAGGAGAAAAATCAGGCAAGCAGGTGGAAAAGTTGCAGAAACCACCCCACAGCTGGGCCCTTCCAATCCTGCCTCTGGCAAGCCCGGCATAGTTGTAAGTACCTGCCAGGGAAGGGAGGAGGAGAACGATCAGGGTAGCAGGTGGACAAGCTAGCAGACTCGAACTCTCAGCTGGGCTCTCCAATTCTGCCTCTGGCAAGCCCGGCATAGTTGTAAGTACCTGCCCGGGTAGGGAGGAGAAGTACAATCAGGCAAGCTGGTGGACAAGCTTGCAGACTCCACCCCTCAGCCGGGCCCTTCCAATCCTGCATCTGGCAAGCCCCGCAGAGATGTAAGTACCTGCCAGGGAAGGGAGGAGTAGAAAAATCAGGCAAGGAGCTGGAAAAGCTTGCAGACTTCACCCCTCAGCTGGGCCCTTCCAATCCTGCCTCTGGCAAGCCCGGCATATTTGTAAGTACCTGCCAGGGAAGAGAGGAATTGAACAATCAGGCAAGCAGGTGGACAAGCTTGCAGACTCCAACTCTCAGCTGGGCCCTTCCAATCCTGCCTCTGGCAAGCCCCGCATAGTTGTAAGTACCTGCCAGAGAAGGGAGGAGGAGAAAAATCAGGCAAGCAGGTGGAAAAGCTTGCAGACTGCACCCCTCAGTCGTCTAGTCCCCCAGCTTGGCCCTTCCGATACTGCCTATGGCAGGACCTGCAGAGATGAAAGTACCTGCCAGGGAAGGGAGGAAGAGAAAAGTCAGGCAAGCAGGTGGAAAAACTTGCAGACCCGACACCTCAGCCGGCCAGTCCCCCAGCTGGGCCCTTCAAATCCTGACTCTGGAAATCCCCGCAGGGATGTAAGTAACTGCCTGGGAAGGGAGGAGGAGAACAATCATGCGGATAAGCTTGGAGAATACACCACTCAGCTGGGCCCTTCCAATCCTGTCTCTGGCAAGCCACGCAGAGATATAAGTACCTGCCAGGGTATGGAGGAGAAGAACAATCAGAAAAGCTGGTGGACAAGATTGCAGACTCTACCCCTCAGCCTGGACCTTCCAATCCTGACTCTGGCATACCCTGCAGAGGTGTAAGTACCTGCCAGGGAAGGGAGGAGGAGAAAAATCAGGCAAGCAGGTAGAAAAGCTTGCAGACTCCACCCCTCAGCTGGGCCCTACCAATCCTGCCTCTGGCAAGCCCGGCATAGTTGTAAGTACCTGCCAGGGTAGCGAGAAGAAGAACAATCAGTCAAGCTGGTGGACAAGCTTGCAGACTCCACCCCTCAGCTGGGACCTTCCAATCCTGACTCTGGCAAACCCTGCAGAGGTGTAATTATCTGCCAGGGAAGGGAGGAGGAGAACGATAAGGCATGCAGGTGGACAAGCTTGCAGACTCCACCCCTCAGCCGGGCCCTTCCAATCCTGCCTCTGGCAAGCCCGGCATAGTTGTAAGTACCTGCCAGGGTAGCGAGAAGAAGAACAATCAGTCAAGCTGGTGGACAAGCTTGCAGACTCCACCCCTCAGCTGGGACCTTCCAATCCTGACTCTGGCAAACCCTGCAGAGGTGTAATTATCTGCCAGGGAAGGGAGGAGGAGAACGATAAGGCATGCAGGTGGACAAGCTTGCAGACTCCACCCCTCAGCCGGGCCCTTCCAATCCTGCATCTGGCAAGCCCCGCAGAGATGTAAGTACCTGCCAGGGAAGGGAGGAGGAGAAAAACTAGAAAAAGAATGTGGAAAAGCTTGCAGACTCCACCCCTCAGCTGGGCCCTTTCAGTCCTGCCTCTGGCAAGCCCGGCATAGTTGTAACTACCTGCCAGTGAAGGGAGGAGCTGAAAAATCAGGAAAGCATGTAAAAAGGCTTGCAGACTCCACCTCTCAGCTGGGCCCTTCCAATCCTGCCTCTGGCAAGCCCCGCAGAGATGTATGTACCTGCCAGGGAAGGGAGGAGGAGAAAAATCAGGCAAGCAGGTGGAAAAGCTTGCAGACTCCACCGCTCAGCTGGGCCCTTCCAATGCTGCCTCTGGCAAGCCCCGCAGAGATGTAAGTACCTGCCAGGGAAGAGAGGAGTTGAACAATCAGGCAAGCAGGTGGACAAGCTTGTAGACTCCAACTCTCAGCTGGGCCCTTCCAATCCTGCCTCTGGCAAGCCCCGCATAGTTGTAAGTACCTGCCAGGGAAGGGAGGAGGAGAAAAATCAGGCTAGCAGGTGGAAAAGCTTGCAGACTGCACCCCTTAGTCGTCTAGTCCCCCAGCTGGGCCCGTCCAATACTGCCTATGGCACGACCCGCAGAGATGAAAGTACATGCCAGGGAAGGGAGGTGGAGAAAAATCAGGCAAGCAGGTGGAAAAACTTGCAGACTCAACACCTCAGCCGGCCAGTCCCCCAGCTGGGCCCTTCCAATCCCGCCTCTGGCAAGCCCTGCAGAGATGTAAGTACCTGCCAGGGAAGGGTGGAAGAGAAAAATCAGGAAAGCAGGTGGACAAGCTTGCAGACTCAACCACTCAGCCGGGCCCTTCAAATCCTGCCTCTGGCAAGCCCTGCAGAGATGTACGTACCTGCCAGGGAAGGGAGGAGGAGAACATTCTGGTAAGCAGGTGGGCAAGCTTGCAGACTCCAACCATCAGCCAGGCCCTTCCAATCCTGCCTCTGGCAGGACCCGCAGAGATGTAAGTACCTGCCAGGGAAGGGAGGAGGAGAAAAATCAGGCAAGCAGGTGGAAAAGTTTGCAGACTCCACCCCTCAGCCGGCTAGTCCCCCAGCTGGGCCCTTCCAATCCTGACTCTGGCAAGACCGGCAGAGATGTACTTACCTGCCTGGGAAGGGAGGAGTAGAATAATCAGGGGGATAAGCTAGGAGACTACACCCCTCAGCTGGGCCCTTTCAATCCTGCCTCTGGCAAGCCCGGCATAGTTGTAAGTACCTGCCAGGGAAGGGAGGAGGAGAACAATCAGGGAAGCAGGTGGACAAGCTTGCAGACTCCAACCCTCAGACGGTCCCTTCCAATCCTGCTTCCTGCAAGCCTCGCAGAGATGTATGTAACTGCCAGGGAAGGGAGGAGGAGAACGATCTGGCAAGCAGGTGGGCACTCATGCAGACTCCAACCATTAGCCGTGCTCTTCTAATCCTTCCTCTCGCAAGCCCTGCAGAGATGAAAGTACCTGCCAGGGAAGGGAGGAGGAAAACAAACAGGCAAGCAGGTGGGCACTCTTGCAGACTCCAACCATCAGCCGGGCCCTTCCAATCCTGCCTCTGGCAAGCCCTGCGGAGATGTCGGTACCTGCCAGGGAAGGGAGGAGGAGAAAAATCAGGCAAGCAGGTGGGAAAAGCTTGCAGACTGCACCCCTCAGTCGTCTAGTCCCCCAGCTTTGCCCTTCCAATACTGCCTATAGCAGGACCCGCAGAGATGAAAGTACCTGCCAGGGAAGGGAGGAGGAGAAAAATCAGGCAAGCAGGTGGAAAAGCTTGCAGACTGGACCCCTCAGTCGTCAAGTCCCCCAGCTGTGCCCTTCAGATACTGCCTAGTTGTAAGTCCCTGCCAGGGTAGGGAGGAGAAGAACAATCAGGTAAGCTGGTGGACAAGCTTGCAGACTCCACCCTTCAGCTTGGACCTTCCAATCCTGACTCTGGCAAACCCTGCAGAGGTGTAAGTACCTGCCAGGGAAGGGAGGAGGAGAACGATCAGGCAAGCAGGTGGACAAGCTTGCAGACTCCACCCCTCAGCCGGGCCCTTCCAATCCTGCATCTGGCAAGCCCCGCAGAGATGTAAGTACCTGCCAGGGAAGGGAGGAGGAGAAAAATCAGGCAAGCAGCTGGAAAAGCTTGCAGACTCCACCCCTCAGCTGGGCCCTTCCAATCCTGCCTCTGGCAAGCCCGGCATATTTGTAAGTACCTGCCAGGGAAGAGAGGAGTTGAACAATCAGGCAAGCAGGTGGACAAGCTTGCAGACTCCAACTCTCAGCTGGGCCCTTCCAATCCTGCCTCTGGCAAGCCTCGCCTAGTTGTAACTACCTGCCAGGGAAGGGAGGAAGAGAAAAATCAGGCAAGCAGGTGGAAAAGCTTGCAGACTGCACCCCTCAGTCGTCTAGTCCCCCAGCTGGGCCCTTCCGACACTGCCTATGGCAGGACCCGCAGAGATGAAAGTACCTGCCAGGGAAGGGAGGAGGAGAAAAATCAGGCAAGCAGGTGGAAAAACTTGCAGACTCGACACCTCAGCCGGCCATTCCCCCAGCTGGGCCCTTATAATCCTGACTCTGGCAATTCCCGCAGTGTTGTAAGTACCTGCCAGGGAAGGGAGGAGGAGAAAAATCAGGCAAGCAGGTGGAAAAGCTTGCAGACTGCACCCCTCTGTCATCTCGTCCCCAAGCTGGGCCCTTCCGATACTGCCTATGGCAGGACCCGCAGAGATGAAAGTACCTGCCAGGGAAGGGAGGAGGAAAAATATCAGGCAAGCAGGTGGAAAAACTTGCAGACTCGACACCTCAGCCGGCCAGTCCCCCAGCTGGGCCTTTCCGATACCGCCTATGGCAGGACCCGCAGAGATGAAAGTACCTTCCAGGGAAGGGAGAAGGAGAAAAAACAGGCAAGCGGTGGAAAAACTTGCAGACTCAATACCTAAGCCGGCCAGTGCCCCAGCTGGGCCCTTCCGATACTGCCTATGGCAGGACCCGCAGAGATGAAAGTACCTGCCAGGGAAGGGAGGAGGAGAAAAATCAGGCAAGCAGGTGGAAAAACTTGCACACTCGACACCTCAACCGGCCAGTCCCCCAGCTGGTCCCTTCCAATCCTGACTCTGGCAATTCCCGCAGGGTTGTAAGTACCTGCCAGGGAAGGGAGGAGGTGAATAATCAGGAAGATAAGCTTGGAGACTACACCCCTCAGCTGGGCCCTTCCAATCCTGCCTCTGGCAAGCTCCGCAGAGATATAAGTACCTGCCAGGGTAGGGAGGAGTAGAACAATCAGGCAAGCTGATGGACAAGCTTGCAGACTCCACCCCTAAGCCGGGACCTTCCAATCCTGACTCTGGCAAACCCTACAGAGGTGTAAGTACCTGCCAGGGAAGGGAGGAGGAGAATGATCAGGCAAGCAGGTGGACAAGCTTGCAGACTCCACACCTCAGCCGGACCCTTCCAATCCTGCCTCTGGCAAGACCTGCAGAGATGTAAGTACCTGCCAGGGATGGGAGGAGGTGAATGATCAGGCAAGCAGGTCGGCAAGCTTGCAGACTCCAACTATCAGCCGGGCCCTTCCAATCCTGCCTCTGGAAAGACCCGCAGATATGTAAGTACCTGCCAGGGAATAGAGGGGGAGAACTATCAGGAAAGCAGTTGGACAAGCTTGCAGACTGCACCCCTCAGCCGGGCCCTTCCAATCCTGCCTCTGGCAAGCCCCGCAGAGATGTAAGTACCTGCCAGGGAAGGGAGGAGGAGAAAAATCAGACAAGATGGTGGATAAGCTTGCAGACTTCACCACTCAGCTGCGCAGTTCCAATCCTGCCTCTTGCAAACCTGGCATAGTTGTAAGCACCTGCCAGGGAAGGGAGGAGGAGAAAAATCAGGCAAGCAGGTGGAAAAGCTTGCAGACTCCACCCCTCAGCTGGGCGCTTCCAATCCTGCCTCTGGCAAGCCCGGCATAGTTGTAAGTAAGACCTGCAGTGATGTAAGCACCTGCCAGGGAAGGGAGGAGGAGAACAATCAGAGATGCAGGTGGATAAGCTTGCAGACTCCACCCCTCAGCCGGCTAGTCCCCCAGCTGGGCCCTTCCAATACTGCCTCTGGCAGGACCCGCAGAGATGTAAGTACCTGCCAGGCAAGGGAGGAGGAGAAAAATCAGGCAAGCAGGTGGAAAAGCTTGCAGACACCACCCCTCAGCTGGGCCCTTCCAATCCTGCCTCTGGCAAGCCCGGCATAGTTGTAAGTACCTGCCAGGGAAGGGAGGAGGAGAACGATCAGGAAAGCAGGTGGACAATCTTGCAGAATCCAACTCTCAGCTGGGCCCTTCCAATACTGCCTCTGGCAGGACCTGCAGAGATGTAAGTACCTGCCAGGGAAGGGAGGAGGAGAAAAATCAGGCAAGCAGGTGGAAAAGCTTGCAGACTCCACCCCTCAGCTGGGCGCTTCCAATCCTGCCTCTGGCAAGCCCGGCATAGTTGTAAGTACCTGCCAGGTTAGGGCGGAGAAGAACAATCAGGCAAGCTGGTGGACAAGCTTGCAGACTCCACCCCTCAGCTGGAACCTTCCAATCCTGACTCTGGCAATCCCTGCAGAGGTGTAAGTACCTGCCAGGGAAGGGAGGAGGAGAACAATCAGGCAAGCAGGTGGACAAGCTTGCAGACTCCACCCCTCAGCTGGGACCTTCCAATCCTGACTCTGGCAAACCCTGCAGAGGTGTAAGTAACTGCCAGGGAAGGGAGGAGGAGAACGATCAGGCAAGCAGGTGGACAAGCTTGCAGACTCCACCCCTCAGCCGGGCCCTTCCAATCCTGCATCTGGCAAGCCCCGTAGAGATGTAAGTACCTGCCAGTGAAGGGAGGAGGAGAAAAATCAGGAAAGCAGCTGGAAAAGCTTGCAGACTCCACCCTTCAGCTGGGCCTTTCCAATCCTGCCTCTGGCAAGCCCGGCATATTTGTAAGTACCTGCCAGGGAAGAGAGGAGTTGAACGCACGCAAGCAGGTGGACAAGCTTGCAGACTCCACCCCTCAGCCGGGCCCTTCCAATCCTGCCTCTGGCAAGCCTCGCATAGTTGTAAGTTCCTGCCAGGGAAGGGAGGAGGAGAAAAATCAGGCAAGCAGGTGGAAAAGCTTGCAGACTGCATCCCTTAGTCGTCTAGTCCCCCAGCTGGGCCCTTCCGATACTGCTTATGGCTGGACCCGCAGAGATGAAAGTACCTGCCAGGGAAGGGGGAGGAGAAAAATCAGGCAAGCAGGTGGAAAAACTTGCAGACTCGACACCTCAGCCGGCCAGTCCCCCAGCTGGGCCCTTCCAATACTGACTCTGGCAAGCCCCACAGAGATATAAGTACCTGCCAGGGAAGGGAGGAGGAGAACGATCAGGCAATTAGGTGGACAAGCTTGCAGGCTCCACCCCTCAGCCGGGCTCTTCCAATCCTGCATCTGGCAAGCCCCGCATAGTTGTAAGTACCTGCCAGGGAAGGGAGGAGGAAAAAAATCAGGCAAGCAGGTAGAAAAGCTTGCAGACTGCACCCCTCAGTCGTCTAGTCCCCCAGCTGGGACCTTCCGATACTGCCTACGGCAGGACCCGCAGAGATGAAAGTACCTGCCAGGGAAGGGAGGAGGAGAAAAATCAGGAAAGCAGGTGGACAAGCTTGCAGACTCCACCCCTCAGCCGGGCCCTTCCAATCGTGCCTCTGGAATGACCCGCAGTTATGTAAGTACCTGCCAGGGAATAGAGGGGGAGAACTATCAGGAAAGCAGGTTGACAAGCTTGCAGACTCCACCCCTCAGCCGGGCCCTTCCAATCCTTCCTCTGGCAAGCCCCGCAGAGATGTAAGTACCTGCCAGGGAATGGAGGAGGAGAAAAATCAGGCAAGATGGTGGAAAAGCTTGCAGACTACACCCCTCAGCTGGACCCTTCCAATCCTGCCTCTGGCAAGCCCCGCAGAGATGAAAGTACCTGACAGGGAAGGGAGGAGGAGAACGATCAGGCAAGCAGCTGGGCAAGCTTGCAGACTCCAACCATCAGCCAGGCCCTTCCAATCCTGCCTCAGGAAAGCCCCGCAGAGTTGTAAGTACCTGCCAGGGAAGGGAGGCGGAGAACGATCAGGCAAGCAGGTGAACAAGCTTGCAGATTCCACCCCTCAGACGGGCCCTTCCAATCCTGCCTCTGGCAAACCCCGCAGAGTTGTAATTACCTGCCAGGGAAGGGAGGAGGAGAAAAATCAGGCAAGCTGGTGGACAAGCTTGCAGACTCCACCCCTCAGCCGGGACCTTCCAATCCTTCCTCTGGTAAGCCCCGCAGAGATGTAAGCACCTGCCAGGGAAGGAAGGAGGAAAACGATCAGGCAAGCAAGTGGGCAAGCTTGCAGACTCCAACCATCAGCCAGGCCCTTCCAATCCTGCCTCTGGCAAGCCCCGCAGAGATGTAAGTACCTGCCAGGGAAGGGAGGAGGAGAACAATCAGGAAAGCAGGTGGAAAAGTTTGCAGATTCCACCCCTCAGCCCTCACCCCTCACCCCTCACCCCTCACCCCTCACCCCTCACCCCTCAGAAGTCTAGTCCCCCAGCTGGTCCCTTCCACTACTGCCTATGGCAGGACCCGCAGAGATAAAAGTACCTGCCAGGGAAGGGAGAAGGAGAAAAATCAGGCAAGCAGGTGGAAAAACTTGCAGACTCAACACCTCAGCCGGCCAGTCCCCCAGCTGGGCCCTTCCAATCCTGATTCTGACAATCCCCGCAGCGTTGTAAGCACCTGCCAGGAAAGGGAGGAGGAGAACAATCAGGCGGATAAGCTTGGAGACTACACCCCTCAGCTGGGCCCTTCCAATCCTACCTCTGGCAAGCCCCGCAGAGATGTAAGTACCTGCCAGGGTAGGGAGGAGTAGAACAATCAGGAAAGCAGGTGGACAAGCTTGCAGACTCCACCCCTCAGCCGGGCCCTTCTAATCCTGCCTCTGGCAAGCCCCGCAGAGATGTAAGTACCTGCCTGGGAAGGGAGGAGGAGAAAAATCAGGCAAGCAGGTGGAAAATCTTGCAGACTCCACCTCTCAGCCGGCCAGTCCCCCAGCTGGGCCCTTCTAATCCTAACTCTGGCAAGCCCTGCAGGGTTGTAAGTACCTTCCAGGAAAAGGGGGAGGAGAACAATCAGGCGGATAAGCTTGGAGACTACACCCCTCAGCTGGGCCCTTCCAATCCTACCTTTGGCAAGCCCCGCAGAGATGTAAGTACCTGCCAGGGTAGGGAGGAGTAGAACAATCAGGCAAGCAGGTGGACAAGCTTGCAGACTCCACCCCTCAGCCGGGCCCTTCCAATTCTGCCTCTGGCAAGACCCGCAGAGATGTAAGTACCTGCCAGGGAAGGGAGGAGGAGAACGACCAGGCAAGCAGGTTGGCAAGCTTGCAGACTCCAACCATCAGCCGGGCCCTTCCAATCCTGCCACTGGCAAGCCCCGCACAGATGTAAGTACCTGCCAGGGAAGGGAGGAGGAGAACGATCAGGAAAGCAGGTGTACAAGCTTGCAGACTACACCTCTCAGCCGGTCCCTTCCAATCCTGCCTCTGGCAAGCCCCGCAGAGATGTAAGTACCTGCCAGGGAAGGGAGGAAGAGAACGATCAGGCAAGCAGGTGGACAATCTTGCAGACTCTACCCCTCAGACGGGCCCTTCCAATCCTGCCTCTGGCAAGCCCCGCAGGGATGTAAGTACCTGCCCAGGAAGGGAGGAGGAGAACGATCAGGCAAGCAGGTGGGCAAGCTTGCAGCCTGCAACCTTCAGCCGGGCCCTTCCAATCCTGCCTCTTGCAAGCCCCGCAGAGTTGTAAGTTCCTGCCAGGGAAGGGAGGAGGAGAAAAATCAGGCAAGCAGGTGGAAAAGCTTGCAGACTCCACCCCTCAGCCGGCTAGTCCCCCAGCTGGGCGCTTCCAATACTGCCTCTGGCAGGACCCACAGAGATGAAAGTACCTGCCAGGGAAGGGAGGAGGAGAAAAATCAGGCAAGCAGGTGGAAAAGCTTGCAGACTCCACCCCTCAGCCGGCTAGTCCCCCAGCTGGGCCCTTCCAATACTGCCTATGGCAGGACCCGCAGAGATGTATGTATCGGCCAGGGAAGGTAGGAGGAGAAAAATCAGGCAAGCTGGTGGACAAGCTTGCAGACTCCACCCCTCAGCCGGGACCTTCCAATCCTGCCTCTGGCAAACCCCGCAAAGTTGTAAGTACCTGCCAGGGAAGGGAAGAGGAGAACAATCAGGCAATCAGGTGGACAAGCTTGCAGTCTCCACCCCTCAGCCGGCCAGTTCCCCAGCTGGGCACTTCCAATATTGCCTCTGACAAGCCCCAGAGAGATGTAATTACCTGCTAGGGAAGGGAGGAGGAGAACTATCAGGCAAGCAGGTGGACAAGCTTGCAGACTCCATCCCTCAGCCAGCCAGTCCCCCAGTTGGGCCCTTCCAATCCTGCCTCTGGCAAACCCCGCAGAATTGAAAGTTCCTGCCAGGGAAGGGAGGAGGAGACCAATCAGGCAATCAGGTGGGCAAGCTTGCAGACTCCACCTCTTAGCTGGCCTGTCCCCCAGCTGGGCCCTTCCATTCCTGCCTCTGGCAAGCCCCGCAGAGATGTTAGTACCTGCCGGCGAAGGGAGGAGGAGAACAATCAGGTATTCAGGTGGACAAGCTTGCAGACTCCACCCCTCAGCCAGCCAGTCCCCCAACTGGCCCCTTCCAATCCTGCCTCTGGCAAGCCCCGCAGAGTTGTAAGTACCTGCCAGGGATTGGAGTAGGAGAACAATCAGGCAAGCAGGTGGACAAGTTTGCAGACTCCACCCCTCAGCTGGGCCCTTCCAATCCTGCCTCTGGCAAGCCCCGCAGAGTTGTAAGTACCTGCCAGGGAAGAGAGGAGGAGAACAATCAGGCAAGCAGGTGGACAAGCTTGCAGACTCCACCCCTTAGCTGGCCAGTCCCCCAGCTGGGCCCTTCCATTCCTGCCTCTGGAATGCCCCGCAGAGGTGTAAGTACCTGCCAGGGAAGGGAGGAGGAGAACAATCAGGCAATCAGGTGGACAAGCGTGCAGACTCCACCCCTCAGCCCGCCTGTCCCCCAGCTGGGCCCTTCCAATACTGTCTCTGCAAGCCAAGCAGAGTTGTAATTACCTGCCAGGGAAGGGAGGAGTAGAACAATCAGGCAAGCAGGTGGACAAGCTGGCAGACTCCACCCCTTAGCTGGCCAGTCCCCCAGCTGGGCCCTTCCAGTACTGCCTCTGGCAAGCCCAGCAGAGATGTAAGTACCTGCCAGGGAAGGGAGGAGGAGAACAATCAGGCTAGCAGGTGGACAAGCTTGTAGACTCCACCCCCCAGTTCCCCATTCAATCAGTCCCCCAGCCAGTCCACCAGCTGGGCCTGATGGGCCCTTCCAATATGCTACCATAACCAATAATCTCTCTAATACTGTCTTCATCCCTCTCTATTCCCCTCTCAATCTCTTTATAATAGTAAAAATGTAAAGTGTGAAATAAATGTAAACCAAGAAAGACTTACTGTTTTTGTCTGGTTTAATCTTTCTGGTCTGGTGAGAGCAATGTTCTGACTAACTGACCAACCAACTGACAGCTGAACCAAGGGACTATGATGTCAGAGTGTTATGTTACAAGAAGACCATCACACTACCATGACAACCACTGCTGTGGTCCAGGCCAGTCTAGGCCAGTTATTTTCAATGTTTTTCATCTCATGGCACACTGGCAAGGGACTAAAATGGTCAAGGCACACCATCGGTTTCTTGACAATTGACAAGGCACGCTGTGCTGCCAAGGGGGAGGGCTCACATCCTCAATGGCCCTACTAATAAATGACCCTCTCCCAAATTCCCGTTGCACGCCTGGGGACTATTCACAGCACACCAATGTGCCATGGCACAGTGGTTGATAATGGCTGGTCTAGGCCATCATTCTACCAGGACAACACCCGCAAAATCCCAACATAGTGGGTCCATTAGACTAGCACCCTATTTTGCACAATGACTAGTCAAAGGCTTCTCTGGAACCCAGAAGATATCAAGGCAACAGAGCAAGTGCTATTCAGGGGCCTCTGAACCAAGAGGTTCCACCTGGCAGTCTTGATTAATAGCCATTGATAGGCCACATCTCCATGAAATTGTCTCCTCTCCTTCTAAAGCCATCAAACTGGTAGCCATCTCCACTTTTTGTAGCAGCAAATTCCAGAATTTTGTTCCTTGTCTTTGTTTCATTTGTTTTGTTCATAAGGACAGTTGGCAACACACTAATAACAAGATACTGTACATTAAATTCTTATCCCAACAAGAAGTCTGGGAGCACAATGAAATCTTTGGCTTGCTCCAAAAAGGCATTATATGTTGTGTGATTAATTCCTCTCTTCAGAATCAATGTCCATCAAAATCATTGTGTCACCTGGAATTATGGGAGATGGAGCAATCCTGTTTCAATTTCCAACCAATCATCTCCATTTATTTTTTCTTCTTATGTGTTTACTTAGCTGAAATATTTCTACCATGGCCTTGCAGCCCCATAGGGGCCAGCAGGGTGCCTCTCAGCAGATATTAAGCAAAGGAGCGGCAGCCCATTCTTCATATGATCAAGGCCTTAACTTCCTGCTATCAATTCCCCCCCCCCCCGATCTCTGGCTTCCTTTCCTTTGGCCCAAAATGTTATCATATTTCAATCAGTACAAAAACAATGCGATCCCTGTCAAAATGCCCTTCTGATCATTAGGGCCATCATCATTACTACTATGCTACAATAACCAATTAGATCTCTAATATTCTCTTCATCTCTCCCTCTCCCCCCTCAATCTCTTTAAAATAGTAAAAATGAAAACTGTGAAATGTGGGTAAACCAAGGAGGACTTACTGGTTTGGTCTCGTCTAGTCTTTCTGGTCTGGTGAGAGCAATGTTCTGACCAACTGACAGTTGGACCAAGGGACTGGAATAATGTCACAAGAAGTTTGCTGTCCCAAGTAGGCCATCACACTACATGACAACCCCTGTAAAATCCCAGCATAGTGGGTCCATAAGCCTACCACCCTGTTTTGCACAACAGCTAGTTTAAAGGCTTCTGTGGAGCCCAGAAGCAAGGTGTCAAGGGAACAGCAAGTGTCATTCAGGGCCTCTGAACGGAGAGGTTCCACTTGGGAGTCTTGATTAGGCCACCTCTCCATGAAATTGTCTCCTCTCGTTTTAAAGACATCAAACTGGTAGCCATCTCCACTTTTTGTAGCAGCAAATTCCAGAAGTTAATTTTGTTCCTTGTCTTTGTATTTGTTTCATTTGTTTTATTCATAAGGAGAGTTGGCAACACACTAATAACAAGATACTGTACATTAAATTCTTATCCCAACAAGACGTCTGGGAGCATAATGAAATCTTTGGCTTGTTCCAAAAAGACATTATATGTTGTGTGATTAATTCCTCTCTTCAGAATCAATGTCCATCAAAATCATTGTGTCACCTGGAATTATGGGAGATGGAGCAATCCTGTTTCAATTTCCAACCAATCATCTCCATTTATTTTTTCTTCTTATGTGTTTACTTAGCTGAAATATTTCTACCATAGCCTTGCAGCCCCATAGGGGCCAGCAGGGTGCCTCTCAGCAGATATTAAGCAAAGGAGCGGCAGCCCATTCTTCATATGATCAAGGCCTTAATTTCCTGCTATCAATTCCCCTCTGATCTCTGGCTTCCTTTCCTTTGGCCCTGAATGTTATCATATTTCAACCAGTACAAAAACAATGCGATCCCTGTCAAAAAGCCCTTCTGATCATTAGGGCCATCATCATTACTACTATGCTACAATAACCAATTAGATCTCTAATATTCTCTTCATCTCTCCCTCTCCCCCCTCAATCTCTTTATAATAGTAAAAATGAAAACTGTGAAATGTGGGTAAACCAAGGAGGACTTACTGGTTTGGTCTCGTCTAGTCTTTCTGGTCTGGTGAGAGCAATGTTCTGACCAACTGACAGTTGGACCAAGGGACTGGGATGATGTCACAAGAAGTTTGCTGTCCCAAGTAGGCCATCACACTACATGACAACCCCTGTAAAATCCCAGCATAGTGGGTCCATAAGCCTACCACCCTGTTTTGCACAACAGCTAGTTTAAAGGCTTCTGTGGAGCCCAGAAGCAAGGTGTCAAGGGAACAGCAAGTGTCATTCAGGGCCTCTGAACGGAGAGGTTCCACTTGGGAGTCTTGATTAGGCCACCTCTCCATGAAATTGTCTCCTCTCGTTTTAAAGACATCAAACTGGTAACCACTGCCACTTTTTGTAGCAGCAAATTCCAGAAGTTAATTTTGTTCCTTGCCTTTGTCTTATTTGTTAAAAGGACTGTTGGCAACACACTAAAGAAACAAGATACTGTACATTAAATTCTTATCCCAACAAGATGTCTGGGAGCATAATGAAATCTTTGCTGGTGCCAAAAAGACATTATATGTTGTGTGATTAACTCCTCTCTTCTGAATCAACTTCATTGTGTCACCTGGAATTATGGGAGATGGGGGAAAACTCCAGCCACCTTCTCCATAGCATGTGTGCTGAATCCAGGTGTTTTTACTGGGATCCCCACACCTTTTCTGTGCCTTTGGTTCCGTTTTTTTCACATTTTAAGCAAATTGGACTCACCAGCAGCTCCTGTGCATTCAGCAGCTGGGAGCATTACAGGTAGCTTTTGGCCCTTTCTTTTATAAGCGCCATAAGCTCTTTCTCTTCCGTTTGAACCAGAGATCCTGCCAGGGACTGGGCACCTGCTCACATTTCAATCTGTCCGACTCCAAAGGGGAACAGACAGGTATCTTTCCACTAATCAGGTAAACCAGTGACATCATCATAGCCAAATCTTAAAACTTGCAAGCCCACCAGGAACTGAGTGGTCTTCATGCCAGTTTCCTGAGAACCCAAACTGTGGGTCTCGGAGAGAAGTACCCACTCACAGGCAGCAAGAGAAAGTGGGCTGGAAGTTCCAACTTCCAGGTAATTAGGACAGGGACTAGCAGTGTAGCAGAGCTCTGTCAGGTTCTGATTCATTTCAGTTCCATTTTTCCACTGGTTTACAAAATTTTCCTAAATGAGGCAAGCAGAATAGTAGCCAGAGCTCCTTCTGCACATTTTTATTGCACATTTTTATCTAGTTGCCTTGTTCTTTTTGTTTACTCCTCTTATTTAGTGTTTTACTACAACTGGTTACATTTGAACCCTTGATCTGCCTGGAACTTGTTTCATTCCTGCATTATCAGGTTTGCTTCGAGCATATTAAGCTCTCTTTTATTCCTTCCTTTCATTCTTACATTACCAGGCCAAAATTCACCACTACCTAACCCATATCTTATTCCATTTTTTTTCTTCCCATCAATGAGCTCTTCCAGCTTTTTGCCCTACATTATCAAGCTCAGGCTCATTCATACCTCTCTTTTATTCTTTCTCACATGTTCTGGTTCAAATTGGCCACAGATTGCCTCTGTAGCAGTCCTGTTTCAGTTTTGTACCATCCTCCTCTCTTTATTTCTTCTTCTTATGTGTTTAGTTGAAATATTTCTGCCACAGCCTTGCAGCCCCATAGCCGCCAGCAGGGTGCGTTTCACCAGACATTAAGCAAAGGAGCACATTCCTCATATGATTGAGGCCTTAATTTCCTACCATCAATTCACCTCTGATCTCTGGCTATCTTTCACTGAATGCTAATATATTTCAATCAGTATAGATAGGGCAATCAAAATGCCCTTCTGATCATTAGGACCATCATTACTACTACGCTAGAATAACCAATAAGATATCTAATGTTCTCTTCATCCCTCCCTCTTTCCCTCTCAATCTCTTTCTAATAGTAAAAATGAAAAATGCAAAATGAAGGTAAACCAAGAAAGACTTACTGGTTTGGTCTGGTCTTTCTTGTCTGGTAAGAGCAATGTTCTGACCAACTGACAGTTGAACCAAGGGACTATGAACCAAGGGACTATGTCACAAGAAGTCCATCACAGTACCATGACAACCACTGCTAAATCCCAGCATAGTTCGTCCATTAGACTAGCACCATGTTTTGCACAGTGACTAGTCAAAGGCTTCTCTGGAGCCCAGAAGGTATCAAGACAACAGCAAGTGGCATTCAGTTGGCTTCTGAACCAAAAGGTTCCACGTGGCAGTCTTGATTAATAGCCATTGATAGGCCACCTTTCCATGAAATTGTCTCCTCTCCTTTTAAAGCCATCAGACTGCTAACCATCACCACTTTGTGTAGCAGCAAATTCCCGAAGTCAATTTTGTTCCTTGTCTTTTTATTGTTTTATCTGTTATTTTCATTGCCTTGTATACTGATCTTTAATACAAATCATCAGGACAGTTGGCAACACACTAAAATGTGTGGTCTCCACATCTTTCCTGTGCCCTTTGGTCTGTTTTCTCTGACTCTGGGAGCAGCGCAGGTAGCTTTTGGCCCTTTGTTTTGTAAGCGCCAAAAGCTCTGTCCCTTCCATTTGGGTTACGTTCCTGTCAGGGACTGGGATGTGCCTGCCAATTGGCTCACATTCCCATCTGACTTGATTCCTGTTGCCAAGTAGTTGTCTTGGAGAAAACTACTCACTCACGGGGCAGCAAGAGAAAGTGGTCTGGGAGTTAGTAATTGGGATTGGGACACAGTCTAGCAGAGATCTATTAGGCTCTGATTTATTTCAATTTTGTTTTCCCTGTGGGTTAAAAAACATTCCTGAATGAGTCCAGCGGAATAGAATCCAGAGCTGCTCCTGCTGGCCATTAGCAGTAACCTTCCATTAATGTTTTGTATCACAAATTTTTATGTAGTCACCCTGTTCTTTTTCAACTTTATTTACTTCTCTTATTTAATCTTATTTAATAAAGCTGGTTATACTTTAACCCATGGTCTTCCTGGTCCCTGGATATGGGAAAAATAGAGTGGATTGTCACGTTCCCTTATTCTGCAGGCACTGCTGTGAGAGTGACTGTGATAAGAATCACTAAGGTTCAGTATTCTCCTGGGAGGGGGTATTGGTCAGGTGCCCTTCGCCTAGTCTGATTGGGCTGGTGGCAGCAGATATATTCTACTAAGGTTTTACCCTATTCTGCTGACTGTTCAAAATAGAAAAGAAGGAAACAGGAAGGGAATGAGCCTGCTAACCACTAGGCTCTACTTCCCTGGGTCAACCTGCAGTCCCTTGGGGAGTCCCATCTTCTTCCTTGACAGTTAGTATAGTTTTAAAGACCTCACTCATGTTACCCCTACATGCAGCGCTCTCTCTCTCTCTCTCTCTCTCTCTCTCTCTCTCTCTCTCTCTCTCTCTCTCTCTCTCTCTCTCTCTCTCAATTAAGAGATCCTAAAGACTTTAATTTCCTCAGAAGCAAGATGCTCCAGCCCCTTGATTATTTTATTTGTCTTTTTCTGCATCTTCCTCAAATCTACAGTTATCCTTTTTGAGATGTGGTGACCATAATAGTACACATTATTCCAAATGTGACCACACCATAATTTGTATAAAAGGTACTGCAATACTGGCAGTTTTGTTTTCAATTTTTTTTTCTCAGTAATTCCCTAGCATGGAATGTGCCTTCTTCCCAGCATCCCTCATACATGATCAAAATGGTCACTGAGATATCCCCTGTGACCCCAAATTCTTCTTCTTCTTTTATAGTCATCACCATTTTGGACCCATGTGGTGGTTGGATGTCTTGCCCCAATACGAGTCACTTTATGTACTCACAGTGAACGTCCTTTGCCATTTTGTTGACCATTCACCCAGTTTGGAGAGGTTTGCCAGAACTCACTGCTGTCAGCTTGAGACTTCTGTGGGAGAAGTGACAGCATGTGAGTAGACACAGAAGTGCTTTGCGCCCGCTTGCCAGGGCTGCGCAGGGCTCCTTGCACCTCCTGCAGCCTGCTGCAGCCCTACATTTTAAAAAGTAAGTGCAAAGCACCCCCCTTGCCCCCCTTAGTGCTTCCCAGGCTCTTAAATGGATGGGGAAGTGTTACACGAGCTGGTTTAAGAATCACTGATCTGAAGTGTCACTCACGATAACCTCTCTGAATTCCCTGTTAATAAGTTTAATACCATTCACTCACACTCTTAACAGTAAATCACAAGATAATACAAGCAAATGTTTCTAGATTGCTTTGGTCTCTCACCTGATTCCAACCGACTCCTCTTCCCCAACACTCCTAACTGCCTCAGAATGCTCTTGTCCATCAAATTCAGCTCTGCAACAACAGCTGAAGATGTGACAAGTTCCAATTCCAGTTCCATGATATCCTCCCAGCAGCCCTAAGAAATATTTAGGCAGAGGACTAAATATACATGCAACTGTCCAGAGGGACATAGGCTCAGTTCTGGACCCAGCCCTTAGCCAACCAACCACTGGAGGATGCCTTGTTTAAAGTCTCAGGTCAGCTGCCTTTGGACTCTTGATTCCCCCTGCCATCCTCATGTTCCAGTTAGAAGCTCCCCTTCTTTGATTTCACCTACCTCATTATATCACCCAGTGCAGTCTGCACTCCCACTGTGATGTCACTGGTCACCTGGGTGATCAGATGTCATAACTGCAAAAGAGGACCTCAAAATGTAGATATCCAAGAAAAATGAATGACATGACAAAATAAAAGCTAAAAATACTTGTATATTGATTTTGCATGGTTAATTTAAACACTATATTGCTCATTATTTAAAACTCTATTATATACAACTTATTACATATAATTTATTAATTAGTGGAAGGCTATGTGCTACCTGCAAGGGTCATTCACACGGAAAAGGAGGACATTTAAGTTCTTTTCCAGGATATGAAGCTAAAAACATGTCCTGTAAAATGAGGACATCTGGTCTCCCTACATACAGATCCTTGGGGATCCCCACTACTGTCCCTTTTTCCTACCTCCTGCTTCCTGATGACCTTTCTTCTTATCCCATGATGGCTCAGTTCACTCAGAAGTTTTTAGAGCCTGAGTCCTGTAGCTATGAACATTTGACCCATCTGAGGAAGGAGTGACACTTTGGGCATAATCCTAACCAACTTTCTAGCACTGACATAGCTGTGCCAATGTGGCATGCACTACAACCTGCAGTGGGGAGGCAGTTAAGGGGGCCTCCTCAAGGTAAGGGCATGCTTATTACCTTACCTTGGGGCTGCATTGTGGCTAAGTCAGTGCTCAAAAGTTGGTTAGGATTGCACCCTTCGAGATCCACTCCACTGGCTTGGTTGAAACCAATGGCAGTTTTGCTCCTTCCCTCCAGACTTGTCTTCTTTAGCAGCCCTTCTTACCTGGCTGCCTCTGAGAGAGAGGCAGACAGCAACACCAGCGGTCATTTGGCCCCCCCCTCTCTCAGATCCTTCTTCCTCACTGGACATTCCATCTGGGCATTAGAACAATTGTGTCACATTATTTAAGAACTGATAATTGTATTTGCTTGCTTCCATATAGGGCTTAGGAATGCATATATAACACTGGTTAACACAGTGTCAAATCGTGGCGGAAACTCACCTGCTACAATAGCTCATTGGCTTGTAGATCTGCTTACCTTGAAGGAGTGTATAGGAGCTCAGGGACACAGCTGTGGGACTACAGCTGCTGCAGAAGTATGTTTTGGTACACATAGGACACTTTCCATTCTAGTGTGAGCCTAAAATACGATTCTGCAACTATTTTGTATATTTAATAGATTTTAGAGAGACTTAAGAGTGTGTTTTCTGTATTACTGTATCTAGCTGACGATGCTGTGGGACAGTGGGAAGCCCTGTAGACCTGGGCCCCTAAAGACTGTTCTGGCTGTCCCCATCCTCTCCCTGCTCTGTTCTGCTCCCTCCCACCCTTTCTGCCCACCCCTTTTACCACCCTTCCATTCCCTCTTTGCGATGGGGTCCAAAAGAAACTTGTACCCCCTGATAAAATTCCTCTCGGAGGCCCTGTTCCAATGTCTTTGTCTTTGCTCAAAAGCAAAAGCAGGGAGTTCACTTTAGACTGGGGCATGTTGTGATTAACCCACTTCCTCCATGAAGTTTCAATTTAAATCACCCCCAAGCTTTTAAGAGCGGAAGGGGAGTGTGAGGGGTGCCCCGAAATGGGGGGTCTCAGGGCATCACCTGGCGGGCTGCCGAGGGTCGGCTGGATGGTCTCATAGGACCCCTGGGTGGGGTGTCCACCTCCCTGGGGTTCCTTGCAGGGGAAGCCTCAGACCAAGCCAGGGGGAGGGGGTTCAGGACACCCTTGTCCTCTCCCTGGAGGCAGGACCTGAGGCCCTTGGTCTTCAGGCAGGGGCTCCAGCTCCAGCCTCCTGCCTTCCCTCTCCAGAACTGCCTGTCATCACAAGCCTCCCTGCTTTTATCCTCCCCAGCCACATCCTCAGCTCCTCCCCTTCCTCCCTCTCTAGGCTTAAAGGGGCCCTGACCCTGGCCTGCTTCCCTCCTCTTTGGTGGTTAATGGTGACTCGGCCCTGCTCACTGCTCAGGTCAGGTGAGCCCTGGGAGGACAGTCTCTCCCACCCAGCCGCCCTACGTCTTACCTCGTCAGCTGGAGAGGTGGTGGTGGCTCTATGGCCAGGCAGTTCTGACCCTGGCCTCAGCCAGGTAAGGCAGGGGTCGGACAAGGGCTCGACCCCTGACACATATTATTTACATATATTTACATATATTTACTTGTGCTTTAATCTGGTGGACTCTCAGTTTGTTGTTGGCAACCTTCAGTCTCAAAAGACTATGGTATCGCGCTCTGAAAGGTGGTTCTGGCACAGCATCTAGTGTGGCTGAAAAGGCCGATTCGGGAGTGACAGTTCCTTCCACACTGGGAGCAAGTGCAGTCTGTCCCTGGTCTGTCTCCCTGGCTATAGGCCTTCCTTCTTTGCCTTTTTGCCTCAGACTGTTAACGGACCGTGGCGAGGCAACACCTTACTGGCTGGGGACTGCCCAGCTTAAGGCGGGCGGTAGCTGCCCAATGAGATGCAATGATCTCTCCCACCGTCGGAAGCAGCCCCTGGCGTCACGCTCCACGCCAATCGAGCGAAGACTTATAACCGGTAACTGCTGCTTCCCGTGTTGTGCTGACGCCGTATGGCGAAGTTGGAGTGTCCTCTCCAGTGTGCGAAGCCTGGGTAAAGAAGGTATGGAGGATAGGCTGTTACCCATGCAGCAAATCCCCCCTCTCCACATCGCTGGAATGATCCAATGGAAAGGCAGAAGCCAATACGGTTGGTTCCAGCGGCGTCGCAGGAGTTGCCAGAACGTGACTGTGTTCAGCTATGAACTGCTTCAGGGACTCCGGCTCCTGATTTTGCCTTGAGGTTGACTCCTGAAGCCTTTTCCACAACTGGATATAGCCACAAGGCAGTGGAGGTTTGAGGTCAGAGTTTCCTTCTCTTAGATGAGCTGCCTTCCTAGGCTGATGAGTCCCATCTACCCGGTATTGCACAGGGAGAGCAATACTTCTCTTTGCCTGCTACTCTCAGTTTATACCTGGTAAATAGTCATAGAAATTGAAAATTTCTTATTTACTTTTTCTATTAACCGATGCAAAAAGGGAGCTCAGTCAGTATATTCCAATGAGCCACACATTATATGTCAAAGAACTGCATGTGGCTCACGGGCCGTGGTTTAGCCAGCCCTGTTATATATAAAAGCCATGAGACAATTTAGGTTGATGACCTATTACAATATTGAAAATTTGAAAAAAAAAACTTTATTTGGAGGTAAAGACACACAGTAGACTGAAGAAGGGGAACCAAAAGTATTGTCAGTTCCTTTCGGGGCACCTAATTAGGCAGGCAAATGACATAGATGACTTCTCTGTGACTTTTGTATGACATATGCATGCACCCTTTGAGCTTAGAAGAGTTTGCTGTTTGCAGCTGTAAAACATGCAAGAGGGAATACCTTAACATATGCCAGAAGTCAGTGGAATGAATAATGGTGGCAAGACGTAAAAGGGATGTTTTCAAAGTGTTTGTTTAGCAAAGAATGAGACTCATTGAATGACAATATTCTAAAAGCATATTAATGCACGTTCCTTTGCTCTTCAAAAGGCATAAGTAAATATCTGGCTTTTTTGAATTATTTAAACTCTCTCCCATTGTACTGAAGTAGCAAGGTAGAACTGCATATTTCCTGTAGTTTTTGATGTCTTTTTGAGACTAAAAAAATAAAATAAAAACACAATATGGTCTCTGAGTCTCCAGCGAAAAGTTGAAGACTGATGGTGACAGAGGATGAAGGGTCTTCTTCTCCTCTTCCCTTCATGATGCGTTCTCACTGGAAGTTCATCCTCCAAAGCTGTTTTTATTCCTGATAGGGAAAAGATATAGCTACCCGTAAAAATAGCTTTGGGAGGTGATACTCAGTGGAAAGATGTCACAATGGAAAGGACCAAGAACCATCTTTCTCCATTCCAGGCCTTAGCCAGTATTAGTGAGGTACAGATCAGGTTCTGGAATAGACAGAGAGAATTTGGGATACATAGGGTTTCCCTATGAGTCAGGGAGTGACTGCTGCCGGGCACTCAAAATGGTGACTGGGGCCACCACAGTGAGTATGCACATAATACTAATGCTTCCGCAGAAGTGACATCATGTGATATCATTGCGCTGCACAACATCCCATGACATCACACCTTTGCCTCCTGGGGTGCCACAGCCCCTAGGTACACCACTGTATCCAGGTACTATTGGTTTTCCAGATCACTTGACCAGCACAAATATCTATTTCTGAAATCAAAAACGTAGTTTAAATTCTTATGTCTGAGGTTCTCAAAGTGGGGTGTTGCGATGCCCCTGCCTGAGAGTCTCACAGCCCAATCCTGAGCTGCCTGGTGTGCAGAGCTGCAGCAGCGCCGAAAATGACCGCAGCCACATTCAGCGGCAGAAGAAGGGGACCTTCGTCCCCTTCCCCCAAGTAAAGCAAGTAGCCCCGTAATGGGGGTACTTGATTCTACAGTGACTCAAAGATCGGCGTAGAATCAAGAGTCTCCACATCGGGCAGCCAACCTGACACGGAGGCTCTGGATCTGGTGGAGCAAAGCTCCACTGATCCCGCCTCCCTCCTGCCCCACTCCCTCCCCCAGCACACCTCCTCCCCACCTGTAAATGGACTAAATCTGGGTCTAATGCAAGTACTAAATACATAGAGCTAATTAGGTCAAGAACGAACTGCTCTGGATAGCAAAGAGCAATGTGTAGAAACTGGATCATAAGCAAGATTCGCATGATAATGAGGCAGAAGAATAGTAAAATTATTAAGAACAAAACACTTGAGAAGCAAATGGTTCCAACACGGAGCCACAATAATAGTGCACTTCATTGACGGCAAACTGTTCCGGATCCTCAGCAAGTTACAATCATAACGAAGTTTGCTGCTTCAGTGTGAGAGTGGATTCCCCCTCCCCTCCCTTAGATGTTTAAATCAGGATGGAAGGCTTTTGAGTTTGAAATTTAGGCCTGCCTTGCTTATCAAATTGCTAAGTATGGTGCATCCATTTAAATTTCACTAGAGGACAAAAATTGATGAATTTTGACTTTGAAGCTATAGAGGGAAAATACATAAAAACATTTTTTTCCTCGGCACCTGTAGTTCAGAGCTTCTTATAAGTACGGACTCTCCACTCATTCTCATCTGCAATTCATCATTCCCCTCCCCCTGTAACTGGTGTATAAGCGGTTGCCATCCATTTAGACACCACAGGGGCATTATCACCGAAAAGAGTTGAAGTCAGCTTAAAGCATCTCTTGAGTTAATGCAGAAATGAGGGCAACGTATTAAAGCAACAACAGGGCATCCACTGCTTAATACTTTTGAAAGTGTGCTGCCAAAATTACTGCATAGGGGATAAGAGAGTTTATTGGGAGCAATTGTACCTTTATTACGGAATAATAGGAACAGTGAGAAATGCAGGTCTCCCTCTCTAAATACTTCTTCAGTGCTCTTTCGTGTGATGCAGCTTGCTTGGAAACTGGTGTGGTTGTTAGTTGATTGAGTCCTGTACAGATTGGAATGGATGTTGAAAACACTGCTGCACACTCCCTATTTCTCAATGGTGGCAAGTTCTAGGGGCAACAGTATTTGGCTTGTGGTTTCTTTGGCCTCTGAGCACAGGAGGCTTACGGGGTTTTAGGCTCATGAGAGAGTTGACCCAATTAGCTAACCACTGAATACATGCGTCCCCTGTATCCATGGGTACAGAAACCGCAGAAACGGGGGAACCCAATCTCTGCCGGGTGGGGTGCTTGCATCCATTGACATTGTCTAAAGGATTACCATGGCAAAGTGTTTCTTGCATTTACAGGTCCCTATAAGCTTGCAAGCTCATATATAGTACATGCAGACAGGCTGCTGGTAGCCTGAATGCTTGAAGAGAGGAGAGCAATAGTTAACAGGAAGTAGGAAATTAACTTTCCTGTTAACCTTCAATCTAGTGTCTTTAAGCATTAAAGTTTCCAGCAGCCTGTTTGCCTACACTATAAACTTGCAAGCTTATAGTGACCTGTGAAAGCAAAAAACACTTTGCTGTGTTAAGTCTTTAAACAATGCTTATGGGCGGGGGGGGGGGGGTGCCTGGATCTGAAGATAATTGAATCTATGGATACTGGAACTGTGAATATGGAGGAGGGGGTGTGTCTGGTCTGCTGGTGGGGAGGCAAGTTCACTGACAAACTTGCTTTGTCTAACTCCACAGCCCCATTTAGAAACTGGAGCATCTTTCAGAGGCTGCTGCATCTCAGACGATTGTCTCTAGAGCAGCAATTTTCAACCTTTGTCATCTCACAGCACACTAACAAGGTGATGAAATTGTCAAGGCCACATTGCAGATAAGGGGCTTACATCCCCCAGTCGTCTTACTAATAAAAGACCTTCTCTCAAACTTCCATTGCACACCTGTGGACCATTTGTGACACACCAATGTGCCATGCTACACTGATCAAAAACTGCTACTCTTAAAAGATGCTTCCATGGGCTGGTGGGGGGGGGAGGAAGAAGGAGGAGTTCAGGAGACTCATATCGCAGCTTTTCCTGCCATCTTCATGGGTCTTTCTCCCAAAGGTCATTGTAATGGTGGAGTTGGCAGCGGTGACATCACTTTCCCCACTTTTCATCCCCATCAAAAACTTGGGAGAACATGGGGACCAATGCAGCCAATAGTATGGCATTGCCCCAGGGCTTCCTAAACTTGGTGCAGCTGTATGCACACTCATAAAAGGTAGCTGATTCACTACCAGATGCCCAGAGAGAGACTTGAACTTCAAGAAGCTTTAAATTCCCACTTCTCTTTCAGCTACTTTCTGTTTTTCTTCCCAACAGAGACCTACTGTCTGTCCATCTCTCTCACTCACTCACTCACTCACTCACTCACTCACACAGACCTTATGTCTGTGGTGAGGGGTATGTGTCTTCTTCATCAGGTGATGACGGCTAGCACTCAAGGAAGATCTCCAGTTATCTCCCAACCATTAGCTTGCATTGAAGCAACATCACTCAAACATTCTCAACTTTAACTGGTAATCTGCCTAACAAAATAAATGGCCAGCCACTAGGCATAACAGTACCTTATTTTTCCTTGACATACCTTCATCTTTGTTTCTTCCAAGTTCATCCGGCAATCAATGGAAGTCGCAAAAATACCCAATGTTTGTCATGGCTTAGCAGCTGGTTTCAGCACTCAAGGTTAACATAGCCATGTATCTCTATTTTTCTCCTGCCCCAGAGACTGTATCAAAGTAGGGTGCATGTCAATTTTTGTGCCTGAAACTGATGATGCTTCCTTTGCAAGCCTTTCTTGGGCCATAAGAGGATTGGAATGCCACAGACACAGAGAAGAGTGTTTATAATCCCTTTCAACAAAGAGCAGATTATGCTTTTCCCAGGTAGGAAGGGAGATGAGCAGCTGAACACCTGGAGTTTGAATTGGTTTCAACCTGGGAATCCTGAGTTTTGAAACCCATTTTAGCCATATACAGTTCAATCCTATCTGGGTTGGCATGTGCAGGGGTTTACAACAGCAGAACAGGGTTTAGCTGTCACAAAATGTCTTCCAGCAGAGTGCACAGTGTGCTGCCAGTGGCCATCTTGAGTGCACTGCCTGTGGCAGAGGGGACAGAATAGGGTGGGAAAGAGGAGAAATGGGGATCACCCCTGGAGGAACAGAAGGCAGACTGGGGGCATGCCAATATCTGAACTCCATCCATATCCCTTACCACAACCGTTACACACCTTGGTCTTGCAGTTTAGATATGAAGAAACCCATGGTAATGGTGGAAGCTGTCCCTGGGGTAAGCCAATAAAAGGTCATTTACCCTAAGGAGACCTTTCAGACTGCCCCCTCCCTGTTGGTTGCCCCCTCCCTTTGAACATAAGAACAACCCCACTGGATCAGGCCATAGGCCCATCTAGTCCAGCTCCCTGTATCTCACAGCAGCCCACCAAATGCCTCAGGGAGCACACAAGACAAGAGACCTGCATCCTGGTGCCCTCCCTTGCATCCGGTATTATTCTGAGATAACCCACTTCTAGAATCAGGAGGTTGCACATACACATCATGGCTTGTACCCATGACTGACTTTTCATCTAGAAATCTGTCCAATTCCCTTTTAAAGGCATCTAGGCCAGATGCTATCACCACATCTTGTGGCAAGGAGCTCCACAGACTAACTACAAGCTGAGTAAAGAAATATTTTCTTTTGTCTGTCCTAACTCTCCCAGCACTCTATTTTAGCAGATATCCCCTGTTCTGGTGTTATGTGAGAGGGAAAAGAACATATCTCTATCCAATCCATCCTCTGCATGTCTAATTTTGCATGTCTCAATCATGTCCCCCCTCAGGCACCTTTTTTCTAGACTGAGGAGCCCTAAACACTTTGGCCTTTCCTCATAAGGAAGGTGCCCCAGCCCAGTAATCATTTTAGTTGCTCTCTTTTGCACCTTTTCCATTTCCACTATGTCCTTTTTGAGATGCGGTGACCAGAACTGGACACAATACTCCAGGTGTGGCCTTACCATTGATTTGTACAATGACATTATAATATTAGCCATTTCTCAATACCTTTTTCTAGTGATCCCAAGCATAGAATTGGCCTTCTTCACTGCCACCGCACATCAGGTCGACACTTTCATTGAACTGTCCACCAGCACCCCAAAATCCCTCTCCTGATTCATCATAGAAAGCTCAGAACCCATTAGTCTATATGTGAAGTTTGGATTTTTCCCCCCTATGTGCATTACTTTACACTTATTTGCATTGAAATGCATCTGCCTTTTTGCTGCCCATTCTGCCAGTTTGGAGAGATCCTTCTGGAGTTCCTCACAGTCTCCTCTGGTCTTCACCACTCAAAAAAGTTTGATGTCATCTACAAACTTGGCCACTTCGTTGCTCAACCCTGTCTGCAGGTCATTTATGAACAGCTTGAAAAGCTCTGGTCCCAGGACATATCCTTGGGGCACACCGCTTTTCACCTCTCTCCACTGTGAAAATAGTTCATTGACACCCACTCTCTCCCTCATTGATGGGGCGGGGCTTTGCTCTGCCAGATCCTGAACCTCACTTTGGGTCTTCCAGCCCAACATGCGGACTCTTAACTCTGCGCCAGCAAAATAGCTGGCACAGACTTGAGTAGCCCCATTGCGAGGCCTGCTCCTGGGGGAAAGGGACAAGGAGACACTGGTGGCTGCCCAGTATGCATAGGATGAAGTGGCAGCCATTTTCGTGCTGCTGCTTCTCTGGGAGCCAGGCTGCTCAGGATTGGGCTGTTATTCTCTTATTTTGTGTTGTTATGACAATATATTTACCTATATATCTTGCTTTGTATTTGCCACTAGTTGTTCCTTAACATCACCTGCAAGTGAAGAGTTCCTCATTCCTACTTGTACAGTTAAAAAAAAAAAAAGGTAGAAAAGGGGTACGTATTTTTTGGTCTATTGGACTGGGCTTCTCATTTCCCTTCTGAAGAGCTGTGGTAACTTATCAGAATCCTTTAATTCCCTTTAGTTGTGCTGCTGTGATACCTTAAGGTGCTTTAGCTGCTGAAGGAAAATGGTGGGGCAGATGTTTGTTGGGGGACAAAGTGTAGCCTCTGAGAGGGCAGTGAAAGTTCGGTTTACTGGGTGACAAACATCATGTACAGCTTAAGAACCACAGAGGCTCATTGGTGGGATGAAAGTGGATAGATAAGGAAGCTTTGTAGGCAACTGTGGGCCAGAGAGCCAAGATCCAGGGTAAGGACTGTGGGCCAAATCCTATCCACTTTTCTAGTGCAGGGGTAGCTGTGCCAATGGGGCATGGACTGCATCGTGTGGTGGGGAGGCAGTCACAGAAACCTCTTCAAGGTATGGAAACTTTTGTTCCTTACCCTGGGGCTGCATTGCGGCTATACTGGTACCTGGAAAATTGGATGGGATTGGGCCCGAAAGTAGTAGGAGTAAGGCAGTGGAAAAACTCATATTTTAACTTAAATGACCCATTCCAAACCTTTAGTAGAAGGCCTTCTGTTATCCCACTTGTGAGTTTGCATTTATGAATGTGGAGATCACAAAGATGTTAAGAGTTCAAGCCAGAAAAAGACATGGACCAAATTTGTCATGAGGAAATAACATCTTCCATTCATCGTCTCTTGACACAAGCACGGAGCAAGGCTTTCCAAGCAAAAGCAGTAGGTTATTTTCAAGCATGATTAGTAACGCTTTAATTCAACACAGCAGCAAGAAATGGATTTTATGGCCCTGAATTTTATGGATCATGAATTTTACTGAAATAGTCAAAGGACACAAGCAAAATACTGCTTTAGTGGGCTGTTGATCACATTTGGCCTGCATTTTTACAAGCATACATTTAGCCTGGTCAGCTTTTCAGAAACCTAAAAATCTATCCCCTCAAGTCCCTGGTACTGCCTCAGAACAGCAAAATAAGTAGTTGTTCTACTTTCCTTAGGCCATTGAACAACATTCTGCTCCTAGCTTTTAAAAGCCTGTTTCAACAACACAGACAGGGTGTTGCTTCGTAGTTCAGACTTTAGCTTGTCCATTTGCAGAATAACTCTGGAGCTACATGAGGAAATGGTTTATGCAGCCCTTTTCTCACCACGTAAGAGTAATCAAAGTATTTTAGCACAGACTACAAATGAGGTGTCCATAAACTATTATAGCAATTGTGCATGCATGAGGAAGTGGAAGGAACCCCTTCCTCCTAACAGAAGAACCACAATTGGGGAGAGGCTTTAGTAATGATCGAACCTCAACAGTGCTCCCTCCTCTTCTCTTTGACTTCCATTATAGCTTATACAAACATAACAAATAATGTCAGTTTCATTGTTATCATCATTCTTTCTTCTCCACTACCAGCAGCTTTATAATAATCTAATAACTAGATTAATGCATTCACTTCCTCAATTGTCCTTTTTATCAAAATTATGAATCAAATTGAGTTATGGATTCCCCCATAAGGAACCTCATTACTTCCATAATATCCATCTTCCTTTTTAATTTAATTACATTTATACCCCGCCTATCTTCCATTGTGGAACTCAAGACAGTATCTGCAGGGTTCCCAGGTGACCACTCATTCATTCACTAACAGGAGGTAGACCTGCTTACCTACAGCATGCATGTATCATGTGCCTGCAGACCAGGCCCTGGGTTTTTGTCAGGCAAGAATAATGATGTTCACTGAGAATGTGCTCATTTACTACCTAAAAGGCAAAAACTTTTCACAGTCTCCATAGAAGGACCTGGCAGCCCTGCTCCTCCTCATCTTCAAGCTTACATGCTATTTATGCTCTGAGAGTGGCTTCGGCACATGGACCTAAGTAAAACTGGTGCTACTTGCTTCTTCTACTGGAGGTATCGAAGGTCCTCCTTTTTTTTCTAGCATGACCCATGCGAAGCCAAGGACCAATGATGGAGAGAAGGAAAAGCTCTTTCTCTGCATCTGTAGAAAAACTTATTGTGCTGGTGTTTTACAAATCAAATTTAAAGTTGAAGTCTATATTGGACCATTTGTCACATTTTCTCATGCAGACCCTACAATAACATCATATTGTCTTCATGGTTCTGTCTTCCATATCAAGGTAAAGAGATGGTGATTTGCCAGTCCAGTGACTCTCCTGCCATAAATTGATTTCTTTTTAAAGAAACTCCATTTCTTTTTAAAATAGAGGTTTACAATGAGAATGTGTCAATCTTGCACCTATATTGTCAACATTCATAAGACGAGGGGGGCTGGGGATAAGAATAGGCCCTCAGTTTGGCTGTACTTGCTGTAAGAGGCGACTAAACAGCCACCGGGTAGATGGGACTCGTCAGCCTGGGAAGGCAGCTCATCTGAGAGAAGGAAAACTCTGATCCCAAACCTCCACTGCCTTGTGGCTACATCCAGTTATGGAAAAGGCTTCAGGAGTCAACCTCGAAGCAAAATCTGGAGCCGGAGTCCCTGAGGCAGTTCATGGCTGAACACAGTCATGTTCTGGCAACTCCTGCGACGCCGCTGGAACCAACAGTATTGGCCTCTGCCTTTCCATTGGACCATTTCAGCGACATGGAGAGGGGGGATTTGCCGCATGGGTAACAGCCTATCCTCCATACCTACTTTACCCAGGCTTCGCGCACTGGAGAGGACACTCTGTTCCAGAACTACCATTCAGAGCGTGACACCATAGTCTTCCGAGACTGAAGGATGCCAACTACATAAGACGAGGTGTTCAAGGCCAGTAACCACTGTTAACAAATTTGTAGACAGTGCCTCTTGCTATCAGGAAGTTTCCTTCGGGTGACCTCAAAAATTTTGTGTGCTTTGCAGCTGTTTGCTGCTCTTGAGTGTAGTGTGGTGTGATGTGGGGAAGTGTCCTATCCCACCTGTGTCTTGGAGAAGCTCTGCACTAGGCTCCAATGGCATTTTCATGTGTTCTCTTTCAGTGCATGACCACTGGTGCTGAAGGTTCAGGGATCAGCCTGGCTCAGTGGTTCCTCTCATGCATGTGGCAGGGATGGGCGAATTCAGCGCAGCTTGACTGGAGTTGAGCCGTGAGTCTCCGTCCCCACGATTCAACTTGAAAACGAGTCCTAATGGGTGGATTTTCTGAGTCGCCCAGAGTGGTTTTGCAACTCAAAAGGATTTGAGTCTCAAATCTTTCCCCTTTAAAAAGTCAGCCACAGCTCTGCAGAAAAATATGGTGCTGCTGCTGGATTGTGTATGTGCTTCAGTGTTTCCTTTAAACACTTCCCTGCTGTCCCCACCCATCCCACCACCCATCCCACCTGTCAGGCAACTGTGCAGAATGCGCTGATCAGTTCCCTCAGTAAGATTCTACCCCAGCCATGACAAAACCCATTCCCCTTCACATCACGGACATGGGTGGACCTACAGGGAGGGAGGGAGGGAGGGAGGATACATCCCAACTTAGCAAGGTGGGAGGGGACTGTTGCAGTGTGGGAATGAGTGACACAATGGGCACATGAGCTGTGGGTGGCTCCAGTGGTGTAGCTAATAAACGTGCAGCCCAGTGCAGAGCTCAAAATGGTGGCCCGGAAGTGATGTCACAACCAGAAATGACATCACACCCAGGCTTTTTAAAAAGTGCAAATTGGGGGAACCTGCCCCCCCCAGCAGTTCACCACTCATTTGATCTGTGATCGCTCCCCCAGCCAGTGGCATAGCTAAGGCAGCTATATGCTACCTGGGATCAAAGAAGATTTTGTAGCCTCCCTCCATGACAAAATCAAATTTAATTAAGTAAATAAATAAAAAGTGTGCCTCTTATTGTTTAGAGACACTGTGCTGGGGTGAAGAGAGATGGTTGTTCTCCCCCTGCTAAATATAAGAGGAGCACCACTTGAAAAAGTGCCTCTTTACCAATTAGCAGGAGTAGCTGTGTTATATGGAAATGAGAGCTGACTCATATTAACACCTTACTGGTTCCATGTTGTATCATGACAACATCTCATTGGCTCTCAGAATAATCAGTCTCATGGGTCAGTTTTGAATTTTAAAAAATCCACTTTTTGTTCCATAAGGCAGTTGTGTTTTTGTTTTCCGGTTAATTGGCCATAACTTTTGGTAGAATACAGATATTCCAATGGGGTTTGTTTCATTGCATTCTGCATTAAATTACCTTTCCAATGATATATAACACGATGGCATTATTTGTACATACCAAATTTTTTCACAATTTTGGCCACTAGTGTCAAGCTCAGCTTGTTGCCCCCTAAAGCTTGTTGCCCAGTGTGACCGCTACCCCCTGCACCGCCTTAACTATGCCACTGGGTGGGTCTTTTGCTGTCACTCCAGGAACCACGTCTCCCCAGCTTCCCCCACCTCCTCTAGTCCCTCCTGCTTGCAAAACCCACTTGTTTCTAGGATAAAAATGGCTTCTCCTCTTCCCTTCCCTCTCCCAGAGACACATCCTCCATCCATTGGGTGGACTGAGTTAGCAAAAAACATGCATTTTTGTGCCTTGGACTTGAGTCACTCGACTTGAATTCCCATCCCTGCCACATGGGCCCTTGGTTAGCGCCTGACCAGACTAACCCTGAATCCCCCCTACCCTTAATGGTGAGCTTTATGCTAAGGCATGGGTTTTGGCCAGTGCCTGACCATCCTACTCTTTCACTGGACCTTGCTCTCAAGTTCATGTGTCACTCTCCTTTGCTTAGCCTGCCCATTTCCTTCAATGACCCTACCTCTGAGATCTCTGCTTCTCAGACTCTTGGCCTTTCTGGGATTTTCCTCCCATTCGGCTTTGCAGTTTGTAGGATCCATGCTGCTCTATCTTCCATAGTGCCTGTGTCTCCAGTCTCAGCCAAACAGACTGCTATCACAGTTTCATGGAATTTGAACTGGGATCATTTCATGGCCAGCAGTTGTTCCCTAAGCAACTGGGGACCCAATCCTATCCAATTTTCTAGTGCTGGTGCAACTGTGCCAATGGGGTGTACACTGCATCCTGTGGTGGGGAGGCAGTCACAAAGGCCTCCTCAAGGTATGGGAACATTTGTTCCCTTACCTCGGGCTGCATTGTAGCTGCACCGGTGCTGGAAAGTTGGATAGGATTGGGCTCTGGGATGTCTGTGTATATCCAACAACATCACATACCAGCTCATCTAACTGGTGTCAGAGGCTTCTCTGCCATAAGCATAATGCAAAAGAGAGAGGTTTCCAAACAACGCACCATTTTTTCCCTTTAAAAAACAGACTTAAAAACTATAAATATTTTTTTGAAAACTAGAAGACGAATCTACACATTTTCCAAAAGGCAACGCTAAAGACAACCGAAGTTATGTTTTTTATGGATTTTGCTAAGTAATAAAAAGATATGAAACTCTCCTTTTTGAATGATAACTGAAATTACTTTAATGAACAGATTTTTATATTAGGTTTTAAGGCAGATATGGCATCCTGTAATGAGTTGGCTTCATTTCCCCTATCATTTGCAATTGTTTTGATTTCATCCTTGTTTTTACCAAACAGGAGAATATATTGGAATTGAGCATATGAAGCTTTTCCTCCATGCAAAACAAACTTCATACACGTTTCTGTGCATCAGGCCGTCGAAAAAGAAGCAGAATCAAGCCAGTAAAAAATATGGCAACCCTACGCAAGTGGTAAGTTTGAATGTCTTCCAACTCTTGATTGATCATGGTGCATTCGTATTCTGCCGTAGATTACTACTATGTTGCCTTTTATAGATAAAATACATGGGTTCGAAAGTGTAAATAAATACACCACTCAATGATCAACACAGTCTATTGTGGAAAATGTAGTCTGGTGGAAACCTCTTCCAGAGCTCTACCTAATGTGCAAGGCAATCCTATCTTACACTGGAACAGGCAGGTCAGGAGGCCTGTGCTGTATCGAGTGCAAGACTGGGGCCAGAATCAGCTCAGCTGGAGGCAAGGGAAAACTCTTCCCCTTACCCCCTGGTAAGC
Organism: Tiliqua scincoides; assembly: GCF_035046505.1. NCBI lineage: Eukaryota > Metazoa > Chordata > Lepidosauria > Squamata > Scincidae > Tiliqua > Tiliqua scincoides. The sequence continues at coordinate 220,691,475 of NC_089823.1, forward strand.
CACCAAAGCCCCAATGGGTGTCTTCGGACCTGCACCACCTCAAGAGGTGACAGAAGTCTGAGGAGAATGGAGTGGCTTGAAGCTGCTCCACGTTGCTCAGGGGATGTGGTTGGGATTCGGCATAATTGCCCCACCTCCCGCTCCTCACCCACCTGCCCCCTGGAATGCCCTTCCCAGACACCTGCATTGGCCGTGCTCAACCGGCACAGCCTTACCTCTCTGTGTCAGCACGGTGGCTCAATGCAGCTTCTGTGGGCCGGTGTGCATCCCAGCATCGGCCCAGTCAACACACAAGTAGCTTTATGAAGATGTTTGCGACTGTCCTGGGCCAGCGCAAGGGACTTGTGCTGGCCTAACTAGTAGTTAGGATTACTCCTTTAATGTTTCCCAAATATACTGCAGTCACTGCGCCCTGAGATCACGGTGTCCTGCCATGGCAGCGCCATCACCCAGTTCTCCCTGGTGCCACCATCTGGAATCGTGTGACATCCGGTAAAAAGAGATCACCTGGTACATCCCACAGCACCCCTGTGAGTTTGTCATGGCACCCTTGGGTGCTCTGGTGCACAGTTTGGGAACCACTGAACTAACTTGAAACATTCTTGCTTCAAAGAACTATATTTCCCAGGGTTTCTTGGGATGACTAATAGACCCACTTAAGTCTATCATACAGATACAACTGGAGAGATTTCTAAGGGATTAGATCTGAAACTACCTAAGACTTGATCGCATAAATACTTGGCTACAAATCTGGGACTTTCAAGGAGTACATATTCAAAAAAAAAAAAATAACTTGGGTTTTTTCTCCTTACAAAAAAACTTGCATTAATGAAATATCCTTTCCTGTCTTTAACAGGCAGCTTTAGACAGTCAGTGCCCAGAAGCAAGGATTATGAGGCTGCTACAATAGGAAGCCTGAAGCTGTATTTATCATGCAGGGTCTACAGATGTCAAGTGGAGGGGTAGTGGGTCTAAAAAGATAAAGTGCCTGCTTTGTCATTTCTTTATTAGCATTATAATATCCTTGAGAGACGAGATGTTAGAGGATGCATTATGGATTTATGTAAATTACTTATCCCTAGTTTAGCATTCTACAGAAGAGGGGAGGGGGGAACACCACCCAATTTCTCAGCAGGTGTATTTGAAATACTTAATAGTCATGGGTCAAAAACCCCCGGTTTGACAACTAAATTTTTAACTAATACTTTTTGTCAATAGTAGCATTAGTCGTTTAAAATATAAATTTTAAGGAGCATTTATATACATAAAAGGCTAGTTTGAAAATGATGAACATCACACAAACTCAATAAAATCACAGGTTATTAACATTGAAACATTATCTGTGCTGGTAATATTCTCTGTGAAGCTTCTAGGGCCTTACAGCCTGGCTTAATTCAGGCAAGGACAGGTAAGTCTAATCTGATTTATCCATTGGTGGCACCTCCCAGTCTGTCCTATGATTTAACAATAGCACTGAGAGCTCCTATCTGATGGCTGTGATTCACTGAACTCAGTTGCATTCCCCTTCCATAGACAACAGGGGAATTGATGTTACGTAGAACATGAGAGTCTGCATCTTGATCAGCAGTGAAAGGAGCATTAGAACGATGCATCAGGCTTTTCTTTTCAGTTCCAAAACTCCTGCTGTAACAGCTTGAATAATTTGCTTCTATTAAGTGCCTGGTGACCAGATATCAGCAGGATTCTTTTCCAGCCTGCTAGTTGCCTTTCAGTTTTACAGAATGTCCACTTGCCTTTTCATACTGGGAGTTAATATACCTTGAAACATTCAGGGAAATTGGGCCCATCTCATTCCATGTTTGCCTGGATATACCTATTTGGGCTCACTCAAGAGCACTGATGATGCAATTCCTATGTATGATTTCAATGTGCATCATGTTTTCATTATGGCTCAATAAGTAAACCCACACTGGCAGAGCCAGGCCGGCATGGGGGGGGGGGGAAGGTGGGGAAAGGCGTTCTAGGATGGGAAGGGCAGATGGCAAGTGGGCCTGTTGATGGCAAGATGGCTGAGCGCAGGTTGAGGCCAGGATCTGACACTTGTGCTGGATCCTAACCCAGGTCCTGGGCAGCCCAAAGCAGCTGTGCACTGTTCTGATCTGTGCTGCCTCTACTGGCTCTTTTCTTGTTGCTTCATAGGGCACATGAAGTCTGCAGAACTACACAGCAACTTGCCATGTGAAGCTGTATTAAACTGTCAGACTATTGGTTCAGCTAATTGTCTGTACTGTACTTACAGCAGCAAACCAGGGTTTCAACAGCTCAATCCCAGCCCTAACTGGCTATGCCAGGGATTGATCCTGTGGCCTTCTGCAATGGTTAGAACGTGAGTCCTGACATCTTAAAGGCAATGCATTGTGCTGACATACCTTTTGGAACATTCTACAGAACTGGCCCAACCTGTGGGGTGTCAATTTGTAGGTGTAACTTGTTTTCTTTCTTATGGTGTTTGTCTTTCATTATGTGGAGGGTTTTTTCTTCTATATCACAAGCATCCAGAATTGCTCTGGGCCAGGAGATGGTACTTTAGCTGTAGAGCACGCAGCCTCACAAAATGTGTGACAAATTGCAATGATAGGGTTTTCTTACTTGCTGGCTCAAGCTAGAGAAATGGAAATGTTGACTAGACAACCCCTGAGGATATTTTTAGTAGAGCACCTCTTACGTGCCTTGGAATCTATTTGCTAACCATCTTTATTTCCCTTCCTTTCCCATTTGCTTCTATCAGTAGCATTCTAGAAGATAATGGAAAAATGGATCTCCCCAACATATAAAGAAAGGCATAGAAACATTTCTCTCTCTTTCTCTCTGTCACCTCAAGTTTTCACTGGTGTTTACAAAAATGCACAAAGCACAGAAGAATCTCTCTATATAGTGCTCAATCCTATATGTGCCTATATTACTCAGAAGTAATATAGTTAATGGGGCTTACTCCCAGGTAGGGGTGAATAGGATTGCAATCTTATGGTGCAATCCTATGCACAAGTTGCACTGACATCCCTGCTATATCAACAATATGTTCAACCTGTCTTAGGACCCAATCCTATGGGCCTTTTACAACAGTGTAATTTGCTGTCAGAAAGGTCCAGCACTGGCACTAGTTGCAGCCACTGTCACAAAGCGGTAGCCTCTTTGAATCTATGCCCCTAAGGAACTTGGGCTATGTGGACTCTGGTAAGTCAGTGGCAGGGACTTGTTGTGAGTGGAAAGGGGTTGGGCAGAGGGGTTTGGGCAGAGAGAGGGAAGGAAGGTCAAGGGCTGGGAGGAGGGAAGGGTGTGGGTGGATCCAGTGGCACCTGCAAGATCCTCTCCCCTCTTTTCAAACCTGCTTGTCTCTTTTCTCTCCTTAGACCTAACGGCAGCGAAATAGCTAGCATCAGTCCAAAGAGTATCATAGGCAATTGGGTAGTCTACCAGAGGTAAGTAAAAAAGAATTACTTACCTCCTGCTGGCTATCTGCTCACCCCTCCACCTATAGCAAGCAGCACTGGCCTTCTTGGTGTGGCTGCATGCAGTAACATGGTGGGGGATAGGAACCGGCTATTTAACTCAAGCAAAGGGGGAAGGGCAGACCCAACAGCTCCATAGAGATGTATCCCTTCCAGCAACTCCACCAGCGTCCATGGAAGTTGACATCATGCACTGTCTTGGACGGTGGCCAGACACCAGCTGTATGGAGGTTGGATGTGCAAGGAGCCAGTCACTGCAACACAACTAATGCAGGTGGCCAGGGAAGCACCACCAAACAGAACCACCCAAGGGAAGTTGGGAAATGCAGGTCCAATGTGCAGCCAACACTGGGCTAGTGCCTCCTAGACAGAGGTGGCTGCTGCCAATGGTCATCAGACAGCCCTCCAAAAGAGCAACACAGCAACTGCTCACATGACACCAGTGCGCGCACACACACACACATGACACAAAGATGCCACACTACTATGGGAGCTACTGTGGCATAGGTAGCAAAGGTGTATAAAGAGAGTTGCCAGGAATCCCAATACGAGAGCGCTAGTCCCTTTTGCCACTCACACAAACACACATTGTCAAGAAAGAATGTTTTGGCTCGCAGATAAAGGGAAGGAAGATTGCTCCTTTGGGAGAGGGCAGGCATGTAGAAGAAATGCACAAGCCTCCTCAGAGCAAGAGCTTGGGGGAGTCCCTCAGCTGCAAGGATGTGCCAGGGATGTGTCAGCTCCCCCTGTGCCAGGGGAGCGACTGTGACAAACCATATGAGGAGCCCCAACAATACTCACTTTATACTTTATATACACAAGTATTTCACTTGTCTAAGCTCGAGTCCAGGCACCTTTAGCATGACTGGCTGGGGAAAAAAAGGGGGGGACAGAAGAGGTCTGGGACCTGTACTGCCCAGTTCTCTAAGCACTCAGACATAGCAGGAGATATATGAAGAGCAACTCATGATGTATTTCATATAATCGTAGAGTTGGAAACTCAACACAACTCTCTCTCCAATTTCCAGGTACCCACAATGCCCTCTCTCCCCCTCCCCCCCGCATCCTCCATTTCACTCAACACAGCTCTCTCTCCAATTTCCAGGTACCCACAATGCCCTCTCTCCCCCTCCCCCCCGCATCCTCCATTTCACTCAGCACAGCTCTCTCTCCAATTTCCAGGTACCCACAATGCCCTCTCTCCCCCTCCCCCCTGCATCCTCCATTTCACTCAGCACAGCTCTCTCTCCAATTTCCAGGTACCCACAATGCCCTCTCTCCCCCTCCCCCCACATCCTCCATTTCACTCAGCACAGCTCTCTCTCCAATTTCCAGGTACCCACAATGCCCTCTCTCCCCCTCCCCCCACATCCTCCATTTCACTCAGCACAGCTCTCTCTCCAATTTCCAGGTACCCACAATGCCCTCTCTCCCCCTCCCCCCCGCATCCTCCATTTCACTCAGCACAGCTCTCTCTCCAATTTCCAGGTACCCACAATGCCCTCTCTCCCCCTCCCCCCCCCGCATCCTCCATTTCACTCAACACAGCTCTCTCTCCAATTTCCAGGGACCCACAGAGCACTCTCTCCCCCTCCCCCCACATCCTCCATCTCACTCAGCACAGCTCTCTCTCCAATTTCCAGGTACCCACAATGCCCTCTCTCCCCCTCCCCCCGCATCCTCCATTTCACTCAACACAGCTCTCTTTCCAATTTCCAGGTACCCACAATGCCCTCTCTCCCCCTCCCCCCGCATCCTCCATTTCACTCAGCACAGCTCTCTCTCCAATTTTCAGGTACCCACAATGCCCTCTCTCCCCCTCCCCCCACATCCTCCATTTCACTCAGCACAGCTCTCTCTCCAATTTCCAGGTACCCACAATGCCCTCTCTCCCCCTCCCCCCACATCCTCCATTTCACTCAGCACAGCTCTCTCTCCAATTTCCAGGTACCCACAATGCCCTCTCTCCCCCTCCCCTCTGCATCCTCCATTTCACTCAGCACAGCTCTCTCTCCAATTTCCAGGTACCCACAATGCCCTCTCTCCCCTCCCCCCCACATCCTCCATTTCACTCAACACAGCTCTCTCTCCAATTTCCAGGTACCCACAATGCCCTCTCTCCCCCTCCCCCCGCATCCTCCATTTCACTCAACACAGCTCTCTCTCCAATTTCCAGGTACCCACAATGCCCTCTCTCCCCCTCCCCCCACATCCTCCATTTCACTCAACACAGCTCTCTCTCCAATTTCCAGGTACCCACAATGCCCTCTCTCCCCTCCCCCCCACATCCTCCATTTCACTCAACACAGCTCTCTCTCCAATTTCCAGGTACCCACAATGCCCTCTCTCCCCCTCCCCCCACATCCTCCATTTCACTCAACACAGCTCTCTCTCCAATTTCCAGGTACCCACAATGCCCTCTCTCCCCTCCCCCCACATCCTCCATTTCACTCAACACAGCTCTCTCTCCAATTTCCAGGTACCCACAATGCCCTCTCTCCCCCTCCCCCCCGCATCCTCCGTTTCACTCAACACAGCTCTCTCTCCAATTTCCAGGGACCCACAATGCCCTCTCTCCCCCTCCCCCCCACATCCTCCATTTCACTCAGCACAGCTCTCTCTCCAATTTCCAGGTACCCACAATGCCCTCTCTCCCCCTCCCCCCCGCATCCTCCATTTCACTCAGCACAGCTCTCTCTCCAATTTCCAGGTACCCACAATGCCCTCTCTCCCCCTCCCCCCCGCATCCTCCATTTCACTCAGCACAGCTGGTACTTGCAGAGAGCGTTTATCCAGAATCACAGTGCGGATTCTGAGCCAGCAGGTCCACCACTGATATGGTACTCTCCCTTAGACAACTGCAGGAGAAATGCAGGGAACAACATCCACTCTTTATAGCCTTCATAGATCTCACAAAGGCTTTCGACCTGCTCAGCAGGGACGGCCTCTTCAAGATTCTCCCCAAGATCGGATGTCCACCCAGGCTCCTCAGCATCATCAGATCCTTCCACAAGGACATGAAGGGCACTGTTGTCTTCGATGGCTCCACATCAGACCCCTTTGACATCCAAAGTGGCGTGAAGCAGGGCTGTGTTCTTGCACCAACCTTGTTTGGGATTTTCTTCGCTGTCCTGCTGAAGCATGCCTTTGGAACTGCAACAGAAGGCATCTATTTGTCTCTGGACCAGATCAGACAGAAAGCTCTTCAACCTCTCCAGACTGAGAGCAAAGTCCAAAGTCCAGCTGAAATGTCTGCGTGACTTCCTCTTTGCCGACGATGCAGCTGTCACTACCCACTCTGCCAAATATCTCCAGCAGCTCATGGATCGTTTTAGCAAGGCCTGCCAAGATTTTGGACTGACAATCAGCCTGAAGAAAACACAGGTCATGGTTCAGGATGTGGACTCACCTCCCTGCATTACAATCTCTGCGCAGGAACTGGAGGTTGTCCATGACTTTGTGTACCTTGGCTCAACAATCTCTGACACTCTTTCTCTCAATACTGAGCTAAACAAACACATCGGTAAAGCAGCTACCACGTTTTCCAGACTCAGAAAGAGAGTCTGGTCCAACAAGAAGCTGACGGAACATACCTAGATCCAGGTCTACAGAGCTTGCGTCCTGAGTACACTTCTGTACTGCAGTGAGTCATGGACTCTCCGCTCACAACAGGAGAGGAAACTGAACGCTTTCCACATGCGCTGCCTCCGATGCATTCTTGGCATCACCTGGCAGGACAAAGTTCCTAACAACACCGTCCTGGAATGTGCTGGAATCCCTAGCATGTATGCACTGCTGGAACAGAGATGCCTGCGTTGGCTCGGACATGTTGTGAGAATGGATGATGGCTGGATCCCAAAGGATCTCCTCTATGGAGAACTCGTGCAAGGAAAGCACCCTACAGGTAGACCACAGGTGCGATACAAGGACATCTGCAAGAGGGATCTGAAGACCTTAGGAATGGACCTCAACAAGTGGGAAACCCTGGCCTCTGAGCGGCCTGCTTGGAGGTAGGCAGTGCAGCATGGCCTTTCCCAGTTTGAAGAGACACTTTGCCGATAGTCAGAGGCAAAGAGGCAAAGAAGGAGGCCCATAGCCAGGGAGACAGACCAGGGACAGACTGCACTTGCTCCCGGTGTGGATGGGATTGTCACTCCCGGATTGGCCTTTTCAGCCACACTAGACGCTGTGCCAGAACCACCTTTCAGAGCGCGATACCATAGTCTTTCGAGACTGAAGGTTGCCAATACTAATACAATACTAGAGTTGGAAAGCACCTTCCAGGCCATCTAGCCCAACCCCGTACTTAAAGCAGGAACATTCTCTCTAGAGCAGCAAAATTTTCAACCTTTTGAATCTCATGACAAGGCATTGCAAGGCACTAAACTTGTCAAGGCACACTGTCAGGTTTTTGATAATTGCCTAGGCACACCATGCTATCAGTGGGGGGCTCACATCCCCATTGGCCCTACTAATAAATGACCTTCCCCCTAATTCCTGTGGCACACCAGTGTGCCACGGCACAGTGGTTGAAAAAGGCTGCTCAAACCCACCACACCCTCTGGTAATCAGTTCTATGTTTGAGCCACATTCACTGTTAAGTAAATTTATCTTGATATTCAGCTAGAATAGCAATTTTCAACCAATGTGCTATGACACATTGGTGTACTGTGAGTGGTCCACAGGAGTGCTGTGGGAATTTGGGGCAGGGTCAGTAGGGCCATTGGGGGATGTGAGCCCCCCCCCCCCCAGGAGCCTGGTATCCTTGTCAATAGTAAAAAAAACCTGATGGTGTGCCCTGACAATTTTAGTGCCTTGTCAGTGTGCCATGATATGAAAGAGGTTTAAAATTGCTGAGCTGGAATCTGCCCTACTGCAGCTTATTCTGCTTATGTATAAGGCATGTACATCATCTGGAGGAGATTTAGAACATGTTGGTCACTGGCCCCTCACTTTCCTGTTCACTGTTCTGCCCTGTTTTGGAACTTTTCCCAGCCAGAGTTGTGCTGGCTGTGAGGGCACACCAGTTGTCACCTCATCGGGACTGGAGTTGCACTGCTCTCTGAGGGTGTATGCCATATCCTATAAGGCTGAGAATGATGTTTCTGAAATATAGGATTGGACTTGCTAACAGTGTTCAATTATCTGAATGAGACCTGTCACCATGACTCAAATGGAAATGTGACATTCAGGGACTTGAAATGCTCTGTGAACATGACGATTCTCAAATTATTCTTTAGCTCCAAGTTCAAAGTTTCTGACCCAGAAAATGATTCGCCTCCTACCTCTTTCCATCATTCACCTAGCACCCAAATCTCCACCATCCTTTCCAATTAGCTCCCTTGGGATCATAGGAAGGGTTGGAAGGGACTCCAGCCCCCACCAATGCAGATAGTCGACAACTACAACATCCCCAATAGATGGCTATCCAGTCTCTGCTTTAAGATATCAAATGATGGAGAGTCTATTATCTTCTGAGGGCAAGGGAGAAACCACCTTCTTGAAGACTACATTTCTCAGGTGTGGCTTGTACCTTGCACACTGCAAAGCAATGCACCACCACACTTTTAGCATTCTAACAGTTTAATTAAGTACATTTTTAGTGCCACTAACTGGCATGTCCTATATAAGAAAGATCTCCTAGAGTTCTTGATGCCTGGGACCCTGAAGTTCCAGGTGCCAGAGAAAGAGGAGGGGGAGGAGAGGAGGGCTTCAGAACTTCTGGCCTATGGATCTTTGTTTCTTCCACCTCTACTGTTACTATAGCTGCTCCCAAGGTGGGAAGATGACAGAAGAAGAGGGCAGCAGGGATAGTGTTTGGGGACACATAGGATGGTATCCCGAAGACCCATTGTGTTCCTGCTGTTGTATAGGTATGTACCTGTACAGGATAACAGGATGTCAGGAGCATAGCAGGATATCAGTCAGTGACCGACCACATATACAGTGGTGGAGTTGCAGTTCCAAACTATGGGTCATGACCCACCAGTGGGTCATGATTTTTGGTGGGTCACGGTCGGTGCACTGTGGCACCTCAAGGCTTTCTGGTATCTTACTGGTTGTCACAAAGCATTCTGGGGTGTTACGCAGCTGCTGCAAGGCATTCTGGACAACAAGAAATGTGCTTAACAATGGGCTTCAGAGAGCATATCCCCATCGTTAAGCAACACATCCTTGTACTGTAGTCAGGAGCACAGTAGAGTTTCTCGTCTGAGAATTGGCCATGGAAAACATGACCTATTTTTCTGGTGTTGGAAAATAGCTCAGTTTACCAAGCACAATCCTGAATTTAGCCCAGCAGGGGTTCATGCATCATTAGTGCAAGTTGACTGTAGAAGTAACAGACAGAATATAAGAAAATATATTTAGTTTTTAATGTATTATTAGAATTGATGTACATTACTCAGAATTCATTAAAGTGTTCTATTACATTCAAATTTGATTGCTTGTGAGTTTAAAGGATTTTGATTTTGATGTTTGCTGAGACGTTCTTTCTGGTTAATCCTTTGTAAGGCAGTATTAGTTCAAAGAATTAACTTTGGTTTAGTATTTTTAATGTCAATTGTAAAATATTGATTTTTTAAATCATAAAACCTATCCATAAGTGTGATTTCAAAAGAACAATGTGAAGAGCCTGCCTTGACGAATAGCAAGAAAAAAACTCCTATTTTTAGTATGGGAAATTAAAGACATATCTAAATGAAGCCACATTTAAGGTTACCCAGAATAGAACTGGCATCATGAACCAAAGGAGTCTTGAGCTCCAAGAAGCACATGATGCTCTGCCTAAGCTGTGTTTATCCAACTCTCAGTGCAATCCTAAGCTTTGCTTGCTCCAGTGTTAACTGTTGCAAAAGTGCCACAAAGTACTTTCTGATAACTTAGATAGATAGATAGATAGATACTTTATTAACGGTCATCCGACCAGCTACTCACAAAACAGCACAACAAAATACACAAATTAAAACCAACATCCTTTTACACATATATAAAATCATAAAATCATCAATTTATACTCTCAATTTTCTTTCTTATCAACTGTGCAGCATGGCAGAAACGGGCCACCCTGAGCGATATATCAGAATTTACATCAGATAGCAGAAAAGCAAGCTGCTCCTCCACCTGCATCCCTGTTACCGCCAAAAATCGGGGAAATAAATTTAGATCGCAAATCATCATAATTTGGACATTGCAGAATAATGTGGGCAGTTGTCTCCAACACATTATAATGGCAGGGGCACAGTCTCTCTAAATAAGGATGCCTTGCATAACGTCCCAAAAGAACTGCTGATAAGAGTGCATTACACCTGGCTTTAGTAAAAGCAATCCTGAATTTTGGAATAACGATATTATAAAAATATCTGGCAGGAGAAAGCATAAGAGCTTGATCCCCAAGAAAAACATATGCAGAAAGTCTGGCTCTCGCAGATCTCATTTCAAGATCCACCAACCACTGACGCAAAATTTCTTTTGCGTCTCCTGGGCTCATCATCGTTAAAGACTCAGGGGAAAGATCGCAAAAATTAAAGTAATCCAGGCACCTCTTTTCCCAGGAGCCTACAAAGGGATCCAAAAAGATCAAATGAGTAAAGTTATCCTGTCTCGAGAGAATCTTCAAGAAATAATGCAAGGCATTTAGCCACATCGACATCTCTATACTTGGGGTACCGGATTCCAGCCTAACCACAGTATTCGGCACACATCGGGGGACATACATCAGTTGATGCAAAAATTTGGTCTGGATCACCTCTAAAGGCCTGGTGTTTAAATATGGGGCAATCTCAGAACCATAAAGCAATTGAGCGCTAGTTTTAGCATTATGCAGCCTTAGAGCCGCAGGGAGAAATTTGGCGCCTTTGGATGAATAAAAACAATAAATGGCATCTGATAACTTGGAAGTAAGGGGTACTGGTGGGAAGGCTTGCACTGTCCCGCTGGCACCGGATCTGAAGCTAAAGCCACCAGAACAGGTAAGAGCTGCTCTGTGCAACACAGGGACAGAGGGAGGAGGTGTTTCTGGGCAGGGGAAGGGTAGAGAGAGGAAGCAGATCAGGTCCAGAAGGTGGGTAGGATCATATAAGCCATATCCTATGCCTCCTTCCCAAGCCTTCCCCTCAACATGGGCTTCTCAGATTTGCACTGGCTATTTAGGAAGCACAGATCTGAGTAGCTCCATTGGGCAGGCTGAAGCTTTACCTGGGGTAAGAGGACAAATGTTCCCTTTCCCTGAGTAGACCTCCAGCCTGCTCCTAACCTGAATAGGATACAGCATGCGCTGTTCGGCCTGGCTGTGCGGTGCTGGTTGGGATTGGGCAGTCATTTTAGGATTGGAGAATGTTGCATGCTCCTCTTACTTAACACTGAAATGAGCAGAGAGGAGCTCTTGCTTGCACAGAGCTCCATTTGTGGGATGGAACACTGGGATTATACAAACAAATGGGAGCAGCTGGACTGTGGCTCACCGATGGAAAGAGACATTGTTTGTCACTCTGAATCTGAACGGCTCAGAAAAATGAGATGCACCATTTCCAGTATGACACCAGACATGGAATAAGAGGCCTGTCACCTGTACAGTTGAGCATGGGGTGATGTGAAGGATCTCTTAGTGATCCAGACCAACAAGCAAATTGACCTTGCCACCCTTTAGAGAGGATCAGAATGTATTATGTGACCAGTCAGGCCTATGGATGCAAGGAAGCTTCTTTGGCTGGCGTCTATGTATTTCCTTGATTTGTCCAGAGCTTGGTGGTGGTATACTGATTGCATATCTGAAACTTCCTTCTGAATAGCTAGATGGTTGGTTCCTCTAGGTCAGTCTTTTCTACACTGATTGCCTGTGGCTGACCAGGATCTCAGAGGGGGTTCGTGCAATGAACTAGGCACCTTCTGCATGCAAAAGAGCTGCTCTGCCACAGAGCCACTGCCTGTCTCGCAGGTTGTAGCCCTTCCTGACATGCCAGGTCAGCAGTTTCAGACGTACTGTGGGATTGAGCCCGGATATTCACCCTCCTATTCATACAATAATGACGGTTCCTTGAAAGTTTTCAGAATGCCCTTGTGTGTTCTCTGATACTTGACCTCCACATTTACTGCCTTTGGGTATTGATGCTGCAGTATAAGGAAGAGATCACCAAAGAGTGCTCCATTTGAAGGCATTGTCAAAAGTGCCCCAAGTTTTTGTTTTTCTCGGAAAAGACAATCATAGAAGTGACAGCTTGGTGTGCTTTGAATAGCCCTCCCGTGGCAGCCCACATCAATTTATTTAGAAGTACAGAGTAAAAAAATGGATTTTTTTTTTAATAGCTAGCAAGGTCAGGCGTAGTTTGGACACTCCAGTTACACAACACCTTCTGTGTCACACTGAATTAATTACAACACATATTTCCCTCTCCTATTCTAGGATGTTTTAGTGGTGTGTGTGTGTGGGGGAGGGGGGTGGCGCAGTGGATGTCAGCCACTCCTGCCTTGGGTATAGCCTCAGATAGAAAACCTTGGTCTCCAAACTCCCACCACATGGAAGTCCTCCTTGGTGGGCTATTTCTCTCTTTTAAAGGCATTCCGATAAGTTGCCCATACTCTTCAAGCCTTCCCTAACTTTTGCCATCCTAGCACTTGGGTCAATCCCCCTTTCCTGCTCTAACCTCAAAGCAATATCAGGACACCTTCCCATCACGCCAGCAACTAGTTGGCCACTTCTGCTGCAGGCTTCAGCTATGACTTAGCTTGCTCCATGACCACCGAAGCTAGCACTGCTGACCATTTCATCCCACCTTCCCGTTTTCGTGGCACAGAAGCCAGGTCCATACATTGACGAAGATAGACTATGGCTTTGTAAGGACAAAGTTTCTTGAACTGTCAATATTTGAGGTACAGTTTTTTCCCCCATGAATTTAAGGTACCTGACACAGGTAAAAAAAGGTCCTCAAGACAGATGGTCTCTGAGTCACCTGCCTCCTGGATAATACACTGCCCCTAGTGTCCTACAGGCTGTGTTATGGCTACTTCCTTCCCCCTCCCCCCTCCAAAGACCATTTTTGTATTTTCTCCATCCTCACCTTCCCAATGGGCAATCTATGAAAACAGGCTCTTCTTGGATCTCAGATTGGGAAGCAACTTATTTTTGATTTTAGGAGAAATAACTCCGTCCCTTTCTGGGTGTTTCTGATTCAAAGCTAGGAAAGTTTGCTCATCTCTAATTTGAAGGAATTAAGTCAGGAAGCATTCTTCAGGTATTCTAGGAGGTGGTTCTAAGCATAAGGGACAGCAAGCAAGTAAGGTCAGAATTATTTAAGGGAACGGGAGTCATAGAAACAGAGAGTTGAAAGGGATCGACAAGGTCATCTAGTCCAACTCCAAGCAAGTCCTTTGTATGATTCAGGTTGGTGGAGCTAGAAGGGAGAAGATCATGGGCAGATGTGTAGTGGGATATAGGCACTGATATCTTTGGGACTGTGGCATAAGCTGCTTAATATTGCTTAATATTAATATTAATATTGCTTAGTATTGCCACCTTGTGTTCATAGGTTCATTCTTCTCCTTGGCTTAATTGGCCAAGGCTATGGGATAGGACCATTATTGGAGCAAAAGTTCATCCTAGGTTACAAGCCATGATGACTATATGCAACCGCAATCTCTGAATGCCAGATGCAAGGGATTAGCAACAGAATATGGGTATCATGTTGTCTTCTGTACTCCCTAAGGCATCCGATGTCTCAGCTATTGTGAGACATAGGAAGCTGGACTATTGTTCAAAGCAATAGTGTTATAACTGTGATCTTCCTGCATTTCCACCATGACTAGAGAATCACAGGGCATCCTTATTCCCTTCACTGAAATGATATATTAACTATAATATAGACTGAGAGCAAAGTCCAAAGTCCAGCTGAAATGTCTGCGTGACTTCCTCTTTGCCGACGATGCAGCTGTCATTACCCACTCTGCCAAAGATCTCCAGCAGCTCATGGATCGTTTTAGCAAGGCCTGCCAAGATTTTGGACTGACAATCAGCCTGAAGAAAACACAGGTCATGGTTCAGGATGTGGACTCACCTCCCTGCATTACAATCTCTGAGCATGAACTGGAGGTTGTCCATGACTTTGTGTACCTTGGCTCAACGATCTTCGACACTCTTTCTCTCGATACCGAGCTAAACAAACGCATCGGTAAAGCAGCTACCACGTTTTCCAGACTCACAAAGAGAGTCTGGTCCAACAAGAAGCTGACGGAACATACCAAAATTCAGGTCTACAGAGCTTGCGTCCTGAGTACATTTCTGTACTGCAGCGAGTCATGGACTCTTTGTTCACAACAGGAGAGGAAACTGAACGCTTTCCACATGCGCTGCCTCCGATGCATCCTCGGCGTCACCTGGCAGGACAAAGTTCCAAACAACACAGTCCTGAAACGTGCTGGAATCCCTAGCATGTATGCACTGCTGAAACAGAGACGCCTGCGTTGGCTCGGTCATGTTGTGATAATGGATGATGGCCAGATCCCAAAGGATCTCCTCTATGGAGAACTCGTGCAAGGAAAGTGCCCTACAGGTAGACCACAGCTGCGATACAAGGACATCTGCAAGAGGGATCTGAAGGCCTTAGGAGTGGACCTCAACAGGTGGGAAACCCTGGCCTCTGAGCGGCCTGCTTGGAGGCGGGCTATGCAGCATGGCCTCTTCCACTTTGAAGAAACACTTGGCCAACAGACTGAAGCAAAGAGGCAAAGAAGGAAAGACCACAGCCAGGGAGACAGACCAGGGACACACTACACTTGCTTCCAGTGTGGAAGGGATTGTCACTCCCGAATCGGCCTTTTCAGCCACACTAGACGCTGTGCCTCCTTGGTGGGCTATTTCTCTCTTTTAAAGGCATTCCGATAAGTTGCCCATACTCTTCAAGCCTTCCCTAACTTTTGCCATCCTAGCACTTGGGTCAATCCCCCTTTCCTGCTCTAACCTCAAAGCAATATCAGGACACCTTCCCATCACGCCAGCAACTAGTTGGCCACTTCTGCTGCAGGCTTCAGCTATGACTTAGCTTGCTCCATGACCACCGAAGCTAGCACTGCTGACCATTTCATCCCACCTTCCCGTTTTCGTGGCACAGAAGCCAGGTCCATACATTGACGAAGATAGACTATGGCTTTGTAAGGACAAAGTTTCTTGAACTGTCAATATTTGAGGTACAGTTTTTTCCCCCATGAATTTAAGGTACCTGACACAGGTAAAAAAAGGTCCTCAAGACAGATGGTCTCTGAGTCACCTGCCTCCTGGATAATACACTGCCCCTAGTGTCCTACAGGCTGTGTTATGGCTACTTCCTTCCCCCTCCCCCCTCCAAAGACCATTTTTGTATTTTCTCCATCCTCACCTTCCCAATGGGCAATCTATGAAAACAGGCTCTTCTTGGATCTCAGATTGGGAAGCAACTTATTTTTGATTTTAGGAGAAATAACTCCGTCCCTTTCTGGGTGTTTCTGATTCAAAGCTAGGAAAGTTTGCTCATCTCTAATTTGAAGGAATTAAGTCAGGAAGCATTCTTCAGGTATTCTAGGAGGTGGTTCTAAGCATAAGGGACAGCAAGCAAGTAAGGTCAGAATTATTTAAGGGAACGGGAGTCATAGAAACAGAGAGTTGAAAGGGATCGACAAGGTCATCTAGTCCAACTCCAAGCAAGTCCTTTGTATGATTCAGGTTGGTGGAGCTAGAAGGGAGAAGATCATGGGCAGATGTGTAGTGGGATATAGGCACTGATATCTTTGGGACTGTGGCATAAGCTGCTTAATATTGCTTAATATTAATATTAATATTGCTTAGTATTGCCACCTTGTGTTCATAGGTTCATTCTTCTCCTTGGCTTAATTGGCCAAGGCTATGGGATAGGACCATTATTGGAGCAAAAGTTCATCCTAGGTTACAAGCCATGATGACTATATGCAACCGCAATCTCTGAATGCCAGATGCAAGGGATTAGCAACAGAATATGGGTATCATGTTGTCTTCTGTACTCCCTAAGGCATCCGATGTCTCAGCTATTGTGAGACATAGGAAGCTGGACTATTGTTCAAAGCAATAGTGTTATAACTGTGATCTTCCTGCATTTCCACCATGACTAGAGAATCACAGGGCATCCTTATTCCCTTCACTGAAATGATATATTAACTATAATATAGACTGAGAGCAAAGTCCAAAGTCCAGCTGAAATGTCTGCGTGACTTCCTCTTTGCCGACGATGCAGCTGTCATTACCCACTCTGCCAAAGATCTCCAGCAGCTCATGGATCGTTTTAGCAAGGCCTGCCAAGATTTTGGACTGACAATCAGCCTGAAGAAAACACAGGTCATGGTTCAGGATGTGGACTCACCTCCCTGCATTACAATCTCTGAGCATGAACTGGAGGTTGTCCATGACTTTGTGTACCTTGGCTCAACGATCTTCGACACTCTTTCTCTCGATACCGAGCTAAACAAACGCATCGGTAAAGCAGCTACCACGTTTTCCAGACTCACAAAGAGAGTCTGGTCCAACAAGAAGCTGACGGAACATACCAAAATTCAGGTCTACAGAGCTTGCGTCCTGAGTACATTTCTGTACTGCAGCGAGTCATGGACTCTTTGTTCACAACAGGAGAGGAAACTGAACGCTTTCCACATGCGCTGCCTCCGATGCATCCTCGGCGTCACCTGGCAGGACAAAGTTCCAAACAACACAGTCCTGGAATGTGCTGGAATCCCTAGCATGTATGCACTGCTGGAACAGAGATGCCTGCGTTGGCTCGGTCATGTTGTGATAATGGATGATGGCCAGATCCCAAAGGATCTCCTCTATGGAGAACTCGTGCAAGGAAAGTGCCCTACAGGTAGACCACAGCTGCGATACAAGGACATCTGCAAGAGGGATCTGAAGGCCTTAGGAGTGGACCTCAACAGGTGGGAAACCCTGGCCTCTGAGCGGCCTGCTTGGAGGCGGGCTATGCAGCATGGCCTCTTCCACTTTGAAGAAACACTTGGCCAACAGACTGAAGCAAAGAGGCAAAGAAGGAAAGACCACAGCCAGGGAGACAGACCAGGGACACACTACACTTGCTTCCAGTGTGGAAGGGATTGTCACTCCCGAATCGGCCTTTTCAGCCACACTAGACGCTGTGCCAGAACCACCATCCAGAGCGCGATACCATAGTCTTCCGAGACTGAAGGTTGCTAACACACATTATGGTGCCCGTATATTAACAAAGAACATCAGTGCCTCACTGCTTTAGCAAGCATGAAGTTCATCGATTCATAAGAATAGCTCTGCTGGATCAGAACAAGAATCCATCTAGTCTGCTGTTCTGTTTCCCACAGTGGCCAGCCAGATGCCTCTGGGTGTTACCAGCAACTGGCATTCAGAGGCATGCTGTCCTTGAACCTCTATGAGGTATAAGGCCATCATGGCTAGTATACTCTTGTCTGCCATGCAATTGTCTAACATGGTTATTACCTTTTCAAAGCAGCATCTCCTCTCCTGCTTGCCAATGTTGTGCTTTAAATCCTCTCCCTTTTTTATAGGAATTTGGCACAACCAGTATCTCACAATTGTTACATCCAATTTGGCCTTCTGCAAGCCACACAGAAACGGCACATAAGCTCACCCCTACACCTCTGTTGTATTTTGATAATTTTATGAGCACGCCCCCTAAACAAGTTGACCCATTTATGTCTTTCCAAAAGCACCTGCTTCCATTTCCAGTGCTCTCAGAGCATGCCTTAAAACGTTTTCATAACATTGCATTAATGCACTTTCTGGCCATCGTGTAGTTTTATTTCCCTTCCTTCAAGAGATACAAATGGGACTAGTATGGGACTGCCTTGACCTTTGTTTTCGCTACCCATCAATTTACAACCTGTGCAAGAGAGCATTAACTAAAACGCAAAACAATTAATGCTGGGCTGTTGTTAATTTTTATAATCACTCCTTACTTCAAATGCTGCAATTTGCCCTTATTATCTTGTCTTCCAAATGTTTCAATGATTGTAACTGTCAGGCATACCATATATTTTTTTCCTCCTTTACTTAAGTGACCTTTGGGGATATGGAAGTCATTAATCATATTCCAAGTTTGATTTTTGGACATTGTTTCATTTTTCAGTGCTTTGGCAATCAGAAGGTTTTAATGCAAAATAGTAACTCTTTTGAGTTCCCTTTCTGTCTCTCTCGCTCTCTATTCCCTCCCCACTCCCCTGCCCAGCTTCCATAATTACATTTATATAGTTTGGCTGCCAATGGCTAAGGCAGAAGGGAATTTTTTCTATTCAGTTCTACTTTAGACTGTCCTTTAATTCATTTCTATTTTATCTCTTCTGTCTGCTTTGAAAGATTTGCCCTTACCATTGATGCAAACAGAAATGAATAATGTGATTCCACCCCTACTTTTCTTTTGCAAAATGGTGGCAAGGGGAGAATGTTCATGAATATTTTCTCAGTGATGAAATCTGCCATCCCTTCTGGCTGTATGGGAGGGGACCGGATGAAAGCATTCACCGGTCGTTTGATATATGTGTTTAAATTCATGTTCAGGGCAATTAAGGGTGCAATCCTAACCAACTTTCCAGGACCAAGGTAAGGGCAATACAGCTCCGAGATAGTGGAACAAACATTCCTTTGCTTTGAAGAGGCCTCTGTGACTGCCCCTCAATTGCATGCCCCATTGGCACAGCTCTATGTCCGAGCTGGAAAGCTGGTTAGGATTTGGGCTTGAGGCATCAGAAAACGTGATGGAAAATGAAATGTAAAATTCAAGGATGAGGGCAGATTGGGCCCAGTAAAGGAACAGGTTTGGCAGCAGTGGCACCCCCTCTCCTGAATCCCCACCTCCTTCCCAGGCAGCATCTGCCTTCATGGGTCCACTCTTGACTTGTTGGTCTGAGTTGAACCATTTGACAGTCGGGGCTTACCTTGGTGGAAGGGAATGGGTTTCCCCTTCCCCTGAAGAGGCCTCCAGATGCCAAAACTACAGGATGCAGCAGGAGGCATGGCCATTGGCATAGCTAGAGGGGGGTCAAAGAACTAAGTTTTGCAAGGAGTCTCACTGTGGTGTGCAAGCGTACGGCTCCTTTTTGCTCCCACTGCCTGGAATGGCTCCAAAGGGAACAGGGAGGGGCCCCTTGCACTCCACAGTGAAACTTTCTGCAAAACTTAGTGCTTTGCACCCCTCTAGCTACACCACTGGGCATGTCACCACTGTATGGCAGTGCAGGGAGTTACATAAGATTGGGCTGTTAGTGAACATTGTGTGCCATCCTAATCAGAATGATACCTGTAAATTCAGATCAGGGAGCTAGAACAAGGATTATATACTAAAGAAGACAGAGAAGTGTATTTGAGGCAAATAAAGAAGCATATGAAACCAGTGGGGTGCCTAGTAGGGCAATATAAATCCAGATTACACTTCTAACAGCAGCTTAATTTGAAGATGTTAATAGATGATAGTGTTCATTTCCATGAAAAGCTCCACCTTCCAATTTCTGCCAATCAAGCTGCAGTTTAAAGCATAGCAACAGGACATTTTTCTGGTCATTTGGCAACTCTAGCTTCTATGTGGAAGCTTATGCAAGTAAGTTAAATAAATGACGTGTTTAATCCTTTTAGTTTAGTAATTATAGGCTGTCTTGTAGCTGAAAAATTGTTCCATTCCTTCCTTCCTTCTTCTTCTTCCTCCTACCGACTATCATCTGGCTTTCTCTCAAAGTAATGTCTATTTATTTTTCATGACTTGTGAAGTTGTTGAGAATTATGTTCATGTTTCACTTCACATTAAGTCATGATGAGTGGGTTTGACTTTGCCAATTCATTCCAAGGAAGGACGTTTGCTTGACACAACAAAACCCCGCAAAACCAGTGTGGTTTGTTTGTCATTTGCTATTCATGGAGGGCAGACTGACTCTCCTTCTGTCTTAATAAAAATGTCTGTGGTTTGTAAGATTGATAGGCCTCTGTAGTTGCTTTCAGCAACTAAAACTGGTAGAGGAGACATACGTGCAAAACTCACTTGTATAGAGGGAAGTATTTCAAATTATTATTGCCAGCACTTCTGAAAGTAGACCCACTGCAGATGGCAGTTTTGAGCAGCAAGAAAGAAATGGTGTGATCCAAGTTATAAAGAAGGGCATAAAAGAACCATGTGTCGTTCAGCTACATCCCAATAATATTCCTTAATCCTTCCTCTTCACTCTTCATTTTTTCTTTCTTTGCTCTTCTCCATTTTTTTATTCAGTACAGATCAGTGGTTCCCCAACTGGTGGGTCATGACCCACCAGCCTGGGAAGCACGTAGCTCTGGTCACTTAAGGGGCCGGGGGGGGGGAAGATGGCAATGAGATCCCCAGAATCGTGCTGCTGGGGGGGGGGAGTTCACCTTACCTCAGTGACTGCTGGCTTTCCCTCAAAGTAATGTCTTTGGTAGGGCTTTGGTGCAGACACTTCTGCAGGGACTCTCCAAGCCTCTGTAATAGTAAGTAATAGTAAAAAAATCTCAACAGAAAGCTACTTCCAGTTTTTGACTGAGAATAGGAAATGGCATTCAATTGAGTTTTATTTTTACTGTTTTGGGGACTTGGGGAGCCCTGCAGAGCAGTCTGCAGGGCTCCCAACACCCCTGGAGGCCAGTAGTTCCTAAGGTAAGGTGAAAACCCCCCATCATCCCCCCCCCCGGCAGCAGTGCGATCCTGGGGATTGTGTTGCTGCCATAGCCCTTCCCCCGCATATACTTATAGTGCTCCCAACTCCCTTGCAGGAGTTTGGAAAGCACTGGTACTGACAGAACCCCGTGGGAGGTGTAGAAAAGGGTGGGCAAGTAGGGACAGGAGGAGGTGTTGTTCAGTACAACCCAACAGCCTTGCAGTATGTACTGAAATAACTCAGCAGAACAAAGAATCTACAGAAATATTAAACCTCTTGTCAATGATTTTTCATGCTTCAGTGTAGTTGCATCAGAAGATAGAGGGGGATCTTCTAGATCTCTGTATGAATTGCAGTACACCAGCAAGGTTTCTGATTTCCAGTTGCTTATTAATAGCAAGTAAAATTTTATATACTGTATATATAAAAATACACTGTTATGCCGGACAGTGCTTTCCAGCACTGACTTAAGGGCAATGCAGCTCTGAAATAAGGGAACAAACATTCCCTTACTTTGAGGAGGCCTCCATGAGTGACACCCAACTGCAGGATGCAGCACACGTCCCATTGGCACCGCTATGCCAGTGCTGGAAAGTACTGACATAAGGGGTTAGGATTGCGCCCAAAGAGATTAAAATTTTTTAAGATGGCTCCAAACAGCCCACCCTGGTTTTGCTGCCTTATTAGCAAGTAGTGAAAATAGGGCAGACATCTTGTTCCTGAGGGGGGACCTGATTGAGACATATAAAATTATGCAGGAGATGGACAAGTGGATAGAGAGATATTCTTTACCCTCTCACACAACACCAGAACCAGAGGACATCCACTATAATTGAGTGTTGGGAGAGTTAGGACAGACAAAAGAAAATATTTCTTTATTCAGCATGTAGTTGGTCTATGGAACTCCTTGCCACAGGATGTGGTGATGGAGTCTGGCCTGGAAGCCTTTAAAAGGGGATTGGACAAGTTTCTGGAGGAAAAATCCATTACGGGTTACAAGCCATGATGTGTATGCGCAACCTCCTGATTTTAGAAATGGGCTATGTCAGAAGGCCAGATGCAAGGGAGGGCACCAGGATGAGGTCTCTTGTTACCTGGTGTGCTTCCTGGGGCATTTGGTGGGCCGCTGTGAGATACAGGAAGCTGGACTAGATGGGCCTATGGCCTATCCAGTGGGGCTGTTATTATGTTCTTAAACTACAATTCCCAGGAGGCCTTGCAGGTCTCTTGCTATCTGGTGTGCTCCCTGGGGCATTTGGTGGGGCCGCTGTGAGATACAGGAAGCTGGACTAGATGGGCCTATGGCCTGATCCAGTGGGGCTGTTCTTATGTTCTTAAGATTTCAACATTAAAATACATTCAACATTAAAATGCAACATTAAAATACAATAAAATAGCCATCATAGTATTACGAACAAATAAGAGGGAGTAGCAATTAAAATTTCCTCTCATTATTAATAATGCCCATCTGGGTTTTGTAAGCAGCAGCCAAAAAACTTGTGGTTGGTCTTAAAAGCTGAGAATTAGCACCTGAAAGAAGTTTCTTGGCCATTTCTGTTTTTTGACAAGCCCAAGAATTTTCTGCTCAGGGGAATAATAAACTTATCTCAGATCCCCTGATAAAATGGGCAACAGAACATGACATGTTCAAGTGTCTCAACCTCCCCTGAACCACAGGGACACAGTCTTTCGGAGATGGTGATCTTTCTGAAACAGCCCTCAACAAATGCCGAAGGAAGACCTCTTCACCTAGCTAGGAAGAAAGCTCTCCTCTGCCCAGGAAGCTCTAATTGTGAAAGATAAGTGGCCAGGGCAGCTATATACCTTGTGTCATCAGAGGCAAGAAAATCTGGAGATCTGCTGACATCTTCTTGTTGTTTGATGTCCCTCAGTCTCTGTTTTATAATCACCCTTGCCTGAATCAAATCCATTGCCAGAACAATCTCTGGTGAAAACCCCAAGTGTTTCAGCTTCGTGTGTACTGCCTTGAGGCAGGTAGACTGAAAATTACCAAAACCAAAGATGTTAGGCCTTGGGTGTTAAAATTGAGCCACAAATAAATGGATGCTAAGGCAATCCTGGCCTCGACCTTTAACAGGCCAGAATCAAGACGTAAGCTTGATAATCAGGCTATGGCTATTAGCTTCAAATTGGGAGCCCAAACAGTACTGGTGGTGAATGGCTATCTTACCCCACAACAAGCAAGAGTTCACATTAATAAGTCCTGGGCCGACTTGGAACGATATATTGAAGATCTAATCTCTGATAATTCAGTGGATATGGTTCTCTTGGGGGGATTTTAATGCCCGCACTGGTGCAAATGGCCATCCCTTTAATAGGATGGCCAAGGGTCAAATGGCAATCCAGGGCGATGAACACAATTATTTATATCTTCCACGTATTTCAAAAGATAGCAAGGTAAATTTTGCTGGTACTCGATTGCTTGCTATGGCTCAATATCTCAACCTTCATATCTTAAATGGAGCCATGATAGGAGGCTATCCTGGGGAATTTACTTTTATGGCAGGAGCAAGGTGCAGTACCATTGATTATTTTTTGGTCTGCAACAGTTTACTTCCCTGGGTTGAAAGTTTGCAGGTTCTTCCTGAGCTTGATAACAATCATTTCCCTCTTCTCTTGCGAGTGGCCCTACCATCTCAGTCAGTACACCTTAAAGGTCAGTATAAAGCAGCCATTAAGACATTGAAAAGGGCCAACTGTCACATTAAATGGTCTACCCGACTGGAACATAAGGCAAGTGCTTTTTTGGCTGACAAGAGTATGATAACATGTCGGAGTTCTGTTATGAATAGCTTTGAGGGTCATGATTTCCTCTTCCCTTATGAACAAATCATACAGGGATGGAATTCTAGAACTGCGCCAGTGATTGGTTCACAGGTTTACCAATCACATAGGCAGTCTAAAAGATGGTTTGATGAAGAATGTATTCAGGCTAAGCAGGCATTTACTTCTACCTACCAGACTTATCGCACAGTCCCTGGTTTTGATACTCCTTCTTTTTGCCAACATATTTTGACCCTTAAGAAATCCTATAAGAATATAGTGACCAAGAAGAGGAAAGCAGATGTTCAGGCATCATGGGCCCAGCTCATTCATGCAGCTAAGGAGAAAAATCAAGCCCATTTCTGGAAATTGATTTCCGATTTTTCCTTCAAAGAATTCTCTCCTCTAGATTCCCTTATTCCAGCTAGTACTTGGGAGCATTATTTTTATGAGCTGTATGCCGAGTCTTATGGCAAAGCCACTTCGTATGAGTTTAATGACATGCCCCAATGGCCTCCAGTTTCCATAGATGAAGTTATTTCATTAATCAATCAACTCAAAAGAGGCAAAGCCCTTGGCATTGATAACATCCCTCCTGAATTGATTAAAAACTATGTGGATTGGTGGGCTCCATTTTCAGCCTCTTTATTTACCATAACTGACTCCACAGGATGCATTCCTGATGGCTGGAGGCAGGCAGTCATAGTCCCAATTTTCAAGAAGGGTAAGAGGGAGGACCCTGCCAACTACCGCCCGATAAGCTTGCTGAGTATTATCAGCAAGCTTTACGCTGGCCATCTTCTAGAGAAGCTTAAATGTTGGGCTGATCAAGAAAACCTAATTGCAGACAGGCTGGTTTCAGGGAGGGCAGGGCCACAAATGGACAGACTATAATCATGCAGTATCTGATGGAGAAATACTCTGGTTCCCTGTATGCAGCATTCATTGATTTAAAATCTGCTTTTGACTCTATTTCTAGAGTCTATTTCTAGAGTCAAACTGTGGGAGAAGCTGGAGGGTTTGTCCATTGATCGCAGATTATTATTTCTAATCTGTGCTTTATATTCCAGCACATCACTTAAGGTAAGATGTTCCAGGTATGGACATCTCTTAAATGCTATTCCAACTTATAAGGGTGTAAAGCAGGGTTGTGTTCTTGGCCCCCTTTTATTTAACATCTATATAAATGGCTTGATGGATCACTTGAGCTCTTCCACCCTCCAGCTTTAGCTACCCATAAGATATCTGTCCTACTGTACGTAGAAGATACAGTTATGCTTTCAAGGACTTAGAAGGGCCCTTAATAGTTTTAGTCTTTTCTGTGAAGAAAACCAGCTGGTCATTAATTACCAGAAAACCAAGATTTTACCTTTGGCAAGAGACCTAAGTGCAGGCCCTGGAGTATTAATGGCCATAAGATAGGGCAAATGAGTTCCTAGTGGTGTTGCTAGGGGGGTGCGGAGGCTGCGGGTTGCACTGGGTGATGCACACAGGGGGTGACACCATTACTCACCAAAAAATTTTTGAATCTTGGTATTTTCAATAATACCATCATGTTATACGAGTATATCAACTGATGTGTAATTTCATGCAGAATGTAGTGAAACAAACTGCAGTGAAATGTCTCTGTTCTATATCAAAGGTTATAGCCCAAAAAACCAGCAGGGGGGCAGGACGATGGTGCATCACAATGCCCATTGCCTGGGACATTGCCCTGCCCACTGCATGGGAGGAGGTCCATCATAGAGGTGATGTGCTGGCCTCCTGCACCAGGTGACACAAACCCTAGTGGAGCCACTGGTCACAACAGGCAAAAATTTGGGAACCACTGATATAACTCCTGAAAGTATTCTGGGGAACAAAAATGCTGTATCAGTCACTGGCTGCTGGTGCCACTGCCATCATAAAATTTTGTCAGTGGTGACAAAAAAGAGAGGAGATATGCCAAAAAGAAAAGCTAGATTTTGCTGTACTTTTCATCCAACTTCTCCCCCACCCCAAGTTGGCCCCAATAGTTCTCAGGGGTGAACTTTCAAGCTGGGCCTACACAGAATTGTTGAAAATGGGGTGGGCCGAATGCGGTCGCCAGAGGCAATTTATCCGGCCCCCGTTATAATTGGGCTCTCCCAGCTTGATAATCGTGCTCTCTCAATCTTGAAAATACAAACAAGATTTGTACATTTTCTCTTCAGTCATCTGCAGTTAATGAATTTCTAGGTGAGAACAAAGTGCTCATTTCTGGCCATCATCTGCTTAATTACATCACTTCCTGCTGAATGATGTCACTTCTGGCCCTCAGCAGGCACCACGAATGTTAACTTTGGCCCTCCGTATGAAATGGGTTTGACACCCCGTTCTAGCTAACGGGTGGACTGCAATCTGTGAAACTTAAGCTGGGAAGAACTCAGTCACACTGACGTAGCTAGAGGGGGGCGGCGCACTAAGTTTTGCAGGGAGTCTCCCTGCAGCGTGCAAGTGGCTCCTCCCCTCCCCTCCCCTTGGGAGCCATGTGGTGGGGGGAAGAGGCGAATGGCTCCCAAGGGGAGGGGAGGGGAGGAGCCACTTGCACACTGCAGGGAGACTCCCTGCAAAACTTAGTGCGCTGCCCCCCTCTATCTGTGCCAGTGCTCAGTCATGATAATGTATACTTTAATATTTCAGAGGATTTACCAATATTTACTATAGTTTTATGTGGGGCGAATGGTGGAAAAAAATGTTTATGAGCCTCTGGCAGTTTAAATCATGGCACATGATTTATTTCTGTCCCTCCCCAAAATTGTATCATTGTGTTCACACTTTTTAAATTTCTTTTTCTTTCCCTTCAGCACCCTTTCTAGTCTCCCCAAGTGATAATGTGTGTTTTCTCCATATCATATGTTTACCCTTACTGACTCGTCTTTCAGAATTCATTTTCTGTAATTTTTTCCATAGTCTGATCAAAGCAACTTTTTAATGTTTCCTTGGTACATTAGCACTGTGAAATTGCAGCTAACAGTATCAGCCAATTAGCAACTCTTTAATCTGCTATATTGTTTGTCAAGTTAGTGTGACAGAATGACAGGGTACCCAGCTAATTAGCTGACTCCTGCATAAGGAGAAAATTGCTCTTTGTTTAGCAAATATATCATAAGTGAGAGACACCGAGATCAACAAAGTAGGGAAAGAAACTTACTGGCGTGAGTTTGCTGTAGGAAGAGCTGTCTCAAAAATGGCCACTATTTGAAGGCCCTATGATACTCTCATCATGTGGTGGGATGACTCCTGCTCCACTTATTGAGCTATGGAGTAGGACTGGGTTGTCATATGGATCATTTCTGGTGGGTGGCTTGTCTCCATGTCACTAAGCAATCCTGGTGACTTAATTAAGGTGCTACTAGCCTTCAAAGAAGTAAGGAGGGCCAGTAAACTGAAACGAAGTTGCAACAAGATTGAGATCCTGTTGGTGGGTGATTCCTCTGACTTGGGAAATTGTATCTGGTCTGTTTTGGGTGGCTCTGCCTCTGATCTCCAATCTAGGGGTGCTGTTTGAATGAGTCCTGTCACTGGAGACCTAAGTAGCCTCTCTTCCTTGAAAAACCTTTGCTGGCTAAGGCTGGGGCACAGGTTGTGGTCCCTCCTGGAGAGAGAAAACCTGGCCACAGCCACTCATGTGGGGGAACTTTTTGATTACTACAAATGAATTACTTACTTATGTAGCTATACAGCCTTTCCTCCAAGGAGCTCAGGTTGGCGTACATAATTTTTCCCCTTCCTTTATCCTCACAACAACCCTGTGAGGTAGGTGAGGCTAAGAGAGGCTGAGAGAGTGTGACTGGCCCAAAGTCACCCAAGAAGCTTCATGGTTAAGTGGGAATCTGAACCTGAACCTTCCAGGTGTAAGTCCAACTCCCACCAAACTACTACACCATCCTGGCTCATTTGAAAATGTCACTATATGAAATGCAGCATCTGGATTACAAACTGGGACTGAGTGTATGGTGCACATCTCAGTAGTCATCAGACAACTGCATGGGCTGCTGTTTAATGGCCCAATTTAACCTTTATTTTAATGGTTGGGGGAACAGGCTACTTCAAGGACTACCTTGTTCCACATTATTATCCTGTCTTGTTAGAAATCATCTTCAGAGGCCCTTTTATGGGTCCCTTAACCATCTGGTTGGGGATTCATGATATTTCCTTTGGTTGTGGTATCCAAATTTGGAATGCTGTGACCAGGGAGGCTCATTGGATAATGATGGTGCAATCTTACCCACAAGTTACAACAGTCGGATGCTAAAAGTCAGTATACAAATAACCAACCAACCAAACAAGCAAACAAAATCAGGTTTCCTCCAAGTTACAGAATCCTTGATTATAAAGAAAAGTTTAGCAAAGTATGGACTCCATTTTCTAGGCCACGCAAGACCTCTCTCTGTGCTCAAAGCCCTATGACATGGTATTGCCAGGGCTTGGATCCGGGCAACACAGGCCTACTAGGGAGCAAGGGGCTACTGGGGAGGATGGGAGCAAAACAAGTACTATCTGGATCCAGCCCCCAGGCAGGAGGTTTCCTGGGGAGTAGGGCCTGAGTTCTCACAAGAGCTTAGGCCAGTCACATGGTCAGAAGCAATGGGCTGGCTGCTGGGTTCATAAGGAGCCCTGCAGTTAGAGAGAGGTTGCTCTTCCTTGGGTTCAAGCTCTTGGAGGATGGCTAGGGGAAACTACGGCCTCCCCAATACCATTACTCGGCCTGTCTGTTACCGTGGAGGGGTGGAACCTGCTCCTCTGTCTGGAACATTGCCCCACAGAGGTGGGGGAAGGCTGGAGGGGGCCAGACCACTGGGGAGCTGCCTGCTTCTCTGGGGAGAGTGGTGCAATAAACCTGCAAACCACCTCCACATGAGGCAAGGGCTCTAAGAAGGGAGAGGCCATAACAACAGGGGGCAGCACCTGGGCAGTTCTCAAACCACAGGAGGGCTTCCAGCTACCAACTAGCAGCTTTATCAGACTTTTAGGCTCAGGATGGGGTCATGACACCCACCCTTACCAAAACTCCTGTGTAACCGTGGACTTTGAATGCTGACCCCTTGTGGTGTAACAAGGGAGTCCAATGAGTGTCAAATCACTTACAAGAATAAATTGCATCTGCCAAACCAGCTAAAGGTCTCTTTGGTCCATCCCTTGGAAGGTAAGTCAGCTGTACCCCGCTTACCACTACCCTTAGCGCCAGACCACCCAGGGGGAAGGTGGGATACTGCCATGGTGATCACACATGGGAAGAGGGCACAGTACAAGGTAGATATAGCATTGCCTAAGGATGCACCTGGACTGTCCTGAATCGACCTTGTTCTTTTCTGTTCCTGCATTATCCTCTCCCTTGTTGGGCTTGGACCCAACAAGGTCCAGAAGGTTGCAAACCCTAGCTTTGCTCCAACTGAATCCCAGCCTAAGATAGAAAAAGGTATGCCTGGTCACCCTTACCATCTGAGTATCTCAGAGGGTCACCAGATCCAGAAACATCCCTGTCTGCAAAAAACACTGACCAAAAACAAAGGATGGCCATTGCTCAGTTCAAAATATTGTTAAAAATTAGTTGTTGGCTAGGGATTGTAAAATTAGGCAGCGGAAGTCAATAATGGCTTCATTGTCACTGGAGTGCGTATAAGTGGATTGCCTGAGCAGTAGAGCCTTGTCAACAAATTGGCTGATATTTGGAGCATAGGAAGAAAAATTATCTAAGGCAAGAAGCATCAATAATTTGATGGATGAGGAAGAAAGGAAAACTAAATTCAGGTAACTTGGCTACCTTTATGACAGATACCAGAAATTCAAGGATGGAAGGCTAGCTTTCTGGAAATTCATGACTAATTGGGTAATGAATATAAAATAAACTATTATCTGATCAGAGAGACACTGTATTCTGGAGTGGGAAGATTTAAGAGGGCTAGTTCGTAGTGTTGCTCCGTGACCCATATACCTATTTAAATCATGTCAGTAATGGGAAGACTCATAACTCAATAGTAAATTTCATGGCTTGCATCCATAAAATCCCAGACATGATTCCTAGCACCTCCAGTTAGAAAGATCTCAGGCAACCTGCTTGGAAAAGTCTACCTGAGAATGCTACTTGCAGAGATCTGCTTGGAGGAAAGAATGGAGTCTTCCCAACCAGTGGTGTAGCTCCATCGGTGAGTGGGAGGGGCCACTTACATGATATGTTGTGGCACCACACCATCCCCTCTATAGCTACACCACTTCTCCCAACAATAAAATCAATTGTGAGTTCTGGCCAGAACCAGTTCATCTAATTTATGCTCTGACCAAATGGAGGGCCAGGAATTTCCATGAGAGAAACTACATTCCATGCAGGTCTACAGCACCTCATCTGAATTTAAATTTCATTTTTAGAAGTGAGGTATTTACCCTTTTACTTACTGAGAGATAAGAAAAAAATGCCCCAGTTCCTGAATAAGAATTAAACTTGCACCAAGTATACAGCTCAGATTAGGAGGTGGCTGGAGGTAGGGATATTTTTCCCCCTTACCCATGTTGAGCTGCAGCCTGCCCTTTGGGGCTACTTGGATCTGTGCCAGCTATTTAGCTGGAACAAATCTGAGCAGCCTGGGTAAAGCTGCCTGGGCTGGGAGTCGGGGTTAGGATTTGGCGAATGTTACTCTCACCGATCCTGCACCCTTGTGGGCCTGATCCTTCCCCAGTTCCACCCTTCTCTCACCCCATCCCCAAAATGCCCTCTTGCCATCCTTCTCTACCCCGTGCCACCTGGCGCAAACTTACCCCATCCGGCTGTCACAGGGGCTGGATCTAGGTCTGCCAAGCTGCCGCAGGCCTCCCCGCCAGCACAGCGGACTCTTGAGTCAGTGCATGTGTGGCTTGTGACACTCGGGAGCTGGTGCTGGGGGCCCGCATCAGCTCAACATGGTGTTTAAATTTCGCCCTAAGAAGATGATGATAAATTATTGATCTCTCCAGTGTGCCCTTTGCTATCCACTATACATTCTGAAAGTTTTAGTCATATATCTCATGGAGAAATTGGGAGCAATGTTGGAATAGGGATGTTACGGATTTCTTGCCAAATTCATGGCAAATCACAGACTCCTCCCACTCGTCACTGGATCAGATTTTATAAGATACAGACATGTCTATAGATTCTATGAATTTCATATATTTGTGGAAATGTGCATGTTTAAACGGGTACACTTAGGGCGCAATCCAAACTTGCCCTTGGGCAGGCGCAAGTCCCCTGTCCCAGCCCAGGAGAGTCGTAAATGTGCCATAAAGCATGTTTGTGCCTCCTCTAGAGTTGGCTGGGCCAGCACAGGGATGTTTGGGCACAGGGAGGCTGAATCCAGCCTCTGTGCTTACTCAGGCAGGGAGGCTTGCGTCAGCCAAACTTGGTTGACGCAAGGGTCTGTGGTGAGCGGGGAGGTGTTCCAGGGTGGAGAGAGGGCAGGGGTGGGCGGTGCTGGGGGTGGGCGGGGAGTGGGAGGCAGATATGCCAGATCCTAGCCCCCATTCCTGAGCAGTGTGGAGCTGCTGCAAGCTGCTCCGCTCTCCTCAAACTTATGCCACCCCCAGAGCTGGCACAAGTCCGAGGAGACTCATTGGGACTGCGCTGGCTTATCTAGGGGTAAGGGAAAGAGTTTCTGGCTGGCCCCTATCTTGTGCTGGATATAGTGCAGTCCTCCTAGCCTGCCTGTTCCAGTGCAAGATAGGATTGCGCTGTTAGCAATATATTATGGAGCCAGCAGTTTGAGTAGGAAATGCACGAAATTGTTTTGGGAAAAAAGCAGATTTAAATTAGATTAGGAAGAATGAAAAAATAGAGCTATTTAGCAGAGGTGAGCAGAATGGAATCAAAGGAAACTGCATGGCGTTTGGATGGAACAGAAATAGAGATTCTTCCATTTCTAGATCTGAATGCTGGAATATTCAGCACTCTAGTCGGCTGCAGAGTGTCTTTAATGTTGAATTTGTTTCCATTATGCCAGTGTGCTCCTTGCTGACAAGCTGGAAGTACATAAAATAATGGAGCAGCATAAAAAATAATAGGAAAAATGAGCAGCAAATGGTCAGAGCACTTGCTCAATATGCAGCCCCACAGCCTGCTTCAGACAATCACTTTCTATAATGGGCCATTTATCACTACAAATATCTGTATACATAAAAGATAAGTGGATGTTGAATATGTGCCTTTAACAACTTTCTAAGCACCACTGGCAATACGTTATTTTCTTCACACGCTCTCCTGTAGATCTGTTTATCAGGGGAGGGTCGTTGGGTGTATCCTAGTGAAATCAAATGGATTTTAATCAATGGCTAAGAAAATGAGATACAGTACTGCTGGAGGAGAAGAAGAATGGCTTGACAGAAGCTCCCCTATAAACGAATCCCAGGGTTGGTTTGTGTATGAAGATAGCATTTTACAAGTAAACACTGATGGTTTGAATCTAGGACACAGAGACACACTCTGGCAGGCAACAACTGTGTGACCACAGCACCCTGTTCATATGGTCAGGTGTTGGCAGCAGTTTTAGATATTGTAAAAAGGCCTTAAAGAGATGAAGTGTTATTGACCTCTGATCCTTTCTGCTTGCTCCTGGGTCTCCTCTACAAATGGCAGATGGTGGCCCAGAGGAGTCAGCAAGTGGTTTTCTGTGGAACAGATCACCCTTGAGGCCTTGGGCCTGGCAGAGACAACAGCAGCTGCTTCATTGCATCTTGTGATGTTGTGAATTGCTACTAGTAGCCGAGATGGCCCTTACTTCAGCCATGAAGGAGGTCACAGGGGCTGATGATGTCCAAGTAAGGGACAGGATGGCTTCACGGATCATCACAGGAGCTGAAGCACCTCCCCCAGCAAAGGATCTTCATGGCCCGTCATTCAGGGTGGGGGCGAGAGGGAGCAGGGAGCTATGAGAAGGGGGTAGACCTTTTGGAGGGGTAAGGCTGGTCATTGGTGTGGGACTGGGGTTCCCAGAGGGATAAAAATGCCTAGGCCCAGGATGAGTGGCTGACCAGCTTGGGTGCAGGGAGCACTAGCGACACTGAGGATAGGGGTTGAGCTTATTGCTTTGCCATGGCAGACAGACCAACCCCAGGAAGTGAGAGCATAGCCAGGTGAGCAGGAAGACCCAGATGTACCTTAACCCCCTGCCAAACTCTGAGGCCACTCACAGAAAAAGCATTCCTTGCAGAGTGAGGGAGAACACCTCATTTGCAAAACTTAGTGCATCAGGGTGAGTGGTAAATGACCCCCTCTCTTTGGAGTGGTGGGGCCTCCACAAATGGTAACTTTAAAAGTATCTGGTTTCATGTTATGGCTATTCGGCAATGATTCCCTGCCCCCCTGAGCCTCAACACAAATTCCTGGCTCTGGGCCTGGCTGTGTCACCAAATACATAGCTTAGAAAACATTGACACTTTTGGGGAAGAACCACAGCTCAATGCAACATACAGTATACTTTGCATGCTGCAGGGTCCAGGTTTAATCCCTGGCATCTCCATGTGGGAATGAGAAAGACCTCTGTCCAAAACATTAGAGCAGGGGTCTCCAAACTTTTTGGCTAGAGGGCCGCATCAAATGTCTGGTGTGGTGTTGAGGGCCAGAAAAAAAATTTAAATATCAAGTTTTAATAAATAAATTAGAGATGGAACTTAGAAGACTGAATAAATGAATGAATGGGCTCATTAATTCAACCTCTCTGGCCCTCAGAACACCCTCCAGATGCAACCAGAGCACAGTTCTGGTCGTGTTCATTTGAGTGGGCCAGAGGCTTTCAGGAGACAAGAGGCTGGCTGTGGGCCGGAGAGAGGCTCTCTGTGGGCTGCATCTGGCCCCCGGGCCAGGGCTTGGAGACCCCTGCATTAGAGGGTCACTGCAGATAAGACTGAACTTGATGGACTCACTTTGACGCCATAATCCTAATGAGACCATCACTGGGTATTGACCAAGTTGAAGCACAGGATGTTAAAAAGTTTCATTTCCAGGTTCTGACTTTACCTCCTTCAATGGCATCTTACTCTTAATAAGGACAATCATTCTCACAGTGACTGTGCTGGAAAGTTTACAGATCCCAGGATTAGACAAGTTTTAAATAAAACCAAAGTTGTAAAGGTGAGACCAGCTCAAAGTGGGGAGGGGGGCAGTGATAATCTGTGCTTGATATCAAATTTGCAGAACACAAACACATTCCATCATGTGCATGTCTAGTCACCCTGAATAAGCATGGATGCTGAAGTGTACATTTCTTTGTCTTATTTTTGTCCTCAGAAACCCAAGGAAACATGGCACATATCCAGGATTCTTAGAGAGGTAAGAGAAGAAAATGAAAACGAAAAGAAGCTGAGTAAGTATCTGATGCCCCAGGCTATCCTCAGGTCTTTGGACATGATCAACTCACTGGGGCTTTGAATGTTTGATTACTTTGGCATTTTTGTTAAAAAGTCAGAGAAAGGAGAAGCTTCATAAGAAAAGGAAGCTTGCTCAATATGCAGTCATTCGACTTGGAATATCTTTTTAATGCTTTCCGATCTCTTGGCAGTGTTGAGGAAATCAGTGGTGAGGAAATCAGGAAATCAGTCAGTTCCAGACATGGCAGAGTTGCATATCTATTTACTACCAAAACTGACCACAAGCACTGCCACCTTTCAGGAGAAAAGACTGCAAGCAGTGTTGCCCCAGAAAAAGACAAGGAATGGGAAATTAAAGAGGTTACTGTTATCAGAAAAAAGACAATAACTAGCCAACTAATAAGATAGGTAGCTCCACCTAATAGCTCTACTGGAGGAGGTGGACATCCCCATCCTATCTGGGATTGGGCTGTAGTGTGCAGCTGTTTTCAACAGTGGGACAGAGTTCTGCTCTTGTAAAATGGCAGCTGCCAACAGAGTGCGCAGTGCTCCCTTGGTGGCCATTTCGGGAGTGTTGCCACATGATGCGGCAATGCTCCCTGTCCTTTGGCGGACTGCCCTGGACCAGCTGGAGTAGGCAAAGCAGTGGCGGGGAGGAGAAAAACTGGGGGGAGAGAGAGGAAAAGGGGAAGCTTCAAGAGGGGTGGATCCAGCAGTGATGACATCCTTTGAATTCTATTTCTTCTTTTTTGAGCCTTCCTGACCTCTTTTATGCCTTGGATGGGAGAAAACTAAAGAGCTGGCAAAGGTCCACAGAAACCTGTAAAGAGGCTTATGGAAGGGTAAGGAGGTTCTCTTTCCCTTCCAAAGCCTTATGATCCCCCCCCCCCCACTAGATACAGCACACTATTTTCAGCACGGCTGCACCAGCCAGTGTGGGGAAAATAGGATTGGGCTGTAACACTCTTAGGGCACTATGCTTACCAACTTTCCAGAACTGACATAGCTGTGCCAATGTGGTATGCACTGCATCCTGCTGTGGGGAGGCAGTCAAGGGGGCCTCCTCAAGGTAAGGGCATGTTAGTTACCTTACCTTGAGGCTGCATTGCTGCTAAGTCAGTGCTGGAAAATTGGTTAGGATTACACCCTTAGGAACCAATCCTAGCCCCCTCCAGCCCAGAGAGTGAAGAGGAACTGAAAGAACTTGGACTTCTGGGGGGGGGGGGGGTCCAGACAGCTTAGAAGAGGAACATTATAAAGTGTTTAACTTACCTCTCAATAGGCTGCCTAGTCTCCAGTGGGTCTCCTCAGACCTACGCCAGGTCTTTTGCTCTTTTTCCAATGATATATTGTCACTGCTCTCTTCAACACAATGGATAATCTTAACATTTTTCTACACAGAAGGTCTCAGGTTTGGTGTCAGGCATCTTTAACTTAAAAAAAACAACACCCTAAGCAAGCATGACTGAAAATGTTTTAACTAAAGAAGGCCATAAGAAAGCATACCTGAGACCTTGAAGAAATTTTATGGGCTAGGTGGGCTGATTATTTAAAGCAAGTTCATATAAGAATCTCGAAGTGCGTATTGGATTTTGGAAATTATGTGGATTTATTTCAATTTGGGAGAAAACCGAATGGCAATTAAAAGGGACTCTTCCTACTTTTATAAATCCATCTGTTTCAACAGTCCATTGATAGCGAGGACTGAAAATGGGAACCATCTCGTTAATTGAACTATGAAGCTGTGGTTCTCTGTGCTACAAAAAACCCAGGTTCTGTGGCCACATTATTCACATTTGGTAAGCAGAATCCAGTTTTAAATTCAGATCAACTGACATGTATTTGTATCCCTGCATGTTTGTCCCATGAAACAAAAGTCTGAAGGATTATAAAGCAGTGGTGTGGTTAGGCATATGTACCAGAGATTTACCTCTGGATTATAAATCTGTCTGGGTTTTGCATGTGCGCTCAGTTTGTTGAAATTAGGCTACTCATCTCAACTCTTTCTAATTCATTTCGTTCTTAAATGTATCCTAGAGCCACCCTACTCTTCCGTCCATTTCTCCAGAATTCAAAGCAGGTAATGATTATAGAAGGGAAATGCAATTTTTTTTTCTTTTTCAATTTAATCATTGAGTTCCTCAGGGAAAGCTCTGAGATCAGAAGAAAATTGTTTCTGCTTAGAGTCTATCTCAGTAGGTAAGAGGAGGTTAACCAGGTTAATGGGATATATGGTGCAATCAAGAACCATTAACATCAATAGCAGTTATGCCATGTGATTTGGCATAATCACACAAATTAATTAAAACAAATCTTGAATAGCTTTATAGTCACTGGCAAATAACTTGGTTGTAGTCTGCAACTTTTGAAGGATTGCTTTAAGTAACCTGTCTTCAAAGTAGTGAAGGCTTCCATGTGGGCATATCTATAAGTCATATCTATGATAAATGATACCTAAGATTGTGCTTTACTGGGTAATATCTGTAGCAGAAGTAAACTTGCATATGTCCAGTAAATTCATTATACATCGTTGAAGATATACTAAGCACCTTTGTAATCCATTATGGATTCATTGTCTATGTATGATGTGCATCTATTTATTCATATTTATAGCCCACAAACTAGAAGTGGTAAATTTTGATGTGCAGGAGGTAGCATGCCAAATGCACCCCTTACCTTGCAGCTGCATTGCTAGGCCTAGTGGTGCCTGGGGCCAGGTGTAGCATGGTATCCCTATGCACTTGCGCTATCATCTATCTCTCTGGTGCATGCTTAGCCCTCACCTCCAAAAATGGCTCTGTTTGGAGTTGTATGAAGGGCGGGCTGGTGGGCTGATTTTGTGGCATTTGACATTCAAACTAGGTAAGTACAGTCACCCCCTCAGTGAAGAGGGCAGGAAACAGCCACTCTGCCATGGGGGGCAGCAATGTCACACCCTGGCCCTGCCTCAGCTACGCCACTGTTACTCAGTGATGGGCCAGCCTCTGCTCCTCCCATTCCTTGTGTTGGAAAGGAAAGAAGGGGACAGAGCAGAAGACAACATGTGAGAGTGGTGGACACAGACCTTGCAAACTAGGTCTTTTCCAGATACCTAAAAGTGGCAGAGGAGGGTGCAATTTGGAGGGGAGAAGAAGTGGAACTGAACTCTGTCCTCCCTTTACCAATCAGCAGCCCCCCTCCCCCACATAGGCCCCCAGATTGGAGTTTCTGCAAAATGTCTTATTTGGCCCTCTGGGTAATCTTGAGTAGAACATTTTCAGTGCCAACTAAAATGATTCTTTAATTAGTTGCCAACACTTTTTATCTTGTTCTTCCAAACTCTGATGCTCAGAGGCTGGCGAAAAGCTAAGCAAAGTGACACGTAATGAAAAAGAATGTCACGTCCATCATGAGATGAGTAATGATCAAAGGGTCCCGTGAAACAAGTCATGTCATGCCAATCTTTCTCACCCAATCACCAGGCAATGGCAAAGGGCACAAAGCACACCCCTAGAAGAAGGTGGCCGTGACATAATGACATTATTATGTCACCACCAACTGCTTCAGGGCCCTGATTTCAAGTGACTCGGATGCAGGGGTGGGCAGGAGGGCCCTCCAAAGGAAGGATACACTTCCTGTACCAGCCTCACAGTGCCTCTGCATGGAGGATTCCATGCAGGAGTGTAAGCTGAAGAGTAAGGTGCTAGCTGCAGCTGCCGGTGGTTTGCTTGCCACCCAAGCACGGGGTTCCCTCAGGTGTGGGGCCCGTTTGGGCCCAATCAACCTAATGCCGGCCCTGATGGTTAAACGTTCTCCCTCCCTCTGATGACTCTTGTCATCGAGAAGCAAGCGTGCTGCTCTCTGAATAGCAACGTCCTGGGTACTGTTGATTGGTCACAATAGCATGTGAGAAAATACTGAGAAATGGTGTATATATATGATTATTTCCATTCATCTTCTCAATCAGATCAAACAATGATGGTAACCGTGGAAAAAGTCATTTGGGGTTTGCAGTGTGCCATAAAATGGCATTCCACACCTAGTGACTGAGCTTTATTTTCGGAAGCCTGCCATGGAGAATAATAAAAATGACAAAACATCTGTTTTTATGAAATTGTTTACCTTCATCTAACTTTCCAGCCACTTTTCTTTTTATGGAATCAGGCTTGACGCACCCTGGGGAGACGCATTTTAACAACCCGTCATCCAGAAATGCTTTTGGAATTGTACCGTGACTTAAGTTGAACGTAGTGTTTGGGATATTTCTGTACTGAAAGTGTTGCCAGGAGCAGTTTCTTGGCAAGTAGATGCATTTCTGGGAAATGTATTTTGGATCCGCTTCTTTCAGAATCTGCCAAGTCTAGCATATATAAGTCTATACTAAAAGATTCGTAACAACCATTATGCCAGTTTCTAAAATAGTTCTGAACTGAGTGTACACATTGATTCAGCTAACTGAAACAACCCACATCTAGACCTTGTCTGGCAAGAGTGGCGTTGGGGTTGGCTAGGTTAGGTACTGGCCAAGGACAGCTGCCCACACCTGTCAGAGGGCCCACCTAGGTGGACCAACCTCTGAACCCTTCATAACATGGCACTGGAAATGCCCAGTATGCCAGTGGTGTTGGGTAGCGGCACCATGGGTGGCCCAATTTGCTCCAGGTTCCCCCACACCTTGGCACCAGCATTTTTGTCTGGTTTTGTGAGCTTGAGATTATATTTGCAACATTTCTTTTTAAGGAAACATTGTCATAAGTTGACATTGGTTTTTTGGAGTTTTAAATGCACCATTTGAACACGCAATATTTGAACGCTGAAAATGGTTAGATCAATGGTACAGTACTTATATCTTTGTTTTGATGCATTGATGTCATTTATCACAAGTAAGTTTGCAGAGATAGAGGGTCCAATTCTATCCAGTTTTCCAGTGCTGATGAAGCTGTGCCAATGTGGCGTGAGCTGCATCCTGTGGTGGGGGGACCATCACAGAGGCCTCCTCGAGTTAAGGGAACTTTTGATCCTTTACCTTGAGGCTGCATTGCAGCTGCATCAGCACTGGAAAGTTGGCTAGAATTGGTCTCACAAAGAGCAAGGAAGTGCTTCAGCACATAATTTATGGAGCTATATGCACACTGCTACAAAATGTGATGGTTTCTAGCATAAACGGTGGGAAATGGAGAGATCCCACCAATCAGAGATGGAAAGACGGACAAGAGGGAAGCACCACATGCACAGTTCACATGCATTCATGGGGGCCCTAAACTTGCTTGTACACCCATGGTCCAGGGGAGTTTATGTTTAACAGCAAACCCCATAAATAACTGTTGCCTAATATGTTGACAGTGTTTTCATTTTTTAGGTAAAATAATTAAAGAGTGCAAAGTACCTGTCAGTCACTCCTATGCCTTTCCTGTGACTATCCAAGACATTGCCCAGAAAATGTCTTTAGCTCAGGGGTACAACACATACTTTATGCACAGAAGGTCCTGGGTTCAATTTCTGACATCTCTATGTAGGGCTGGGAGAGATCCCCCTCCAAAACCCTGGACAGCCACCATCAGTCAGCATGGAGCCAGTTAGACCAGTGGTCTGATTCTGTGTAAGGCAGCTTAATATGTTCACTGTGAGGTGGTTTT
This sequence comes from Tiliqua scincoides, assembly GCF_035046505.1. Taxonomy (NCBI): domain Eukaryota; kingdom Metazoa; phylum Chordata; class Lepidosauria; order Squamata; family Scincidae; genus Tiliqua; species Tiliqua scincoides. The sequence goes on from NC_089823.1 coordinate 220,731,343, forward strand.
CCTTTTATATAACAATAGGGTAGCATATTATCCACATGTTTTGTCCTTATATCTCTGTAGGGAAAAGGGCCACAGACTTGCTTAGATTGTACTAGATCAGGGTGGTCAAACTTGTTTCATATAGTGGGCCAAATAGCATTCAGGGTGCCTACTGAGGGCTATTAAGCAGGATGTCATTGAACAGGAACTGACCAGAAATGGTCATTAAGCAGGAACAACCAGAAGTGATGTCATTAAGCAGGTGATGACCAGAAACAGGCACTTTTTCCTCACCTAGGAATTCATCTGCAAATGACAAAAGAGAAAATATGCAAATCTTATTCATATTTTCAAGATACAAAACAGTTCAATTATCATATGGGCCACCTCCCTTCAGTTGAGGTGTCACTTTGCAGCTCTGCAGCTGAGAGGTGTTCTGCAAAGTGACACCTTGGCAGAAGCAGTGCTGCTGAAAGGGTGGCCCATGTGATTAATTGGGCTCTCCCAACTTCTCCTTTTCTTACCCCTCTTGGTCTGCCACTTCCCCCATACGTTTCTTACTTTGTGAGATCTCCTTCCATCTCTCCCTATCAGCAGAAGTGATGCTGCTGAAGGGCAGCACTGGGGCAGCTCAATGATCATGTGAGCTGCCCATTCAGCAGTGAGACTTCAACAGAAGTGGTGCTGCTGAAAAGGTGGCCTGCATGATAATTGGACTCTTCCAGTACTGCCCTTTCAGCAGTGCCACCTGCTGATGTGTCACTTCCTAGCTCAGCAGCTGAGAGCAGCTGATGGTGGTGTTAGGAAAGCCCAATTGTTGTGGGGCTGGATAAAGAGCTTCCATGGGCTATATCTGGCCTGCGAGCCTTACGTCTGACACCCCTGCACTAAATGTTTAATTTGTCTGCCACTTTCCATGCAATCAGGAATCCTGAATATGTGGGGTTTAACTTTCTGTTCTTCAGGAAATAGATGAGGCTGTTTCCATCTTGCATGTCCTTTGACTTGTTGAATCCCCTCCCCCCTTTTAATTAATCAGGTTGACTTTGCTACCTAGAGAAGAGCTACCAGCTTTTGGGTTCTTTTGGTCTATTTGATTAACCCAATAGTGAACCAGAGAATAGGATGGAAGCGTTTGTCTTTTTGAAAACAAAAATCCTTTCATTATGAGAAAAAAACTAGGAGAACATTTACTACATCTTGATTAAAATAGAAGTTGCTTTGGAGCTAGGTTTGTCTCGCACTGGCCATTCCTGTTCCACCGGTTCAACTTATCCCAAAAAACCAAAACTATTTTGCAGTTCCACTTAAAAATGAAACTATGGATTGGCCCAGATTTTACCTTAATGAGTTCCAGCATTCCCCCCCCCCCCACACACACACACTAGTTAAATCTTTTGCTTGTTAGTGTGATCGGTCAGCCAGAATAGGAGACAAAAACAGCCAAGTTAAAGAAGATCATCAATAGACATGAAGATGCTTTGAACAGTGAAATGACTTGGTGGGGAGGAAAGAGGGGGAGAGCCTATTGATTGAATGAATAATTTATTTTAGCAGAGTGTCAGGGTATTGCCTTGGGCAATGTGCATGCTGTTCCTATTATGAGGATCGCTGTTTGCTGCAGTTTGATCTTGAAAGTCCCCTTTGTTTGGCCTGCATATCTTTTTGGAATGCTTAATATTTTAGCCTACTGGCTTCCCTTTGAGTGGCTGGTTTAAATGCTTCCCTAACAGATCCTTTGCTGCGTATGATTTGACTCTCTAGCTGAGTCACCACTGTCCCTTGCTGCCTCATGCTTGGAACTTCCTCTTGGAAGATCTCTTTCTTGCTCTCTTATCTTCTAAATGCCTCCTCAAAACCTGTATTTCATGCACAGTCTTTGGTTTAACCCAGTGGTTCCCAAATGTTTTCAACTGGCAGCGTCCTTGACCTACTGGGCCTTTGGCCACGGCTCCCCATTAGGGCTACAATCCTATACGTTGCCTAGAGCAACAGGTTTTTTTTTTTTTTTTTTGCGAGGATACCACGGCTCCCCTGGCTGGTTTCCACAGCTCACAGTTTGGGAACCACTGATTTAACCCCTCAGTATTCACTACTAGTTGAAATTAAGTACAGTGGGCCCTTCTCATCTGTGGGTTTGGAACCCACAGATTTGTTTCAATGCAGATGCCAACCCCATGTCTGAAGGGCCTCAAGGACTTCTCAGACACAACTGGAAGGGTCTTCTGGAACTCAGAACGTTTCCCAGACACGACCGGAAGCAGCTTCAGGTCATGTCCAGGGATCCTTTGAGGGCTTTTCCATAGATTTAATTATCCACAGAAATTGCTATCCATGGAGGCTCTGGGACTGGATCACCCATGGATACTAAGGGCCCATTGTATTATTATACAGGTTGAGCCTCATTATTCGCATGGGTTCCATTCCAAGCACTCAAATGGATGGCAAAAAACGCACTATAGAAAATCCATTTAAAAAACAAAGTTTCTTTGCTCTGGTGATTTAAAAACAGCCTTGCTGACCTTTGTGCTTTAAGATAAGAGTCATTAAGAATCCATCAATCAGTCCTCCTCCAAGCTTACAAAGGGACTTCACTCAGTCCCTCCCTTCACCAATGCAAAGTGATCACCTTTCTTTCATGTGCTGAGGGGGAAGGAAGGTGTCGCCTGGAGAGAGAAGGACTGATGGATTGTCAGCCAGCTGCCCTCTCTCTCTCTCTCTCTCTCTCTCTCTCTCTCTCTCTCTCTCTCTTTCTCATTAAGGAGGCTATTGTTAAAGGACTGTTCAGTTCACATTTACTCATGAGTAGCACAACCAGGTCTCAGTGCTCTGTAGGCTAAGGGAACTGCAATGCCTCCAGAATGGTCCCGATTTGATGAACGCAGGCCCCCCCAAAACACTCAAGAAGACATTTCCTACTCTAAGCTGCCAAGGAAAATATTGAGTCCTATGAAAGACAAAACTTTTCATACATGTGCATTTACTCATAAGTAGGCAAATGTGTACTTCAGGTTGCATTTGAAGGCCAGGCAAACAAGAATGCAGGCCCGCCAGAATGGTCCTGATCCAATGAATGCAGACTTTAACAAGTACTCCACAAGGCAGACCTCCTACTATAATAAAAAGGATAAAAACAGAGACTTGAGCGGCTGGTAAAGTAAAATTTGTAAAGTAAGGTGGATTCCAATAGAGTGTCAATTTAAAAAGCGGGTCCCTATGCTAAAACATATGGAAACCACTGGTACATGCCATTTGCAGTTGCTCTCATGTATTCCTTGTTCATTTTCCCCTTTCCTGACTCCTCATTCCTGTTTGTCATCCTTCCCTCTCGTCTTGCTCGTCTTCCTTTGCTATATAGCCCCTTGTCAAGTTTTGATTGTAAACTCCTCAGGGCAGAGACCTCTCACTTTTTAAATTGTATGTAAAATGCTATTAATATTACAGCACAATCCTGTTCTTACCTGTTCTTATAAAGATTGTTTTTGAATTAGCTAGATTCCAGATGTGGTCATGAATTAGATTCCTGGAATAATTGGTCCCAAATTAGGTCTCCTTCTGATGCCACATCTTCTTAAGAGGGTATTTCATTATGCCTGTGCACCAAAGCAAGAAAGAACTGGATTAAACAGGAGTCTTCTAACGTCAGGTAAGAGATGCATGTTGTCAAATAGTTTTTTGTTTTTTTTTTTTGCCTTCTAGGGCATATTCATTAAGAATGTAAGAAAATAATAATTGCCTTGTTTGATCAGAATAAAGTTTTTCTAGCATTTGCTTTCAAACAGTATCCAGCCAGTTGCTTCTGAGAAACTCAAGGTGAGTGGTGATCTGTCTCCCGTTTGCCCTTAGCATTTTCTTACGGCTATTACCCACTGATAGACCTGTCTTCCGTGAATTTGTTTAATCCACTTTAATCTGTCTAATACTGCAGCAGTTAATTCCCTGTTAGTTGTATAGTGCATGAAGAAGTACTTCTTTTTCTTTCGCTAAAAATGACTGCAAGTAGGTCTCATTGGATGATATTTGTGTGTGTGTGTGTGTGTGTGTGTGTGTGTGTGAGAGAGAGAGAGAGAGAGAGAGAGAGAGAGAGAGAGAGAGAGAGAGAGAGAGAGAGAGAGAGTCTTCGCACTGCTCACATTTTCTAAACCTCGATTATGATATATTAGGGCAGGAAGTCAAACTTGTTTCTTACAGAGGGCCAAGTTAACCTTCATGGTGCCTGGTGAAAACCAGAAGTGACATCATTAAGCAGAAAGTGACATCATTAAGCAGATGATGGCCAGAACTAAGCACTTGGTTCTTTTGTAGAAACTCACAGGGATGGGAAAATTCAGCAGGATTTAACTGAGTCACTGCCCCCTGCAACTCAACTCGAAAAAGAGTCATAAGGGGGGCACTTTCTGAGTTGCCCAGTCACCCCTTTGTTACTCTAAGGCAGGGGTGTCCAAACTTTTTGGCAGGAGGGTCACATCATCTCTCTGACACTGTGCTGGGGGCCGGGGAAAAAAGAATTAATTTACATTTCAAATTTGAATAAATTTACATAAATTAATATATTAGAGATGGAACTTCTATGAATGAATGAAGGTCTTGCAATAGCTCAAGGCCTATAAAAGGCCTTGCACAAAGCAAGGCTGGTCTTTCCTTTGCTGCCACTGCTGCATCACAAATGTGAAATAGCAAGTAGTGGAGGGAGCCCTCATCCCACAGCTCATGTGAGAGGTTAACAGTCACCCTCATGCTGTATGCACTCGTGTTGGGCAAGCATGGGCTCCAGCAAGTCTCTGGAGGGCCAGAGTCTCATTGGAGACTGGGGGCTCCCCACGGGCCACATTGGGAGTCCCCAAGGGCTGCAAGTGGCCCCCGGGCCGGGGTTTCGGCACCCCTGCTCTAAGGACTTGAGTCAAGTTGCTCCCCCTTTAAAAAGCCCACCACAGAAAAAAAACGGGGCTGCTGCCGGGGTGTGTGTGTGTATGAGAGAGAGAGAGATAGAGAGAGAGAGTTCACTTTAAAGATTCCCCTGCTGCCCCGTCCCATCTGTGAAGAGGGCAGGAATGGGTGGGAGGGACTGTTGAGAGAGGGAACAGAAGTGGCAAGAGGGAGGATGGTCATAAGCAGCAGCTGCAAGGCAAGCTGCAGGACAACCCAATCCTTTGTAGCTCTACTCAGAAATATTCCCACTCCAGCCGGTCATTCAATGAGGCTCCCTCCTTCCAAGTAACAACGGGGCTTACAGCAGCCATGCTGTGCAGTTGGCAAGTGTGATCACTACAAACTACCTCCCTCCCCCTCCCAGGCTTCTGCAGCCAATCGTAAGGCAAGAACCCCCTTGGGCTCCTCCTCCTGTGTCCGACTATCATCCGTTCCTTCCTTCCTATCAAAGATGGGGGGAAATCCTGCTCGTGCCTCCCCCTTCTATTCACTGCAAGAGGAAAACATTATCCCTTCCCTGCCTTGTGGCTGGAACGTTCTGCTGCTTGCCTGGTCTGAATGCGGGCCCCATGAGGTTTTTCATGCTGTGAAAACAGTAAGCAAGCACACCCAGACACAGGCAGACTCAATTCTGCACACGTGGGGACAAGTGCCAAGTCAGGGGCCCCTGACTCGAGTGTTTTTCAGACTCTTGCATGTGCATGACTTATGAGTCAATGTCACCAAAAAAGGCGCATTTTCATAACTCGAGTCCAAGTCACTGACTTAAGTTCCCATCCCTGGAAACTCATTAGCTGCAAGTGGCAGAAGAGAAAATATGCAAATCTTGTACATAATTTCAAGATATGAGAGAGACCAATTATCAAGCTGGGAGAGGCCAATTATAACAGGGCTGGATAAATTGCTTATAGGGGCCACATTTGATATCCCTGTGTTAGGGAAGCTGGAGGCTGACCAAGGGGAGTGGTGCCTAGTGGTTAGTTCTAAGGGCACACCTTCCTGTTCTTAACTTCACTGATTTACTGGATCAGCGGCTAGTGTTGTTGGCAACCTTCAATCTCGAAAGACTATGGTATCGCGCTCTGAATGGTGGTTGTGGAACAGTGTCTAGTGTGGCTGAAAAGGCCGATTCGGGAGTGTTCTCCCACCATCGGAAGCAGCCCCTGGCGTCATGCTCTACACCAATAAAATGCTGCTTCCCGTGTTGTGCCAACGCCGTAAGGCGAAGTTGGAGTGTCCTCTCCAGTGCGCGAAGCCTGGGTAAAGAAGGTATGAAGGATCAGCGGCTATATGGTGCAGAAAATTGGTCAATCTATCTGCTTCTTCCATCCCAGGCTAAGGAAACCAGGCAGAAACCAGGTTGTCTAGGGGGAAAAATTTCTCTTCCCAGAGAAGCACAGAACCTGGTGGTTCTTGTTTTCAACCTGATCACACTAGTGTCTGACTGTAATCAGATGTGACAGCTCACTGACTTACTGCTGAAGATAGACCTGGCAGGCAAGGAATCTAAATATATCTGATTTATTAAACACTCAAAAAGAAAAAAAAGGAATTAAACAAAATGAGGAAGATCTAAAGAGAGGTACAAGGAAGTTGATAAAAAACAACTTGGCTTGGCTGGATTTGCACAAAGAGGTTAGCTTGATCAAATGGGATGTGGTAGCTGGAAAAACCTAGCAGGGAGAGCCTGGTATAGTCAATTTTCAGTGACTAACTGAACCCCCTTGGAAGTTCCAAGGACGTGAGCTTTCCATGATTTCACCTCAGTTCATCTGAAACCTGGAAGAAAATGCACAAGCGACTGGCAGTGTTGGATATGTCTACATCTATGATTTTAGCTGCACCACCGTAAAAAGACAGAAGAGCAGCACTTTCAGGGAGAGTGCATCCTGTCCAATTGCTGCATAACTCTTTGGCTAATAGCCCAATTCTGTCAAGGGCCTACGGCAGTAGAACTCTCGATCCACTGCCATCAGCCCCATTGCAATGGTACAAAAGCTATACCACCATCACGCATAATGGAGCAGCTGCCAAAAATGGCCAGCAGTACCATGTGTACCCTAGACTTGCCTGTACACTCTGCCGGCCCAGGTAAGGTGGTGGATAGGGTTGTACGTGGGCCATTTTGGAAGGGTGAGGAGCAGAAAGCAGGGTGGTGGGATGAATCCTGGCAGCAGAAGTGTATGCTGGATCCTATCCACCATTTTCCAACTCTCTGCCCCCTTATCATCATAAAGGAAGTCTTATTGTTCACTTATTGCCTGCTTGTGAGTGTGTGCATATGTGTGTTAGGGTGCAATCCAGATGATGACTTGGGCCAGCGCAAGTCCCTTGTGCCAGCCCAGGAGGATCGCAAATGTGCCATAAAGCATGTTTGCACCCCCTCGGGTGTAAGTTGCGCCAGCGCACAGAGGTGCACCGGCACCTGGAGGCTGAATCCAGCCTCCATGGCGGCTTCTGCGGCGAGCCTTGCATTCGCCTTGCTGGTGGGGGGGGGAGTGCAGGCGGTGGGCAGCCTCAGGGGCAGGTGGGGGGAGTGGGAGGTGGAGCTGGGATCTGGCAGTTATGTCGGATCCCAACCCCCGTTCCTGGGGAGTTCGGAGCAGCTTCAAGCCGCTCCACTCTTCTTGAACTTGTGCCACCTCAGGAGGTGGCGCAAATCCGAGAAGACCCATAGGGGCAAGGCCGCCTTACTTGGAGGTAAGGGGAAAAGTTTCTCCTTGCCTCTGGCTGAGCCGCTTTGGGCCCCTATCCTGCACTGGATACAGTGCAAGCCTCTTGGCTTGCCTGTTCCAGTGCAGGGTAGGATTACGTCCTTAGAGACTCCACATCATGAAACTGCAGAATTCCGCTGAATCAGAAAACATGGATTCCAACATGAGGTCATAGTATGGTGCTTCATGGCTAACAGTATCATGGCAGGTGAGACCCTCTTGTATACATTTGGGCACACTGAGCATGGACTTGGGACTATGCTTTCCCCACCTTCCCCATGGACTTTGCTTCAGCTTTGTCTCCTTCTCTGGAGCACAGATCAGCACACTTGCACTCTTCACTTCTCTTTCTGGGCTTGCAGTCCTTGTTTCCACTGTCCTTGTTTCCTGTGACAAAGGTGCCTATCATCCAATGAATGCACTGACCCCAGGTATGTTCCCTGTACACTGATAAGAAAGTGTGCCTTCTTTTGATTCTGTTTCGCTTTCCCATTGGCATAAAAGTGGAGAATCTCTATAAGCCAAGCTATGATTTAACAAATGTCACAGAGCTTAGGGCTTTTGTCAATAAATTATTCATCGTGCAGAAATACCCCCCCCCCCCCGATTTTTGCATTCGACTCTGATAACTTTTGATGTACCCTGGCAAAAAGTGAGGGGTGGGGAACAAGCAGAAGTATTTTGTGGGGAGTTATATAAGATGACATGTGGGTGTTGAAAATTAGGTAAGCACACAGAATGCGGATGTAAATAATTAGAACTCTAGGAAGCTGCAGCAACACCATGTAATAGACTCTGTGTGGGGGGGTGTGGGGGTGAGAGAGAGATCTATATGCAGGATGCAGGCAGTTTGGATTTACATATAAATAGTCAGCTGTGTAGAACACATTTATTTAAAAAAAAATCACAGAAATCGCTAAAAGTGCAACAGGAAAGGGAATTGCTACAAGATATTCTAGCCTGGCTGCAATTTATTGCACTCCCATCTTTGCCGCAAGAATTGAACATGCTTGTCTTGACAGCTGAATCAGATTGCTTTCTAAATAATTTTGTTTCTGTTGGAGGTGGGGGGAATCCAGCTCTCTTGGATGCCAACTACAGAAGATTGCTGCCACTCAGTCTCTGTTCATTTCTATATATTGCTATCCAAAGTCTGGTTCAAACACGCATGTAAACCATTTGATTTCCCATCAATTGATTATTTTGACCCTTTGATGAATCATGCAAACAGGTCGGCTGGTTCTGTTGACATTTGTGTTCAAAGTGATGCGGAAGTTATTCTGTGGTGTGGAATTTATGCTGGCTCATGCACACAGTGAAGGCCCTACTTGATACTGCATGTGTTAAGTCATGAACTTGACAGACAGACAGACAGACAGACAGAACACATTTTACCTCCTTTATTTAACCTCCTGATTTTAGAAATGGGCTATGTCAGAACGCCAATGCAAGGGAGGGCACCAGGATGAGGTCTCTTGTTATCTGGTGTGCTCCCTGGGGCATTTGGTGGGCCGCTGTGAGATACAGGAAGCTGGACTAGATGGGCCTATGGCCTGATCCAGTAGGGCTGTTCTTATGTTATTATGTAACATGGTTGCAGCACAATGCATTTAGGACTATACCACTTCAGACTGCAAGTGGGGGACTTGTTTGAATGGTCTGCCATATAAAAGCTCCATACCTTTTTAAACTTAGGATGACACAGAGTTCTAGTTTATGTTTATCATTGATGGGCAAGTTTCCTCTTTGTAGTTAGTTTATTTTTTTATGAGGAATATTTGCACATGCAATCCCCGACTGAATTGATACACTTTAGCAAGAGCCAATGGTATCACTAGGGTTTGTACTACCCTGTGCGGGAGGCCAGCATAGCACCTCTATGATGGGCCTCCTCTCATGCAGTGGGTGGGGCAATGCCCCGGGGCGGTGGATGTGGTGATGTACCATTGCCCTGCTCCACTGGGTTTTTTTTTTGGCTATAGCTTTTGATAGAATTGATACATGTCAATGTGGTTTGTTTCATTGCATTCTGCATGAAATTACACATTGATGGATATATAACATAATGGTATGATTCAAAAATAACAAGATTGAAAAATTGTTGGTAAGTAGTGGTGTCACTGCCCTAGCAATGCCACTGACAAGAGCTGTACTGGATGATTCAATGGGTGATGTTACCTCAGAACTGAGGTAAGAAGAAAATTGTAAATCATTTTGCATCTCCAAAAGTGCTAAATAAATGATAAATTGTATCTCCATCAACAGACACGTTTTGTGTGTGCTGCCTGAGAGACTGTTGATTGTCATTGTAGAGCAAACACAAACTGTAGAGTTTGACCAGTCTTTGCTACCCTTGGACAGGCTGTCGGCAGAGGCAATGACTTTGAACTGTGGAGGTGACTGCTTTGACCTTCGCACAGTTTCTCTGAGATGCTTCTCTCTTCAGCGAATCCACCTGATTCTTTTTGGCTTGAGACTCAGGGTTCCATTTTCCTTGTGGTCCTCAGAACCGCTTGAGTCACATGGCCTTCATCAAGGTGTCTGCCCTCACGCATGTTTTGCTTCCAGCAGCTCTCTCCTGTTGCTCCAGTACTTCACATCAGCTCTGATGAGCCAACAAACGTTTGATTCAGATGACAATTCAGAAAAAGATACATATCCTGCTATTTGACCCGTATGTTGTTGTTTCAGTGCTATTCCAGATTTGAAATCAATGTCAGAGGGAAAGTTTAGATTAGGGGTGTCACATTCATTTCATACAGAGGGCCAAATAGCACTCTTGTCTCCTGCTGAGAGCTAGAAGTGATGTCATTAAGCAGGAAGTGGTTTCCCTCCTCCATTTTTCAAACGTTTCTCTCAGGGTCTCCCCGCTTATTCTCAGCTCCCTCTCCTTCCACCCTGTGCCTCTTTACTCCTTCTCTTCTCTGCCTTCCACTCTTCTTTCTCTGCTACGATCTGGTGGCCACCCTCTTGGATCTCTCAAGATATCCCGAGAGTCCTCAAGCTCTTGGGTTCTGAAGTCTCACAAGACATTGGAAACAGCATTGGATGCCTTCAAACTTTGGCCATGCAGAGTTCTGCAACTACATCACAAAGATTATCCATGGGCCAGATGAAGAGCTCCTGTTGGCCGGGTCCGGCGCGCAGGCCTTATATTTAAAGTTCCTGATTTAGATGGTTGGTAGCATGAAGGGGTTGTGGGAGACAGGAGTTAAAAATCAGTGCTGGAAATAGAAAGGACCTGAAAGCTGAACACTTGAGATCACAAACAACTTGCATGGAGCCATCGAGGGCCACTGGAGCATGTAGATAATAAAATATTCATTTGTCCCTAATTGTAATTGGAGTGAAATAAAGTGAGCACTGGGTTCCTTATTAAGGTGCAGAAGTTGTGTGTCATCCCCATGTCTCCATTAGCAGCACTTAGCAAAAGCTGGAGCAGTTAGCACAAATGAAAGAACTTGGTGGAAGAAAACACTTAACACTTTAGTTAAAACACTCATGAGCAGAAAGCATGCGGTGTAGCACTTGCCCCGATTAACATACTGCTGGGTAAGACAACTGCAGTGTCTTCTGCTCACAGCTTTTTTTAATTTCTTTCATACTTCCTGGTCTTAATTGTATCATATCAGGCCATTAATTTTAATAGTTGAGAAATCTATAAAGCAGCGGTTCTCAACATTTGAGCTAGAATTATGTGTAGAAGCATAAGTTCCACCCTGACTCCTCCCTGGAGCCACATTTTTAATAAATGTCTCAGATTAAGGCTGGAGGCAGACCCCTTTCTTTCTTTTGCAGGGAGTTGAAGGCAGCATGACAGATGGATTGCTGCTTCTAGTTCCAGAACACAGTCACTTTCTGGCAACTCCTGCAACGCTGCTGGAACCAACCGTATTGGCTTCTGTCTTTCCATTGGACCATTTCAGCGATGTGGAGAGGGGGGATTTGCTGCATGGGTAACAGTCTATCCTCCATACCTACTTTACCCAGGCTTTGCGCACTGGAGAGGACACTGTTCCAGAACCACTATTCAGAGTATACCATAGTCTTCCGAGACTGAAGGATGCCAACATTGCTGCTCCTAGTGCATGCACTGATTCGTCCCACTCCCGCTTCTGCTAAATCGACTTTGCAGACCTTTGTATGGTTTCGTAAACTGGCACAATGTGTTTGATGAGAGGTGATGGTGGATGAGAGAAATGTGCATGAACACCATGGAAAGTGATGCCTTTCAAACCGCTCCCAACTTTTAGAAACTATTGTCGGTCTTCAGTTTAAGCCACGAGGCAACGGAATAGCTGACTTCCTTTCTCCCCTCTCAAACTGAAAATTATGGGAAACCAGGGTCCTCACACTGAGTGGGAATACATCATTACAAACAACAATTTATCAGTTTTACATCACAATGTACAGATTTACATCACTGACATCAAAGGTGAGGTCTACTGATTGGAGCAATTTGCAATTAGAAGAGTTTGAAATACTAACATCCTTGGTTTAAATGGCTTCATCCCATTTCAAGTTGGACCCAGTTCTAAAATTAAATTCAGGTTCAACTTGAATATCTGGCCCTTGAATAGGATTGGGACAAAAATCATTATAAAGCTCAGATGCATCACTTTGCATACAATCTTTCATCCAGCATCTGGATGAAAGATTGTATCCAGCATCCAGCATATTTCAGACAGATAGCATCCAATGATCACTAAACTGCTCATTTTATCAGTGCTGCAACTTGTAGACCAATCTTACAATAGATATAGTCTACAGTTCTAGTATACCAATAGCACTGGTGAATGAATTACTGCTCACCACCACTTCAACACAGAAAGCTGTTGGGCCTCATTGTGAAGTCAGTGTACATCTGCCCAGGATGAGATGCTGGTGTGATTAACTAAGGATTTTTCTAATTCAGTAGTGATCCACCACGGCTATTAGTACTTAGCAGTTTAGTACCCAAGAATTTCAGTGGGATTTGAATCAAGACTAATGATCCAATGAATTTCCACTGCTGCTCAAGGATAATATCTATGGCTCAGAGAGTGGACAATTCAAATCTGTCCATCTCTGAGGATTCTTTAGACCTTTGCTTAAATGAAACAGAGGTGTTCAAGGGCATGCAATTAATCTTGCAAAAGTCCCCTTCATTTTGCTGGAGCATGGGCAGAAGTTTCAGTTGGCTGTGCTCAAAGTTAGAATTTTATTATGGGCTTCATTGGAAGCAAGTGAAACTCTTGGCAGAATCCCACAAATAATGCTGGTGGGCATGTCCCAGGCAGATGTTTCTAACACAAATATTTTGCTACTTTTGGAAGGTCTTTCACAGTGTGCAGAATGCAGACTGTCACACTGAGTTAAGTCAAAAGGACTCTTCATTATGGAAGACTTTTTAGATCTAATTAAGAATGCTCTGTATAAAAGTTAGTTTTTGTCTCAGGAGAAATGAAAGGAGGTTATCGAATCCTGTGCTGCTTGGGTTACTGACGTGGCAAAGGTGCTTAAAAATTATTCCATGTAATTGTGAATGGGAAGCAGGGAATCCTTTGGATAAATTGTTGCAGACGCGAAGATGAATGTTTTTATGTAAAGGAATAGACTAAAAATTGTCCATTGTACAATATTTGAGTTTTTAAGGGTCTTGCAAGTTGCGTTGAGCTCTTGCTTTTGAAAATAGCATATAAATATTAAAAGCAGAGCAAAACGAAATGGTGTTCTTATATGGTGTGCCATATAAAAAAAAATCATCTCTCCAACGTTCTCATGTTCAACAATATAATAATCTGGCTTAGGCTGTTTCCTGCTGTTCATTAATCGCAATGTGCCTTTGTATCAAGGGCACCCAGGACGTCTTTCCCCCCCCCCCCGAATTTTAAAATGGTCTTTATTCTAAAACTTTAATTATCACTGTGCCTAAGCTGGCATCTAACTGTTGCTGTCTGCACAGTAAAAGAAAAAATGACTACTTTTTTCCAATATAAAAGTGGATGGGATTTAGGGCCTTTAAACATGACAGGAGCATGGTAGGAGATACATTGCTGTGAGTTTGTCCCACAATGCTCCTGTAACATTTAAAGGCCTACACCAGTGAAGTGGGTCTTTTTCATGGAACTAGCATCCCGGATCTCAATTCCATAGCAATATCCATGTGACTGGCCCTTTACAAGAACATCCCTGCTAGATAATGTGTTCAACCCATCTAGTCCAGCATCCTATTTCTCACAGTGACCAACCAGGTATGCAACCAGGAGATGAAGGCAACTACCACCACTGCCCTCTTGCAACTGGTATTCAGAGGCATGCTATGTCTAAACCTGGAGATAGCATGTAATCATCAGCAGTGTAGCTAGGGGACCTGGAACCCGGGGCAACAATGCCATTACTTACGGGTTCTCTCAAAAGAGGAGGAGAAAGCAGCTTTGCAATGTGGTCACCCTTCTTCCTCATTTGGATGCTCAATGAGAACCTCCAAAGAAGGGAGCACAGCCAGATAGCACCTCCACTGCCTCTTAGTGTTTCAGTAGCTTCTCAATCAGGAAGGTGTTCAAAGATGAAGAGTTGCTTTGCCTGATCGGGAAGCCACGAAAACATGAAGAGGCAGTGGCTGCCATCTTGGCTGGGACTCCTATGGCACCCTCTCCCATGACACTTCATTGTGGTACTGGGGGTGGACTTCCTCTTCTCCTTGCTTGCTATACCACTGGTCATCATGGTGATTAGCCATTGTTAGATGTATCTTTCCCACATCGTTGAAGGCCTTTCAGTATTGCACTAGGGCCCTTAGATGAAGTCATCCATTGTCCCACAGAGCTAGTATGTGGGCACCAGCTAATTGCTGTTTCAAGGGCACCTAAATGCCAGTGGTATTCTGTTGCTAGCAGTAATCTTACTTTAGTCATTTTCATGTTCGTGATGATGCCATTTGGTATGTGAACTTATTGTGATTAAACAGTGGAGGCATCAAGATGGAAGCTGAAATAGATTGATATGGCACACAGGTTTCAGAAACAGTGGTGGACTTCCCCAGCCCCTTGCCTGAGGCAAAAATCCGCAGTGCTGCCCCTCCAACGAGATACTGCCCCATGTGTGAAGCTGCCTCCCCTCACCGCAGTGAAATGGCGCTTCAGTGAGGCTTCCCGAGCAGTCCTAGAGTTGCGCGAAGTCAGTGCCAGGGGCATTTGCCCCATTGCCAAAGCACTAGATCCGCCAGTGTTCTCAAAGATGGTTCTCAAAGTCTGTCCATTACATTTAAGGTCAAACTGACATTTCTTTTGTTATCTAGCCATAATTATTTTCCTGCTGATTGTTACTTTGAGTTTTATTTTATGCACAAAGTTGCTTTGACATTATCCTGAATCTGTTATTTATCTGTAACCAATCATTTCATGCTTTCAGTTTTTGTAGGCTACTCATTTAGAATGAGTAAGGTGCTGGGAATTTTAAACGTGATTTGATGAAACGACTCATGGTGTTCTAGGAAAACTACACTGTACTGGTTGCTGGTTTGCTTCTAGGCCCAACTCAAAGTGCTGGTTTGGAGCTTTAAATTCCTTTACAGCTTGGGAACAGAGCATCTGATGGGTCACTTTCTCCCACATATTCCAACCCACCCCCTGAGATCTTCAGAGAGGACCCTGCTGAGTGTCCCCTGCCCCCAATGGAAGCAAAGGGACTGGTTGTGAGAACTAGGCCTTTTCAGTTGAGGCACTACAGTTGAGGCACTCTCTCCTGGATGAATTATAAACTTCCTCCTCTGTCAAAGCATTCCAGCAGGGGTGAAAAAGATTTTATTTCAGTTAGCGTTTACATAAGAACATAAGAACAGCCCCACTGGATCAGGCCATAGGCCCATCTAGTCCAGCTTCCTGTATCTCACAGCGGCCCACCAAATGCCCCAGGGAGCACACCAGATAACAAGAGACCTCATCCTGGTGCCCTCCCCTACATCTGGCATTCTGACTTAACCCATTTCTAAAATCAGGAGGTTGCGCATACACATCATGGCTTGTACCCCGTAATGGATTTTTCCTCCAGAAACTTGTCCAATCCCCTTTTAAAGGCGTCTAGGCTAGACGCCAGCACCACATCCTGTGGCAAGGAGTTCCACAGACCGACCACACGCTGAGTAAAGAAATATTTTCTTTTGTCTGTCCTAACCCGCCCAACACTCAATTTTAGTGGATGTCCCCTGGTTCTGGTATTATGTGAGAGTGTAAAGAGCATCTCCCTATCCACTCTGTCCATTCCCTGCATAATTTTGTATGTCTCAATCATGTCCCCCCTCAAGCGTCTCTTTTCTAGGCTGAAGAGGCCCAAACGCCGTAGCCTTTCCTCATAAGGAAGGTGCCCCAGCCCCGTAATCATCTTAGTCGCTCTCTTTTGCACCTTTTCCATTTCCACTATGTCTTTTTTGAGATGCGGCAACCAGAACTGGACACAATACTCCAGGTGTGGCCTTACCATCGATTTGTACAACGGCATTATAATACTAGCCGTTTTGTTCTCAATACCCTTCCTAATGATCCCAAGCATAGAATTGGCCTTCTTCACTGCCGCCGCACATTGGGTTGACACTTTCATCGACCTGTCCACCACCACCCCAAGATCTCTCTCCTGATCTGTCACAGACAGCTCAGAACCCATCAGCCTATATCTAAAGTTTTGATTTTTTGCCCCAATGTGCATGACTTTACACTTACTGACATTGAAGCGCATCTGCCATTTTGCTGCCCATTCTGTCATTCTGGAGAGATCCTTCTGGAGCTCCTCACAATCACTTCTGGTTTTCACCACTCGGAAAAGTTTGGTGTCGTCTGCAAACTTAGCCACTTCACTGCTCAACCCTGTCTCCAGGTCATTTATGAAGAGGTTGAAAAGCACCGGTCCCAGGACAGATCCTTGGGGCACACCGCTTTTCACCTCTCTCCATTGTGAAAATTGCCCATTGACACCCACTCTCTGCTTCCTGGCCTCCAACCAGTTCTCAATCCACGAGAGGACCTGTCCTCTAATTCCCTGACTGTGGAGTTTTTTCAGTAGCCTTTGGTGAGGGACCGTGTCAAACGCCTTCTGAAAAGTCCAGATATATAATGTCCACGGGTTCTCCCGCATCCACATGCCTGTTGACCTTTTCAAAGAATTCTATAAGGTTTGTGAGGCAAGACTTACCCTTACAGAAGCCATGCTGACTCTCCCTCAGCAAGGCCTGTTCGTCTATGTGTTTTGAGATCCTATCTTTGATGAGGCATTCCACCATCTTACCCGGTATGGATGTTAGGTTTCCCGGGTCCCCCCTCTTTCCCTTTTTAAAAATAGGCGTGACATTTGCTATCCTCCAATCTTCTGGCACTGTGGCCGTTTTGAGGGACAAATTGCATACCTTAGTCAAGAGATCTGCAACTTCATTCTTCAATTCCTTAATAACCCTTGGGTGTATGCCATCAGGGCCCGGTGACTTATTGATCTTTAATTTATCAATGAGGTCTGAAACATCTTCTCTTTTAACCTCTATCTGACTTAACTCCTCGGTTAGGAGGGGCCGTTCGGGCAGCGGTATCTGCCCGAGGTCTTCTGCCGTGAAGACAGATGCAAAGAACTCATTTAATTTCTCTGCCATCTCTAAGTCTCCTTTTATCTCCCCTTTCCCTCCCTCACCATCCAGAGGGCCAACCGCTTCTCTGGCGGGTTTCCTGCTTCTAACATATTTGAAGAAGCTTTTATTATTCCCCTTAATGTTGCTGGCCATGCGTTCCTCATAGTCTCGCTTGGCCTCCCCTATCACCTTGCCTCCCACTCCCTGCCCATCCGCTCTGGGAATGTCCACTGCCTTCCCTCCCCCCACCTTGAAATGCCTCCTCCCCACCTCCTCCTCGCCCTTCCCACACCCCCCAACCCATGCTTCAGCCATACTCGGCCAATGCAAACTTACCCTGCCGGGCCTGGATCTGGCTCCGGGAGGCCACTTTCCAACTCTTAAGTTGGCGCAAACATGCCTTATGGCATGTGCCAGGGCATTATGCCTTATGGAATGTTTGCGACAGCCCCAGGTCAGCGCGAGTGACTTATACTGGCCGAACCCGGGGGTTAGGATTGTGCCCTTAATTGTTTTACGCCTTGTGGATGCTTTCTATTCTGTTGCTTTGTTACGATTTTTAGTTTAGCTTTGCTGTTGCTGCTTTCTCGCATTTGAGGTTTTATGGTTAAGTGTATATTTTATGGAAGCAGCCGTGGACATCCACATCAGTGGAGAAAAGGCAGGGCAAAATATATATTAAACAAATGGGGTTCTCTGGCAGTTTCTCATCCAAGCACTGTCTGTGACCAAATATACCCAAACAGTTGTAGATTCCTTTAGCTCTAATACATTTTCAAAGATACTGGATCATTCATATGGGAATACAGTATTTATTTATTGTGGTATTTATATGTCGCCTTTCTCAATAGACCCTGGGCAGTTTACATAGTAGACTGAAAATAAACCAATTTCTCAATGAGATTTTTACAAATATTATTGCATGAGATAATCTCGTAGAACCTCCATATCTCCAGGTGTTTTCCCTTCATGGTGCAGTCGTCATCCTGGCTGCCAGCTCTTGGACTTCTCAGGTTCTCGCAAGCAGCTGCAACTGAGTTTCAGACCGGCTTCTCAATGATGTTATCCATTTGTTTGTTTGTTTCTCAGCTGACTCCTCCACACTCAACTCCTCTGCACACACACCATCGGCCTCTCCGTCTCCCATCCAAGCAATTGATCCTGCTTAGCTCTTTCGGGCAAGGTGACCGCTCTACCTCCAGACCCTACTTCCTGATTCAATGTGCATTTAGTTGTAAATGTTTATGCTCTGCGCAAACGTGACACTTGAATGTGTGGAGGTCATCGCTAGTAGCTCTTTTCAGTCAGTGAACACACATGGGGTGTTTGATGATGACCACTGGTCCTGCCCCTATTCTTTATGCATTCATTGTAACATCAAGAAAGACCCTGTATATAAGGCTATGTGCATGGAGGGCTCTTGCTACATCATTGAGAATCCTGCATTTCCAGAATTTTTAATCACAGTTGCACAAATGGGTATGCAGGCTTTTTCAGATCTTCCCATTAGTATGTGTAGGTTAAGCAGGAATTTGACTGTTGCACTGCTCCCCCTCCCCACCACATATACATTCCTTGAAAGATTGTCTAGAAAAGGCACGAGATGAGAGAAACGTTGTCTGCATCTATCCAGGTGCACTTCCCCCTGTTCTTCATAGGCTAAGCCCTGGCATCATGAAACTAACAGTACAATCCAATGCATGTCTACTCAGAAATAAGTTCCTTTGCATTCAGTGGGGTTTACTCCCAGGAAAATTCATATAGGATTGTGCCTAAGCTTTGCAGATTCACAAACAACACAATCCAAAAGTGGTCTTTGGCTGGTGCAAGTCCCTTGCGTTTACCTGGGAGTGTTGCAAATGTGCAGTAAGGCACATTCGCAGCTGCTCAGGAATAGGCTGGGCTGGCATTAGGACGCTGCATCCAGCCTGTGTGCCACCCGAATAAGGTCAGGTTGTGCTGGCAGAGAGCAGCCAGCATGGAAGGGGGGGCGTGTTGGGAGGGCATTGGGAGGGTGGAACAGGGGTGTTTTTTGGGGGTGGGAGGAGGGTGAGCAGTGAGCGGGCCAGTGGGCAGACCATGCCTGGGAGGGGGATGGGGGTTGGCCTCCAGCACTTAGGCCACATCTAACCCCTATTCTGAGCAGCCCAGTGTTACACTGGGATGCTTGAAACTGCACCAGTGATTTCAGTGGCACAAATCTGAGTAGCCCCATTGTGGTGGCTGGGGCATTACCTCCTAGTTGCGCTCCTTCCACCTTCAAATCTGCACTGGATTTGGCACAGTCCAGTTGGCCTGCCTATTCCAGTGCAGATTAGGATTGGGCTGTAAGTTCTATATTTTACCATGTGTTAAGCCTTAAGTAATGTTTAACTTTTTCCTCTTCCAACATCCAACATTCTTTATTGTAGCTTGCTGTGAGAATGGAGCTGGATATAAAGCATTTGGTACTGCAAGCCTCCAAAACTCTGTACTCCTGAGAAGAGGTCCTAACTCGACAAAATGCCAAACATTTATATTGGAGCATTGTTGTTGGCATCCTTCAGTCTCAGAAGACTATGGCGTCACGCTCCGAATGGTGGCTCTGGAACAGAGTGTCCTCTCCAGTGCACGAAGCCTGGGTAAAGTAGGTATGGAGGATAGGCTGTTACCTATGCAGCAAATCCCCCCTCTCCATGTCGCTGAAATGGTCCAATGGAAAGGCAGAGGCCAATACGGTTGGTTCCAGCGGCGTCGCAGGAGTTGCCAGAACGTGACTGTATATTGGAGCATATAAAATAATTAACTGTGTGCATTGATTGTATGGGTGCACTGTAAACAGAGTAGCCAGTGAAAAATCGAGTGAGCCAGTCTTGCTGCAGTCCTCATTGAAGACTATCTGATTTTTTAAAAAAATTCTCTCACACAGAAAAAACAGAGCATTGCTAACAAAGTAAATACTGTTCCCTGCTAAGCATAGGCTGGAAAACAGCTTTTAACAAATGATTTGGAGTAAATATAATCAAAACAATAAATGTGTACTTGACAGAATTTCTTTAAATGAGCACGGTTTTGAGACCCTTAATGGTTCATGGCTATAATAAAATCTGACCATTTTTCACAGTCTCCAAATTAAATGCGGATGGGAAATCGGCCAGTTTGGTTTTGCTCGACTCTCTTGCTGGCTCAGTATCCCATTAGAGTGTTTGTGGATACAGACTTTAAGTAAATTGGGGTTTCAGAGTTGGTGTTTTGGGTGCAGATGTTTCTAATGATATTTTTCAAGCTAAAACATCATCCTTGTGTGTCTGAGTGGATAAGGATGGACCTGAGTCATCAGGATGGACAAGGGTAAGTATGGCCAAAGCATGGTGTCATGGGCTACTGATGGGCCATGCTTTCTGTTATGCAGATTGCTGGGTCATGTAGCTCAGAATGGTTGGCATAGATTTCATCAGAGGGAGTGAGCTGGGCATATCTTTGTATATTTGAATGAGATACCCATTGGAGCTGATGGGGAAAGTCTCTCTCTCTCTCTTTCTCTTTCTCTCTCTCTCTCTCTCTCTCTCTCTCTCTCACACACACACACACACACACACACACACACCCACACACACAATGCCAACACCAATGACAGAGCTGGTGTAGGTAGAAGTAGCCTAGATCCCAATCCTATCCAGTTTTCAAGCTCCGGTATAGCTGCACTGCAGCCCCAAGGTAATGGAACAAGCATTCCCATACTTTAAGGAGGACTGTGCGACTGCTTCTCCATCACTGCATGCAGTGCATGCCCCATTGGCACAGCTGCACCGGTAATGGAAAATTGGATAGGATATTGGATAGGATTGGGCCCCTAATAAGAAATAATAGGGAAGGGAAAAGCAGCAGAAAATTTCACAGATAAAATCAAGCCACATAACAGGTGAGACTGATTCCATTGGTCAAATCCCTGTTACTTTCTCTGTGTTTCACCTTCACAATCCTCTGTGTTTCCTCTGCGTGCAGCTCTCCCACAAGTAAATCCACCATGCAGACCCCAAGGGAAGCCTATAGCCTGCCCTCAGTGACCTGTGGGAGCCCAGCTGCTGTTTCATGAGGTTGCTGACCTACTCCCTCCAGTCAGAGCCTTGTGACCTTGCAAATCCCATGACAGTGAAACAACTGGTGCAGCCAGACCTTTCAGGCACCTGTTACTTGGCTATCTGTTGGATTACTTTCAATAGCACAGCAGCAGTGGTGGTTTAGAAATGTGCCAACTGCCTCAGAGCCTCTAGACTAGATGATGTGGGGGTGGGTGGGTGACCACCTTGTACTTCTGACTGGATCTGGGCTTCGGATCAGATCGCCACTGCTGCTGTGTTTTTCTGCTGTGTTTTTCTGCAATTCAACTGCTGCTGCCTTTTCCTCTGGACGTTCAAAGCCGTCAAAGGAGGAGAAAGGGGGCAGTTGGCACACTGCAAAGGAAAGTTGCTACCACGACCTTCTCTTCTGGGGAAAACTGGAAGTGATGTCATGATGCATGGTGTCATGACATCACTTCCAGGTTCTCCCCAGTGGACCCTGCCCAAGGTTCCTGGGAAAACTCACTACGCCGCTATCTTGTTTGTGCCCCTTTGTATGTAGCTGACACAACGGTAATTCTTGTAGGAGGTGTGAGTGTTCTGGCATCCTTGTGCCATGTTTTCTGTGCAGGTGTGTTTGTATGTAGTGATCTGTGGCATCACTTCATTGTTTGGAGTGGTGCCTGGGGGTGTCCCCCCAGCATTGGCTGCTGATTGGCCCTGCACCTGGCTCCACCACCTGCTCCGTTCACCCTGGCAGTGTTTTGCTGGCTGCCAGAGCTGGGGCTGATTGGATGCAGTGCTTGGCTCCTTGGACATCACACCAGTGACACACATGTCACAAGGATGACACACCAACTTCATGGTGATTACTTGCCAAGTCATGGCACTGACCCCCTGATGTCAGAACACCACTCTGTGGATAACAGATTGTGTCAATATTTCCATGGACACTGGAGGTGTTATTGGGAAGGGCTGTGCCGGCGTTGCTTTGCCAGGATAGACTTGGCATTTGGCCCTTGTTGCACTAGCATCACTGGACCACCAGTGTGGTGTTGCCAGGCATAAAATATGATGGATGTTGCACTGGCATCTGTGCAACACTGGCAGGGCATCTCAGTAGGATTGGGCTATAAGGCACTTTAAAAAAAATTGGAAAACTGTTCTTTTCTGGGGAAATAACATTCAGTTTTATATCTGAAGTCCCCTGGCAGTTTTTATTTTAGGCTTGTTATTAGATGTCCTTACTGCTACATTTTATGATTATGCAGTTTTATTGTGCTTTTATCTAGTATCTAGTGCACTGCTTTATTGTTTTATCCCGGCATTTATTCTTAATGTGCGCCTTGAACCACTTGAAAAACAACTCCAGAGTCCATAAATCCATAAACAAAACTAGGAATGAGTGGGTTTCCCTTCTTCTGTTCCATAGGCCTGCTCTGCCCCACTTTCCATTCTGTCTGCCTTCCAGTTTAATTTCAGAAATAAATTTCAAAATGCTTGTGCAGTTGACTGGAGTGTTTTTCATTTTTTTTTGTTTTTTTCCACCGCTTACTGGTTACTGATGCACTAGCGCATATGCGCATTGATTCAACAGCTGTACAGAAAAAAGAACTTGGATGGGATGGGATGTCATGTATATTGCAGAGCAAACCAAACAAAATAATTAAGGGCTCAATCTTGTCCAACTTTTCAGTGCTGATGTAGCTGCAATACAGCCTGAACAAACATTTCCCTACCTTGAGGAGGCTTCCATGACTGCCTCCCGACTGCAGGATGCAGCACATGCCCCACTGGATGTTCCAAGCACTTCCAAGTTGGATATGGCTGAGCCCTAAGTGGGGGCAAGGAATGTTTCTCTTTTAAAACAAATATCATGTGCCAAACCCCACAACCAACCAGACTGGTTGGAAAAGGACCGACTGGCAACTCCGGAATGGATTTTAAGATGGGAAACTGTGTCTAGGATTCATTACAGCCTAATTCAGATTAAGAAAAAAAAAAATTAGGGTACAATCATTGACTGCCAAAGTGCATCCTCTAGCGAGGGTCTGCACTAACAGAGTACAGGTAGCTGCAAGAGATATTTTGTACTTACTCCCTGGTACACTGCCTGTCTATGGCTGTCCTCTGACCCAGTGGTTCTCACACATTTAGTAGCGGACCCACTTTTTAGAAATGAGAATTTGTCAGGATCCACCAGAAGTGATGTCATGACCTGAAATGACATCATCAAGCAGGAAAATTTTTAACAATCCTAGGCTGCAATCCTACCCACACTTACCCAGGAGTAAGTCCCACTGACTATCATTGTTAAAAGCATATACATAGTAGCTTGTTAAAAGTACAGGCCTGCAACATTTCCCCAAATGCAGTAACATACAATGGGAGCATCAAGTCTTATAAATTAAAAATAAAATATTGAAATGAATGGGAACCCACCTGACATTGGCTCGCGACCCACCTAGTGGGTCCCGACACAGTTTGAGAAACGCTGCTCTGACCTATACCAGCCATTTTGCAGATGCAACTCTGTGGAGAGCCAGTTGGTGGGGCAGGCAGAAAAATGGGGGATAAGGTCTGAAGTGTACAACTGCTACTAGATCCACCCCTCCATCCCCTTATACACTTTCCAGTTCTTCCCCCAACTTGCCCCATTCCTCTCCCACTCCACCCATGACCTACCCCCACTTAAGATGCCTGAGCAGCCTGCAGGAACCATGGTCATGCGCACCATGCCAGCGGCCTGGCAGTGCATGACAGTGGCCTGGTTTTTATGCCACCATAAAGGATCTTGTGCTATCAGAATGCTAGTTTCAGTTTGGGGCCTAAATTACTTATAGAAATTATCCACACAGATATCTTACAAATTCTTTAATTTCCATGGAACTTCCTGGTATGTTGTGCCTCGGTTTGAAAATGGGAAAAGCCCCGTTGAACACTATGGGACTTACTTCTGAGTAAGCATGCATCTGATCATATTGTTCATGTTACTTGCTTAGGGGCAGATCCAGTGCTTGTGTTGGGGAGAGCATGAGCACTACCAGGCCAGGCTGAGGAAGGGCAGTAGGCAGGCCTCTCCTGGTCTCCTCCTTGGAGCTCCCAATGAAGTGACCTCCCTCCACAGCAGCCCAGCTCCTTATAAGCCTGGCTGTTGGTTCAGGGAGCCCTGCTCTTTTCAGCTACATGGTCTTCCGAAGGTTTCATGAGACCTTGGGCCAGCCAAAGCATCAGCCTGGTATGATCTGGCCGCCAATACCCAGCCAGTGGGCATTTCCACATTTCCACCCAACTTCACTCCCCATCCTGTTGGGCACCCTTCCTGCTGGTGAGACAGATTGGGGGACCATGCACCCATGGCCTCACTTGGATCCACCCCTGTGCTCTGTAAAAAGAGACAATTGTAATTAAAAAAAACATGTTTGCCATACTTCGCGAAGACACCTAGTATTATACAGCCACAGTCAAAAGTCAGGCTGTATAAGCCTTCCATGTGTCATTAGGTTTGCTTTGGAGTTCTCTCATTTTCACCTGCATTACAGTAACATGCACAGGAAAGATTTATATTAATTGCATCAAATTGAAAACAAATGAGTCCTGTACATTAGACAGTGCTTTTTTTGTAAAAAAAAAAAAAAAAAAAAAAAAAAAAAGGTGCAGGAACTCACGACTTGTTAATCTCTTATTTATTTTTAAATTTATTTTAATTTAATTAAAATAATAATTGTTTAATTAAAATAATTAATTGTTAATCTCTTATTTATTTATTTATTTATTTAAAATAAAATAAATCTTTTATTTATTTATTTATTCATCTCATTTCTCTCTCTTTAAATCCCCATTTCCCAACTACTTAAGAAGTAGAAAATGAGGGGAGTTCTTCAAGAGAGAATAACAAAAAGAGACGGACCACCTCTGGAGCACACACCAAGGATTATATCACGGCTTGTTGCATGTATTTGCAAATATGTAACAACCAAAAAAATTAATTAAAACTTTTACAACATTTAATAAATATTGGTTAAAACAATTGATGAAGGCAAAATATAAAAAATGATTACATTACATCACTCTACAGATTTGTTTGAACCCAAATCAATTGGCACACAGGGGAGAGGGGGCACAAAAGATGGGTTAATTAATTGATTAATAAACAAGTTATGGATCAAAAATCATGTGGTCACATACCCTCTATTGGCTCAAGACATTGAAACATGATTGGTGCAAAACAAAAGAGAAATATGTGATCAGATAACAATGAATGCGCAATATAAGCACGCAAGGGGGGAGCAGAAGAATAAACACAAAAGATGAATTGTAAAATAGATAAATTATATAATACCGGAATATAATCTATTTTACAACTCATCTTGAACCAATAGAGGGTGTGTGACCACATGATTTTTGATTCATAACTTCATAACTTAATCAATTCATTAACCCATCTTTTGTGGTTCCCCCTTTCCCCTGTGTACTATGTCCCCATTCCCCATTATAATAATAGTGATTATTAAATATAGTCTAAAAAAACCAAAAATTAATAGACAACAATGATCTGACCTAC
The DNA here is from genome assembly GCF_035046505.1 of Tiliqua scincoides. NCBI lineage: Eukaryota > Metazoa > Chordata > Lepidosauria > Squamata > Scincidae > Tiliqua > Tiliqua scincoides. The sequence goes on from NC_089823.1 coordinate 220,757,158, forward strand.
TGCACAGAGGAATACATATTTCCCAAGTGTTGTTATAATGCAGCAAGGACACTTAAGCTTCCCCATTTATAGTTAAAAACCTAAATCTCCTGTTGATGACATTACAAAGCTACTAAATTATTAGTAATAATTTTTGCTTAATTAATTTAGATCAGCCAAGCCTTATATTAATAACTATAAAAATGAATGAATTACTTGCTTCTGAGTAGACCTGCATAGGCTTGGGCTGCAATCCCATCCACATTTTCCTGGGAGTAAGCCCCAGTGAACACAAGGGGACTTACTTCTCAGTAGACCTGCATAGACTTGGGCTGCAATCCCATCCACATTTTCCTGAGAGTAAGCCCCACTGAACACAAGGGGACTTACTTCTCAGTACACCTGCATAGGCTTGGGCTGCAATCCCATCCACATTTTCCTGGGAGTAAGCCCCACTGAACACAAGGGGACATACTTCTCAGTAGACATGCCTAGGCTGTCTCAGGTGCAGGGGCTGCACCAGCCAGCTTCCTTCCCTCCCTCCTCTTGCCAAGCCAGTACCTGGGTGCTGCAACCCGTCTCCCTGGCTTGCTGTCCCTCGTCGTCGTCCTCCTCCTCCTCAGCACATGTCCCCACGCCCTCACCAGCTTGGTAGCTGAGCGTGGGGAAGCAGAGCGCAGGGAGAGGAAAGGCGGGCTGGGCTCAGGTGAGAGCTGAGTGCGGTGAGGCAGGGGCAGTGCTTTTTTTGTAAAAAAAATAAAAATAAAAGGTGCAGGAACCCACTTACAAGAACAAGTTTAAGATTAACAAGTGTAATCTTTTATTTATTTACCTCCCCACCTAAAAAAAAAAAAGAAGAAAAAAATTATTCCTTAAGGGGATTTGAACCCCCAACCTCTGGCTCCACAGACCAGCACTTTAGTAACTGAGCCATTGGAAGTCTTAGGCTCAAAGTGTTTGGAACTAATACTTGAGGCGCTGATGGCCACCAGCTGGGCTCAGGACCTTATATATTAGTTCTGAACACTGTAACTCTAGGCTTTCCTATAGCCCAATGGAGAGAGTGCTGGGCTGTGGAGCACAAGGTTGGAGGTTCAAATCCCTCCTTAGCCAGCAGTGCTGGGTGGCGCAGGGAGGGAAAAAAGGTGGGGGCCAGGAGGAGGGGGGAAAAGGTGGGGGCCAGGAGGAGGGGAACAAAAGGTGCCGGAACGTTCCGGTGCGTTCCATTACAAAAAAAGCCATGACATTAGAAGAGGGAGGCTTCCCTCATACCCATCTCATACCCACTTCTCTGATTTGCAATGAAAAAGGGTAAAAAAAAAACAGCACTGACTTTACTTAGTGCACTGACCTTGCAATGACAAGAAAATTGTTGGAGTTTATTAGCGGGAAGCAAATCAGCAGACCAAACTTTTGTGCACCATATTGTGTTTTACTAGATTTCCTAGGTTTCTGCTCTCTCAAGCAAATGGTGGCTTATGCGTCTTTATGTGGTTCTTTTATTTGCCTGTTTCTCCCCCCCCCCCCCACTCCAAACATTTTGTGGTGGCATCTTGTTTCCCCATTAAAGATCAGCACTGGAAAGATCCCTTTAAAATACTTGCGCAATATATTACAAATGCTTTTGGTACTTTACTGGCACTGTTGATGAAATGACTCATCACTACGATGTCAGAGGGAGATTGGTCTCAGAAGGAGAATTCTTGGATTGCAGCAGACCCCCTTCCCTCCCTTGTTTCATGTGTTGAACTCTGACTACAGGTGCCCCACAGATGCTGGTAACTTCAATAGTATATTGAAAGTCAAAGTAGATGCTATGTGGGGGTTCTGTGATTGGAACTCCTCTTGTTTCTACTTTCTCCAAAAGCATCTCCTTCCATCCATGCTACAACTTAGATCTAGGCTGGAATTCTTGCCAGTGCTTTTGAAAAAGATAAATGCCTCTACATGCTCTCTCTCCCCCTCTCTCCCCCTCCCCCCCAGTAGAATATAGCTTATTAAGATGAAAACCTCCCACCAAGCCCACTTCCCACTGTTCTTGGTTTGTATTTGCAGATTGTTTTTGTCTGTCTTTGCTGGGATAGACCTCCTGGGGCTACCATATAATTTATTTTTTAAAAATGTATTAGTCTGCATCATATTTAAGTCTTGGAGTGGATAAAAATGGATTAGAAAGCCTCTGCTCTGGGGCAAAGGCATATTATGAATATCCCCACCAGGAAAAGAAAGAAGGCATCTCTGGGCTGTGATGCAGGGGAACAGATAAAATATACATTAACAGTGCATCTTGTACCCTCCACACGTTGTCACGTCCAAAATGTATTTCTTACCACTCCCACCATCTGCCACTGGCAAAGACACTTCAGGAGGCTTCGTGGTTTGGCCAACAGGGTGATGGAAGCTCATGCTTGGATTGCTTTAAAATGCAACATGACAAATTCATGAAGTCGTTGATGTCTGTTTGTCATGATGGTCAAGTGGAATCTCCAAATTCAGAGGCAGTGGACCGCTGAGAACCACTGGTTGGGAGAGAAGCAACCAAGGGAGAGGGCTGGTGCCTTCCTGGCCTGCTTCTGGACTTCTTGGAAGCATACTCCTGGCCAATGCAAAAAACAGAAAGCAGGACTACATGGACCTCAGATCTTGAAGAGCCATTCTTACAATGCACCCCTTCTTACAGTTTAAACTGTCACCCTTTATTGGCTGTGGAGTGTATTTCCCTGCTTTTAGTGTGAGTGTGGATGGGTATTTGGGGGGGGTGTGTGTGTGTGATGTCATTACATGCCTCCCCTTGTCCTGCCTACTCTTGTGATTTAAATGCTAATGCCCTCATCTACATTTTGCAAAACTTTCTTGCAAATGTTCCTCTACTGTCTTCATCCTCGAAGAGCTAGCTGGCAATTGTATACTCCCCAGTGATTTAAAATCAACTTTGATTTCTAACAAGAAGAACTACTTGAAAGAGGGATGGACATGAACTTTATATTTTTTCGTATTAAGAAGTATTGGATTTTTTGACTTGGTAGAGGAAGAGTGGCAGTGGAACATCTAATTCATTCCATCGTCCTCCTTTTTTAGGTATTGGAAACCTGTTTCTTTGTGAAGATACTATTTGATTAAGGAAATCACATAGGTTTTTTTTTTTTAACTACATTTAGCAATTTGCAGAAGAACCAAGTCTCCTATAGAAAGTGAAAGAAGAAGAGAGAATGAACTTTGACTATAGAATTCCTTTCAGGTATTGTCCTCTTATTTTAGTTCACCACAGTTAGGTAAGTTCTTCAAATGCAGAGCGACTGTTGAATGCTTCTGAGAGCTTCATTCTTTCCTAAGCTATGCCCATTCCCCCCCCCCCCCAGCCTATTGAAAGATATATCACTATTAACTTTAAAACACTGGTCACTAACCTCATCCTGATAGCATTACAATGTGAGAAGGAAAGAACTGCCATCTGTCAGGATGTGGAAAAATAAGCGTTGGGACCTTATTAGCTCTATTGAAATTAACATATCATTTGATACAGAAAGGGATAATAAAGAATATAAAGACTTTGGAAACACACCATTAATTCTTTTATTACTAGTACCAAACCAGGAGCAGTCAAAGAGCCAAATGTGGATGGATTTGGACAATGTACTAAAATGTGGAGCAGCAATTTTCAACATTTTTCTTCTCAAGGCACACTGACCTCTATGGTCTTTGTCTCTTGTGATGTCAGTTGCAGTTTCCAGGAGACTCTTTTTGGGGTGGACATCCCTGTGCAGCCTGGCACCCCCCCCCCCCAATGATAAAATTACTTTCAGTAGTAGTCATGACATGAATGAATAAAAATAATGGTCCGAGAAGAAGCGCAGACAGTTAACATTTTCTTTTATTGAAATTTTATATATATACACACACATACATATATATTTAGGAGGTCTGGTCTACATATAGGAGGTCTAGTCTAGAGGGTAGAGCCTCTGTTTGCCTGAAGATAACATCAGAAGGTTGCCAGTTCGAGGCCACCAGCACTGTGAATGGCGAGACCTTGAAGCAACTGACAAGCCGAGCCGAGTTATTCCACCTGCTCTGTGGTGTGAGCGAAGAAGCGTCTTGGCTACCCTTCAAGTGAGAGGTGAAGGAGCTGCTTGTCAGCCTGTGTGGGAGGAAACTGGAGGCCAGAATGTGATGCCAGATCAGAAAAGATCCATCTGAAATGTTGTGTGGTTCTTGAAAGACAGAACCTTTCTTCAATTGTAAAAATCCCTACGGGGGTTTAGAACAGCCTGCCTATGTAAACCACCTTGAATTAAAGTCTGAGGAGAAATTTGACGACCAAGAAAGGCGATATATGTATGTATGTATGTATGTATGTATGTATGTATGTATAAAATTTCAATACAAGAAAGTGTTAACTGTTAACATTAATGTTAAATAATTACACACACACACACACACACACACACACACACACACGGTAAACTTGTGTATTTATAGTTGTATATTTATATTTAACTTTGAAATTTTGTATATAAAATCATACCAACAAACATGCTTCTCTTGTGGGCGACTGCAGCCAGCGCTAGTCAAATTGTGGCTGCAGCCAGATTCATCCCTGCCTTCGCTGCTGTTTGGGACAGCCTCTTGGACACCCCCATGCAGCCGCGCAGCCTGGCACTCTGGGCTGCCCCCCGGCTACCTTCTTCGTACACCACCTGGAGTTAAGGTATCTAAGGTCCCAATTCCATTCCCCGTCACATTATACAATGCAGTTGCATCAGTGGAGGCTCCATGCTATAGTGGGGGGAGGTTAGTGCTTTGCATCCCGTCTAGTTTAGCCACTGCTCTGTGCATTAGCAGCAGCCAATTTAAGACACAGTGTCCCACTGCCGTAAATCCTAGGATAGATTTGGGTAGTAAATTTATTAATTTTAGTTGCCTTGTGTACTCACACACACTTTGCACAGCACAGTACATTCTACTCAATAATTTCAGTTTATATGTGAAGTTAACTTTTCCTCTTGTCAGGGGAACATTTATAGCAAGTTATTTATGTGCATCATCATTACACCTGTGGTTTTCCACTTTGCTGTTTCTTGACATCAACAGATTTGTTCTCATTCATATCGGGCTGTTTTTTTCCCCTATTCATATGGTGATGACAATTAAGCAAATAAATGATGCAACAAAGGACCAAATAACAGAGTAGTACCCCAATCCTACCCCCACACCATCCTACGCAATGCAGCTGTGCTGCTGGAGTGTGTTCCACATGCTATGGTGGAAGGGGGGACCATGCACCCCAGGAGAGGAAAGCCAATATATTCATTTTTACTTACCTAGCAGTAGGCCTGCTTGTTGTCTCCTCAGACCGATGCCAACTATTATATTGAGTAAGTCTGAGGACAGACAGGGCGTTCTGGGCCAGCCTTAGGGTGATTTGGCCCTGCAATTGGGGAGGGCACATTGGGACAATGGACGGATTGCCCACTACCACAGCCATCATCCCAATACCTGGGAATGCAGTGCAGTGAGCTTCAGTTTCAGAAACCCCAGAGAGGTGTAACCCTGTCAGCCACTCCCCCAGCACCCATGGCTATGCCTCAGGATGTAGTGGCATGTTGATAGCACCCTCACATGGACAGAAGGAGCCAATCAATGCACACCACACACACAGAACACACCTGGCACCAAGATCCCAAAGCACCTCCTACTGCAGAAGATACTCTAGCACAGGTGTGCATTTTTGTGAGTAACATAATGGAGCCTGAACTCAGAGTGCTGGAATTCCTGACTGTTCCCGGTTTTTGTCTCCTTATACGGAATCAGACCATTGGTCCATCTAGGGCTGTTGGTTGAAATACCCTGGAGAGGAGTTTTAGTGTGTGTTGACCTAGATGGGCCTCTCTGTGAAACCTGCAAACTCTGCACTGTTTTCAGTTGTACACCAACTACATCAACATGGAGTTTTGCTGGCATAATGGTACCAAATTTCTACTAGCATCTGTGGGCTTACATCTTACCAGGGATGAGCACTGGACTCGAGTCACCAGTAAATGTGTTTTTTGATGATTTGTGCCAACTCGAGTTGTGGATGCTGACCCAGACTTGACTTGCGACTTGGGACCACTGACTCTAAAAACATGTTGGGACTTGAAATGACTCACAGAGCAATCCTAACTTCCACAATTTGGTGACCTGTGCTGTATCCAGTGCTAGTTTGGGGCTGACTGCAAGTCAGCCCTGGGCAAAGGGAAAAAATTCCCCTTACCCCATGTAAAACTGCAGCAGCCCCATTGGGGCTACTTGGATCCGCACTGGCATTCTGGTTGGTTCCAGAAGGTGGGAGATGGGGGGTTGAGAGGAGAAGGAAAGTTTAAGATTTTTTTTTGGGGGGGGGCTGCATGAGAGTCATTTCTTGAAATGATCCATGACTTGATTAGAAAGACTCTAAATTTTTCACAGATTGAGTCTGTGACTCACGAGTCAAGTCGCAGGGTCACTGACTCAGGACTCAACTTGCAACTTGGGCTCAGTGACTCAAGCACATACCTGATGGTTACACCATATGTACTGCTCAGAAAGCTTTTTTTTTTTAGAGTCTTGCACCCTAATTATTATTATCTCCCATATTGCAGCTGAGGCTGATGAGGAGCAGTTTACCTAAGACCATCTAGTGAGTTCACAAAAGAGTGGGATTTAAACCAGGAAAGTTCTGATTTGCAGCTCAGCGATTTTAGCTGCTATGCTGCATCAGCTCTTATAATATGCCGTAATTGCATGGCAAAAACAAGGTACTTCAAGACTCTTGGTTGTTTCTGTTGTAACGGACCAACATGGCTCCCTCTCTGCTAACTGCATGTGAATCACCCCTGACTATTCTTCTTTTCCTTGATTTGAGTCATGCAATCTTGATGTTACTTAAATATAGGGGTTTTTGTGTATCCATGTCAATGTGATGGTTATGAATAATAACGATGATGAGAGATAAGCCACTTTTCAATTAACTGCTACCTGCTGCTACTCACCAGTAGATATAAATTAGCCTCAGATAATTCTAGACTTGCATTACTTGAGAAGCTTCAGCTAGTGCATGCTTAAACCAAAATCAGTTTGAAAGTTAGGGAAACTGGGTTAGTCTATTTTTTTACCCTTTTTTAAAAAGAGGAAATCACTTGATTATGAGCAGCATGAGACTTTTAATAATGTTTTTGTTCTCGTATTTATTTCGCCTCACTGTATCATCATTTTCATATGTGATTATCCCAACTACGGAGAGCTGAATTCCAAGGAGCTACATGGGGTGCTTGACATGAGCCACAGGAAGCTGCTGCGAGAATCTCTGGGAAGAGGCAAAGAGGAACTCTGTTCTCAATGACCAGTGTAATGATGATTGGCGGCTCAGAAAAGCTGGAGGACTTGCACTGGAGTCAGTCTCACCCCCACTGGGCTCAACATGACCACAGTGCCTTACAGCCTGGTTTTTCATCCAAATACATAGATATGTGCTTGTGGGCCCAGTCCTAACCTGCGCTGGAATGGGCAGGCCAACTGGCCTGCGCTGTATCCAACTCAGGGTTTGGAACTCAGTGTAAGGGGATTTATTTCCATACCCTGTGTTGCTTGGCAGCCGCCCCAATTGGGCTACTCAGATGTGTGCCAGCAAAATCACTGGTGCAGATCCAAGCAGCCCAATGTAACGCTGGGCTGCTCAGGAAGGTGGTTAGGATCTGGCCCAAGTTCCAAAAGCTGGTTCCACCTCCCCCTGGGCCCAGTCTGCACACCAGTCTGCCCTCCCTCCACCCTTTCCCATCAAAAACACCCCCATCTCGCCCTCCCCAACCCCCTGCAATGGCCACTCTCGGTCAGTACAAATTCACCTCAGCTGGTACTGGATTTGGCATGGGGAAGCCGGTACGCATCTTTGTGCCAGCTTCCCAACTCCCGAGGTAGTGTGAACGTGCTTTACTTGTGCCAGCTGGAAGGTAGGTCTGAATTGCTCTGTGTGCATTTTTAAAAATAGTTTGGGACAAAGCAGAAAGTAATATATAAAATTGTTCAGGGACAGCAAATTTATGTAGGAACAGCACCCTTCTGTGAAACCACACATACACAATTTTCTGACCCATTTGCTTTTCTTAATAGTCTTCTTGAAAGTTCCTGCAAGTTTCAAAATAACAAAGAAGGAAAAGAAGGGACAGAGCCTATGACCAGCCTAAGGATATTAATTTCTGTTTAAGGTTGTATACTTTGCTGGGGGGGGGGGAGAGACTTGAATGATGAATTTCTGTATTAAATCTGTTAAACAAGAAGAAAACAAGAAATCTGAACAGCTATGAAATTAACGCTGTGTTCTTGAACATTCATAAACTGATTGTAAGCATATTATGAATGAGAAAGCAAGGTGCAAAAAAACAACAACACTTCACTACATTGTATATTGCAGTTAAATATAACATTGTATATAAATATGAAATAATAAATCATACAATGCATTGTAGATTTCTGCATATAATGCATTGTAGTATTTCAGGCATAAAATCCTTGTTGTTATTCCGTATTATGCTTTTTAAAAATTATACCAGGATGGTTATGAAACTGCATTTCCTGTTTTATTTCCTTTGAGTTTTGGTCTGGAAGCAAAACATTCAAACAACAGGCGATGTGATGTTAGCCTAGGTGAGAGTTGCGATTGCCTTCCTGTGCCTCTCAGATAAGACCGAGCACAGTGCACAAGACTGTTCTGCCAGCAATCATCTCAAAGGAGGCATATCCAGTTGTTGGCCAGTGGGCTGGATTAAAACAATTTTTTTCCCCATTGCTGGAGGGAGCAAACATGCAGCCCAACCAGATTCGTACTAAGTCATTGTGTGAGGGAGACAATTGTAGTGAGATGGTGTGCCCTATTTTATGAGAGAGAGAATTGTTTTAACCCAGCATTGGAGATCCATGTGTGGGAGCATTCTTCTAGATGTGTAATGAAGACCCTTCTGTTTAAACAGGCCTTCTGAGTTCTCGGCCTTTTAACATCTTTTTAACATCTTTTAATATTTTTTTACAGGCCTGATTCTATTATGACTTGCTCTATGCTCTTTTTATCTATTTTTTTTACTCTGACTGCTGTTTTTTATGATGTGTTTTTATGATGTGTTTTTATTTGTTTTTAAATTATGTTTTTAATATGTTGTAAGCCGCCTTGAGTCCCTTCGGGGAGAAAGGCGGGGTAAAAATAAAGTTATTATTATTATTATTATTATTATTATTATTATATTTGCATGTGGATCCACATCTCTGCTGCACACCCCAGAGGACCCTGTGTCATTGCAGGGCATCCAGGTGAGACTTCCATTGGCCTAAGCAGAGGAAGGAGATGTCACTGTCAACAATTCCTCCATTTACTGATGGGGACGGTGGGGGGGGGGCATCGTTTGCAACACCCCACCATTAGCCTGGGGCTTTGCAGGGATCCAACACAATCTGGGGGCCCAGTGAAGGTTTTTTTTCTTCAAGACCTCTAAACAACCCAATGTCCATCTCATACAACATCCTGTGCTCCCAGGTGCCCAACCAGATGCCTGATCCATCATCAGATGTGGTGGGATCTTACTCAGTTTCAATGCAAATCCCCAAGGAATTAAAAAAAAAAAAATTGTACTGCAGCCAAGCAGGAAAAGCATTCCATAATAAATATTATCAGGGAAAAGTTATTGTGCAGATGCAGCTTTCGAAGAATGAAGAACATGCACCCTCAAACTGCTATGTAATAAAAATTACTCCATCAGCACAAATAAAATTGTAAATGGATCTTGCTTTGAAGATCTGAAAAGTAGGCCATTAATTCTAAAACATAAAAATCTCCTCTAGAATCCATTCTAGAGGAGACTCATTACATCAGTTCAGCTAGTAAGAATGCTTCCAAGTTTCTAGTTTGAGGTGCACTGTGTTAGTTTCATATAAATTGCATCCCAGTCCTATCCTGGGCCAGTGTAGTTGCACGAGTGCAGGTTCTGCTGCATATTATGGGCTAGTCCGGGACCAGGCAGTTGATTTTTTTTTTTTTTTACTTACCTGCTCCACCACTGCTTGGTCCCCAATGGGCCTGTCCAGCTCTGCACCAGTTCTCTGGATAGTGTAAATCTGAGTGGGTCCAAGGGGGGGGGTGTTGATCCCAGGATGGGTACATAGGATATCATTGCCTTCATTGTCACTGATATCCAACCCAGCCTGCCCTAACTCCCCCTGGCCTGGTCTGATCCCCACGCCAACTCCCCCTGGAATTGCCCCCCTGTGATGACCTACCTGCTACAGTGGGGACTCAGCACTCTTTGGTGCACACTTGGGGCCACCATCCATTTGCATTGGTCACCCTGGCCTGCACACTGGTGGCTGCCACACCGTTAGCTCAGGCCTTGTGTTGAAGGAGTGTGAGTTCTGTCAGTACAAGGCCCAAATAGTATAAGGCCCAAAGAGGGAATTTTGGCAGGTGCAGCTCAACATGGAAGGGATTAAAAAGCTGCACCTGCCAAAATCTCCTCTTCTATGCAATGGTTAAAGGTACAGGCACTCTGTCCTGCATTGTATCTGGTCACCCTGCCCCAATTTCTTCTTACACATCTTTGAAGAGAAGGCAACATACAAGTTTGATAAATGACTTTGGATATGAAAGATTCCAATTTTCAGGCAGCAGGAGGCAGCCATTTTCACAACAGCGGTGCTATGGATTTATGTTCCACCATCCGGGCAAAGCCATTAGCCCATAGATGTGTGTTGGAACTCTGAACCACAGTTGGTCATCAACTCTAACGTCAAGTGCCCAATCTTTAAGCTTTATCTGAATTATAGATTCCTTGCAGGACCCAAAATAATGTCATTCAACTTCATTTCTTTTTACTCTCTGACACCATCACATTGGTGGATGTCACTGCTTAGAGGAGAGATGAGAGCTGGAGGTTCAAATCCGGTTTCACTTCGACTACATCTATGTCAGGTTTATGTATAATAGAGGTGACAGTGTACAAGGTCTCCCTTGGTCTGCCACTGAAATGTTCGGATCTACATTCTGCATTTGTCTGGGCATTGGCAACGACACACAGAGGACAGTACATCTTTCTGAACAGGTGGCCAGAGTTTAAAAAGGGAAAGATGTCAAGCGCTGGCCCAGTCATTTCAAGTTGCACCTGTCTCTCTTTCCCTCAACTTTTACAAACTCTAAGGTAAAATTTTTTGCTGTGTAAGGTAAAAGATCCCTCAGGCAACTTTTAACTTCCATGAACAGCCTTCCCTGACCTTGGCAGTATTAGAAGGGTCACAGATGAACTGTGGGACAAAATGTCTGATACACATTAGCACTGAAAAGGATTTTCTACTGCATTTGTCTTGCAGGTTTTTGTCTTTTCATCCAACTTTTTCAATTGCCGAGAACACTCCCTGCTTGCTAAAAAGCCCCCTTTTCCAATATGGAATTTAAAAAGGGCACCCTTGTTTTATGTCTTTTTTTTTTTTTAACTTTAAAAAGAATAAGAGTCTCTTTTGGAACTTCAGTGGCATAGAAAAGGGATTTTTTCCCCTCTTTTGTTCCAAAATAATGCTTCTGTTTTACACTTCGAAAGTTATTTGCTTTGCTTTCCTAAATGGTAGCAGTTAAGAGTAGCTTGACATGATGAATCTGCTTTAGAATAGAGAACAGTTGAACAGGCATTAGATGTGTTCAAAAGCAAGCAAGCAGGGAACCAATGCTAGTTCTGAAGCATTAGTCTAGCTCAGGGGTCTCTAAACTTTTCAGCCAAAGGGTCACATCAAATATCTGCAGGCCGGATAGAGGCTCAGTGGGCTGCATCTGGTCCCCGGATCGGGGTTTGGAGACCCCTGGTCTAGCTCCTTGAATTTCTAACAGGAGGGCCCGTGAGAAGGGGGGGGTGCAGGGGGTAAATTGTTCCTTTACCCATGGTCAAAATGGGGACTCAAGAATCAAAGGAGGGGGTGCAAGAAATTTCCTGGGATCTCAGAAAATGTTTGCATATATTGTGTGGTGAAGGAAATAATCAGGGGAATACTGGACCTTACCCGGACTTTATCCTTTGTGCTTACGTGACAAAGGCCAGTGAGCACACTCACCCCCTCGGGGCACACTCCGGGTGATGCCCGGGTCACAAGGCAGACTGGGTGAGGTCTGAGTCAGGAAGCAGACTGGGTGATGCCCAAGCTCCGGTCTGGGTGATGCCCGAGCTCGGAAGCAGACTGGGTAAAGAGGCTGAATCCACAAAGTGCCAAATCCCTTGAGGAAATTGCATTGTTCTCCGACTGACCTTTGTACTAGGCTAGAATGTAGCTGAGGAACAGTGTTTACCTACTGGACTTTGTACTGGGCTGAGAGGGAGGTTAATAAAGGAAGGCAAGGAGGCTGGCTGTGTGTGTGAGTGCAACTCCAGTGTGTGAGCGCTCTCTCCCTGAAGCTTGCCAGCCTGCTTTGCTCCCTTCATGAACCCTAAACATGTGAGTGTGTCTTGATTGCTTCATTGCTTCAGTGTGGTATTCCGAATTGACCGAGACACCTGGACTGATGATGTCAAGGCAAAGGTGAGAGACAAAAAGTGGCTCTATCACATCTTCCTCAACAACAAGACACCTGCCAACTGGCAAAAGTACTGGGACGCTCGTGACGAAGCGAAGAAACCCGTTGCGTCCACAAAAGCCGCACACTATGATAACATATATAAGAAGCTTGACACGTGTGAGAGTGAACGCAACATCTTCTGGCCCACCAAGTCGCAGCATTGCCAAACCAAGGATATCGAGAGGTTTTGTGGCATAAACACTGAGAGAGGACAGCTGATTAGTGATCAGAGGCAGGCAACTGAATGCAGGCGTACACACTTTGAGCGAATCACCTTAGCATAGAGGAATTCCCGCACCTGCTGGTCCCACAAACAGCTGCCACTCATGGGCTTGTGCAGCCAATCGGGCCTGAAGAAGTCACAGTGATGTGGAAACAAATGAAACTGGGCAAGGCAACGGGTCCTGATGATGTTGCCACCAAGCTCTGGAAATCACACTGCTGGATCCCATTCATTTTGCTCATGTGCTTCTTCAACCAGATCATCGCTGAGCAAATGACACCTGTTGCCCGTTGACACTATTATATAATAATAATAATAATAATAATAATAATAATAATAATAATAAACAACTAGGTATTTAAATATATACCACCTTTCTGGTCATCGGATTACTCCTCTGACCTTATTCAAGGCGGTTTACATAGGCAGGCGTTTCTAAATCCCTCAGGGGAATTTTTTGCAATCATAGAGGTTCTCTCTTTCAAGAATCAACATTTCAGAATGGATCTTCCTGGTTTGGTCTCACTTCTGGCCTCCAGTTCTCCCACGCAGGCTGGCAAGCAGCTCCATCTCTCACATGGAGGGCAGCCAAGATGCTTCTTGCTCACACCAAGAGCAGGTGGAATCACTCAGCTGGGCTTGTCAGCTGCTTCAAGGTCTCGCCATTCTCAGCCGTTCAGGGAGGTGCCGGTGTCCTCGAACTGGCAACCTTCTGATGTTATCTTCAGGCTAACGGAGGCTCTACCCTCTAGACCAGACCTCCTGGAACACAGATGTGTGTTGGATTCCTCTCAGCCTGCCCTTTCCAACAGACTAAAGTAAGTTTATTCGCGAGTAAATGCGTGATATGGCTCACTTTCACTTTCCATAGGGATCCATGCATTTTTTGTTCTCTAGTTTTTTGGCCACAACTTTTGATATAAAGGAGATATTTCACTCTGGTTTTCTGCATTGCATTCCACTCAAAATTCCACATCCAACGGTATATAATATGATGGGGTTACTCCTAACTTTTAGCGTGTCGTGTCACCCCCCCCCGTGTGCGTCACCCCCCGTGTGCATCACCCAGTGCGGCCCGCACCCCCTGCACCTCCTAGCAACACCACTGCTCACAGGGTTGTTGTGAGGACAAAAGGAGGTGGAACACCACCTCACACCATCACAGGGTGTATACCACCCTGAGTTGCTTGGAGAAAGTGCTATAAAAATCTGAAAAATAAACATTATTCACATTTATCTTATAAACAAACAAGTTCTTATATGGACAAAGTCACTAACAAAATCAAGTGTTGATATTCATCTATTTTTTTGTCACAGCTTCAGAAACTTAAAAGAAAGCAAACTGTTGGGCCTGGTTCTGTCCTGGGATCTGTGCTTTTCAACTTGTTCGTAAATGACCTGGAGTTGGGGATAAGCAGTGAGGCGGTCAAGCTTGTGGTTGACATTAAACTTTCCTGGGTGGTGAAGACCAGAAGGGATTGCGAAGAGCTCCAGAAGGATCTCTCTAACTGGCAGGGGGAGGGGGGGGAATAGGGAGCAAAATGATAGGGTTCTGGGCGGGGAGAGGGGAGGGGGAAAGGGAGAAAATGGCAGGGTTTGGGGGGGAGGGGGGCAGGTGGGAGGGGGAATGGCAGAGTGATGGGGTGATGGAGCAAAAAGGCTGGTGCAGATCTGCAGAGACTTTTGGGGGCAGTGGAGCCTTGCCCCAGTGTAAGGGAACAAAACTTCTCTTAACTCGAGGAGGCCACTGCAACACCCTCCACCCCGATGCTGTGTGTGCTCCACTCCCTTTTCTTTTCACATTGACAATTTAAAAAGTCTTGTGACCTCTGCTAAAGGGACAGGACTGTTGCAAAGAGGAATAAGAACAAGAATAATGCTCTTTGAGCATTAAAAGGTCTATGCAAAGGAGGAATCATCCGAATAAACCTGATTTCCATGAATGGCTCCTGGAGTTTTCACAAACGGAAGCAACAGGAGGCGGACAGGGACCCTGCTGGTGGAAAATAAAGGCTGACAGCAGGTGTGAAGCTAAGTATGCACCATCATTAAGACATTTGCAGCAGGGTGTCACACCAGCAGGGGGGAGGAAGGCAGGCCTCTGTAAAGATAGTTCTTTATGCCATTTCATTTTGCGGCATCTTCTTTTTTAATTCCACAAAATTTAAGCCCAAACCAGACATTTGTCAGCAAAGAAGTAGTTCCCATTTAAGCATTTGCTTCCATTTATCTGCTATGTTGTGCAAAGTGGGGGTGGGCAGAGGCATATTTAGGAGAGAAGTGGGGAGAGAAGAGGGTTTGGAACGCTTAAATTATTAACAGTATTTATATACTGTTTTTCAACAAAAAGTTCTCAAAATGGTTTACAGAGAAAATCAAATAACTAATGGCTTCCTATCCCAAAAGGGCTCACAATCTAAAAAGATGCAAAACTTCTCGAACTGGCGACCTTCGGTTGTTATCTTTAGGCAAACAGAAGCTCAACCCTCTAGACCAGACCTCCTGCCCAAATACTTTCCATGAAGAAGTCTACAGACCCAGCAGAGGAAAAATCAAAGCAAAAACTCCACAGAGCCTCTGCTTGAAGATCTCCAGTGAGGGAGAATCCACCACCTCCCTTTGAAATCTGTTCCACTGCCGAGTAACCCTGATGTCCAGGAAGACTCTCTTCTCTTGCAATTTGTATCCATTGGATCTAGTTCTACTCTCAGAGGCAGCTGAGAACAAATTAAGCACTACCTTTTGATCAGGTGCTTTTAAGTAACCACCTACAAAACAATTACCTTGCTTAAAAACAAGAATGGACTGAGTTACTCCTGTAGTCTAAGTCAGGAGTCTCCAAACTTTTCATCCCCAGGGTCACATCATATATCTTAACATGGTGGTGAGGGCCTGATGCGGCTCACAGGTCCGTGTTTGGAGACCCCTGGTCTAAGCTGTAGGGCTATCATTGCAAGATATACGTAATGCTTTTCATGGCAGACTCAAAATGTTTGAGGAGTTCATGTGTTGTTGTTGTTGTTTTTTTGCAAAGGTGACTTGTCAAAGGCTTTCTCCAGCCACCTGCTGTTGCTTTGTCTTTCTGTTAAGCTGTCTTGAATTCTATTAAAAGACAAACAAATTTCCCTGTCATTAGGCACCTTGCTGACACCACCTGCCAACTCTGTCACTCCTCACTCGTGACAGATACCACTGTGCTTTGCTTGACAGATTCAGACAGAAAATAGGAGACTTAGCTGGAACACCTGTTCCCACAATGGCAATAATGGGATTATCATTACCCCAAATACGCACTGCAGAGACTGGGGAAAAAATAATCTAATGATTCTAGCTAGTAGCAATGTCCTCCCTGTGAGGTTTCATCATGCTTATCCAGCTGAAAGCTTATGACTTGCTTCCTTATGTGTACAAACACTGGCATGTGACAAAGTGGCCATGCCTTTGCATGCAAGTCGGGTTTGTTTCTCCAACACATCTTTTGACCATTCCAACCAATGCAAGATATTTTCAAAAGGCGTTTGAGGCTTGGAGGTCTGCTGGTCTAAAGTGACCAGATCCATACTGGGTGACCCAAATCTACATTGGAAGGACCACCAGGGGTGTCAAACTTGTTGCATTTAGGGGGCTGAATGGCACTCATGATGCCATTTATTCATGATGCCATATAAGAACTTCTGGTCCTTATTCATTCATGATGCCATATATGATGCCATTCATGATGCCATATAAGAACTTCTGGGAGCTGCATCAAGCTGCATCCAGCCTGCATCCAGCCTGCGGGCCTTATGTTTGACACCCCTGATCTCGAACAGGGATGGCCAAACGTCCAACTTTAGGGCTCCTGGATCTTTAACAGTTGTGTAGAGAATTTCAGCAGGTGCAGCTTGTCATCTGTGAGATGACACAAATGTCCAGGAGCCCTAAAGTTGAAACTTTAGGTGTCAAACTTGAGATGTCAAACTTGTTTCATATAGGGGGCCGAATGGCACTCATGATGCCTGCTGAAGGCTGGAAGTGACATCATGAAACAGGAAGTGATGTCATTAAGCAGGTCATGACTAGAAATAAGCACTTTTTCTCAGTTAGGAACTGATTACTTGCAAATTATAGAAGGGAAAATACACACATCTTGATCATGTTTCTAAGGTATGGGAGAGCCCAATTAACACACAGACTGCCCTTTCGGCAGTGACACCTCGGCATAGTGAGCAGCTGAGAGTAGCTGATGGAGGTGCTGGGAGAGCCTGAGGGCCACATAAAGAACTTCTAGGAGCTGCATCCAGCCTGCGGGCCTTATGTTTGACACCCCTGATCTTGAACAGGGATGGCCAAACTTCCAACTTTAGGGCTCCTGGACCTTTAACAGTTGTGTAGAGGAGGGAATTTCAGCAGGTGCAGCTTGTCACCTGTGAGATGACACAAATGTCCAGGAGCCCTAAAGTTGAAAGGTGTCTACCCTAACCTAGAATAAATAAATAAATTTGCTTTTTAATTTGTGACATGATAGTCTCCATTTAAAAAACGAAAGCTTGTTTTAATGGCAGAAACAAATTGTAGTTTTCAAACACTTCATGGCAGCTGGTTCTCCCCCAATTATTGCGGTACGGAACCACCCCAGAGATGCCCCACTGTCCCCCTTCTCTCCCCCACTTCCTCTGCTATGCACTCTTACTTCTTTTTGGGATTTCAATCTCAGCACAGAAGCAGGGGGAGGAATACCTGCCCCCATCAACATGTAGCAGCAAAGGCAGGAGCTCTTTCCAATTCAGAGCCTATTTCCTATTTTTAAAATGTGATGTATATTAGCTTTTAATCATCATGAAATTCCCACTGCAATGCCAGTGACCGCACTGCCCATACTGCAAATGGAGGAGACAGTGGCTTTTAACAGCCCTGCAATGTGGGACATTGTAAATATTGCAGATTAAAAGTAGCCCTGGTTTAAATGTCCTGCTGGAACTCCTCTTCAGGTTGTAGTAAAGGTTCATTTGCTTCAATTGTTCATGCCTGCTCCTTCCCAGGTCAAATTTAGCTCTCAGTTGTGTCCAGAAGCCTTGTGGTCCACCAATTTGTATGTAGATATAGCACATTTCTAAATCTTTAAAAAAATCACATTTCAAGAAATGAAATAAAACCTAAATTGGAAAGAGCATATGCACCTGTCTTTGTTGCTCTCTTTAATAGTGATGGGGGCAGCGGCTGCTAAGTCACAACTAGGCTAAAATCTGGGGTTTGTCTACTGTATTCTAGAGGTAGTTCTTTCTCCCTTTTCTCCCAGGGAGCCAAAAAACACACCAAAATTAATCGCTTTGAAAAGGAATGAGTAAGTTTTGTCTGCAGACAACAGAACTATGACTGTAGTGTTTTCCTGTCTCTGGGAATCACATTTGTGAGAGGGCAAGAAAGCACATGATCACTTCCATGTCAATCCCAGCTGTGCCTTCCTCAATAGGATAGAAGCACGCACCACGGTAGGGGCTGTTGCAGAACAATGGCCCAGAATATTGCCTGCACATTCTGACTAATAGCTCAGCTTTTGGAGCAGCCATGAACTTGCTTTTTAGATTACTAATGAGAGCTAGCAATCCAGGTCAACTGGGGTAGATGCCTGAATCCTTATAATAGTCCAGTGCAAAAAAACAAGAGGCAACCCTGGTTGTGACATTCTTGATACATTAAGGGCACAATCCTAAACAGGTTTACTCAGAAGTAAGTCCTATTTTGTACAGCCTAAGGCTGTAATCCTAACCACACTTTCCTGAGACTAAGCCCCATTGAACAAAATAGGACTTACTTCTGAGTAGACCTGGTTAGGATTGTGCCCTAAACTATCTTTTCCCTCAAGCCAGCAGGAGAGGAGAAGGGCGGCTGCCTAGATTAATGCTCCTTAGCCCCCCAGTCTTGGATTCCACAAGCAATCAGTTGTCTGAGAGGAAGGGAGAGAAAGGCCCTATGGGTTGGTCAGTGGCTTATCTCCACCCTTTTCTCCACCCTTATCTCCACCCTTTTCAGATTCTAACAGGGACCACCCATTCTACACTGTGGACGACCCAATTCTTGACTGGCTTGCTGTGACCCACGTGTAGTTCGCATATCTGTGAATATAATATAGGATATATTTTAATAATATGTTAAGTTTATATATTTGAGGTTATGTATAACCTATATCAGTGTTTCTCAATGTTTGTCCCCTGCCGTACCACTTTGCATGGTTCAATTATTGAATGTACCACCGGAAGTAACAGGCGATGACATCCAGGCGATGACTCCCAACTCCCAGGTTGGGAGGCCAAATGCGACACTACAAACATTGGTGGGAGGGTCAGGGCAGACAGGAGGGTTTTTTTTGAGCATACAAAGAGCACACAGGGAAGGTCTGCCTGTTGAGCTTTCTACCACTGTTTGTCAAGTCTCATTGCTGGCTTCACTGCCAGGTGGTGGGTGTCTGGAGTTCTTGCAAGTATCACCAGACACTACCTCAAGTACCACCAGTGGTACCCATTGAGAAATAATGATCGCTCAATCTGTCTGTCTGTCTGTCTGTCTGTCTGTCTGTCTGTCTGTCTGTCTGTCTGTCATTTTAAATCTAATTTAGGATATAAATTTAATAAATACATGATCATTCTAGAATGGCTAAAACATGAAACCAGCAGCGTTTCAACAATGAGCACTACCATGTTCCAACAATTGCCTTCGAAGAATTCCTTCTCTCTACATGACCTCCCTCTCCACACAGCATTGTACACTCTTGCAAGGTGGTGACATGCTATGACCATTGTGGTATTGTCTGTAGCCAGTCAACAAAGTTGACCGAGGGTGGGGAAGACTAGGGGGAAAAAAAGAGAGAGAGAGAAAGAGAGGGTGTGTGTGTGTGTGTGTTTTAAAGAAAGAAGTTGCCTTTGTGTCTGAAATACAATACGATCGCCACATGCTTCTTTATATGTGATTCCCCCTGTTGATATTGTATTATATAAAATGGAATGCTTGACCTGGTGAAGGAAGAAAGACTTTCTGCTGTCACACATTGACTAGCGATGTTGCTGCAGGGACTCGGAGAGACCTGCTGAGATGGCTTATGATCCAAAGCCCCTCCAAATCAATGTGGGAAGTTTTATTAACTTCAAGGAGCTTTGGATCAAGCTCTGAATGGGATGTAGAAATGCAGGTGTGTAATGTACAAGTACTGAACTGCTCAAAACGGCAGGCTCCGGCCTTGTAGAAAAGCAAGGGTATAAAATCAATAACAGCAGCAGCTCTTGCTCAAAAGAAAAGGACTCCTAGAGATTCGCCTACAAGTACAAGTCAGGCCCTTTGTGACAATAGCCGGGCACTGAAACACTAAATAGCCTTTCTTGTGGGGGGCTGGCTTAGGCCATGGGGAATTTAAATGTGTCTGACCTCCAAAGAAGACTTGAGAGAAAGCTTCTTGTCAGAATTTAGGCCTAGTTCATGCCGTAAGAGCAGATGAGATGGTAAAGTACTTCTTGAAACGTACTACTTTTGACTTGCAGGGGAGGCTCACATGATTAGCTGTGCAATCCTATGCATGTCCACTCAGCCCTGTTGAATTTAACAGACTTTACTCCCAGGAAAGTGTCTATGGGATTGCAGTCTAAGCTTTCCATATCTAAATAACATTTCCCTGCTCCTAGAAAAGTAAATGTCAGGCAAACACATTCTAATTTAGCCTTCTCCTTCTCCCCAATATGAGTGTTTTACAGGTTCACAAACTTTTTATTTGTTTGTTTGTTTGTTTGTTTGTTTGTTGTGGAGAACCGTTCAAGTATGTAGTCTTCCTCCTCCTCCATTACAAAATGGTAGCGTCAAGAAAGAGTTTGTCCAACATCATCAGTTGAGTGTATGAACCAGACTTTTGTTTGAACTAGGGCTTACGAGACTTTGGTTTTAGTTGGAGTGGGTTTTCAGTGCCTTAGCATTTCCTCTGAGCACATGAAGTAACACAAAAGAAAGGGCATGTGGTGAATGACTGTGAGACTGAGCTACTACTACCAGTCATCCTATGATTTGAATAACTGATTCTCAAACGTTTTAGTACTGAGACCCACGTTTTAGAATGACAGTCTGTCAGGACCCACCAGAAATGATGTCATTGACCTGGAAGTAATGTCATCGCCAGAAGAAAGTCAGAAAATTTTCAACACCCTGTATGACAAAATCAAATCAATCAATTAACAGGGCAAACCTAACTTGCACTGGAATAGGCAGGCCATGGGCCTGCACTGTATCCAGCACACGTTTTGGGCTGTCTCAGGTTCGGCCCAAGGCAAGGGAAAAGTTTCCCCTTACCCTGGGGAGAGCTGCAGCATCCCCAATGGGGCTACTTGGATTTGCACCACCTAAATAGGTGGCGCAAATCCAAGAAGCCCAGAGCTGCCCCAGGCTGCCTGGGAACGGGGTTAGGACCTGGCATAAGTGCTGGATCCTGGCCCCACCTCCCTCTTCCTCCCACCTGCCCCTGGGAATGCCTGCTGCCCATCCTCCCCTGCCCCAAAATGCCTCCCTCCTGCATCCTCCCTGCCCTCCCCACGCCTGCCCAGACCTCCATGCTGTCCGAGCTTGGCCAGTGCAACTTTACTGCGTTTTGGAGCTCATGTCAGTGCGGGGAGGCTGGGGCACATCTGTGCACCAACCTATCTGCCCCAACAGTGGCAGCATGTGCTATGCTGGTGCACCTGCATCGTTGAGTGGGGGAGGGGAATTGACTGGGCTGGCCATTTTGTTTTACTTTTTAACTAGTGTTTATACCCGACTTCTTCCTGCTGTGGCCCCTGGGACATTAAAAGATCTTTAGCCCCAGGAGGAAAGGAATAGAGAGACCATCTAGGCAACTGCCATTCCATACCTGCCCATGGAAGGCACCTGACTGCTCCTGGGAAGTTGTTTAGATTTTATTTTAAAATGTTGTAAGCCATTTTGAGGATCCAATGGTTGAAAAGGAGGATGTAAATTGAACAAATAAACAAACATATTGTGCTATTCCCAGTCCCATTAAATGGAACTAGCTCTGAGTATTGATTCTCAAAGTAATGAGAAAGAACTTGAATCACACACCTGCCTTTTATAAGTGTTGTGTTGTGCTGATCTATTGGGAAAACATTTCCTTTATCTGTTAAAATCTTAGAGCATTGTGTGGAGTCAGTCGTTATCTGGACGAGGGCCAATAAGCTGAAATTAAATCTGGACAAGGCAAAGGTCTTCCTGGTCAGAAATTCCTTGATGCAGGTACTGACTCATCTACTCAATTTAAAATGGGGGTAGAACTAACACTGCAGGAATGAGTGTGCAGCTTGAGAGTGCTTCTAGATTCACTGCTCCACCTGGAAGGCCAGGTGGAGGCTGTGTCCAGGAATGTGTTCGCCCAGTTTGGTCTGGTGCACCAACTCCAGCCATACTTGAGTTGGTCGGATCTGACCAAGGTGGTCCATGCTTTTGTGTCATCATGTGTTCTACATAGGGCTGCCCTTGAAGATAGTCCAGAAGTTGAAACTAGTGCAGAATGTGATGACCCAGGTGGTTACTAGAGCTTTACATATAGGCTGTTGGGTTCTGAGCTGTCTGTGACAGATCAGGAGAGAGCTCTTGGGGGGTGGTGGACAGGTCGATGAAAGTGTTGACCCAATGTGCGGTGGCAGTGAAGAAGGCCAATTCTATGCTTGGGATCATTAGAAAAGGTACTGAGAACAAAACAGCTAATATTATAATGCCGTTGTACAAATCGATGGTAAGGCCACACCTGGAGTATTGTGTCCAATTCTGGTCGCTGCATCTCAAAAAAAACATAGTGGAAATGGAAAAGGTGCAAAAGAGAGCAACTAAGATGATTACTGGGCTGGGGCACCTTCCTTATGAGGAAAGGCTACGGCGTTTGGGCCTCTTCAGCTTAGAAAAGAGGCGCCTGAGGGGGGACATGATTGAAACATACAAAATTATGCAGGGAATGGACAGAGTGGATAGAGAGATGCTCTTTACACTCTCACATAACACCAGAACCAGGGGACATCCACTAAAATTGAGTGTTGGGAGAGTTAGAACAGACAAAAGAAAATATTTCTTTACTCAGTGTGTGGTAGGTCTGTGGAACTCCTTGCCACAGGATGTGGTGATGGCGTCTGGCCTGGACGCCTTTAAAAGGGGATTGGACAAGTTTCTGGAGGAAAAATCCATTACGGGT
Source organism: Tiliqua scincoides (assembly GCF_035046505.1). Lineage (NCBI taxonomy): Eukaryota > Metazoa > Chordata > Lepidosauria > Squamata > Scincidae > Tiliqua > Tiliqua scincoides. Next base: position 220,780,147 of record NC_089823.1, read on the forward strand.
TACAAGCCATGATGTGTATGCGCAACCTCCTGATTTTAGAAATGGGCTATGTCAGATGCAAGGGAGGGCACCAGGATGCAGGTCTCTTGTTATCTGGTGTGCTCTCTGGGGCATTTGGTGGGCCGCTGTGAGATGCTCTCCTGCAAGTACCAAGTGTGGGGCTCTCCTGCAAGTACCACGTGTGTCTCTGGTTAGGAGAATGACAGCACAAACCTTCTCTGTAGAAGTCCCTCCCAGGGACTAAAGAGCTATCCCTTCTTTGATGGCTTTTCAGTAAGGGCTGAAAACATTTTAATTTTGTTTAGCTTTTAAGAAAAGCTAAACAGAAAGGTTTTAGAATTGGATTTCTTGTAACTGCTTATTGAATATTATCCAGCACTCCTGCTTCTCTCCAGATGCTATTAGATTGTTTCACTCCTGGTTATATTGCTAAACAGATTATACAGAACCCTGATTTTTTATATTGTAGGCTTAAATATTTTATGTTTTTATTATCATTTTGTAAGCCGTCTTTTACATTTGCATTGCTCAGGGAAAGGCAGGGTAGAAATTGTTCAAATAAAGAAATAAATATGTTGACGATATAACATGATTCACAAAACCTCCAGCTAGACTTGACAGCTTCAGAACAACCACACAAATGTTCAGTGAAGATATAAAAGTGACTGTGAAAAATATGCAGTTCTCCTTCTAATTAAAAGTATAAGTGACGATATGGTGCCACGGAAAGAACCTGTGTTACCTACCCTTGGGTTGCAATCCTACACTATACAAAAATAACTGAGAGTAAGCCTCATTGCATACAGTGGAACTTACTTCCAAGTAAATATGAATAGGCTTGTGCTGTTGATCATAATTCCACTGGCAAGTACCTGGAAATCAGACAGAACAACTGGAATAGCCCACCCAAGTTTCAAATCCTCTTAACAGAATCTCTAGAGTAGGCAAAAGCTCCTTAAAATACTGACAACTGAGCTTGCAGCTAAGAACAAAATAAATGCACTTAACGTCTGGGCAGTCCCAGTGCTGATTTACTCCATGGGGATAATTAAGTGATCTGATGCTGATTTTGAATGAGCTTCCTAGATTAACCCACACGCTCATGACAAAGTTCAAAATGCATCGTTGAAATGCCTCCGTGGGAAGACAAGACATTTCAGGTCTGAAGTAAATACAGTCCACACCTGTGTGTTCTGTAAAAACCCTGCTAACTGGTAAGAGGCACTTTTTCAAGTGGGTGCTCCTCTTTTATTTAGCAGGGGGAGAGTAACTGGCCCACCTCCCCCCAGCAGTGTCTTTTCTAGTGGCTGTCTGCTGGTGTTGCATCTTTTTAGATTGTGAGCCCTTTTGGGACGGGGAACCATTAATTTGATTTTTTCTGTAAACTGCTTTGGGAACTTTTTGTTGAAAAGCGGTATATAAATAACAACAACAACAACAACAACAACAACAACAACAACAACAACTGGGTATCAAAACTCAGGCAATACTTCAAGACTTGTGATCTAATGGCTCTCTAAGCAGTGGCCAAGCCTGATCAAAACTTCAGGTATAACTCATGCCGGCCAGGCTCAATATCAATTAAAGCAATAATCAAAACATGGTAATTGAAAGTCCTGGAAGGGATATACCCTGAAAGCCTTAAATGAGAAAGGTGAGTGAGGTGGTTTAAAGAGCCTCATCACTGATGCGGATTAAAGCAGATCAATGTAAAAAACAGGTGTGGATGTTTTAGTACTCCTATTCAAGGCGGTCACTGTTAACAATATATAACACAGGCTGAAATCTTACACATACCTACCTGGGGGTAACTCAGTGGGGCTTACTTCTGAGTAAACATGCATATGATTCTGCTGGCAGACTGCTGATACTTGCAGAAAATGCAAAGATGAACCAGAAACATGTCATGGGTAGCAGCCAGGATGGTGTAATATGGTTCAGGAGTTGGCCGTCATCCAGGTCCAAATCCCCGCTCAGCCGTGAAGCTTCCTCCATGACCTTGGGCCAGTTACTCTCTCTCAGTCTCATCTACTTCACAGGGTTGTTGTGACGACAAAAGGAGGGAAGGAACCATGTGCATTGCCCTGAGCTACTTGGAGGAAGGGCAGTATGATAATAATAATTATTAAAATAATAATTACTATTAATCATTAACAATATTTATATACCACTTTTCAGCAAAAAAATTCACAAAGCAGTGAACAGAGAAAGTCAACTAACTAATGGCTCCCTGTCCCCAATCACAATCTATAAAAATTCAAAAGAACACCAGCAGACAGCCACTAGAAAAGACACTGCTGGCTTGAGGGGAGCCAGTTGTGGATTGAATGAATGAATGAATGAATGAAGAGTCAGACCATCAGTTCAACTAGCTCAGTTCTGTTTGCACTGGCTAGCAATGATTCTGCAAGGGTTCAGGTAAGGTTCTTTCCTGGCCCTACCTGGAACCATTAAAGATTGAGGCTGAGATGTTCCCCATAAAGTCCACGCCCTCTATCACTGAACCGTGGCCCCTCCCAATGGCACTGCTAGCTGTTCTGTTTTATCAAATACAGAAATCTTGCCAGACACAATCAGGTTGCAAATAAATAAATAAATCTTCTGCCAACTGGCTATGCAACACCAACAGATCGGTTTAGCACTTCACCCTTCCTGCAGATTTAGTCCTGACCTGGTTCTTGACGAGAATGTTTACATCTTGTATTGATAATCTGATTATAAGAGAGAAAGCAATGGATTACAATAGACCAGGCATGAGTCCAGGGAACAAAAAATTAAAACAGTTGCTACTATAGATGTTGTCATACCACTCACGTTGCCCCCCCCCCCCAAAGTGGACTTTCAGGGCCATTTTTTTTGCAACAAAAAAACAGAACAGGCAGACTTAAAACTGGCAGCCTCCCAAGTGTGTCTGTCAGGCTTCCTAAATTGGGAAGCCAGAAGAAGCACACACTGCCACCATTTGCATAATATTATGTTGGTGGCCTTCGACCTCAGGGCTCCCTGAGCTGGAACGGTTGGCGCTCCAGACTGACCAGCAACACCAGCTGAGAGCCATTGTTGCAGCTGTCTCAGTAGTCCTGATGAATTTAGGAATTCCTCTCAGGCAATGGCTTAAGCAAAGTGGCTTAAGTGGCCATTCCCCCTTAAGGGGAGTGACCCATGAATGGGCACCCCGGTGATGCCGTAGCAATTGCAGTGCACCAGGCACCTAGAAGCTTGTCTCCCTACTGGGGAGGGGGTTAGTAAGCCTTGGAGAGGGTCTAAGAGGCAGATTGGAGCAATAAATCACTTGGGGGATACCCATAGAGGGGGCTGCGAGCCTTTTGGATCCTCGCTGAGGCTTGCTGGTCCCCCCCCCCCGGTAGGGAGACAGTACCCGCAGTGCCGCAATCTGGGTGTCTGCAGTGCTGCAGTCGCTGTGGCACCGCTGGGGCACATCCCCTCTCCCAGTCCCCGCCCCCATAAGCATTTACCAGTGGTTTTGAACTCCCAGAGAGTTCAACTGCTGGATTAGAACATCACAATAGCAGAAATAAAAACAGCAAAAAGTACTTTAAAAGCCGTGACTGAAAACCTAAGGGCGCAATCTTAACTTGAGCTGGAACAGGCAAGCCAGGAGGCTTGTGCTGTGTCCAGCACAGGATTGTGGCCAGAAGCAGCTCAGCCAGAGGCAAGGGGAAACTCTTCCCCAGGGCCTCTGAAAGGAATTTTGGCAGGGGGTACAAAGTTTCTTTTGGGCCCCTTCCCAAAGGGGGAGGGGTCAACAAGGGGGGAGAGCAGCAACGGGGGTCGATGGGTATAATAAAAATAAATAAATAAAAGATGATAACAAAGCACATTTGATTTGAACATATTTGTTTACGCTATAATGCAGATGAGAAAGGGCAATACAGATAAGGAGACAGAATTCACATTGAAACATCATTTTCTATTAATATGCAGATACGATCATCAGAAGACATAACTATTATTAAGAAACTTACAGTGCAATCCTATTCATGTCTACTCGTAAGTAAGCCTCATTGTGTTCAATAAGGCTTACGCCCAGGAACGTGTGTATAGAATTGTAGCTTTAGTATTTGCAAAAAGAGCTTTCCTGGCCTTTTTCTGTGAAAAGTTTTGAATCACAACATGGAAATTAATTGTTCTGGCAATGCTTGATTCAATACTTAGCCTGACCAAATCCACAAGACGTCCCTGAGACATTGTAGATCTTAAATAATTTTTAATTAGCTTTAGTTTGCTAAATGACTGCTCTGCAGAAGCTACTGTTGCTGGAATTGTTAACAATATTCTTAAACTAATACAAACATTTGGAAACAGGTCACCTAGTCTGTACTCTGTTTACAAGTTCAACAGATCTAATGGTTTTAATTGTGCAGTTCCAAAATTTGCTTTATGCACTGATGGTAAATGCATAACATTCATAACATACTTTTCTATTTCCTTTTGAGGTGGAAACTCAGTTGTGATATATCCAGTGTCTACATTGCGATCACTCCTCTCTCCTTCCAAATTCACTTTCACGTGCATCTGTATGTCTACTTCTTTCTGTTTTTCATTTTCATTTTTTGCATTTGCCTCTTTATCAAAACTCTGTGCAGAAGCACCCAGATCAATTGCTGCTTGATCGGGGATAAGGCTTTCAACATCTTCTTCCTGTTCCAATTCTACAGGTGAGGTCAATGGAGAACTCTGTGCATGTAAAGCATGCCACCCAACCAAAATAGTGTTTGCTGACCCTTCTATGAGTTTCATCTCGTTCCTTTTTGATATTTCTTTTCTGGGCTCCTGATTTATGAGAATAAGGCATTTTAGAGACAGACCAGACTGAAGAGAACTGCCGTGACTGCCGGATCCCAGCCCCATCTCCCTCTCCTCGCCCACCCGCCCCAGGGGCCACCCGTTGCCCTCCCTCCCCCCTCGCAGGAATGCCTCCCTCCCTCCTCCTCCCCACCCCCCACACCTACCTTTTTTGCTTGCATTGGCCCTGCGAGGCCGACACAAGCACCGGAGGGGAAGCCGGCGCAGAGGCATCTGTTAGCCTCCACAGGCTGGCGCTTCTCAGAGTGCCAGCCTGGCTTCCCCTTGAGGAGGTGCAAATGTGCTTTATGGCACATTTGCGACCCTCCCAGGCCAGCCCAAGGGCGCAGTTAGGATTGTGCCCTAAGTCAACTAAAAGGGGAATGCCAAGTTTTCAGCCCTCATGGGAAGGCAAGCAAGAGGTAGCAGTTCTTAATCCCACAGGGAGGGAGTTCTATGGTAAAGATGCCACCACAGAGAAGGCCCTGTTCAAAATAGTCCTTGCCAGGCCATCTTGCCTCTGCTACATTGGGTAGAAATTGCTGCAGGAAGACATGGTAGGAGGGGAGAATCAAATGGGCAGTCAGGGATCATGCTGCAAACATGATGATATCATGTCAAATAACCAATTGGTATTTTGATGTTATGAAGGTAAAATGTAACTAATTTGGAATGAGGAGAATACTTCCTGTTGTGTTGTAGGTTAGGTAGGTGAGGGATTGCTTCTGGTCTTGAGGCTGTAGTTGGGTAGGTAAATTTGTAAAAATTTTTCGACCCCTGTTCACAGCTCCCCCTTTGCTAAACATGTAGGATTCTTTCTGGTGCTTCCAAACCACACTTCCAAATCTGGGGTTCCCTTCTGGCTCAGACCTGAGTCAATCAGACAGACTGAGAAAGGACTCCACCCTCCAGTGCAAGGAAGAGCCCAGTTATTACAGAAGGACAATGCAAGTGTTTATGGTAAACATGAACCTCACTAAAGATGCTATCTGAACCAAATGGAGGACATGGTCTCACAACAGAAATCATTAGGGCTCAAATCCTAACCAACTTTCCAGCACTGACACAACTGTGCCGATGGGGCATGTGCTGCATCCTGCAGTTGGGGGCAGTCACGGAGGCTTCCTCAAGGTCAGGGAATGTTTGATTCCTTCCCTTGGAGCTGCCTTGCCCTTATGTCAGTGCTGGAAAGTGGGTAAGGATTGCGCCCTAAGGGATGTAACTGAGGTGTGTCACTGCAGAGACAGCCTTGATGTAACAAACTCCTGCTCTAATAATTTTAAACTGCAATTCTGTTTGCTGGTAGTTGGTTCAGTGAGTCTCTTCAGGTCTTAAACTGTTAAGGGCTCCGTACAGCTATTGTATGGTGATGGGACAGTATTAGGGTTAATTTCTTGAAAGTAAAGTAGCATCTCTATTCTAAAGTCACCTCTGAAGACAGGGCTCTCCATCTTGCTTTACTCTTGCTTTACTCATTATTTACACTAGTCATCCCTTGTGGCTATTGCTTTGAGGAACTGTTCCGCAGTGTGAAAGCCTGTGGTGGAATTGGGCTCAAGGGAACGGAACGTTGCTTTTCTCTAAGAGAAATAGGTCCATGGAGTATAACAGGAAGTTGAAGGAATCGAGCATAATCCAAGAAAAGAAACTAGTGTTATGAATGTGTTGAATGCAATAGGTTTAATATTGATTGTTAATATTAAAATTAACAAGTGCAGGTAGGGGTTGACCCAGTCTTCTGCCGCATCCTTCCTTCCCACTTCTGTATGTGCTGCTACATGTCTGAGAGTTTCAGACCCCTCCTGTTGCGCTAGCAGTATTTTTATACACATGCATCAAACATATCGCCTGATGTGGGTCACATAGGCCCCCTTAATCTATCCCTAATGGTAGGGTTGGCCCTGAGGATTCAGTTTGCTTTGTTCTTGTGACTGGGTATTAAATTAGGCAGTGCTCTTCAAACACTTGGGATAAGAAACAATTTTATTCTCAGTTTCCTCTGAGAATCGAACTTGCTCCAATGCGTACAAACGGCAAGAGAGGAGATTCCAGTTGGACATCAGGAAGAAGTTCTTGTTGGTAAGGACGGTTTGTCACTGGAACAGCTTTCCGAGGGAGGTGGTGGAGTCTCCCTAACTGGAAATCTTCAAGCAGAGGCTTGACAAGCACCTAGCAGGAGGTTGGTTTTGATGATCTTTTGGGTTCCTTCCAACTCTATCATTCCATGATTTTATGATTAGGAATTGTGTACATGTTGTCAATCAGATGAAAAATACAGGCAGTTTTTCCAATGGTGGTCAGCTGGTTGTGGGGCTTGAATCCAGACCTATTCTCCACGTTCAGTGTGTGTGTGTGTGTGGGGGGGGGGGGAAGCGGAAACAGATTGTATTCAGACACCTTATCCCTCCAAAACAGATGATTGCCTCAGTCAAATGTTGCCAGACATCCCCACTTTGCCCAAGTGCCTTTCCCCAGCTTGGATTGCCATAAAAGTTTGGCCAAAGCAAAGCCAAATCTTGCTTGAGAGGGAAGGCTGGCAGGAGAGACCCTTCTCACCTCTGCTGTCAGTAGTCTGCTTGGCTCCCTGCCTGAAACCTGATCAAACAAATATGGCCCCTCGACTGCCTTGCTCCAAAAGAATGAACAGATCCTCTTCTACCAACCCGGGGCTCCTGCCTGGGAATGTCTTGAACATGGAGCTGCCTGCTGAACTGGGCTTTTGTTCTCCAGACTAACATCTGAATCTCTTCCCACTTGTATTTCAGTCAATCATGTGATTGCTCGGCAGGCAGCAAACAAGTTTGAGTTGCCAGCTGCTCATCTGAGAACCTTTCTTGCTCTCATTGCTTCATTTTACCAAGCCAGTCTGCAGTCATACTTCTGTGTTTTGGCTAACCCTCCCTTTTCACTATGCCTATGTTCCTTCCACCTTTCTCCTGCTTGCTCTAGAGCCTGTAATTCCCAAACCATTTTTTGAATCTCAAGAAATCCAGCATTCTGCTGATGTCTTAGGGCACAATCCAAACCCTTGGGCCGGCCTGGGAAGGTCGCAAATATGCTGTAAAGCACGTTTGCGCCTCCGTAGGAGGAAGCCAGGCCGGCGTTCCAAGAAGCGCCAGCCTGTGGAGGCCAACAGAGGCCTCTGTGCTAGCTTCCTCCCAGCTCCTTGCGTTGGCTCTAATGAGCCGATGCAAGGGTGACAAGTAGGTGTGGGGGAGGCAGGGAGGGGGAGGGAGGGAGGCGTTTCTGGGTGGGGGAGGAAGGGCAAAGGGCAGCCCCGGGGGCGGGCCCATGGGGAACCGGAGGCAGGGCTGGGATCCATCAGTTATGCCGGATCCCAACCCCCGTCCCTGGGGAGAATACATCGACTTCAAACCACTCAGCTCTCCTCAGACTTGCGCCACCCAGACTTGCGCCACCCAGGGGTAAGGGTAAGGGGAAAAGTTTCCCCTTGCCTCTGGCTGAGTTGCTGCTGGCCACAATCCTGCGCAAGCCTCCTGTTGCAGGTCAAGTTTGGATTGCACCCTTAAGGAGATAGGGTTCTCTCACTAATTCCTCTGAAGATACCTTGCTCCCACACCTGTTCTCCACCATGGTGGAGTGTACTAATACATTGTACTAATACACTACTAATCAGTGTACTGATTAGTGTACTAGTCAATTTAAACTATTGCTCTTGTCTAGCTTTGCAAGCTTCCTTTCTTTCCCTGCTATTGAAAATAATTCCTTTGTTGAAACATATATGTTTTTCTGTTACCACCTAGGCTTTACTTACATATATACATAGGTATTTACATACCACCTTTCTCTTTTTTTACACAGCATTCAAGGTGATTTACATAGGCAGGCTAATCTAAACCACCATTTTTCAATGGGGTTTTTACAATATGTTCTGTGGAAAAGAACTCACAGAACCTTCAGTTCTCCAGATGCCTTCACTGTGTGGTTATTTCTCCTATCTGCCATCAAGCATGGCTTCTGCAGGCAATCGCAAATCAAGCCCAGGCAGGTCCTCAAGGCTGTTTTCAATTCTTTGCCAGCTGACCTTCTCACACACTCCCCCACACTCTCATTGCGGAGGCTCACCAACTTAGCAGTGACTCCATCCTGCCACAACAGGTAACAGCAGCTTATCAGCCTGGCATCCATCTCTGTCTCCCATCCAGAAACAAGACCACAGCTGCTCCTCCTTAGCTCTTCAGGTAGTATAGCAGCTCAACCATCAGAACATCAGACGTCCTGGTTTGGTTCCCTTTTTCTTTGGTACCTAGTCGGGAGATGGGTGCATCACAGTTAGTAGTCAAAGATCCCTTGAGACGTACGTTTGTGGTGACATTGCTGGTACATGTGCCCCAGAGCACGTGTTGTGACACAAAGTTGTACCTATTTGTGTAACAGCGAGACACATACAAATATCAAATGCATACATGCATCCATAATTAGTTTAAGAATAAGTAATATAGGCCAATGTACATTGCTCCACTTGCTACCTTATGGTACTTTTGTAAGAGTGGGCACATAGTTCTGTGGTAGGGCCAGTGTCTTTTATGCATATGATCCCTGGCTGAATTCCCAGCATTGCCAGGTAAAGGAACTCAGCAAGGTCAGGAAAGATCTTTGCTGCCTTAAAGCAGAGAGAGCCAACACCAATCAGAGAAGATAGCTCTAAGCGAGATGGACTAATAGCTTAACAGTGCAACACAGCTTCATATACACAAAACAAAATATGCACTCAGGTGAAATATATGGGAAAATATATTTGAAGTGGTGCTTTAAAAAGCATCCACAAGATGGCACTTTAACTTCATAGATGCTGGTGTTGGATGTTCACTCAAATCACAGATGTTCATTTGAACTGTTCAAAGTTCTTTCTCTCCCCCCCCCCCCAACACTGGAAACACAACTGCTCTATTAGGAGTGAAGGAAGAAGGAAGGTGGCTAAGGGATATATGTTCCTGTCATGTTGTAGTGTAGAGAATGTGTTTAACTGGCTAAAAAATGCCATTTGGTCTTCAGATCTGGGTGTTACCATGAAGGTTACCATGTGAAAGACCTGCCGGCTCACCTGTGCCTTTGGTAACATCTGGCTACCACCAGGAGCCTTTAGAGACACCCGCCACAATCGGGCCTCACTCTTTTTGCTCCTTGTCAGGTTTAATTGCATTCTTTCATTAGAATGGATTTATCTCCCACTTTCAGTCTATGTGTGTAATAAGGGCTATTTGCTTTGCTATCTTGATCCACTGGGAGCTCATTCTTCCATCATTTACATATCGTGTAATATTTCTGAATGACTGAACCTCATTATGCATTTCCCCTATTGTCAAGTTCTACTTTGGCATTCCAGCAGTGAAGACATGAGGCTTTGTTAAGTTGAAGCGGTATTGGGGCACCTTGTCAAAGGCACCTTGCTGGCTTTTTTTTTTTCCTTTCTGAGGACATCTTGCATAAAGCACAGCTCTTGCAATGTATATTGCCACTTGAACACTAGTCAGTAGTTGTTTTTTTTTCTATAGTTGCCCTAGTTCAATGGTGCCCAAACATTTTAGCACTAGGATCCACTTTTTAAAATGACATTCTATTGCAGGGGTGACAAACATCAGGCCTGCAGGTCAAATGTAGCCCCCGGAAGCAATTTGTCCAGCGCCCGCTATAATTGGGCTCATCCAGCTTGATAATTGGGCTCTCTATTGAAAAGACAAACAAGATTTTCATATTTTCTCTTCTGCCCTTTGCAGCCAATGAGTTTCTGTATGAGAACAAAAGTGCTTATTTCTGGACATCATCTGCTTAATGATGTCACTTTCTGCTTAGTGATGTCACTCCTGGCCTTCAGCAAGCACCATGAATGATAACTTTGGCCATCTGCATGAAATGAGTTTGACATCTCTGCCCTATTGGGACCCACCTAGCAGGGCCTAGGAGGGGGGTAAAGGGAGTAATTTGTACCCAGGCCCAGGGTCAAAAGGGGGGCCCAGGAGCCAAAGGAGGGGGCCCAGAAATTTCCTGAGATCTTACGTTTTCCTATCTACTCAGACTTGTTGCCCGCACGGGATGCTGGGGACACTACCATGACTGGGGTGGCTGGGGACCCTACTGATGCCACATGGGTTAGTAGACCTGGGCTCCAAAGACTTTTCCAGCTGTCTCTACCCTCTCCCCACCCTGTTTCACTGCTCCCTGCCCCCATTTTGCTCACCTATCACCACCCTCTCCCACTCTTTTACCCCTTCCCCTTTGCAAAGGGACCCAAAAGAAACTTTGTACCCCCTAATAAAATTCCTCTCCGAGGCCTTGCCACCTAGCTTTATGAGACTTTTTTTAAAAAAGGTGATGTAGAAATGTATTTATTTAAAACCAAAAACCTTGATCCATTTCTCATAATGAGGCAGCCCTAATGAATTGACTCAAGGGTTGAGGGGCTTAGTAATGTGACTCAACCTTCACCTGCCCCCACTACCTGTCATTGATGGACTTGGGGGGGAAAAAAGACGCACCAGAAAAATGATGCTCAAACATTTATCTCCCTATATTTGCACAAGCTTGCAAACTGCAGGAGCTCAGCTCTTTGCAGGGCAGTAAGCGGCTGTCTGATTTTTGAATAGCCTAGGGCTCAAGGCAATTAGTTATCTGACCTTTCCCTCACCCATGTTTTCACTGGAGGCTCTGTGGGGTCCACCAGAAATGGAATCCTGACCTACCCACATAATTTGAGAAATGCTGCCCTAGTCCAATGAGTTAGCAGAATTGAAAACAAACCTATATGACACTTTTCTCTCTGACATCAGGCCACCAAAGCAGCTGACGAAAAGGCAAAATTAAAATGGACTATAACAAAGTTTTAAAATGAGAAGTGCCTTCCCTGGTGAGATGATGAGATGTAAAATCTCCTCCCAGTTCTGAGTTACTGCAACTGTTACTCCAGATGTTGTCGTTTTCCAAGATGAACAGTAAAATGGTGAAATGATTTGGCCTTTCAGTTTGGAACAACATGCAAGAAAACTTTCTGCTCTTTATGGAGCTCAGAAAAGTTTTTTATTTTATTTTGGCAGCTGGCAGGGAGGAGAGTTCTCAAATAAATTCTTCTAGCCTGAATTACCATGCAAAAAATCCAAAATTATTTTTCTTCCAGTACCATTTTTCTTTTCTGAACACAAGTAGCAGCTGGACCTTCAGCAAGAGCAGGCTGTGGACTCTCTCAGTGGGGCAGGTTCCATCCTGCCAGTCTTCCTTTAAAATTCATAAAATTAGGAAACCAGAGTTAAGTTTCCTTAAACGATCCCTCTGCGTTAAATTCCCAAATGCTTAAAGATAACTACAATGTGTAGAGCCTGACCAAAATTTGAAATTGGTGCTCCATTTCTTTGCTGCATTTCACAACTTTGGTGCTTTCTTTAGTAAGATTGACAATCTCTCTTTTCTGCCTCACATTTTCCTATTTGTTTCCTCTTTCTAAAATGTTGTCACTTTTTCAAACAAATATCCTTTGGGGGGAGACATACATCGAATGCTTTGAGGGTCTGTCGCTGCTGCCAACAAAAACAGTGTTCTTTAGAAAATCAGTTGCTCTGGAAACCTGGTTATACTTAGTGGTTTACTTGTGCCATCAAGCTTTTTGGTTTACCCTGTTCATTAAAACTCATTTCTAAGCAGTTAATGGACAAGCAACAATGGTTTGATCCAGAGCTAAGCCTGCCCTAGGCAGGTGCAAGTCCCCCGCACCAGCCTCCTGGTGTCACAAAAGTGCCATAAGACACTTCTATGCCATGTCAGTGAGTCAGGAGGCTGGTGCAGGGGACTTGATTGAGCCCTGGAGACTGAATGTGAGCCCAGCAGCGCTGGTGGAGGGTAAGTATGTGCAGCTGGCGGGCCACCAGTGCGGGTTTCTGGGGAGGCCAGGGGGGAGGTGTTGCAGGGTGGGGGGTGAGTGGGTGGAGGGCAAAGGATTATTAGTTTGGATTAAGCTGCTTTTCTCCCTCTGGTGGAAAAGAAGGTGCAAATGAGGGTGTGGGAGATGTGATGTTTGTAGCAACTGTGGGCTTTTGGCTGTTTGCCTGCAAATTGCAGAGTAAGTCCCTTTCAGGGATTTGCATTTCTCCAGCAAGCAGAAGCTTCTGTGCAATGCATGTTTATGTTTGGTGGAGGGTAGGACTGATGCAAACAACAGGAAGTGAGCAACATCTTGCATTCCCTTCCCCTTCTCAAAGAGATGGATGCCTTTTAGATGGGGTGGTAGTGGGGTAAAAGGAAATGTAAAAGAGAGTGTGTGTCTTAGTTAAAGAGATGCACTCATCCCTTTCATTTATCTCTTTTTGTTTTCATTTTCCCACCCCCTCTAAGTTTAATTCCATGCAGCTACAGCATCCATTTTCAACCACTGTACTGTGGCACATTGGTGCGCTGCAAATGGTCCCCAGGTATGCCACGGGAATTTGGGAGAGGGTCATTTATTGGTAGAGCCATTGGGAGGTGTGGCCCCCCCCATTGGCAGCACAGTGTGCCTTGTCAATTGTCAAAAAACTGATGGTGTGTCTTGACCATTTTAGTGCCTAGCCAGTGTGCCATGAGATGATAAAGGTTGAAAATTGCTGATCTACAGGTAGGCTGGAAAAGGCTCCTACTGAGCTGCTGTCAGTCCGTGTGGTCAGTGCCAAACTGGATGGGCCAATGGCCTGATCCAGTATAAGACAGCTTTCTCTTTTCCAGCTAACAGGACTGATATTCTGCAGTTTCAAGGCAAAGAGATAACCAACCATCCCTGGGCTGTGATATACTTAGCAGGTAAATATGCTTTTGATTGGCATTGATGTCTGGTGGTTATTTGCTACTGAACATCCTACCTGTTTGATTTTTCCTTTCCTTTCAATGCTCTAACAGTGCATTAAACCCTTGCAAGATGTCCTTGTGATTTTTTTGTCACTACAGAATAAGACCCTGCCATTTCATAATGGGACATTTGCTGGAGACAGATGTGGTGGACAAAAAGCAGGGGAAGGACATTACTTTCATGCCCTGCCTGTTTGTTCTTCCAAAGGCATCTGGCTGGGTGTTGCTGGCAACAGAATCTGGGACTACGTGCACCTTGTTACTTAATATAATTACACACCGATCCTTCTGCATTAAGGGTGGTTCGCAACTTTTCAACATGATCCATAATAAATTAACTCTGAAGAAGCAACATTATCTCAGTGAACAATAACTCAAACAACAGAATAAAACCAACGAAGGCCACAGAGCTAGGGACAAACAGCTGGCAGATCAAAAGACTGCCAGATCAGAAAACTCTTCAGAGCTCAGACTGAAATTTCAATAGAGAGAGGCCAACCAGATCTCCCGGGAAGAGCATCCACAGGTCCTCTTTCATGTTCTTGCCAGGTATATCTCAGGTACAGGTAGGAAAAGTAGGAAGGTCTCTCCTAGTGAACTTAGGACTGTTGGTTACAGCTTCTTGGACCTCAGGAAGGCAGGTTAAGACAGAAGAAGCATGTAGAAGAAGTAGGGTACGGAAGAAAGCCTTCAGGATGGTTTGATTCAGCGGATCATCAAACCTGTATAAATGGTGGCTCACCAAGCAAGCCAGTCATCTCCTAACACCACCAAGTGCTTGACAATTCTACCCTTCTTCTTCTTCTTCTTCTTCTTCTTCTTCTTCTTCTTCTTCTTCTTCTTCTTCTTCTTCTTCTTCTTCTTCTTCTTCTTCTTCTTCTTCTTCTTCTTCTTCTTCTTCTCTCTCCAAACATAAACTTCTCTCTCTCTCTCTCTCTCTCTCTCCCCCCCCCTCTTCTTTTCACTCTTTCTCTCCCTTTCTTTCCACCATTTGAGACCCAAATGATGTCACAGCTGGAGATAGAATAGATTTAGGAAAAACATGATCAGGCAAGTTCTTCTGCATTGAAATGTGGGCGTTCCTAAATGTGGGTAATACATTTTCTAGCCTCCTAAGAAATAAAATGTTGAGAAAATTTTAGTTTTGGTAATGGCTCACCTTACCTAGACTTCTGTGACACCCAGTGGTGTAGCTAATGATCGTGTAGCCCGGTGCCAAGCTCAAAATGTTGCCCCAAAAGTGATGTCACAACCGGAAGTGATGTCATGCCTGGGGTTTTTAAAAAGTAAAGATTGGGAGGAACCCACCTCCTTCCCCCAGAAACTCACCACCCACTTGCTCTGCTGCCTCTCCCCAGTCTGTGGCATAGTTATGGTGTCTATCTGCTACCTGGGGTCAAAGAAGATTTTGTAGCTCCCTCTCCATGACAAAATTAAATTTAATTAATTAATTAATTAAATAAAAAGTTATTGGTTTCATGCTGTATCATTATAACATCTCATTGGCACTCAGAACAATCAGTTTCATAGGTCGGTTTTGAGTTAAGCAACTCCACTTTTTGTTCCATAAAGGGAGTTGTGTTTTCATTTTCTGGTTAATTGGCCATAACGTTTGATAGAATACAGATATTCCAATGCAGTTTGTTTCATTGCATTCTGCATTAAATTACCTCTCCAATGATATATAACATGATGGTATTATTCATACATAGCAAGATTTTCACAATTTTGGTGACTAGTGTCAAACTCAGCTTGTGGCCCCCCTAAAGCTTGATGCCCGGTGCAACTGCTACCCCCTGCACCCCCTAGCTATGCCACTGGTAACACCTTTCCCTGATTTAGTGACCAATGGACAAAATTTGTGCGTGCGTGCGTGTTTAAAAACTCTAAGGGAATGGAACTATTTATAAAATATAACATAAATTGTACATTTTCACCAAAGCTAACATTCTAGCATTTTAATATAAAGGTCCTAAAGGATAGATAAATGACATGCACGGAATCCTGGGTGAACAAATACAAATGAGGCAGCAACCACCACTTCATTATTTCGGATTAGTCCCTATTAGCATACCTTTCCCATTTAGAATCCTCAGCTTGATGTTCTGGTGTTAGTTCTTTGGCTGCTCAGTTAAATGGGACAATGGTTGGAAAAAAATAAAAAATAAATGTTTTGTGTGTGTGTGTGTGTGTGTACAGAAACAACCTCAAACAGTCAGCAAAAATTATGGCAGAATAGCTAGATGAGAGAGATCCACGTCAAACAATGATTTTACTGCAATAATAAGTTGCATGAATTCAAATTGTTAAATTAGCTAAATGATTCAGTTGTCAGAACAGATCCATGGATGCTGGAGCATTGTGCCGGCAGCCTGATGTTGCCCTGCTAAAATTAGCTAAAATGAAAATTAAAGTGCCCTACTAAAAATCACCGGATGAGAAGACATTTCAGATCAGAGCAACCTGCTTATTTTTTGCCAAACAGTAGTCAGAACCGTGCAGAACAATGAACTGAGCACTGCCGCTACACCCTCTCACTTTGTTCCTTGCAAAGTGCTTGGAAACTACAACTGGTTCAGAACGTGGTGGCCAGATTGCTAAAAGAGACTCATTATTACCACGGAGCAAATTATTCTTGGGCTTAAAAGCCTCTACTGGCTTGCTTGTTTCCAGGTGCAATTCAATGCTTTTCAAAAGGCAGAGCGGCAGAAATGGGGACATGGGGAGGAGGAGAGCGCTGGCCACTCCAGCTATGATGATCACCGCGCTGCTCCTCTTCACTTCCCTTGTCCCTCCACTCCCTTGTTCTTGAAGAGTGGTAGCAGCAGAGGCAAAGAGGAGGAGAAGGTATAGAGGGAAGGAAAGGGGTCAGCATGGGTGGGCAGCTGCCATGAGTGGGGAAGGCTCGGGGCAAACTATGGGAATGGGTCAAAGCTGTTGGATGGGGGCATACTTTGTGCATCCAGTGGGAATGAAGAACAGCGAGGAGGAGGAAGGCACTCCTTGCATCTAAAGCAGGGGTGTCCAAAGTTTTTGGCAGGAGGGCCACATCATCGTTCTGACACTGTGTCGGGGGAGCCGGTAAAAAAAAGAATTAATTTACATTTAAAATTTGAATAAATTTACATAAGTTTACATAATTGAATATATTAAAGATATATAAAAGTTTACATAATTGAATATATTAAAGATATATAAAAGGCCTTGCACAAAGCAAGGCTGGCCTTTCCTTTGCTGCTGCTACTGCATCACAGATGTGAAACAGCAAGCAGTGGAGGGAGCCCTCATCCCACAGCTCACACAAAAGGTCAAACAGTCACCCTCACCCTGAGAGCAGTTGCGCCAGGCCAGTGTGGGCTCCAACAAATCTCCGGAGGGCCAGAGGCTCATTGGAGACTTGGCCCTCCCTGAGGGCCACATTGGGAGTCCTTGAGGGCCGCAAGTTGCCCCAGGGCTGGGGTTTGGGCAACCCTGATCTAAAGGAAGGAAAAACTAGCTGGGCTGCCACATGTTGCACTCCAATGGCGTGTGAGCGGAAGTAATTTATATTTCTTTACCCAGTGTGTAATTAATCTGCGGAACTCCTTGCCACAGGATGCAGAGATGAAATCTGGCATAGATACCTTAAGAAAGGAATTGGATAGATTTCTGGAAGAAAAGTTCATCATACGTTACAAGCCATGATGGGTATGTGTAATCTCTTGGTTTTAGCAGTAGGCTACCTCAGAATGCCAGATGCAAGGGAGATGCAACAGGATGCAGGTCTCTTGTTGTCCTGTACATTACCTGAGGCATCTGGTAGGTCACTGTCAGATACAAGAAGCTGAACTAGATGGGCCTTTGGAATCCAAAGGAAGATCCAAAGGAAGGGGCTCTTCCTTTGTTTTTATATTCTCTACCTCAAGCATCCATGAACTTGGAGTAGGACTGCTGTTCATATATTGAGATGGTCAACCAAGGTCCTACGCTTGATATCCATGCCATCAAGCAGAAGGTTACTGGGGAGATGACCTTCTCAATGGACTGGAAATCCTTTCCAATTGATTTTTGGTTGGTGTCTACTCCTCTTTTTTGGCACATGTTTGAGTAAGTGAGTGAGTGAGTAAGTGAGTGAGTGAGTGAAAATGGATTTTATTAGCTGCATTGGATACCCACTGTAGAAAGGCAGGGCAACAATATTTAGAATATACACATTTTAATAAGACATTTATAACTTTATTTGTTGCAAACACTGTGTTTTGAGTGCTTTGAATGTACAAAGTTGTCCAAGCAGATGACTGTCTGATCACTGCCCTGTCTAGCTTCAGGGTCACAAGCAGGGGTCTTTCAGCTCTGCTGTCCTCTAACTGGTGATTTTAGCAACTGAAGCTAGGATTGTTGCATGCATGCAAAGAAGCTGCTCTGCGGAGCTTCCCACTGTAGAAAGAATTGCTGAATACATTATAACCTAGTGAAGAGCATCGGCTCCTGACCCTCATATTGGCTCTATGGGTCTGGGTTCAGAAATGAATTTTGGGAGTACTAAATATGCCTTCCTGTGGTTGCTGGTTGAATGTCCTAATCTTGGCTTCAGAATTAGAGCTTGATCAATCACAGCAAATAGGTACAGTGCCCCTGTGGGGCACTAGGGGGCAGTGTATTGTCCAGGAGGCAGATGACTCAGAGGTTACCTGTTTCAGACGTCCTTGCTGACCTGTGAAGGTGTGCCTCCCTTGCCCCCTTCTCTCTCCAATGAGCAGGACCTCCCTCCATGAGCTCTGCCACCCTGCATGGAATCCACCATGCCATGATGTCTCACATACATGTCCATGCAAAGGGAATAGCACTAGGATTCCCTGTTCCATAGTCTGGGTCCTGTACAAATAACAGAAATGACCACGTTTTTAAACTGGAAGTAAAGTATTTTTCTTCTGCTCAAGCCTGCATTATGCATTGAATGGGCATTAATCTTTCCCTCTTGCAGAATAATTTCAGTAAGAATAACCCCTGAAGCTGTTAGAAGCCCCTGAAGGGATGCTTCTGTTGCTGCCACTGGAAGCTTCTTTTCTTGGGCTTATAGAAACGTGTGTGTGTGTGTGTGTGTGTGTGTGTGTGTGTGTGCGTGTGTGTGTACATTTTAATCAGGACTTCAGTGCACGGGCTGTTGGAATTTGGCTTCAATGCCACCTGCAGGACTCAGGAGGGCAGTGTAATGTCCAGTCACCTGAGACCATCTACCTGTCCTCTCTGTGGTTCTTGCAGAAGGTGTGGTCCTTTCCTTCCTCCCCTCCTTTCCACATACTCTCCAAACCATTGAAAAAGCAGAATGAATTCTGCCAGGGCTCCATGTCTACAAGCCATCCTCCCCCACAATTTCACACAAAGGGGGCAGCTTCTAGGGTTCTCTGCTTCTATTAGGGCAGCAATTTTCAACCTTTTCCATCTCATGGCACACTGACAAGGCACTGAAATTGTCAAGGCACACGATTAGTTTTTTTTTGACAAGACAAGGTACACTGCACTGACAACAGGGGCTCTTATCCCCGGTGGCCCTACTAACAAATGATCCTCCCCCAAATTCCCATGGCACCCTACAGACCATCTCTGGCACACCAGTGTGCCCCTGCACAGTGGTTGAAGATGACTGTATTAGGGCCCCGGAACAATCAGAAGATGTATGTAATCAACTGTGAACTGCAAGTAAAGCATTTCTTTTTCATTCTTAACCAAGCCTCCACTTTTGTGTTTGTTTTATTGACAGCAACTCTCATGGGTGGTGGGATATAGCTTTGCCAATTTGGGGGGGGGGACTTTTGCTGATTACTTTGCTGCTTCCCCTTCTCTCTTCCAACAAGGGTCAAATGCCCCTTCCCCACACACAATGGTCCTGACCCTCATCAGCTACTATCAAGCACGTGTTTTGTGCTTGCACTGAAAGCAAAATGCAAGCAGAAATGACATGATGTTTAGCATCACATCTGGCTTGACCCTTAGACAGGGTTTTCTGATCTTCGGTCATCAGCTTTCTTGCCTTGTGCCAGACAGTCACTCCAATTTGCCTCAAGCTGCTTCTTGCGTCTGCAAGGCCTTATCCTTTGCTCTGTTTCTTGTTCTCTTTAGAATGCCACAAAATGTCAGAAACTAGCATATCAGTGTCTGCACATGAGTGGTCCAAGGGACAGCCGTCTTGCTCTCGCTGGTGAGCAGCGTAGCATGTTCCCGTTTCCATTTTCTCAATTCTTTCGATCACTTTCTAAGAATGATTAAGATGTGTGTTAAAAATGTGCAAAGCCCCAGCTAATTATGATGTACTGATTAATTTCGCTAGACAGCTATGGCAGTTCTAATGAATATTAATTTTTTTTCTAGGACAGAAGCTGTTAGCGAGAGGAACAACTTTTCTGCATGGGTAACAAGTGTGGTGGATCAGTACAAGGTTGATCAGCATATCTGAGAGTTTTCTTGCTGAAGCTTTCACGTTCTGTTTGCAACAAAGACCCACAGAGCGCAAAATATAGACTCGGAATAGCTACAAATGATGTATCATGTTTTCTTATTAATTAACATTAACTTTTCTAGTCTGCTCAGATTGACTCCACAAAGATCACAAGGAAAAAAAATGGGCAAACAAATTTGATTATTATCATTCCTGTTGTATGTTAAAATGGTTAAAATGCCAGGAATAGCATGCCACTTATTGGAAGTTGAATAACAATGAAATTTGCAACTTAATGAATTTTGGAAAACAACAGATTTATATGGTAATGTGTAACTCATTGCCCTCCCAAAATGCATGCACATGGGCTTCTCAGGTGTTTGCTAAAAACTTCTACAACAACCAAGGTAAACATGTCCAACAGAGAGAGGTGAAGCTGAAATGGACATTTGCAGATAGGCTAAATGCAACAGCTCTTCCCATTTCAACATTTAAATTTTTGAATGAGCAAAAGCATGGTTCAGCAGTGGAACAGATTGCCGAGGGATTCTTCCTCACTGGAGATCTTCAAGCAGAGGCTCAACAGATACCTGGTGGAGATGCTGTAGGAAGATTTCCTGCTACAGGTTGCGGGTTTGACTAGATGACCTTGCAGGTCATTTCCAACTCTATGTTTCTACAAATGAGTATTGGTAATAAGGAATTCAAATATGCGTGTTGAATGTTATTTTAAAAAAATTCAAAATGTGAAAACAGGTCATGCCTTGTTATTCACTGATTTGATATCCACTGATTTGACTCACCACTGGTATCAGGGTCCACCTTTAAATGCCTTTTAACAAGGAAAAATAGTGCCAAAATCCCATTTCCTACCTTCACACTGTTAAATAATTATAATTTCATTCTGTTTGATTCCATTATTCACACCATCTAGTGGCTGGCTATGGTATAGCATCTATACCAATGCTTTCTGGGGTAACAACAGCGGGGCAAGAAATCTGGAAGCTAGTCTTTAGAGCTATTTTTTCCTGATTTGATATCCACTGATTTTTTGTATCCACTTAGAGTTCCATAACAGAACCCCAGTGGATAACGAGGCATGGCCTGTACTTTAGACTTGTTCACAACAACTGATTGTACTGATTTTGGTCAGTTTTCACATGTTCACAAGGTTCACAAGAGGTTCACTATCAAGTATACCATTGCATGCTAGCAATTGCATGCTACAAATACAATAGGATGGCAAGCAGAAGGATGTGTGTGCTTCTGAAATGAATTGTACCCAATATCACTGAGTCCCATTTATATTGGGTTCTATTTGTTCTGGAATAAAATTGAAAAGAATTGAACCCCTAGATTTTTGGAATGCCCATTACTTGCAATTAGATTTTACAAGACTTCCCACCACACACACAGACACAGGCAGCACGACCCAGTGTAAATTCCCCTGTGCTGATGCAGCAGCACTGGCATGGCTTGCTCTGTACCCTGTGGGGGACTTTAGCAGGCAGAAGGTCTCCCCAAGGCAAGGGGACATTTGTCCCCCTGCTCTGCAATAAGCCCCAGCAGCTGCAATGGGACAACTCAAACCTGGGCAAGCTCAATCGCTGGCACAAGTCCACATTGCCCCATGTCGGCAGATCAGGCTTGAGTAGGGTGATAGGATGCGGCACGTGCCAGCACTGCTGATCCCTCCCCCTCCCAGGTCCAATCTGCCCAAACCCGGCCCCTGTTACTGCCCTCCCCCTTCCACATTCTTCTCCTCCCCGCCCTTCCCCACCCCTCTCCGCACAGAACTCACTGCATCCAGCTCACACTACTTCCTGTGCTGTTGGCACAGGCTGGTGTGGGCCTTTCCGCCAGCGCATTGGACTGCTTTGCCATTACAAAGTGTTTTTCAGCACTTTTATGATTGCTAGCACTGGTGCAGCATGGACACCAGCTAGGTTTGGGCCCTCAGTCCAGTGGCAAGAGAAGAAGAGTGCTGCGTGAGTGGTGATGTTTCAATGGTTGATAGGGCAGGGGTGAGAGAGAGAGAGAGAGAGAGAGAGAGAGAGAGAGAGAGAGAGAGAGAGAGAGAGAGGACCATTGGGAAGACTTTCTAATGAGTATTTTTGGGAATAATTTGCCCACTGAGTACAGCTCTGAAGAGTGTTGCACTGGAGTTGCTTCTCACTTTGTCAGGATGGTGAGAAAATGGTGGTGTAGAATTGATGCTGTTTTTAGTGGAAGACTGAGTTTAGCATCTGGGCGAGTTCAGCAGCAGGGCGAGGAGGCCAGGGCCCCATACACTGCCCTTCCTCTTCCCTTGAGAAGAGGGCTGCTATCCACTGTACGGTTTTTAAAAGGACCCCTAAATAAAACAACAACAACAACAACAAAAAAGCTATGCAGTCAGACAGCCAGCAGCAGGGTGGGGGCTATCCAGTGTTCTGCATCGAGTGCCACATGTATGATTATATGCCTCTGGGGCATAAGTCATGGGTGTGTCCTCGGTGCAAGGAGCTCCAGGCTCTCAGGGAACGCGTCTGCTCCCTTGAAGCCTTGGTGGCCGACCTGGAGAAGCGCAGGCAGCCAGAGGAGTACCGTGGGGAGACTTCCGGGGACGATCAGGCTTCGTCCCAACCTCAGGCGTGCAGCTCCTCGGCTGCCCGGGTGGGAAGTCTCGGGACTGGAGGACGTCATCCTGGAGAGGAGGGAAACAATCCCCTAGGGGGGATCCCTTCTCCAGGGGATGGGCCCGTATCCGAGCGCACTCGGAATACTCCTCGGCGGGAGGGGGGTCGGGGGCTTCTTGTAGTGGGGGATTCGATTATTAGAAACATAGAGAGGGGGGTTTGCGACGGATGTGAGGACCGCATGGTGACTTGCCTGCCTGGTGCGAAGGTTGCGGACATCACTTCTCGTCTAGACAGGCTAGTAGACAGTGCTGGGGGAGAGGTAGCGGCTGTGGTGCATGTCGGCACCAACGACGTGGGTAAGTGTAGCTGGGAGGTCCTGGAGGCCAAATTTAGGCTTTTAGGCAGGAAGCTGAAAGCCAGGACCTCAAAGGTAGCGTTCTCTGAAGTGCTACCTGTTCCACGCGCAGGGCCAGCTAGGCAGGCGGAGATTAGGGGTCTCAATGCGTGGATGAGACGGTGGTGTAGGGAGGAGGGGTTTAGATTCATTAGGCACTGGGGAACGTTTTGGGACAAGCGGGGCCTGTACAAGAGGGACGGGCTCCATTTGAACCAGAATGGAACCAGACTGCTGGCGCATAACATTAAAAAGGTGGCAGAGCAGCTTTTAAACTGATCCCTGGGGGAAGGCCGACAGGAGCCGAGGGGCATCCGGTTCGGGACTCCTCATCCCTATGGGATGAGGATGGGGAGGTTAGAGAACAACAAGACAAAGGCAGGGTAGGAGAAGAAATTGGGAAAGGTAGGGTGAAGGGATGTGATAGACGGTTTGGCACAATGAGAGGATGCGGGGACAAAGGAGCAAATAAGCAGCCCATCCTGGGGCATTCCGTGTATAAATGCTTTTATGCGAATGCCCGAAGTCTACGAGCAAAGGTGGGAGAACTGGAATGTCTGGTGACAAGGGAAAATATTGACATAGTGGGCATAACGGAAACCTGGTGGAATGCGGAGAATCAGTGGGATACCGCAATCCCGGGCTATAAACTCTACAGGAGGGACAGGCAGGGGCGTGTTGGGGGTGGGGTGGCCCTTTATGTTAAGGAAGGGATAGAATCCAGCAAAGTAGAGATTGAAGGTGGGTCCGACTCCACCGTAGAATCTCTGTGGGTTAAATTACCAGGCTTGTGCAGCAATGTAATACTGGGGGCGTGCTATCGTCCTCCAGACCAGAAATCTGATGGGGACCTTGAAATGAGGAAACAGATCAGGGAGGTGACAAGGAAGGACAGGGTTGTAATCATGGGGGACTTCAATTATCCTCATATTGACTGGGTCAATTTGTGTTCTGGTCACGATAAGGAAACCGGATTTCTTGACGTGCTAAATGACTGTGGCTTAGATCAGCTAGTCAAGGAGCCCACCAGAGGACAGGTGACTCTGGATTTAATTTTGTGCGGTACGCAGGACCTGGTTAGAGATGTAAACGTTACTGAGCCATTGGGGAACAGTGATCATGCTGCGATCCGTTTTGATGTGCACGTTGGGGGAAGAATACCAGGCAAATCTCTAACAAAAACCCTTGACTTCCGACGGGCGGACTTCCCTCAAATGAGGAGGCTGGTTAGAAGGAGGTTGAAAGGGAGGGTAAAAAGAGTCCAGTCTCTCCAGAGTGCATGGAGGCTGCTTAAAACAACAGTAATAGAGGCCCAGCAGAGGTGTATACCACAAAGAAAGAAGGGTTCCACTAAATCCAGGAGGGTGCCCGCATGGCTAACCAGCCAAGTTAGAGAGGCTGTGAAGGGCAAGGAAGCTTCCTTCCGTAAATGGAAGTCTTGCCCTAATGAAGAGAATAAAAAGGAACATAAACTGTTGCAAAAGAAATGTAAGAAGGTGATAGGGGAGGCCAAGCGAGACTATGAGGAACGCATGGCCAGCAACATTAAGGGGAATAATAAAAGCTTCTTCAAATATGTTAGAAGCAGGAAACCCGCCAGAGAAGCGGTTGGCCCTCTGGATGGTGAGGGAGGGAAAGGGGAGATAAAAGGAGACTTAGAGATGGCAGAGAAATTAAATGAGTTCTTTGCATCTGTCTTCACGGCAGAAGACCTCGGGCAGATACCGCTGCCCGAACGGCCCCTCCTAACCGAGGAGTTAAGTCAGATAGAGGTTAAAAGAGAAGATGTTTCAGACCTCATTGATAAATTAAAGATCAATAAGTCACCGGGCCCTGATGGCATACACCCAAGGGTTATTAAGGAATTGAAGAATGAAGTTGCAGATCTCTTGACTAAGGTATGCAACTTGTCCCTCAAAACAGCCACGGTACCAGAAGATTGGAGGATAGCAAATGTCACGCCTATTTTTAAAAAGGGAAAGAGGGGGGACCCGGGAAACTATAGGCCGGTCAGCCTAACATCCATACCGGGTAAGATGGTGGAATGCCTCATCGAAGATAGGATCTCAAAACACATAGACGAACAGGCCTTGCTGAGGGAGAGTCAGCATGGCTTCTGTAAGGGTAAGTCTTGCCTCACAAACCTTATAGAATTCTTTGAAAAGGTCAACAGGCATGTAGATGTGGGAGAACCCGTGGACATTATATATCTGGACTTTCAGAAGGCATTTGACACGGTCCCTCACCAAAGGCTACTGAAAAAACTCCACAGTCAGGGAATTAGAGGACAGGTCCTCTCGTGGATTGAGAACTGGTTGGAGGCCAGGAAGCAGCGAGTGGGTGTCAATGGGCAATTTTCACAATGGAGAGAGGTGAAAAGCGGTGTGCCCCAAGGATCTGTCCTGGGACCGGTGCTTTTCAACCTCTTCATAAATGACC
Source organism: Tiliqua scincoides (assembly GCF_035046505.1). Classification (NCBI taxonomy): domain Eukaryota; kingdom Metazoa; phylum Chordata; class Lepidosauria; order Squamata; family Scincidae; genus Tiliqua; species Tiliqua scincoides. The sequence goes on from NC_089823.1 coordinate 220,805,648, forward strand.
TGGAGACAGGGTTGAGCAGTGAAGTGGCTAAGTTTGCAGACGACACCAAACTTTTCCGAGTGGTAAAGACCAGAAGTGATTGTGAGGAGCTCCAGAAGGATCTCTCCAGACTGGCAGAATGGGCAGCAAAATGGCAGATGCGCTTCAATGTCAGTAAGTGTAAAGTCATGCACATTGGGGCAAAAAATCAAAACTTTAGATATAGGCTGATGGGTTCTGAGCTGTCTGTGACAGATCAGGAGAGAGATCTTGGGGTGGTGGTGGACAGGTCGATGAAAGTGTCGACCCAATGTGCGGCGGCAGTGAAGAAGGCCAATTCTATGCTTGGGATCATTAGGAAGGGTATTGAGAACAAAACGGCTAATATTATAATGCCGTTGTACAAATCGATGGTAAGGCCACACCTGGAGTATTGTGTCCAGTTCTGGTTGCCGCATCTCAAAAAAGACATAGTGGAAATGGAAAAGGTGCAAAAGAGAGCGACTAAGCTGATTACGGGGCTGGGGCACCTTCCTTATGAGGAAAGGCTACGGCGTTTGGGCCTCTTCAGCCTAGAAAAGAGACGCTTGAGGGGGGACATGATTGAGACATACAAAATTATGCAGGGGATGGACAGAGTGGATAGGGAGATGCTCTTTACACTCTCACATAATACCAGAACCAGGGGACATCCACTAAAATTGAGTGTTGGGCGGGTTAGGACAGACAAAAGAAAATATTTCTTTACTCAGCGCGTGGTCAGTCTGTGGAACTCCTTGCCACAGGATGTGGTGCTGGCGTCTAGCCTAGACGCCTTTAAAAGGGGATTGGACAAGTTTCTGGAGGAAAAATCCATTATGGGGTACAAGCCATGATGTGTATGCGCAACCTCCTGATTTTAGGAATGGGTTAAGTCAGAATGCCAGATGTAGGGGAGAGCACCAGGACGAGGTCTCTTGTTATCTGGTGTGCTCCCTGGGGCATTTGGTGGGCCGCTGTGAGATACAGGAAGCTGGACTAGATGGGCCTATGGCCTGATCCAGTGGGGCTGTTCTTATGTTCTTATGTACTGGTTACCCTTATCTTTACTCTGCAGCCCAAAACCAGGGTAAGCAGGTGTGGGGTTCTTCACTCAAGTAGAACTAGGCAGGACACACAGAGCTGCCACTACTCCTTTTCTTTCTCTGTCTTGTTCATAGTAATTATTCTCACTGGCTGTTGGTGGACCATTTCTTTGTTAGGGAGGTTGCCGATAATAGCCCAGGTTGTCTGTGTTATTGCTTCTTAATGGCCAATATAGCTGACCCTTAATGGGAGTTAATGGTTGGGAGACAGACAGAGATCACTCTGGAAAGTTCTAAAGGAAGCCATCAGAGCTTGTAAGACGACACTGATCCGCTTCAGCTAAGGGGACAGAGTTGAGCTAAGTGGTTTGCGAGTGTACAGAAAATGCCATTTGCAGTCTCCAGGAGAGAGAATCTAAAGAAAAAATGAGAGAGAGAGAGAGAGAGAGAGAGAGAGAGAGAGAGAGAGAGAGAGAGAGTACTTAGATGGGAAGGGGGATCTGATAGGAGTGCAATATTCAATTGGAGAGCATGCCATTCACCTCCTGTTGAAGCTCCATGTGTATATTTGTAAATAAACCAAATATTAGAATGACACCATTGGCCTCCAGAGGTTTCTTCTCCAAAGGAAGCCAAAACCCTCGGTAGCACTGCTCCCTAACTTCCTAACCCTAAAGGAAGTGGAAAGCGCAGAACTATACCATCCACAATATGACATGCACTAGATACAACCAATGAGATAACATCACTGCATCAGGCATTTCCCCATTCACACCTCACATCATTGGCTATCTATAGTAGAGGCATGGAATGCACTCAATGACAGCATCACATCATGCCTTCTTCTATACAAGACATCCTCAGGAAGAGAGAAGAGGTGAGGAATGAACACGAGTATTCCACCAGTGTAAAT